>NC_071509.1:106049231-106701704 GCF_027887155.1 Malaclemys terrapin pileata | reverse complement strand
ACTGCTTGGGGAAGGAATCTCGTGAGAGAGCCTATTCTAACTTTGTAGCCCCACAATGTGCAGAGAGCCATTTTAACTTTTGGATCCTTAAGTATCTAGTAGTTCTAGTCAGTTAGTTCTTTGCCTATCACTGATACCCCTTTGGAGTGATGTCAGCACACAATGAATGGTTAAACATGTTCCCCCTTAGGGTCACTGAACATAATCAGACAATCATAGAAATGTAGGGCTGGAAAGGACCACAGGAGTCCATCCTTTTTTTGGTCCATCTCTCTGTGTTAAGGCAGGACCAAATATACGTGGACCATCCCTGCCACAGGTATTTTAACAACTATGTTTTAGAAAAAACCTCCAAGGATGGCAATTCCACAATCTCCCTTGGTAACTTACCCCAGTATTTAAATGTTCTTATAATTAGGTTAAATATTAAGAAATACTTTCCAACTCTGCCTTGCTGCCTCAAAAGATCTCTTTCCTGGAGGGGGAAAGGCTGTTTTTCCATAAATAATGGCAACCATTATTGAATGCCAAACCATTTAAAACAAACAAACATGTAAGGGGAAATGTGACTCTGTCTTCTAATGTGTAAAGCAAACTTAAAAAAAAAAAAAAAGTTAGCCAGCAAGGGAGTGCTCAGGTGTTTATGCCATGTCAGTTACTGACATAACTTGGGTTTATTTTGCAAAGCTCCAATGTTGTCATAGAACAATTGGAAAATCCATCAAATAGTGATGATAAAATAAAAATTCACTGTGAAAAAAGGAGATCATAATGGAAATGAGTAGTACTTCTGACATATACTGTATATATATTTTAGCATCAAGCTCCCCATCTAGACCTGGATATCTAGGAGTTTTAAAAAATGTTAAATATTAATTTGAAGGCATTTCATCCCATCTTAATTATTTAGGAACTGCCCCTTTCTCATAACTTGTTTGACTTAGGAAAGTCTAAGGGCTTGATCCTATCCCATTCATGTTAATGAGAGTTTTCCCAATGACTTGAATGGAAAGAGGATCGAGTCCTAAGTGTCTAACTTTGTAAAAAGTGATTTTTGGAGGTTCTGGGGGAATGTTGACTCTCCTCCTTTGTGGTGTTCTAATTGCTTCAGGAAATTGTAGATGCTGGTGCCTATTGTCCTCCATAGATTCCAAGGCCAGAAGCATAGGCACTGCCGTGGAGCACCCATGGAAAAAAATTAGCGAGTGCTTAACACCACTGGCAGTCAAGCTCGCCCTCCCTCTCCCCGTGCATCTCGCCCACCCGTGGCTCCACTGATCAACTCCTCTCCCTCCCTCCCAGTGCCTCCTGGCCACCACAATCAGCTGTTCTGAGGCGTGCAGGAGGCACTGGAGGGGGGATGGGGCAGAGAGAGATGAGGAAGAGGTGGGGCAAGGGTGGGGACTTGGGGGAAGGGGTGGAGTGGGGACAGGGCCTAGGGAGGAGGGGGGGTCAAGTACCTCCTGGGTAGAGAGGAAGTCGGTCTCTATGGCCAGAAGTAATCACTGTGATCCTCTAATCTGACTTCCAGCATAACAGCGGTGAGAGAACACCCTCAAAATTATTTCTTTTGAGCTAGAGCATCTCTCTTAAAAAATCAATCTTGATTTAATAACTACCAGTGATGGAGAATCCACCACGACCCTTGGTAAATTGTTCCAATGGCTAACTGCCCTCACTGTTAAAAACTTCTGCCTTATTTCCAGTTTGAATTTGTCTAGCTTCAAATGCCAGCCATTGGATCTTGTTATACCTTTGTTAGACTGAAGAACCCATTATCAAATATTAGTTCCTCATCTAGGTATTTGCAGTCTGTGATCAATTTACCCCTTAACCGTCTCTTTAAGATAAATAGATGGAGCTCCAGTAACCTGGTCCTTTGAACCCACATGGTCTAATACCCATTCCCTGTGCTTGGCTGCTGTGCTCTCCACTCTAGGATCTGAGCCATTATCTGTCGTCTCCCATCCTCCTCCATCATTATAGACACCTCTGTCCTCTTGGTCACACAGACCTGAAATTTATGCTTATATCCAGGTTGTCACCAGGTTGTCTGCCAGTTTGTCCTCTACAAAAACTCTAAAATCTGTCTAACCTTTTCCACCACCACAGCTTTTGGTCATGTTCTGTCTATCTTATCTTCCCTGGCATCTCTGCATCTCACCTTACCCCCACTCCAGTTCTTAATTCTGTCTACCATGGCACTCCCTTTTCTGAACCCTTCTGCTGACTTCCTCTTTCTTGTACCAATGACAAGGTTCTTATCCTTGCTTTTGAGGCAGTGCATAATTCCATGTGGGCTTTCATTTATTCCTACCTTCCTCTTGCTATCTGCATTACTCCTATACCTTCCTGTGGAAAAACTCAATTCATATCATCCTCCAAAACTCATCTTTGGGCTTTCATCTCTGTTGACCCTTATGCTTTGAACTGAATTTTTCTTCTTTTGTGCCTATTAGACTGAAAAAAATCCCTTCTTAGAACTCCTCCTGAGAGTCTTTTCAGAATTGACGAATATAGATATCCTATTAACCTAGTATATATCATATGTGTCTGATCAATCTTCTCTGTTTGAAGCAGTTTGCAAGCTACTTAGGGCAGGTACCAGTGTCTTCCTCTATACCTGTGCAGTGCTATGCACACACTTGCTGTCTGTAAATAATGGATACCCAACTTAATCATAACACATTAATGAAGTAAAATAGAGAACATGCAACCTTAAGCCCAAGGGGGGAAAAAAGAAAATGTTTGGTTGGTATTCCACAAGCACATTGTCCAGGGCAACATAGAGGCAATGGATGATCATACACAGCAGGTGTCAGGTTGCCAGTGCTGACCATCATTAGAATTATACTCCCCTTTTGTGGTACCTGCAAAATCAGTGCTGCTCTTCTGCCCTTTTTTTAGATTTGACCTTTTACAGACCACCTCTGTGCCTCATAGTCATTCACTCCAATCAGGGCTGACACAGTAGGAAGAGATTCCTATATCAGAAATTGGAACACACCCACAATGAACCCATGCCTGGAACTATATGGTCTTCTACATATCAAGTAGCAGAGGGGTAGCCATGTTAGTCTGGGATCTGTAAAAATCGACAGAGTCCTGTGGCACTTTATAGACTAAGAGAAGTATTGAAGCATAAACTTTCGTGGTGAATACCCACTTCATCAGACGCAGGTGACTCTATTGCACTGAAGTGCGCAGGTGGATACACTAGGATATTTTTCATTTTCTGCATTCTTCTTTTGCTGTTGTCTGGTTTGTTGGCTTGATTTCCCTCATTTTCTTAGTTTCTTTTCCTCTCCCTACGGCTCACACTTTCCTTTTTATAATCTCTCATCATACTTTCCTACTAAAGAGAAAAGAGCCATTTGTTATAACTTTAACAGTGTATGCAAAACATGGAAAATAACATCATATATATGAAAGGTAAATTGAGATCATGTCATTGAAGTTGTCTATGAATAGAATGACTTAATTTAACATAAACAACAGCCTTATATACACCATTAGTTTTTTATTTTTTATTTTTGCTCTTTTTAAAAATGTTGTCTCAGGGAACAGTCCAAAAATAAATAAATACATTTTAACAGCCATACAGATAGTTTTCAGTGATGTTCTTTCCTGATTTTTGTTCCATTGCATAAGTAAGGGAATAACTAACCTACCACAGTGGTTAGGGGTGAGTAAAACGCATATGTGAATGTTTCTTAGCCATCTACTTCAGAGATTTATTTCACTACTTGTTTAAATATTTTGAGAAACCCACTGCAACATTTAAACATGAAATGCATACACATCACTCATTTCATATAGTGTTCCCATTTCCGGTCTTCAAGATTGAAATTGATGAAGTTAAAAGTATTCTAATTGTGAGATACTGTCATGTCTGGGCTGAACGCTGGGCAGTTATTGAGCCATAGCAAAAGAACTTTGAATCAAAAGCATTGTAAAGTTACATTTAATCAATGGACATGGCGCTGCCCCCATGCTTTCTGTACCTCCGCAAACCATCATATAGCCAATTTCAAACCTAAATTTTAAACATTCCTCTTGTCTTGTTGCTTGGATTCATGATGCATCTCTAAAGCAAGTATATTGGTGTGTCTGTTCATTCCCATGATTCATTTCCTGCTCTTGCCATGTTTATACCTTCACTGATGCATTTGTTTTTATTTTGCGCCACAAGATATTTTGTCATTAATTGGGTGGAGGTGTGGGGATTAATACACCCTTAACTGGTGACTGCTTCCCAAGATATGAATAGCGTGCCAAAAATGTATGTACTCTGGGAACATAGTTATCCTTAGTATGACTCCTGTCCCAAACAGGATTCAGTCTTGACCTTTCAGTATAAATATGCAAAAGGACCATAATCTGTTACTATGGTGAAAGCTCTAGTTTACAAACATTTATCCTTAATAATAAACTATCCTGGAGAAAAATACCAGCATATAATTTACCTTTCATATAAGATCACATTAATGAAGTTGTCTAAGAACAGAATGATTTCCTTTAACATAAGCAACAACCTAATATGCACCATTATTCATTTTGTTTAAACCCTTTAAAAATATTGTGTCTCAGGGGACAGTTGGAAGTTGGTTTCCTATTTGAGAAGGTCTTTAATATTATTTGAAGTAAAAATTGCACTGGAACTCTCAGGAAGATTCTTTAAAATGGCTGCCTGCTGGACAGCTAGTGCAGATTTCATTGTATTTGATGGAGTGGACTAGTCACACAAATGTAAATCCAGAGTAATTCCATTGATCTCAGTGGAGTGTGTAGCAAGATCTGTATGGCTAACTCAACAGCTTTTTAGTTATATTCAAATACTGTACTTGTAAAGAGCCCAATGCTTTATACAACTTATATAGCCTTCTGTGATGCAAAAACTCCAGAAGTGCTGTATAAGGAAACCAGACACCAGGTTGATATTTTCAAGGACTGGACAGATCAACCTTCTATGTTGGAAAAATATCTCTGCAATACACTCCCTGTTTTGCAGATAGGCATTGTGGAGAGAAGGAAGAATATGTACATGAGGTACTTTGTCCCAAACAGCCCTACATCTTACTTGGTGTGTCTCAGTTCCTTTGTCCCATTTCTCACTGGGGGAGAGGAGTCTGCAGAGACAAGTTATGGCTGTGTTAACCTATATTTGATTCCAAACAGAGAAATGAGGGATGGGGCATGGCGTTTAGTTTTGGTAGGAAAAAAATAGCCCGCTGTTGGGTGGAGACCTCTCTAGCCATTATTTGCTGTAATCTGCGTGAAGATGATGGTGGAACATCACTAAAGGGGCTGTGAATAGTATGGGATTGGGCCCAAAGAAAGAGAAATGTATGTTTTTAAAGTATTTTATGTTAAATTACATCTTCTTTATAAATAGAAAAAAATATGTTAAAAGAACATGAAGGCTGCATAGTGAAGCACTCATAAATTAGGAAATGCCAGAATTTAGTTTTCCCATGGAATCTTAATTTGCAACCTTTGTGAGAATGCACTAGGATATAGTCTTTATTTATATGGTCACTTACTATTTTTTTCCACAGGACACCTGCCTCAGGACTTTTGGTGCTCAATTAACGAGCAACTATTTAATATTTTATTTTATCCTTGTTAAATGTGTGTGTGGCGGGATCTCCAGGGTGCAGCATAGAACTGTGGGACCGCTGTACCTCCCTGAAATCTCTCCAGCCTGGGCTGTCTCTCACAATGACTTGCTAGTGACCAGCAGAAAACCCCTTCAGGTGCTGTGATCACTCAGCACAACACCATGTGGAGCACCACACCCAGCTATATTGCATGAATGCTCCCAGAGCCATTCATGAATCACACAGAGAAAAGCACTAGAGCCAAATCCCCCCAGCTTCCAGCACTGTACCCCAGGAATATACCATCTTACACTGCTCAAGATGAGCAGTGCAAATTTATTAATTCACCACTACATCAATGGAAAGTGGACATACACCAGCCTTTGCAAACCTGAGCAGATTTGCCACACACTTCAGGCTAAACAGTAAAACAAATGTAGTGACTACAAAAGATAGATTTTAAGTGACTATAAGTGTCAGGCAAAATGTCAGAGTTAGTTACCAAAATAAAATAAAATATAACCACGCACTCTATACTCTCAACTGGGCAATAACTAGATTAAGCAGTTTTTCTCACCCCACTGGATATCGCAGTCCTTAATATACAGATTTGTCCCTTAAATCTGGGCCAGTCTCCTCTGTTGGACTCTTCAGTTTTCTTCTGAGTGTCATAGTTGCTGGCAGCATAGGTGGGGGTAGGAGAAAGGCTAAGTGTGGGCCTGCTGTGTTCTGTTTTATACCCTCAGTCCCATGTGCTTGGAGAACAAGTCCAGGCATGTCTGGTGGTCATTGCTGAGTCTCCAGGCAAGGTTGAACAATTCCTCTGGTGTGGCCTCATGCAGGTGAGTCGTTGAATTGTAGCTCCCTTGCTGGACAATGGCTGTTGATGGGTTGTTTGACACCCTGCCCAGGCATTGGTTACTTTCCTTGCTGTTGCCTCTGGGGAGCTAATATCTGGCTGATTCCCCAACTTACAGCATGTTTTAGTGACAACATTACAACACAATTCTCATAACAACATATGCTATAAAGATATACATATTTTGATAGAACAGTGACTTTCAGCTGATCATATCCCAGCTATATTGCATGAATGCTCCCAGAGGTTGGAACTTTAGGTCCACTGTTTCCTGATACCTCACATGGCATGCTTTATATGCAATATCACAAGTATATGCAGATGAGGAATATGGGGGTTACAGGACACCCCCCAAGGTACAGAATGTCACAGTGTGGCCCTAGGCTTTATTCACTGCATGCTATTCAAATCCTGCTCTGAAGATGGAATTATTAATGCCCTCATGGACTCTTCTATACTGCTCATCAACATCTGAGTGCTTTAGTTAATTTATCTTTATGTCCCCCTCCCCTTCACCTCTGAGAGATGAGGGGATATTATCCTCATTTTACAGATGGGGAATTGAGGCAGAGAGATCAGGGTCAAAAGTGTCCACTGTTTTTGGGTGCCCAATCTGAGGTGCCTAGGATCTGATTTTTCAGAGCACTTTATTCATCAAAGCACAGATCCATTGACTTCAGTAGCAGCTGTGTTTGTTGAGCACTTTTGTAAATCAGAACCCAGGGTCTCAAGTCAGACACTCAGAAAATGAGGAATCCATCGATAGTGCGCACCTGTGAAAAGTCTGTTTTAAATGACTTGCATGAAGATGATGATGAAACATCATATAGGTTTGTCATATGTGGTTTGTTAGCAAGGTTGGAACCTTTAGGTCCACTGCACAGACCTCGGCCACTTGAGCTAACGGAGTAACTGATAGCTATAGTAGGTTGTCATCCTCTGTGACCCAGCTCTAGAGGGGGATGAGATTCACACTTGGCCAGAAGAAGAATTGTGAGACTCCAGAAATTTTGTGTTCTACTGCAGGCTCTGGAGGGCGGTGCTCTCTAGTGGTCTGTGACTTCTACCTGTTCCCCCTGAAGCTGTGCAAAAGCTTGTTTCCCTTGGTTATCTTCAGGGAAAGTTGTAAAATTACTTCATTTGATTTAGTATTTGGATAACTCTGCTTGTCTTGTTTTCTGATTTTTGTTAAGTTTTATATTTAAGCTTATAGAAGTAGTGGTAGTATGGTACATATTGCAAGTAGCTTCGCACAACACATTGTGGGCCAAATCCTTAGCTGGTATAAATTGATGCAGCTTGATTGAAATCAGTGGAGATACATCCACTTACACCAGTTAAGAATTATGTCCCCATATGTCTTAATATTCTACGAATGCTTAGAAATTATGACTATGTGCATTTAAAAAATCACTACAGCCCTAATCTGCAAAAACTTACACATGTGGGTAGTTTTATTCTATGTAAGCAGTCCTGTTGAAGTGAATGGGACTACTTGTGTGATTAAAGTTAAACATGTGTCTTTGGAAGATCAGGGCACAAATAATACACTGTCCCTTTATGATACTTTTTTGTTTAAGAAAAGGCTCAACATCGCTGGTGGGAAACAGATTAAATTAGCCCCTGCGGAGTGCAGTACTAAACAAAAACACTTTAAATTCTGATTTCCAAAAACGTATTTCATTTAGTTTCTAAAATAAATTTAAAACTAGTATTCCTTGCTTTAGTGTTTTCTGCTGAAACCTATTTATTAAGGAGAAATACCTACTCAATAAATATCATGTATAGGACATGGTTGCTAGTTTTCAATAAAAGTTTTTGAGTAATTAATTGGTATTTATTTAATATACAATAACAATTTTATTTAATCTAATTTAAATGCCCTCTTTGGAGTCCTAATCTAAAGTTTTACCCTAAAACAGAGAGTGCTTTCTGAGCTTTGCAGAATTAAGATATAACTAGGTCAGAGAAGATTATATTACTTTGCTCCCTATAATAGAAAACCTTATGTGGGAAAAAAAAAAAAAAAAGGTATATTGTACACAGGTGTTCTAAATGCTGCCTTCCAGATCATTAGGGGAGGGTTAGCTCAGTGGTTTGAGCATTGGCTTGCTAAACCCAGGATTGTGAGCTCAATCCTTGAGGGGGCCATTTAGGGAACTGGGGCAAAAATCTGGGGGTTGGTCCTGCTTTGAGCAGAGGGTTGGACTAGATGACCTCCTGAGGTCCCTTCCAACCCTGATATTCTATTGCGGGTTCTATCCTTCTTTGCACAGTACTTGTAGAACTGTATGTAGATTTTTCCAAGCAAGCCTGTAAAGATGGGTGTTTGGATTAGCATCCCTAGGGACAACTGGGACCTTAGATCTTGGTTCAATTCCCAGCTCTGCTACATGTTGCGTGCATGACCTTGAACTAGAATTTTCATAGGCGCCTAAGGAAGTAAGACGCCCGATTCTCTTTGAAACTGAATGGAATTTTGTCCTAAGAATAAATTCATAGAGTATAGGTGAAGCATTCAGATACTGAAGTGATGGGTGCTTCATAAGTACATAGTTAGGTAATCTAGCCAAGTATTTTTCTGATTGGAGTGCTGCTTACGAGACACCAGAACAAAAGTGGTTGCTGCCCAGCCTGTATATATATTTTTTCAACAATGAGAGAAAGTTGGCAAGTGTTAAGCAGCTGATAGCATTTAAAAAACAAACCCAACCCCCAACAAACAGGCAGCGGTCAGTGGCTCGAGGCTCTGTTTTTGTTAAAAGTAAGGCTTCACTTGGAAGATTTAAATTTATTTTTGTTGTTGTTTCTGGTATCCAGGAGCAATGCACACATCTCACTGTTTCCTACCACAGTGCCCTCAAAATAATATTAGCTGAATTATAAATTTCTGGATGTTAGAGACAGGAAATTACGATAGCACTCCAAAGATGCCTTCCATGTCCTAGCAGCACAGGAAAAGATCTTTTCTAATGCCACTAGCCCTAGGCAGGTTGTCTAGAGCTTTAATGCAAAGGATAAGGGAAGTCTGAATTTGTTAAACAATAAACTTGAGAGGGAACAGTGATAGACAAAATAACTTGAACTAAACATGGTCTGTGGTAATTGGTTTGTCACTGAAAGACAAGGAACTGAGCAAGTGTGAGAAAGCATCTTGAAGATGTGCAGCTGGACATCTTCACAAAAGATTAATTTTCCTTTGAAAAATTACACGGAACTGCAAGAAATCCAAAGGTCTGTAGCAGTTTGTGAGGGAATACATTAAATAGTAATAATATAGCTCTCTTATCTGGCTCCCAAATTCTTCTGCTGGCCAGGAGATTATTCAGTACTATTACACTTCATACGATTTAAGTGGATTCTGAAAGAACTGGTCTCCTGTAGGTGAATCAGTGGATCTGTGCATTGGCACTGTTTGCCAGTACTATGCTGAGATGGACAAAAAAGCATTTCATTATTCTGGTTGAGTGTATCAAGTATGGGTTAGGGAATTCCTGGAAATCTGCACTGCTCCAATTATCTTGTTGGGAGACATCTTTCTTTTCTTTTCTTTTCTTTTCTTTTCTTTTTTAAATAGTTGATTACTTCAAGCTTTCAATCTTTATTTCCCCCCCAGGTTTTCTTTCAGTCAGCTCCCCTATCACCTTCTTTCCAGAAAAAGGAAAAAAAATCTGAAAATGATCAGGAAATGATCAAGAAAATGATCAGGGACCGTTTTAGATATGGCCACTCAGTTGAGTTTTGAACAGCTGTAATAATTATCAAGCTATGATTTAAGGGTCATGGATTACAACTTTTTTGTGATTCCATAAATTTGTATTTTGGATCTAAAGAGTATTGGGCTCTTATTTTTCTTTTTCATCTTAAGGGAACACAGTCACCTTAAAAACCAAAATCCTTCCCTCGTGGCATAAATGGGGGCAGCTACTATGACTTTAATGGAGCTGCCACAAGTGAATTTGGCAAAAATCATTGTCTTTCTGAGGAGTTGCTAGTAACACAATTAGAGAAAGTGAAATTTATTTTTTCTGTGGGATTTGTTAATCTTCAATTTTACAATTTGCTTTCAGAGACTAATTCCTATGTGGATTGAGTGCATAGTTTTGATGCATCTTCTTACTACTTGTTCACGTGCATCAGCATGATGACATAATCATTAGAGCTGCTTGGAATTTTCCCAGGGAAAGAAGGTTTTTTTTTTTTTTTTTTTTTTTTTTTTTTTTGAAAATGCCAGTTTATCAAACCCAAAATGTTTTGCAGAAACAGTTAAGGCTGCATGAACTTCTGTTGAATCATAGGCAGAGACCATCAGAAACCTCTCTGGTTCCCTGCCAGCTTGTCCAGTAGGGTACTGGCGAGCACATGTTTACAGGGTCCTTAGCTCCAGAGGAGCCCCACCATGCAGATTGCCCCGGGTCCAGGGATCCCCTCGCTTCCAGGCTCCAGAGCAGCCTTGCCATGCTAAGGCGTATAGGATCCTTGCCATGGAACCAGGAGCTTGGAGATCCTGGGATGGGCTTCCAGAATGTGCAGCTCCAGAATAGCCTGACCATGTTTGCTTCCAGAATCCTGGGCTAGCTGGTTCTTCCTGCTGCCCAAGTCGGTGAAAATGACAGAAATATTAGTTGCTGATAGCAGGGAGCATTCTTTGTTTCAGAGGCATCATGTGTTGGTGTTTCCTTTTTTTATTTTTTGGAGATTTCAGTTTGAGAGAGATTTTCTTCCAATTCAAAACAAAACCAAATTTAAAAATTAGTGGAATTAGATGTGTGACTCTGAGGAAACCGGTTTTTGATCAAAACATTTTTTTTACAATGTGAAAGGTACAGTAAATGGATTAATGTCAACATATGATATATTTTCTATTATTATTGTATAATGCTCAGAGATGTGCTACATACAGGCTAAATATACTGTTTTTGGCTTGTTCTGTTTTCAACAGTCAATTTAAAAAAAATCTAAGAATACAAATACTTTTAGGAATTCTTTATATTTTTCTACGTAAGACATGTCTTTATAGTTTAGCAAAGTGTGAGAAAGTTGAGGAGTTTATGGTCTATTTATTTTTGTGTCCATTAATGCTATTAAAATAAGTTACAAGTTTTTCTTGTAGTGAGTGTATATGCTAAGATACAAATCCTTTAAAGGGAATTCAGTGCTTGGAAAAACTACCAGAATGACAAAACTAACAACGTTCTTCACTTACCCATGGTACAGGTAATGCAGTGGGAACTTCCTTGAACCACAATGCCAATAACAATTGACTTGGAAGAATCATCTGTAGTGATCACAGAGTTCACTCTCTATGGCCATTCAGTCCTCCCTACTGAAATTGCCAAAAGGATATCTGGCCTGGTCTTTCCCCTGTGCTTACAGACTTCCTATGACTGTATTATCTAGGGATCTGATTCAGGAAAGTGTTGCTATTAAGGAAAGTACTTAAACCCATTCTTAAGTGCTCTGTGTAGACCTAGATGATGAACTTAATAAAATAAGGACATAAGACATTAACATATGAATCAGTTCTGCTGTTTCCTGATGATCTGCTGCTTGTCCTTCTTTGTTTGGATTTTGTTTAGTGTATAAATCAGGGCTCCTGTTATTGTGAATGAGGTTTTTTACATTATACTCTAGTGTCAGTTGTGATTGCGGCTTTTGTGAGGAGGCTATCTGTTGGCTAGAAACTTTGCTGGGTCTACTCACTCTATTTGCATATGCCAATGAATAGCTATTAAACAGTCACTCCGAGTGGTTACCATCTACCAGATCTGCTTGTGAACCACTAGAAGGCTCCATATATCTTAAGCTATAGTATTCTCTCTAATGAGTATTGGATGCCGTGTTGGAACAATATTAGAACAGAAAACTAATTTTTTTTATAGAAATTATAAATGGAAAAGACCTATTAGGACATTTTAATCCATCAACCTTCCAGTGCAGGATTGTTCTCAAACATAGTTTCTAGTGGCTCATCTAGTTTTGCTTTTAAACAAGCCTATTAAAATGTGTAAATAGTTTAAACATTTTATTTTACCTTGGAGTGAATATATATTGAATAATCTTTGTGTCGTGACTTTAGGAGATTCCCCCCCATGCTATGAATACATTTTGAAAAAGACCAGATGCGTGCAAGCCAGAGTTGAACTAAAGAATCTGTGAAAGTTAGGTTAACACCCATAACATGACATAGGGATGTTACATCCCCTCTTTCTTTTTCCCCCCTAAAGCTAAGCAATTTATTGAAAATTTCAGGAGTAAACTAAGAACAGAATTAATACATGACCTTTATTAAAAAAAACCTTTCCCTTTTGACAACCTTACTATTCAGTGTAAGTGAACAGCAATATACAGCCACACTTAAATTAGTGTTGTATCTTTTATATTTTTGTTACTCTCCACATCTCCTCTTTCATTTTTTTTCATAGTTACAAGTTGTGGAAGGATGTTAGTAAAACTCACTATAACCCTTATATGGCTGTATATTTGACAATGGTAGCATGCTCAAGTTATTTACAAATAGCAATCATCTAATAAAGAAACATTAGACCACAGTGTGAATATCCTTAATTTTTGACTAAGGCAATTTGAGAAACTGCTGCCATTTAATAGGAAGAAAGCTGTTTTTATTTTTGAGGACACTTTTTACTGGAAACTAATAACTTGTTCCAGCAAAGTGTTGGGGTTTTTTCTTCTAGGCTGTAGAAAATCGCAGCACAGTTAATTAAATTTCATTTGCATTGGGTTTTTCTCTAAAATAATTATATACAATTGTAGGTAGTCAATGTGTGATGAACACAGGTGAAATATAACTAACCTTACTGCAGAACACATGCTAATTAATTTTAGGAAGAGCCAATAATACAACAGTTTATAATGCTGTGGATCCAAAAGTATTTCTCATCAACCAAGATACTTACGGCAAATCTCCAAAAAGAAGTCTTGAGTGCAGCTGTGACCACCCCTTTATGATTAATTGTTGGTATTTTTTAAATACAAATATATGGTTAGGTGTTGCCTGGTGCGAAGATTTGTGAAACTTTCTGGTGGGTGATAGCTCAGTATTGAGAAAAATGTGGGGCAATTTATGGTTTCACAACAATATGTATGGATTTATGAGGTTTTGATACAAACCCAGGTGATACTCAGCAGCTTTGACTGAAATATGTTGTGTTCCTGGTTTTTCTTTTTGAAGCTTATTTGTTGCAAATATACTTGGATGGAAACTGACATGTTTCTATGAGCCCTTGTCAACTAAACTGCTGACTATAGACTAAACTCTCATTTAGAGTTTGTGAAAGTTTTACCAAGTGATGCAGTGTATGATCTGTGTGTATGGTCTAATTAAATGTACAATTCTAGGTTATGCCTTCAGTGTGTCCATGAGCCCCAATTTATGCTCTGAAAAAAACAGAAAATAAAAGAATATTTGGTTGTTACCTGACCTAACACAATGTTAAAATATTTTTATGGAGCTAGAGATTACTGATTATAGATAGTAATTGTATTTTATGTAGATTTAGAAGTTACTGAAACAATTTTCAATGAAAAAATGGAAAACCTTTGTATTTCCCCCTATTTTCCAACCAGCTCTGCTATTTATTACAAACTGTTTTCTAGATTAACAATGCTTGTAGTAACTGGTGGTTCTTGGATCATGTATCTATTTTCTACTCCTAGGGGAATTCTGTGCCACTACGCATGCACAGAATTTATGACCCCCGCAGCTTTCTTTGCTTTCCTGCAGAAAAATGACTTTCTGACAGGGAAGCAGAGAAGCCACAAGAATGGTCATGCAACCCTCCCAAGCAGTATGTTTCAGGTGCCCAGGGCAGCTGTCAGAGGTAAATCACTGTTGAGCAGGGGGTGGAACTGGGGAAGACCCAGCTGATGACTCCTACCCTGCACCGGGCTCAGCTGCTAGTCCCAGCTGGGCTGGGGAGAATGGGACTTCCCCTACTCCTGTGGCATCCGGGGTCATGTCAGATCCACCCCTAGATTTTCTCCCCAGCTGTAGGAAACTCTGAAAACTCTGTCCCTCATGCTTCCTGCACCCATTGCTGCTCAGCTGCAGGGGGAGGGATTACTGTACAAGGATCTGCCCAACCCCCATGCATCCAGACCCCCTCATACCCAGATCCTCCTGCTGAGCTTCACCTCCCCCTGCACCCAGAAGCCCCCCGACGAGCCCCACACCCTCTGAACCAGGACCACCCTGATGAGAAACTTGCACCCGGATCTCCACCCTACTGAGCCCCAACCATCTTCACCTGGCCCCTTCTGCGGTCCCATTACTGTTGCACTCAGAACCTCCCAACAAGCCCCTGTGTATTCAGATCCCCCACTGAGCCACCTGCACCCAGATTGCCCCACACAGAACCCTCTCAACCCACACCTGGATCCCCCCAAACTAAGCCCCTTCAGACTTGGATCCTGCCTTGCTGAGCCTGCCTGCTCACACATGGCATGGAGGGGCAGGGCACTGGGGTGTTTCTGGTGGGGGCCAGTCCTCCCGCTGTGTCAGGATTGGATGCAACCTCACCATTGAGTCTCTGTCCCAGGTGGGAGCTGCAAAGTGATTTTCCACCTCCTTGGAGCCAATGGCCTGTGTTTCCCAATGCCATGCTGGAGTCTTCACGTTTGTTTGACAAATAATATTTTGCAGAATTTTAAAATATTGTGTGCAGAATTTTTAATTTTTTGGCACAGAATGCCCTCAGGAGTAATTTTCTGAGATATAACTTATTGTAATTAAATTGTGCTAACACCTGACACATAGGTTCTCAGACCACATACAGGATGATATTTTTAAAATCTAGAAATTATATGTTGAAAATTAAAGAGTACTTATGAAAGGAATGTGAATGGTATTTCAAGAATTAGAGATCCTCTAATCGTTTGCCTGTTCAGGTGTTAATTATACATATGGAGGAAGTGCAACAGTGTATCTAAAAGTAATTCTGTCTCTGTGTCTACCCAGTCGTTAGCCTCTGAGACAGCCATCAATTGTGATGGAAAACAACTTTATAGCAAAAATGCCTGAAATTCCAGATGTCTAAGACCAGATCATTGCCAAATAAAACCTGTAACATTGTTTCTCTATAGAATTTCTAAAATTCATTCTTTCCTTTCCATTTCTTTGGCTAAAGTACTTCTCTATGGTTTGATCATCTCCCAACTCATGCTTTGCAGCCACTTCCCCCACTTCCAGCTTCCCAGATTCATATCTTACTCTCTTTCACTCTGTCAAATATATTACCATTAATATAATCTTTCTCACATACCACTTGGACCATGCCATTACCATCTAGTTTCCTTCCCCATGCCTTCTGCAACAGGCTCAGGCTTCCTTTAGTCATTTCAGGTCCATGTATATCTCATCTCCTACTTATAGCTCTGCTTTTCCAGCCTCCCCTTGCTCCCTTTGCTTCATTATTCCCTTGGCTGCTTCCATTCTTGTCTTTGTTTCTTCTTTGGTGCTGTTATAGATGCAACTGTCTCTCTCCTCTGTTGCTATAAGGTTGCAATCTTCATTGAAATACACCTCTACCTCGATATAACGCTGTCCTTGGGAGCCAAAAAAATCTTACCGTGTTATAGGTGAAACCACGTTATATCGAACTTGCTTTGATCCACCGGAGTGTGCAGTCCCCCACACCCACCCCTGGAGCACTGCTTTACCGAATTCGTGTTATATCTGGGTAGAGGTGTATTCCTAAAGACACAGTTCTCCTATTAACCTTACCAGTCACTATCCACCTCATTGAAAAACACTTATGTTTTTAAGGAGCAATATTATATGATAACTGTTCTCTGGTCATCCTGGGCATTTTGTTTCTGTATTTTCTTACCTGTTCCTTCATTTGCTCATTTAGGCCCCAATACAGCAAAGGTCTTATACACGTTAAGACCCATCTTTTTCAATAAAGAACTTAACCACCTACTTCAATTCAATTTGAGATCAGTGTAAAACAACAACAACAAAGTCATTCTATTTTGGGGTATTTTCATACTGCTATTTAAAAAGGTAACCTCCCCCACCCCCCAAAAACACTGAACAAACTCTTCCCTCCCCCCAAAACAAAACAAAAATGGACAATTATAGTAATGTCAGGGATTAATTTGCTCTGAAGAATGTAAGGAGATATGGGATTAAGGCTACCACTCCATCCCTACCATTTTGTGCTGGTACTTCAGGGGTCATAGAACTGTGTGCTAGCTTAAAAATCAGCTGCACTACAATACTGATAAGTAATGGAATTAAGAGTGTTAGTCTTAAATTTGAATTTCCTTGCTGTGGTAGCTTGTTTCTTTTATGTTCTATTTAATATGATGCTTTTCCTGTATAGTTTACAAATACAGAGTATGTACTGTAAGTGTCTGCCTCTTTTCTATACATCTGTATATAATAGCCTAGGTTATTAATCTGACTGTGAATGGTACATTTTGTAGGTACGTCATCTGCATTTACACTTTAAACACATTTGATGTTTTATAAAATGAAGATTTATCTAGTCAGATGGATTAAAGAAAAGGAGGTGGTTCAGTACTCTCAAGATCATTACCTAAGAGCAGCTGGGAATCAAATATCTGATCAAAGCTGTTCTACACGCATGCAAAGCTAGTTTTTCTTGGCTGTACCTGAAGAAAATCAAACACATATTAAATGGGATTTTTCCAGTTTTTGCCATTCCCACCTGATGTCATTCTCAAATCTGATAATTCATCCTTACCCAATGAGACAACATTATTCACAATAGGGATTTAATCAGAGAAGTCTTTCTCTTGGCATTTTCCTTCCTGCAGTCATTTCCCAGTGCTGAGCACATTAATGTTTTTCAGAACCCATGAACAGCTGATGGCCAGAATTCTTTTGCATGCAAACACTGGGGTAAAGCCTGCTTCCAGTGTTTTGATGTGAATCTCAGCTGTAAACCTTCTCATGACTTTATTTGACGTGAACCCAAATAGATGAATACATTAGAGAAATATGCTGAAGGAAAAGAAAAATGTCACGCTTTCGTGATCTGTGTCCAGGAATTTGATTTTAGGGGTGGCCTGTACAAAGTATAAATGAGAAACCCATATACAATCTGGATGTTTGAATGAAATAAATACTTAAAGTAGCGGGGGACAAGTTTGTGGGTGTGGGATTTTTTTCTTTGTTTCTGTTTTGCATTTTTGATACTAATCTTACATATAGAGGTTGACTATGTCTTGAATTTCATTGTGTGTATCTCCTTGGATAGTTCATGGTTATGGAATTTTCATTGGGTTCCTAAATAGTTGTCTTAACATTAGAAGAAACTTATTGTGGTACTTAAAATAGTCTAATGAGAAAGGATTTAATTTAGATTTGATAGTACTGTTGTATGTTAATTAAATATCTGTGCTTATTAAAAGCACATTACTTTATGTTTAACAGCTATGTACTTGGTACAAATGTTTATATTTGGTATTTAAATAGCATAAAAGTAATGCAAATAGATTTATTCATAAAGATTTAATTATAGGATTGTTTTGTACACATCTAATACTAGGTGATTACTAAAATATACTAACAGAGGTTTAATAGCTGTTTCTGAAAACTACATACTTATTATACTGTTAAGCTTTCATAAATATAGTTAAAGTTTTTAAAACACAGTTTACCTCCCAAGTGAGAAATATAAAGTCAGTTAGTGCATGGTCTCTAAAGAGTAACTTTACTACAATGCACTTGACCTCAATATCCTGCTTCATTTTCACTTTTCTTTGCACATGATGGTTTTCTAAAAAACATATTTTTGATAGCATCTCATCTCATGCAAATCAAAACTCCTCTATGCCTTTAGGTCTCCTCTGTTGCTTTGTGCCCACTTCAACTCTGATTCAGAAAACATTTAGTCAGGTGCATAACTTACACATCAGAGTGAAGTTACCCACATGCAGTGAGACCTTAGAATTCTACTTTTCTTTTTCAGATCTTAAAATACTTCTTTTAGATCTTGAGGAAGCTCTTCCATTATATTTTAATTAATCTTTATCAAGAGGAGTCTTTCTTCCCATCCCCTATATTCCCTCTTCTGTTTAACCTCAATTTTGGGAGTGGGGGATTTGAACTCCCCTTCTCCACCATCTTTTCCATCACTTTACCTTCTGAGATCTCCAGATCATCTCTTCCACCCTAGGGACTTAAGTTGTGGCTTCTCTCTAAGTGTTTGGCTTGAGACAGAATTCTTAAGTGATGACATGAGATCCTGAGTTACTGTGATATTTATAATGATACACTACAATATGTCAGATGTCACACTTCAGTTCTACTGAGTGAAATGGAGTTGTTGGTTGCCTGACATCTCATGATGTATCACAGTACATTAAAAGATAATTTGGAAAATAACAAATACTAAACCACTTGGGGGCGGGGTAGCAGGTGGTAAGTCTGTGACAGCAATAATATCTTCATTGCCAGAATATATGTATATGGGGAGGGTGAATGGATTGAATGGCACTGAATTTTTTTATTAATTTACACATAGATACCATGTGATATATTTTACTAATAGTGAGTTAGCACATATTTAAAGCACAACAAATCTTGATTTTTATTGACTTGTAGGAGACCAGAATAGCAGGAAAATCAGTAACATTAAGATATATCATGGTTTTCTTTAATTTTTCATGCCATACACTTCTAGTTAGTTAGGGAAAAAAAACACACTTTAATTTCACTTGGATAATTTCCTCAGGGTAAAGCAATGTGGTGTACTGGTGTGTATTTTAAGAAACTTCTAGGTGCCTAGAAACTCCCCCCCACACACACAGTTTTTAAAATTTGTTTCACTCCTTTGAAGTATTTTAGCATTTGCACATAGTTGTGCACATCTTTGTGATGTAAGAATGTTCCGTTGCATGCTGTACAGCTGAGACAACCACAAAGCAGAAGTGAACATTTTCTTGCAGTAGTAGCCAGGATCAGACATTTGAACAAACAAGTGCATGGACAAAATATCTTTTGCCTGAAATTGTTTCCGTTCATGCACACAATTACTCATTTTGCTTGCACAAATGGTGGCTAGTACTCTATTTGTGCACTTTCAAGTATGAAAAGTTTCTGTACTTACGTTGGGTGCTCTCCTTTGAAGATGTTGCCATACAATATGTATTTTAAGTTACTATACATCAAATATTTTATTGCATTTTTAATTATATTAGAAAGTCTATAATGAGCAAGGCTAAAAAGCTATCCCACGCTCCTCCTCCTGCTCTTTACCTACTTGGCTCAGTGACAGCACTTAATGAAGCAGTAGTCATTAGCCAAACCATACACTCTATCACTTTGGGATGTTTCTGACATCAGTGAATATGTGTAACTCCCTTTAATGTTGACATGAGATATATGTATCTAATAATGATGGGCTTAGGCCATAATCAAAAAAGTGCATTTCTGGTTCGATAATATGATTTATAGCCTTAGGAATTGTGTGTTAGTTTTCAGGTGAGGAGGTAAGGATTTAAAATCAATAACGTATTATATTAGACTCTTTTCATCCCTGTAATGTTATTAAGTGATCATCATTGAAATCAGAGGAAGGTAGTTATTTTACAGTCTTAGTTATGAAGGTTTCCCTTTTACCTTCACAGATAAGAATTGTTAGCCATGGATTCAATGCTGTTAATATTATCTGATGCTTCAGAGTATTCTTATCTAAAATATGTGAAACCTCCAATTTTTGCTTCACTAATTTGGTGAAAAATACCAAATTTGCAAAAACTAAAATCACTTTAAAGAAATGTCATCACTGGGCATATGAAGCAAATTTGCACCAATATTTCCATTCTTAGTGGGAAAAAAACAATGGAAAGTCCTAGAACAGAAGACAAAATAAAAAACTTCTCCTTAAAAGTGGTTGAAGTGATTTGCGGCTGTTAGTTTGGAAAGACACACTCTAAGCATTTGTTCTTTTAAAAGAAACCTAACTGAAGCTTCAAACAGCACCAGTAGTTTGTGGAAGTTTCTGAGAAATATAACATTTTCCTTCGAGTATTGCTAAGATACAGATAGGTATGGATCCAGATCTCATTTTCATCATGTTAGAGTGGAATCATCGAGAACAATGGGTAGGTTGAGTGTATTTATGTCTGACTTGGCATGCAACACCTTCCATCTCAATTGTTGGGGAGGCTTCAACAGTTACACCGAGTGTGCCTCAGTGATCCATGCCTTCATAATTTCAAGACTGGTGTAGTGCCATGTACTTCACTAGGGGCTGACCTTAAAAAGGAGGCAGAATTTCAATTAATGTGGAATATAATCATGAGTGAGTTGAGCCATTCAGAACTCATCCGTGTTCCACGCTCTATGCTGGCCATCTGTTTTCTTCCTTTGTTATTCCAAGTGTTGGTCACAGTATATAAAATAGAGTTAGGTGAGTCATTCATAATGAATAATCTAACTAATTGTATTGCATTTTCTGTCTGTAGCTTTTGAACAGATTGTGGAATTCTCAAATTTATTCATCATTTGAAATTATTTCTGGAATTTCTTCAGAGAATAATTGTAGGTTGGCAGATTGACCATGAATTGTGCATACTCACAAGTCATTCCAGCTTTTTATATGCTAGGAACACTGTTTTGCATAAATTCCTCACCATTGTTACCAACAGCTCTGGTTCACCAATGTTATTGGGAGCCTCGGGGTAGACAGCTCACCTGCTGCTGCTGCTGCTGTGTTCAGTACTGTATCATCTAACTGTTCAGAATAGGTCTAAATGACACAATGCTTTAAATGTCAGTGACACATTTACACTAGGACTGACCACATTGTTAACACCATTGAAATTGAGCTGATGGTAGCAACATTAGGAAATTCTTGCAAGATGTTTTTCTGTTTATTGCTTATGTATTATAAATCATACTTTTATTTTGTTCCTTGCCTGGACCACTTATGCAGCTAAACAACATAGAGCTAATTGTGAATTTTACAATCAAATATACAGTTTGAATATTGCAACTGTTCAAGCTTAAAGTTTGCTTTTTGTGAATACTCATGTTAGAAAAGTTTTTGCAGTCTAATATTCAGGAAAAGTAAACAAGAAAGAGTTGCAAATACTGAGGTGAAATTCACGTTCAGATTCAAGTGAATATTTGCAAATTATTTTTCCATTATTTGCCCATATCTTCCATAAAGTGATAACACCGCCAATCTCTATCTCATCATGAGAATTGTTATCTCTTGAGTCATGGTTGCTGTAAATCCATGTGAATGAACTTTTTAAAACTACCAAGAGTATCTCTGGAACGCTGTCTTTAGCACTCTACCATAGCATGAATTTGGCAAAATTCAGGGCACTGGTGTGGTTTTCTTTGATCAAGCTTTTGAATAAGGAAATGTGGAATACCAGGCCCAGATTCAGGAAAGCCCTAAAGTATGTACTTAAAGTTAAGTATATGAATAGCCTTCATGGTTGGCTTTGCTGGATTGGGGCCCTTGGGCATGAAACTGCTCTTATTCAAGTCATGGGAAAAATTCCCTAGTAAGTAGCAATAACATATGAATAGTCCCAGTACTCATTTGCATAAAGTTAAGTATGTATGTACGTGTTTGCAGAACAGAGAACTTAGTGAGCAAAGTTTTATGCTTTGTTATTTTTTATAATTGACTGTTTCTGTAGATGAAAGGCCCCTATGTGCTTCTATGATGAGAAAAGGAGGGGGGGAAATATACATTTCTAAAATAACAAAGTTGCAGTACATCAGAATGCAGCTCAATACTGAGCTGACTAATAGATGGAAAGGCATCACACAAGGGTATAAGCCTTGACCTACTAAATGGGGGGGGGGAAGGGAGGGGAAGATACAAGGGGGTATGGAGGGAGAAATTGAAGAGAATATTTTCATTTTTTATTCACAAGGCCAGGTCTTGCATAGTGTTCTACTGGGCAGGAAAAGGATGCATAGTGTTCTACTGGGCAGGGTATAAAAAGCAGTTTTTGCCTACATGTGGCTACGGAAAACAAAATTGGGGAAAATGCTATGAATTTATTTGCAAATCCATTGAAAACATGATTTTTTCCCCCTGCACTGGTTTTGTCAGTAATCTGAATTTTTATATAAGGCTGTAATCCTACCTCTTTTATGAGGTCATAAATCTTAAACATTATTGTGTGTCAGGAAGTTAGTGAAACTCTTCAGTTTGCTACTTTCCTTGGAATAATCTGAACATTCTACATATAACAAACATAGATATGATGTATGAATCTCAAACTGGATTTTTGGAGATCAGTTCACAGAAATGGACTCAAGCATTATCTTTGATCCACAGTAAAAATGGGGTTTAACTTACAAAAGATAATACAAGAAAATAGATATGAACACTGACCTTTTGACTTTGTACTGTAAAGTCTATTACCATGGCGTTGTGACCTAGGAATGTGTTTATTAGTACTTCAGTTAACTGTAAATTTCAGAAGTATTAGAAAGCTATGTTGCATTTTCTGGAAATGTGAGTTCCACATCCAGTTAGCATAACGATTTTGGTTGTTGATATTGATGAAATTTGAGGCATATGATTATGACCTCTAAAAATGAAAGAAATATATTTATAACCAAAAATACACAAAACCTTTATTTGTTTTAGAAAGCAAATAATACAGAATAATTGCCAAGAGTTTTTAAAAAAACAACTGTGCAGCTAGTAAGAAAAAGGCAATTTGTTAGATCTTAGTATTTTCTTTTATTGTCTTACCAATATCGCTGATAAATAACCATTTTTTTAAAAAAAGCTAAAAACGATTAATGTTCATTACGAAAGAGATTTTATTTTTTATAAAGTTTTCATTATAAGAAATGACTTGGCCATTTTTTAAATATAGTCTTTCAAATTTTTTAATATAGTCTTGTTACGTATCCCTGATAGCTTTTGCTGACATCCAGCAAGTTCTGAAAGTCCTGGAATTCTCTTGATGGTAGTTTCTGTAGTGCAGAGACCAAAAATATGTTAAATGCTTCCAGTGCTCCAGCCCTAAAGCAACATTCTGCAACCAGATGATTCATATAAAGTTGCTTCCCAGAAGAGCACCGTCTATTGGGGGGGAAAATGTTTTTAATATCAGATGTTTTCATACCAAGCATCTATTTTGAAATGTTCAGTAAAATGTCATGTTACAGAAAGTGCAAAGTATTTTAAAATAATTAGGAGTGAGTAAGCCAATTTAGAAAAAAGGCAGCCCCGCAGCTCCTTGACCATCAGGCATGTGTCAGTAAGAACAGTAGAGAGGAGTTCGAATGCAAGTAACTACTTCTGGTTCCCAGAGGTACTAAACACTGATTTGAACTAAGAAACTAGCATGTGCATGGTATGTTGGGCCACACATACAGCTGCATGTGCAGTACCTGTCTCATAGGTGTCTGATTTTTCTATTTACTAGGTAGCCCAATGTGAGCCATATTTTCTGATTATGCGAGTAGGGAGGAAGAGGATGTACTTGACACCTCATTTATAACATATTTAAGCTACTCCATGACTGAGTTACTTTTATATTCTCCATTGATTGGCAGATTTTGTTAGCTGGAATAAAATGGGCAAAGCTAAAGCACAAGGGAGAGTTACCCACCTCCCCCAGAATAGGCAATGTCTCAGTGATGGGGATACTCACATTGGCTGTGGTGTGTGCGAACTCGGGTTCAAATCCCTGCTCTTAATAGATATTTAATTATTTATACAAAGTGGAACGGGGCTTACTGGGGGAGATTGAAAGCCCCACCCCCAAATAGCCAATAGCCTGGGATATGGGAGTCCTGGGCTGAGGCTGCTGCTGATTTTAGATGGGTGTCTCACTCACCAGAAATTCCATCATGGACATGAGAAACCTTTCCCTTGAAAGTTTTGTCAAAACTGACCCTTTCCCACAAAAAGTTTCAGTTTTGAAGAATCCCAATCCAGACACCATTAATGACTGCTTCTTGGAGCAGCTAGTCCTGGAACCCACAAGGAGAGAGGCAATTCTTGGTTTAGTCCTAAGTGGAGTATAGAATCTGGTCCAAGAGGTGAATATAGCTAAACCGCTTGGTAATAGCAATCCTAATATAATTTAATTATATCACGTGTGGGTGGGTGACTGGGTGGGGGAGGGGGAGAATACCAAAGAAGCCCACTACAGTAGCATTTAACTTCAGAAAGGAGAACTACACAAAAAAGAAGCAGCTAGTTAAATGGAAATTAAAAGCTACAGTCACAAAAGTCAACTGCCTGCAAGCTGCATGGACACTTTTAAAATCACCATAATAGAGGTTCCAATTAAATATATAACGCAAATTAAAAATTATAGTAAGAGGACCAAGAAAGTGCCACTATGGCTAAACAAAAAAGTAAAAAGTGGTTACAAGTAAAAAGGTATCCTTTAAAAATTGGAAATTAAATTCTCCTGAGGAAAAGAGAGAGGAGCATTAACTCTGGCAAGTCAAGTGTACAAGTACAATTAGGCAGGCCAAAAAAATCATTTGAAGAGCAACTAAACAAAGACTCAAAAAATAACAGTACATCAGGAGGAGGAAGTCTGCCAAATAATCAGTGGGGCCACTAGATGCTTGAGGTACTAAAGGAGCAAACAAGGAAGATAAAGTCATTGCAGAGAAGCTAAATTAATTCTTTGCATCAGTCTTCACTGCAGAGGAGATGAGATTCCCGTACTTGAGCAATTCTTTTTAGGTGACAAATCTGAAGAACTCTACTAGATTTAGGTGTCAAAAGAGGAGATTTGGGAACAAATTGATAAACAGTAATAAGTCACCAGGACCAGATGATATTCACCCAAGAGTTCTTAAGGAATTCAAATATGAAATTGCAGAACTACTAATGATGGTATGTAACCTATCACTTAAATCAGCTTCTGTACCTGATGACTGGAGGATAGCTAATGTGACACCAATTTTTTTGAAAATGATCCAGAAGTGATCCTGGCAATTACAGACCAGTAAGCCTAACTTTAGTACCAGGCAAACTGGTTGAAACTAAAGTGAAGAACAGAATTATCAGACACATAGATGCACACGATTGTTTGGGGAAGAGTCAACATGGCTTTTGTAAAGGAAAATTATGCCTCACTAATCTAGAATTCTTTGAGGGGGCCAACTAACATCTGGACAAGGGAGATCCAGTGGATATTGGTGACTTGCATCTGAAGAAGTGAGGTTCTTACCCACGAAAGCTTATGCTCCCAGTACTTCGGTTAGTCTCAAAGGTGCCACAGGACCCTCAGTTGCTTTTTACAGATTCAGACTAACACGGCTACCCCTCTGATACTTGACACCAGTGGATATTGTGTACTTGGACTTTCAGAAAGCCTTTGACAAGGTCCCTTGCTAAAGGCTGTTAAGTAAAGTAAGCAGTCATGGAATAAGTGGGAACGTCCTCTCATGAATCAATAACTGGTTAAAAGACTGGAAACAAGGATAGGAATAAATGGTCACTTTCAGAATGGAGAGAGGTAAAATAGTAGTGTCCCCAGGGATCTATATTGGGACCAGTGCTATTCAATAAATGATCTGAAAAAAGGGGTAACAGGTGGCAAAATTTGCAGATGATGCAATATTAATCAAGATAGTTAAGTCGAAAGCTGCCAGTGAAGAGTTACTAAGGAATCTCACAAAACTGGGTGACTGGGCAACAAAATGGCAGATGAATTCAATGTTGATAAATGCAAAGTAATGCACATTGGAAAGCATAATTCCAACTATATATACAAAATGATGAGGTCTAAATTAGCTATTACCACTCAAGAAAAAGATCTTGAAGTCGTTGTGGCTAATTCTCTGACATCTGTGCAGCAGTAGTCAAAAAAGCAAACAATATTATGAACTATTAGGAAAGGGATAGATAATAAGCCAGTAAATATTATAATACCACTATATAAATGCATGGTATGCCCACACTTCAAATCGGTGTGCTGTTCTGGTTGCCCCATCTCAAAGATATATTAGAATTGGAAAAGATACAGAGAAGGGCAACAAAAATGATTAGGGATATGGAACATTTTCCATATGAGGAGAGATTAAAAAAGACTGGGACTTTTCAGCTTGGAAAAGAGATGACTAAGGGGGATATGATAGACGTCTATATAATCATGAATGGTGTGGAGAAAGTGAATAAGGAAGCATCATTTATTCCTTCATCTAACACAAGAACCAGGGTTTACCCCATGAAATTAATAGGCAGCAGGTTTAAAATAAACAAAAGGACATACTTCACACAGTGCACCGTCAACCTGTGGAACTTGTTGCCAGAGGATGTTCTGAAGGCCAAAACTATAACGGGGATCAAAAGAGAATTAGATAAGTTCATAGAAGATAGGTCCATCAATGGCTATTAGTCAAGATGGTCAGGGATGCAACTCTATGTTCTGGGTCTCCCTAGTGTCTGACTGCCAGAAGCTGGGAATGGACAACAGGGGATGCATCACTTAATTGTCTGCTCTGTTCATTCTCTCTGAAGTACCTGGCATTGGCCACTATTGGAAGACAGGATACTGGGCTAGATGGACCATTGGACTGACTCATTATGGCCATTTTTATGTTCCAATTTTCTGCTGAAAAACCATTTGGTTGAAAAATTCCTGACCATCTCTACTAATAACTTAAAAAAACAAATATTCCCTAACTTTATTTTCTTTAAAGTTTTTTTTGTAAAAAAAAAAAAAAAAATTTTTTTTTTTTTTTTTGCTTTATGTACAGTGTCATGTTTGTGGTACTCTGGGGTGGAATTATTTTAAATCCTCTGAGCTTAACAGCCATATTATTTGCTGATATAAATGGGTGCTGCTCCATTGGCCTCAATTTTTCTTATTTATACCAGCAGTAAATTTAGCCCTAATTGTCTAGAATATTATTGGAGGGGCACTGAAACAGACACCCTTCAATTCCTAACGCTGTTATGCTCTCATGCTACTATTGCTGGGATGTCTCCCAAAGAAATGCTGAGAGTGAATAAGTTGGCATCTCTCTTTTCCTAGTTAATACCCAAGTAACCCCTTTGACAAATCTCCAAATAAAGTGCTTGTAATTCTGGTAAAGTTAATGTTTGTGTTTATGTGAATATCAATTACAGGCTGCCAAAACCGATACAATTTATAAACTTTCTTGCTTACCATAGTATAGCAGCACACAGTTGTTGTTATCACTACCTGTTTCATGGGGGGAAAGTCTGGTAAACTGCTACCTCCCTATTAAGGAACTTTTGGGAGTGGTGAGTAGGCCATTTCCCCTTCTGGTCTAGCTTGTGGGGCAGGGGATGGAAAATATTTCCATCTCCAACCAACTACTCAACCTAACAATTGCTGAGGTTCTGTTTCCACCACTTCCCTTTCTCCCCTTGTATTTCTCCAGTCTTCACTTTCTCTGTCTCTTACATTCTTCTTTCCAGCCCTTTCTGAGTCTCCTCCATCTCTATCACCCTCACAGCTCTTATTACTTCCATTCTCTTCTGTTTCCTTTGAGTTTTGCCCCACTTTGACAACTCTGCCTCTTCATCCAAGCACAATGGCTGAGCATATTTGTTAGATCTGATACGGTAGCACAGAAAATGTGCTCTGTGGAAAGCTTGGCTGGTCAGATGTTGGCTCTCCTTCTTTGTTTGCAGCTGCTAAATTGCATTAAAGGCAGCTAAAAATACATCAAATGTTTTCCCAATGTTACTTTCCTTGTAAGCAATTTCTGTAATTGGCAGTGGGATGTTATGTAATTGTATTTTGAGTGAACGGGAACAGTTGTTAAAGTAGATTACAACAGGATGGAGAGCACTCTATGCAGTAGCCAATGAAGACAGGAAGTTGTGGGGGAACATTGCATATCCAAGCTAGGGATAGGAGGGGGACCTTCTGTGCTCCCTCGTATTCCATCTTATTCTGGGGTGTAAGGGAACATCATGTAGTCTTGATTGGAGGTCAGGTGGTAAACAAGACCTTAACTAATGTCCATAATGCAGATCACATATTGAAACCTCCTGCAGCTGCATATTCAGAAATGAAATAGTTAGCAATCATTGCCTTTTAAAATGACAGACTTGGGACCCATGGCTAATCCTCCTTGAGCTGTTGCTCCAGGCCTTCTGTTTGCAAACTCTGGAATATGCTCAGTGTCAGGAATTCTGAAAGTTTGCTTTGGAACCATACATTCTTCTTCAAGGAGTATGTCTGTGGGTGCTCCACTTTAGGGAATCTGCAGCCCTGCATTTGTAATTGGAGATTTTTAGTTGCAGTGCCGGGATGGGTCACACATGCACTGTCCCCGTCTCACACTGCCTCTGGAAGTTACATGGTGCTGCGTGACCAACCCCCTCGCAGTTCCTTCTGTACCACTCTCAGCTTGAGACGGAGCACTTAGCAGCGCCTCTGTACGTTTGCTTTCTTTAATTCTAACTTAAGATACTAGTTGGTTAGTTAATACTCAGTTGATAGTTAAATTGTTACTTACCCTTCCCTGTTTATTTTCTTAAATAAGGGAAAACTTTTTTTCTTATTTTAGGAAATTAAGTTTAAGTTGTTAGAATACCCCTTAGGGTTGCAGAGTTACCCTCCCTCACATTTTAAAATGCCCGGTGCCCTGGATTTTAAATGCTGCCTCACGTGCAGACTGTCTGGAAGATGGAAGCCCATTTTCAACTGAAGAAGACTCAACAAATTCATGAAGACCCAACGATTCAGGATGGTCACACTAGCAACCATAATTCAAGTACCGAGAAGAGGGTACTAGTTCTTGGCCCTCAACCACCAGGATGCATATTTTCACATAACAATATATTCCACACACAGGAGGTTCCTTAGGTTTGTTCTGGGAGCAGACCATTTGCAGTACAAAGTACTCCATTTTGGAATATCCACTGCCCCATGGGTATTTTCAAAAGTTTTTGCAGTGAAGGCTGCCCACCTCCGCAGACAAGGGGTCATAATATTCCTGTATTTGGATGATTGATTACTGAAAGCATCGACTCGAGAGTAGGCACTAGAAGCTACTCAAAAGACGGTAGCTCTCTTCAGATGTCTAGGTTTACAAACAAAGAGAAATCAACACTCACACCTGTGCAGATACTGGAGTTAATCAGGGCCTACCTCGACTCTCTAGAGGCTAAAGTCTCACTGCCCCGACACCATTCTAGTAAATCTAATCACCACGACACAAGTCAGTCCCCAGACATTGCCTCCAACTGTTAGACCACATGTCAGCAACAATATTTGTCGTCAATGCCAGACTACACGTGTGATGTCTGCAAGGCTGGCTACGGACAGTGTATGCTCCACACAGACACAGCATAAACAAATGCCCCACAATGTCAACCAAAGGAAAAAACTCTCAACATCGATGGATGCAGCCAAACAATGTTTTGCCCAGGAGTCCCCTTTGCAAGGATACTTGCAACAGACAGTTCTCTGCTAAGTTGAGGGGCGCACCTGCCAAATCACACAATCCAAGGTCCAATGGTCCCCCATCGGAATTCACACTACACATAAACCTGCTGGAGCTATGGCAGTTTGCAATGCATGCTCGCATTTCCTACCCATGATCAAAGACAAGGCCATAAAGAGTCTCACAATGGTTATTGTATGTTTTATATAAATGTATATAAACAAACTATTGTATGTTTTATGACAAGGGGGAGGGGAATTTGTCACATTCCCTCTGCACGGAAGCCACACTACTATTGAATTGGTGAATCAGCCACAACATCGACATCTCATTCCCCTACCTACCATGATACCAAACCACCACTGCAGATGCACTGAGCAGAATTTTTTCCCAGGACAAACACCAGAGTACCATGGAACATATTCAAACAATGGGGGTTACCAACTAGAGACCTTTCTGTGACAGATGCCAAGTGCCCACACTTCTGCTCCAGAGTGGGATTGGGACCCTGCTCTCTAGGCGATGCCTTTCTCCTCAAATGGTATGCACCCCTACTGTATGCCCTCTCCTATCCAGGGTCATACACAAGATCAGGATAGACAACTCGAGTCATCTTGATAGTCCCACATGGCCCAGACAAACGTGGTTTCCTTATCTCCTAAAGATGGCTGTGTGCCACCACACACTCTTCCACTTCTACCTCATCTCCTGTCTCAGGAGGTGGGCCAGGTCCACCACCCAAACCTGGTAAGGCTCCACCTCAGGACATGGCTACTCCATGGCTCTGAGACAGCAAAATGATCTTTTCAGAGAAGGTAAGGGACATTCTTTTAAACAGTCTAATACCAACTCTGCAAAATATATACCTACACAAATGGAAGAGATTCAATACATGGTGCCAAAATAGAGAAATCATGGTGACTTCCTCTCCTTTACCACTGGTACTAGACTATATGTTGGAACTTAAGAAATTGGGCGTCTCCATGAGCTCAATCATAGTACACCTCATAGCAATCACCGTGTTCCACCACAAAGTGGATGAGTTCCCGATCTTCGCTCATCTGACCAATAAACATTTTCTCAAGTGGTTCCTTTGTAACCTTTAGCCAGAAATATGAGCCCCTACACCATCGTGGGACCTCAATCTGGTGTTGAGATGCCTTACTGGAACCCCTCTTGAACCACTCGCAAGTCTGCAGTAGTCAAAGAACTGAGGGTGTTGGGGAGGTTTGGTTGCACAGTGCTATGAGGTGGTGTGAGATAGGAACCCTACCAGGCACTGCTACTAAAAATCTCTGATTACAAGTGCAGGGGTGCAGGTTCACCTACAGTGGAGCACCCGCAAGGATAACCATCTTGAAGAACCTCAGTTATGGCACAGGGTAAGTAACCTTCTCTTCTTTTTTCTTTTTTTTTTTAATAATGAAAACTTAAAATCAACTTCAGATTATGGACAGGGTTTGGAGGGCGCGTTTTCTGCCTCCCCATTGCTAGCTCAATCTCTGCTGAAACATACAGTATAGAAATAGGGATTGAATGAGCAAATTAATCCCACATAAAAAATGGCCTGAACTTTCACCCAGGTTTTGAACTACTCAATGCACACTTTCTTTTTTCCATATCTGAAGTCTATTTTGCTACCTAATGTTCCACTCTTCAATCCTTACCTGCTTTTGTGGCAGTCTGAAGTTTCCGTGGTAATAGTTGTTCCGGTGGTGCACTGACAACTGTTAAAATTACAAGCTATCACTTTAAGAGTAAGGATATTCCAGGTCTTGCTTGCAGGCTATTCCAGGTCTGTAGGGCAGCATGCAATTTCAGCAGTCAGTCTGCAAAGAGACAATCTACAGTAAGATGGGTAGAGTTGTGCTCTTTGCCTTAAAGAGCAGCCTGCTTTGTGTGTCTCTATTTTTTTGATTCTTGTGTTTTAGGGTTCTGGATTCTAACAAATAAAGTAGTGTTGTGTTGAAAGATTTTTTATTTTTTTTGTGCTTTTGAAAAATGTCTGTTTGTATGCTGTGAACATAACAGTTCCCAGGTAAGCTATCTATTCTGGACTGTTGCTAAAGTTGTATACCATTGTACGGCCAAAATGGGCAGTAATAGGCCCAATGCTGCTCCCTTCTCCTGCTGGGGAGGGGGGTCACAAACTCTTTTGCTATAGCTGGTCAGAACTGTTTTTTCCCCTCGAGAAAATTTCAACTTTAAACTGAAAAAACAAAAACCCATTTTACCAGCCCTCCCCCCAAAGTATTCGTTTTTTTATTTTTCCAATGAGAAATCAAGAACTTTGAGAAAAGCAGACACTTTCTGTGAAAATTTTTATTGAGTCAAAACCCGAGTTTTTCATCAGGAAAATGTTTGATAGAAAATAGCCCTACCTCTCTTTTCTGCCCCTGTGTGAGAGTGAAACACTTTTGGACTCATCTTGCTGAGAGACTGTGGTGCCTTCTCCTCCAAAGACATCCGTGGACAATGAAAGTGAAGGGAGGAGTTATCAAGCAAGTCTCACAGCTAATGCTGTGAGGATGGAAAGAGTTGTGAATCTCACATGTAGTGTACGGCAAACAAGCAGAACAATCTGGTTGTAGGGAATAGCAAGGGGGAAAGGCAGGGAAGTAGTTGTGAGAGAAGGAAACAAAGAAGTGGAACTAGCACAACCCAGTCGCTGAGCCAGAGTGTGGTGGGAATCCAACATGAGGTAGCCAGGAAACAGGTGAGTAAAACCTTGAAGGTTAAGGTCTGAATTTGACATGAAAGTTGATGTAGGGCCAGTGAAGGGACTGAGTGGGAGACTACATAGCCAGAGAGGTAGAGCAAAGATGACTGAGCTACATTATTCAATAGTGACAGGTTTCAGAGTAGCAGCCGTGTTAGTCTGTATCCGCAAAAAGAACTGTAGCCCATGAAAGCTTATGCTCAAATAAATTTGTTAGTCTCTGAGGTGCCAGAAGTACTCCTGTTCATTATTCAATAGTGTAACTTTGCTGGCTCCATATTGCTGACTTTTCTTCATTTTCATGCTTCAGTGGAGTTCCTTCAAGGATAAATTTGGCCCTTTTCAGATCCTGTTTTACCAATGCCACTGAATAATCTTTATTAAGTTATTGTTCTTCCAGTTACTAATTCAAGTCAGTGTCTGTCTTGGATAGTATTGTTGATGTCAAAGTAGTATATCAGGTTATAAAGAGAAATAAGTGGTCTCTATATAAAAAAAACCTCACCCTTCTCAAATGTTTTCCTTGGTAAAGTTATATCCTATTAACCAGCAAGCATTTACAGTGCCAGCTGCAGGATATATAAACAGCCAAACTCCATCTTGTGGGGGATCTAAATATCTCCCTTGTTTTGTAGTGAAAGGACAACACAGAGGCTCAGGAAATCTGGATTCTGCTCCCAGCTCTGCTGCTGACTTGTGCAACCCTGGGTGTGTTACTTAACAGCCGTGTCTTAGTTTCCTAGTCAATTGCATGGGAGTTGTAATACTTCCTTTGCTCACAAGGGCATGAAGCTAATGTTTGTGAAGTACTTTGAAATCCTTGAATGAAAGGTGCTATTGGTGCAGAAAGACATTGTATATTCCTACATAGCCAAACCTGAATTAATCTGAACCTATTCAATCCACTTCTATTAGTAATAATTTAATCTATACTCAACATGAATTAGAATCTCCCAGTCAGAACAATGTATAAACCAGTACCAGGGGAGGTATAACTATTTTGCATATCAGTTGATCTAGCTGCCTATCTGTCAAGGTTGGAATGCATATTTATTTCTGTAAGAATCCACAAATCCTGTCAGCAAACCTGACAGGTTGTCCTTGGCTTTGCAATCTACAGTATGGCCTTACTCATATTAAATTCTCCTTATATTACAAGATATGAGTTCAGAGTCAGACCTGAACATTCTTAGCACATGGAAAACATTTGAATGGAGAGATGGAAAACATTACTTTGCGAATGTATTTATTAAAGTGATAGCAATAACCAGAACAATTGAACACATGGGGTCTCAGTTAAAGCTGCAATACACAGTTACATGGATTCATTGGTGATGGTTTAATTATGGCCAAAAAAGCTCATGAAGCTCTGTACTTTTGTTTCATTCTCTTAAGAGCCCTTCTTGCTCATACATTACTCTATTTTGAATAGCTGATTTTGTGCCAGCTGGATTTTTCTCTCTGCTTTTCTGCATCCAGGATGTCAAAACACTACTTTGTTTGGCCAGTGAACACCAGGATTTGTAATCATAAATCATCTTTGTTAGCACCAGTAGGACTGAACCTGAAACTGAGCAAGATTTCCAGGCTTCTCTTGGGATTTTTGGTGAGGGCTGCCTTTCTTTGCAAAGTTTACAGGGCTCATCCATCATAAAAAGGAAATTTTAGTTAACAACTCCTTCAAACAATCTTATTTCTTTCATTAACAATACATTTAAAAATGGGATATTTACAATCAAACTGCAGAACCCTTCCTATAAGATGTAAAACTATGTGCAGATGGGGTTGTGAAATTATGCACAGAAGCCCTCTTGCTTCTGCTGATATGTGATTACTAAGGCTGCGATTTAATCATGGAGGTCATGGAAGTCATGGAATCTGTGACTTTCAAAGACCTCCGTGACTTCAGCCAGCACCGGCTGGGAGACCCTGGAGCTCTGAGCCCCCAGGGGTGGTGGGAGCCTCTGGAACACCCAGCTCACCTGCAGCTGCCCAGGCTCACCATTTTGTCATGGATATTTTTAGTAAAAGTCAGGGACAGGTCACTGGCTTCCGTGAATTTTTCATTATTTGCCCGCAACCTGTCCGTGACTTTTACAAAAAATTTCCGTGACAAAATCTTAGCCTTAGTGATTACTTCTTTTCCCAGTTAGAGAAGATAACAGAAATTGTTCCATGAAACCTAGATTGACCAAACTGCATGTTTCTAATAATAAAACTGAATCAACAAAGAAAAACCCCATGTAGAGAAAGTATGCACCTGTAAAATGAATCACTTTTTATCCTGGGTAACATAGACTGTCTAGTTGGTAAAGCACTGAAAGCTGCATATTGTATTTTTCCTAGCTTCAATATTTGCATATTAATTCTACAGGAATGTCACACGTTACACATTTTAGGAAACTTCACTAGGATACAAATTGAAAGTAGTGGTGTTGATGACTAATTTACAAAAGGAGAACTAGTCTTCCTCACACTAAATAGGACAGTACAGTTACCAGAGCCTGCTTGCCTTAGATTTTTGTTGCATGCCTCTTGAAGGTGGCAGATACAATCATCACCCATTTCCTGCAGTAGGTTTTTGTGTTAGTTTAAATCCTTTACTATGTACAGCTGCCTGGTGACTCATTTTGGTGCCCTCAGCTTAGTGTTCTCAGCTGCATTTATTTAGCTACTCAATACTCTATGCATGCATGAAGAAACACTCCTAGTTTAAACAAACACATTTTCACAATGATTTTTTACAGGGGGAAAAAAAGTTTGCCAAAGGAAGGTAGTTATAAAACAAAAGTGTGTTTGAAGAATTTCTCATAAACCAATTTATTCTTTGTGCATTTTATGTGCATTTATATTCGATAACTCTTGTCACATTGTTTACTTAGAGAATATTAACAAAAATGTTAATACTTCAGAGACTGAAAAAGTAGCAGTTTTCAGACTTTTTTTGTATAATTTGTGTTGCAAATCATTTCTATTGAGAGAATCCTTAATGAGTAATAATTATCAAATGTATGTACCAAGCACTAATGTTCCTACTGCATCAAAAGAAAACATTCTGGTTGAGATTACTTCAGTGTATTGATATAACAACGGCTTGAAGCCAGATGACAGGCATCACTGTCAGTTCAGTTCTGTTTGTCTTCAGCATGAAAATTTAAAAGGTTTTGCTAGTGATTATCTGGGGTGGGCTTTGTGCACACTGTTCAGAACACAGTGATACTACATGACTCTGTCACTATACGCATGATACACCTCTACCCTGATATAACGCTGTCCTCAGGAGCCAAAAAATCTTACTGTGTTTTAGGTGAAACCGCATTATATCGAATTTGCTTTGATCCGCCGGAGTGCGCACCCCCCCCCCCCCCGAGCACTGCTTTACCACATTATATCAGAATTTGTGTTATATTGGGTCACATTATATTGGGGTAGAGGTGTGTCCCTTACTTAGTGGTGGTAATTTTGAGATTAAAGATTTGCCCTTACTTCTGTTTTGGAGCACAGCTTATACAAATGAAAGATGAACAGAAAAACAGGAAAAATTAGTTATTTATAAAACAAAGCAATTTTGGAAAATCCACTTATAGAAAACATAAGCTCTGACCACACAGTTTAGTTGTTAAGAGCTTTTTCTTAAATCAGTTATAAGACAAAGCTTAGTAAAGCTAGTATACTCCGTAGTTCACCGGCAAGCATCAGCATTTATGAATGTGTGTTTAGCCTGCTAAATGGAAGCTTGAGAGACTTTCTGCCTTTTTACAGATTTTCTTTGGCTTACTGTGACAGGGTGGTGCATATAAGATGCTTGGGGCTAAACTTCCTACAGCTGGGTCAGCCAGTGAGAGGCAGAGAGGACTCTTTCTCCTGTGGTGGCGGACTCTACCTCTCACTGAGTGGCTCAGCTGTGGGACAACTTCTCCTGCTGTGCTGATGCCAGAGCTTTTGGGTGCCTCAACAGAAGAGGGGGGGAACCATGGCCCCATCATCTTTACAAGTGGCCCTCCCACTTTTTTCCTGCTTTAAGTATGAGAGATGTGGGAAGGTGGCAGAGAGGAATGAGTGGCAGGTGGGGCCACCTGGGGAGTGGTGGGAAAAAGGCGGACCTCGTGGCAGAATGGGGCAGGGCCTCAGGGGGGCAGGGCCACGGTCCAGGCACTGGTGGCTCCCAACTTCTAGGAAGCGTCTGGTGCTCCTGGGCATAGCTTCCCCAAACAAGACTTGTATGCAACCTATGGGGTGTACCTAGCCTGCACTGGCTCAGCAGGGTTAAACACACTCAGTAGGCCGAGGAGGCCATGTCCCCTCATCTCAGCTGGGCATGCTGCGGCTCAGACCAAGATATAAAAGGGAGCAGCTCAGCTCAGTCTGGGCTGCAGTGGTGCTGGTCTTTATAGTGGAGCTGCTGAGAGCCATTGAACCAAACTGTAAACCCTGTATATAATGGAAAACTCTTCAAAACAGGGATTGCTGCAGCACCCCCAGAACCCGTAGTTCCAGCACCTATGCTGGGCTGACCATCGAAGGGAGCAGAGGTGTGTTGCAGGCTCCTGCAAAGGGACAGCCAGCGCTCCAGGACACAGAGGCCAGCTGGACTGCGGTGCCAACCGAACCCCAACCAACTGTCTCTGCAGACGAAGAAGAGACCGCAGAACCTCTGAGACTACAAGCTCTGGAAGGATGGGTAGGAGGTAGCTCGGGGGACCTAAACATTGATCCAGTCATAGAACTGTGTTAGACTCCGCGTGTTTCAGAAAAATCCCTGCTGAGATGGTGGCAGATACCTCCGCTGCAGACATGGCACTGGACTGGTGGAGTAAGGAGCGCCTGGCTGCCGTTCACCCCCTCTGGCCACTAGGCCACACTGCACTGCCACAAGGGGCAGTCCTATTGACTCCGGCCATTGGGCCTCACTGCCCTGCCACTAGGGGTAGTTCTATTGACTCAAGCCACACTGCCCTGCCGTGAAGCATAGTCCCATCGGCTCTGGCTACCAGGCCACATTGCCCTACCTAGAAGGATAGTCCTAGTGACTCGGCTGCGCTGCCCGATACCAAAAGGCTGCTGCTCAGACTCCAACCATTAGGCCAGGCTGCCTTAGGCTGCTGTGGTGACTTGTGAAACTAGGCCACTTAGGCCGCCCAAGCTATACTTTAATATCCCCACTACCTGACTCCCCTGATGCGATGGACCTACCCTCTGACACTTACCCTAAACTAACTTGTGATAGTTTGATCCTTATGTGCAATAAATATTCTTTCTTCAAAAGTACATATCCACAAATGCCCTTATGTTTGTACATGTCAAGAATTTGGGGTAAACAAAGGTGTGCAAGTGCCAAACCGTGATTTGCATATGCACATCAGGGGATTTGTGTGCCTAGGTTGGGTGCATGCACACTTTTGAAGATAGGTCCACAGAATCTTTAACACAATACACACTGACTTTGTTGAGAATATTCATGAATGTGCTTGCAGGATTGGGCACTTCACAGTTCAGGCCAAATTCTGCCCTCAGATGTACATAGGCAGAAACTACTGATTTCAATGAAAGCCATGCACGTGTCCAAGGGCAGAATTTGGCACCTAACCTTTTTGGTAGAGAATATTTTTCTTCAAGGAATTATCTATTCCTTGTCAGCTGAACTACTAGTTTTCCTAATTTATTTGAGAAAACATTTCAAATAGCTTATGTCCAGCTACTTAGCGGACTGGAAATTACTATACAATATATGGAATTATTTTTGCTAAGATGCTATTAATCAAGGGAAATGCAACAGCCTGTATTCTTAATGCTGCTGTAGAGATGGAACAGAACTTGAAGGGATGCAGAAAGACTGAGATCTCAGGGACAGCAACCTTAGTTTGGATAATTTGACAAGACAGAAGTAGCATTTGATCTGTGAGGTGAAAGGATAGTTTTATCCTGATTCACTTCTTGGATGCTTTGCTAGGACTCCCACCCAGGCCTCCAATTAATGCTAAATGTGTTTGGTTTGTGTTGAGGACAAAGACCACCAGTTTGTTGCATTGGCCATTAACAACTGTCAGAAATTAATAACTTGAGAAGAACAGAATAAGATGGTTACTAAAAATCAAAGTCCAAGATGAGTCCAAACCAGGACCCAGACTCCAAGCAACACTAAACTTTAACCAGGAGTGAGAGTAAGGACAGCAACAAGGGGCGGAGGGGGATTGAAATCAAGAACTCATCCAGGATCCAAATTTGGCAGTCGGGCCTAAGTATATAAGGGCTGAACTGAAACCTGAATCAACACTCCAAGCCTAGGAGAGCTGAAATTTGTATATTAACTTAAATCCAAATTTTGTGGCTTGGTCCACCTCTAATTTCAATCAGGATTGCTGCAAGCTGGTGATAAATTCTTTACTAGAATTAATAACTGCAGGAGACTTTTTTTTTTTTACTTAATTTGCCAGGAAATAGCAAATATGCTTTTTATCAACTGGTACCTTAGATCTGGCATTAGAATAACTGCACAATTACAAACTGTCTAGGACTGTATTGCCAATTAATTGACTTCAAGATGGTTTGGTTTTTGTCTCATGTTCTCACAGCTGCCCTTCACATTTCGTTTTATTTAGGATTAGAAATAAACCACTGCAAGCTGTCCATCTTCAAGGCTGTAGCTTTCTCTTTTCTATTAGTTTAATCTTTCAATTTTGATTACCCTTTTCTTTCATATGACTGTTCATGGTGTGCAATTGCTTTTCTTCTAATCTTGTGCCCATGCATTCTAAATAGCTAATTTCTCCCCATATTTTTTTACTTCACACTTTTGGTCTCTTCATTTTTGTTCATGAATGGTCCCAGGAATAGTTATTGCAATTGAATTCATTTTTGTGCAACCATTAATACAAGTAGTTTAAATCTTACTTTTCACCCACAATAAACCTCATGTATTGGCACCTGATGGTGGAACTGTAAAGATATTCATCCTTACCTAATGACACCATATTTTCCTACAAGGTGTTTTCATTTCACTGTGAGCCTAGTACTGCTTCAATTGAAGCTAATGGCAAAGTTCCTGAAAGGGCTGAAAGCAAAAGAAGGCAATATTAACATATGTAGCACAGGTCTAGAAGCATTAATATGATGGTCAATTCCATCACTTTGTTGTGATTTCATATAATTTTGATCCTTTCTTTTAAGAGAGAAAAATCTAAGTAGAGTCTAGCGTAGTTTATATCATGAGATTACCTCTGAGATCTTGACTAAACAGCACTAGAGTCTGTATTTCAACTTTAAGTGTTTAACAAAGGATTAAGGGATTGTCCTATAACCATGAGCTAAAGTATGAGAATTTACGTTTTCCTTTTTGTAGGATAGTCCCTCTTAAAATTATACTCTGAACAATGGCTTATTTTCTTGTGCCAATGCTCTTTTCCAAATACTGTGGCTTGGCAGCAAGCGGATCTCAGATTTCAACCACATGTATTTCAAAAAATCAAAAGATCCTTATTTGGCTCTTCAGTCACATATCTTTAAAAGCAGTGTTTGTGCGTCAGATTTAAAAATAATTGAAACCAGGGAGTGCAAAAACTGAACTTTTCTTCCAGGATGTTTCAGCTTCAATTGATTCCAAAAACACTGAAGGCAACAGAATGGAAACCGCATGCAGAATACTCCATTGACAATGCACATAGAACTTTATATAGTATACATACACACAATAATAGTGAGAGATAATAATACAATGGCCTGCTGGAAAATATACATATTTTTATCTTTCATTATCTTCTTGACCCTTTTATTACAAAGTACTTTACAAATCATACTACATACAGGAATGACTTCACTCACCAATGAAGTGCAGCTGCCTGTGGAGTGAATTGCAGTAGCTGCACAGCAATACTGCATAGCAATTTAGAGCACAAAGTTGAACATGTATCCAATTGAAACTGCAGGGGGAATTTAGCTAGATAGAATGTACTTCAGACACATAAGGCCAGGAGGACAATGAGGTTAACATCTTTATTTTTGCAAAATGTCCCGTTGCATCTTTAATGTCATCAAGTCAAATTTGCTCTCATTTTTTATATGTATTTATTTAGGCTTATGACATAAACCACACAATATACAACAAAGCACCTCCATATTACTTTAAATACTTTTTATAGATATTTGGAGAAAACAGTCTCACATCAGTAGTTAACCCTTCATTGGCCGCCCCTCCCCCCAAAACCAAAAACCTCCCTCTCCAAAGAAAAACTAAATACCATCCCTTATCAAAGTCCTCCCTGTGCAAAAGTCTGGGTAAAAAAAAACAGACCTTGACAATGGTCCCAGACTCTTCCAGATTGAGGGTAGGAGTAGGTTGAAGGTGAAGGCCCCATATTAAGAAGGCTTTACTGCAGACCCTTATTTTTTAAGCAGTAAGGACTCCAGTTTGGGTGTCTCCTCTGATTGCAGATAGAACAGTATGGTCTGTAGGAGAGAGGCAGTCATTGAAGTAGGCAGGTCCCATTTGTAACTCCTCACAATGTAATGAGCAATGCAAATTAAAAAAAAAAAAAAAGCAAAACCTTTTTTCAAAAGAACTATATTCCCATCTTTGTGTTTTCATGAATACTAGAGCAGCAAGTGATGGGCTCTGAGTCTCACTGGGCTGCTTGGTATTTTAGCAGGAAAGAGGGAGGCAAAGAGCAGCAGAGGCCACAGAAAGCCGAGACAAATGACTTGGAAAGGCTGTTGGATACCCCACAGGATGAATATATTGTTGGTTTTTTTTGTTTTTGGTTTTTTTTTGAACAAATGAATCAGAAAATGAGTAAGGGGCCTGTAGGAGACCAGATCAACCAACCAAACACAGGAATAAAGGGACTCTTTACTCACATACTCATGAGAATGTTTTAAATGAAAACCAAAGATGGAAAGAAAAAAATTCTCACTTGTTCACCCACCAACCCCTCTGCAACTGAAATAAGCCAAATAATAAAGAACAAATTGGCAGATGTCACTTCAGAGATTGAGCTGATGCCAGTATGGGCCTTCCAAAAGTTCTTTTAAATGTTCGTTTATTTTTATTGAAGCTTTCACTTGTATGAATTTTTTTAAAGCAATTGGAACTTCCAGTTACTTATGATTACTATTGGAAAGCAGAAAAGAAATGGTAGTGTAGTGACTGTGAAAAAGAAACAAATATTGTTGTGTAACATTAAATTTCTTGTCTTTATATTTAGCATAACTTGTGTATTGTGTTCCTCCCTGTAGTATTTAGATATTGTTATAATAGACTGGGGCAGTAGAATCCCTAATGACAGATACCATGTTATCAGATAAAAAGTTCTTAATTCTTTCTATGGAGGTTTGATACAAGTTCAGTTTGAGTTTTTGACAAAGGAATGCCTGTCTCATATGAATCAGTTTGATTATCTCTTGTCCTGAATTCGTGTCCTGATCTAGGAATCCCACTGAATTCACCAAAATCGAACAGTCTGTTTAACTTAGAAGGAGTATGATAAAATGAGTACACCTTCCAGTATTGCAAGAGAAATTGTCCATGAGAGAGAGGAAAAAGTTTTCAAGTCCTCTGAAGAGGTCAGGTGAAAATTTCACCAACGGTTCTCAGATAAGTGACAGTGAGCCCACAGTGATCTTTACACATGAACAGCAGATCTGCATTACTACACCTGACATCAATTATAGGGCAAGGTGAATACCCCCAAGTGAGAAATATGTCTTTACTTCCAAATGGATAAGTCTCCTGTATTTCTCACTTCTTAGTTCCCACTTTGTTGTACTTTATTTCTTCTTGTTACGTTTTCTTATATGGTTAAAAGCAGAGATGGGACCAAGCCACATTGGCTCTGGATCCAGAATTTCCCAAATTTTGCAGAGGAGAGTTTGTTTCATTTTGCACCCATCTCTAGCTAGACGTAGAGCTAGTACTGAGACACCACTGTAATGGGTATACAATAAATGCTGACAAGGAAATGGGGAGAATCTTCATTTTTATTTATGTAATGTGGTTAGGGGAGATTCAGGTTTGACTTAGATTTAGATTTTGGTAAATATAAACTATTCCTAATTTCCTCATCTTCCTGAACAAAATTGTAGCAGTAAATAAGGAATCCAGAGCACACAATTGGAACATAACAGCAGTTGTTTTCGTCGGAGCTGAATTGGTTGACAAACTATTACTGAGAGCAAAGCAACTCATAAACAAACACCAAGCAAACCAATGCATGACATGTAAATCAGGGGTTATTGATGAAAGGCCCGCCATGAAGTCAATGGTAGAATTCACATTGTTTTCAAAGGGAATAGGATCCTCATCATTTATGTTTCTGCCACATAATGGCTTCCTAATAGTTATTTGGTTACATTAAAGTTTATAGTTCACTGAACTGTGAAAATAGGATATTGCACTGTGGATTACATTATATGAAGTATTACACAGTATTGATGCCATAGTCTATGAAATAATTTTGGGTAGACTATACTTTTTCTCTGTGAATTTATCACCACATGTTAGCTATTGGTACTGTATGCCAAGTTCCATAGGAAAGCTAATTGCTGTATCAGTAGCTATTCACACAAATGTTTGGTCTGGTTTTACTTTCAGTTCTCTGTGTGAATTTCTCATGTATATTGTTGTTTCTGCTCTATTACCCACAGTGGCAGCCTAGACAATACTATGTCATTAAGTGCAGACTTCATTACAGCATGTATGGGATAGGAAACGTATTGCTGATCATTGTGTTTAAAGTTTTTTTTAACTTGTGCTAGTCAGGCCCAATCCTGAAGTCCAGAGGTGAAACTGCCATTGAAGTTTTACTACTCTGATAGAAAGAAAGGTCTAGGTGCTAGCTTCTTCAATTGAGTCATGGCAGTTATTTCTCCCAGGGTTTTTGTAAAGACAGGCCTATAGCCAGCTTGTGAGGCTTACTGAAAGAGAGAGGGAGAAGAGTGTGTTTGCTCCAGGGCATAAGACAACATTTGACTCTTGAGGATTAAAATAAAATTTTCTATGGGGACAAATTTTCTTAACTGCCTACTGAAGGGTTTCTTGCGCTTTTCTCTAAAGAAGCAGTACTGACCACTGTCAGAGACAGAATATTGGACCATTTGGACCACTGGTCTGATCCAGTATGGGAATTCCTAGTGAGATCGAAGTACAAGTTGGATCATCCAATGCAGTGTAGGAGAACATTTATCCTCTTGGGGGGTCTTTGAGACTTTAAATTTGGAAAAGAGAGTTAGAAATCCTCTTGAAACTAGAATAGAAGAACTATATTAATATACTGGAAAAGAGTTAAGCCTTTTGCCCTATGACCCCAGCTTGGCTACACATATCAGAAATCAGCACTCTCCCATTTGTACCTGGTTTAATAATTAAGGTCTTGTCTTCATTACTGGGGTAGGTCGACCTAAGTTACGCTACTCAAGCTACATGAATAACTATCTGGAGTCGGCATAGCTTAAGTAGACTTACCCCGGTGTCTTCACTGTGCTGTGTCAATGGGAGATGCTCTCTGGTTGACTTACCTTATTCTTCTTGGGGAACTGGAGTACTGGAGTCGACCAAAGAGGGCTCTGCCATCGATTTAGCAGGTCTTCACTGGACCCACTAAATCGACACCTGTTGTATCAATTGCAGCAGCATCAATCTCCTCAGTAGTTAAGATAAGCCCTTAGAAAATACTATTAGGATAGGCCATGGCTAGGACATTGACATATACATTTTCCAGGGTCCATACATGAAAAAGAATAGTAGAATAAATTGTAAAGAATAAATTACCTGGTAAATAACTTGTCCTGTTTATGGACTTCACCTTAATTTTTAGAAATTATGTTTAAACGACACTGCTTTCTGAATGCTGAAGAAGATGGGGGACCAGTATTTGCCTAACTGTTTTCAATAAAACACACACACACACACACACACACACACACACACTACCATATCCACAGTGTGACTGAAACAACTGAGAAAAAATTGTGAAACTGTTCTGCAATTAATTTTATTTTAGCACAGAGCCAGGGACTAATAAAAGCATTACGAACCTCAGCCCAAGCCTCTTGGCATCTTTCTATGCCCTTAGAGCATCTAGTATTATAAGATTGTCCAAAAACTCATTTTGGGTTCATTCTGAATTCTTTTTGAAGAACTCCAAGACTCTCTAGATGAGACAAGTTATCCATTGGCTAGTCCCAAAAGTCTCAGGTATTTGTACTAAAAGCAAAATCTGTTGTTGTTCAGTTCCTGATTGAACATTCCAGTTTGAAATGCTTCAGAAAGAGCTTTTTTACTGGCTTTTTGTTACTGATAGGTGGAATAATTTGGGCTCAGCATGTCCATGTAGAAATGTAAAAGGGAGTGGAAACTAAATTACCTAAAAGCAGCTTATTAATTACACCTCTCTTCCTTTCCCCTCTAGTGTTCAGCACTTAGTAAGTATTATGAATATCTAAATGCCATTTTTCAAATTCTATTCATTTCCTGCCAGTTAATATGGCAACTCTGTGCTGACATTAACTTATTCAAATAGTAATAGATGCACCTCAAAAGACCATAATAGTTATATCATATAACACTACTCTTATTAATAGACTACTCAGAATAAAAGCCTCAGTATGTGTGCATTTTGACAGAGCAGTTTCAGTGAAACTATACTGGTAATTGTAACCTAGCCAAGAACTGAGTTCAAGTTATTTTTTGAAATGGGAAGTCTCTTTACAGAGGGCCACATTCTCCTCTGTTACACCAATGCAATCTCAGTGCGATAAACAGGGAGATTCATTTCACATATCTAGGAACTGAACCTGGTTTAGAATATGCAGGTTTCTATGCAGTGCAGTTGGGATAAGCTAAACATCTTTCTTGTGGATAGAATATGTCAACCATAGGGGGTAGGAAAGCATTTACCTTACTGTGGTGACCCTTTGGATGTTGAAGAATAAAGCTCATTCATTTCAAAGTGTGGAGCAATTAGGGAAAGAGAGAGGGGGATAACTATACAAGGTATGTCTTCACTGCATAATAAACCCTGGGCTCAGACTCAGGTTTAATCCCAAATCCCTCACTGTCCATAAACAAATCTATCTCAGTTGTGCCAGAAAGCCCTCAGGACTCGGGTGCATGGACCCAAACAGAGTTATGGGTCTGAGCTTGTCCAAGCCCAGGCATTTTGCACTATGGACTCAATTCAAGACCTGGTTACCAGACTCATGGCTGGAAAATCTGCCAATGCCATCCCACAATCCCCTGAGCCTGTGTTTCCCAGGCCTTCCATCCTAAAACTTCCCACCCAATTCCCAGGAACTGGAAGCAACCTCCTGGTTCAAGTGCAGCTGCTCAACATTTAACCCTTCATTTCCACACAGACTGCACACAGTAACCTCATGTGTTTACTACAGCCAGCATTAACAAGAAATCCTACATCAAGCATATTTGTAGCTGGCCAGAGGAACACAGTCAGATTCTGTTTAATCTCTAGTGCAAGGCAAGCAAGACATTCAATACCAGCAAGAGCTCAAAAATGATCATGTCTACAAAGCTATATCAGAGTGGCTGGTGGCACTGGGGCTTGACCAGACCAGCAATCAATGCATACAGCGAATTAAGTGGCTCAAGACTGACTACTGAGAAATCAAGGATGCTAGCAGCACACTGAGAACTCCCTCATATTCCTGACTCTTTTATGAGGAATTCAATCATGTGCTGGGAACTGAGCACACAATGGTGCATGACAATCTGCTGAGCATGGTTAACACCCTTGTAACACCCCAATCACAGTCACTACCACAGGGAAGCCTGCATCGAAGAAGCAGATGAAGAGATTCTGGTGCTGACATTGGTCCCTGAAGAGGCTATGCTTCTGGAGTGGCTACAGGACATTCTGGGTCTGTATCAAAGGACCTATTTGGAACAGCCCTGGGGATACACATTCCACCACTATTTTACAGCTATTGAGCATGGCAATTGAACTTTCTTTTGCTAAGTCCACTGAAAGCAGGGTACAGTTTCTTAAACCATGGTAAAAGGGGGTAAGCAAGATCCCCTAGAATGACAGTGACTCCATTTATAGCAATGTCATTTGGTGGGACTAATGTCCCAACTTGTCCATGAAGGAAAAGCCCTGATTGCCAGAAAAGCCTGGCATCCTACACCTTGCCAGGCTTAAGCCCCCTTTGCCAGTGAAGTCCACATTGGTGTCCATGAATATGCTTCTCTGGTCAACCAGGGCCTGCGTAATGATGGAGTAGTACCCTGTGTAGTTTATGTATTCGTGCTCCTTGCACAGTTCTGTCTACAGTCCCAGCACAGTTTGGAAAACCCATTTTCTCAAAGCCAGCAATTATTTCAGGAACTTTTATTATGACCATCATCTTTGAGTGAATCACAGTCCTGATTTCCTCACAAACTGCCACAACTCCCCCCGCACACGCATTGATGTGCCAACTTCAAACTGGTTAGCCACGGACCTGTAGCCATGCTTCCACATGGCTGTAGCAACCCACTTCTGGACTGGTAAGCCTCCCCACTCCTTATATATGCATCCTGGTGTTAGAGGTCACAAACCTCCAAGAATGTCTGGTTCTTCATACAAAAGTTCTGGAGACACTGCTGGTCATCCCAGGTCTGCATGACAATGTGATCCCACCAGTCTGTGCTTGTGTCCCTGCTGCAGAAACACCAGTCTACATATGGGGAACATGTGGTTATGACCACAGGCATGAGCAGCATCAGCTGGATGTTAGCTGCCATGTCAGTGTCACCCTCCAAGAGGGGTCTTTGGTAGGACAAATACTGCTGCCAAAATGTCCACGAGGTTCTCATAGATGCTCTGCCTGATTCCTAAAACGGGAGCAAAAGCATGTGCTGGAGAAGTTCTTCTACCAGGTCAAGATCCATGTTGATTACTCTGGCTGCTGGAAGTGTGCAGGTCCCCAAAATGGCTTGTCTGGACGTGTTTATAGGCTCAAACCACTTCTGGTCAAGTCCGGTGAGATGAACAGACAAGTTCTCCCACAATACACTATGAATCAAGCCCTGTAGTGGCACAGCTACCAAGGGTTCTGAGAATCCTGGGATATGTTCCAGAAACAACAGAATGTGACTTGGGTTTGTGTAGGGCAGTGTGTATGCATTGGCATGGGTGTAAGACTCAACAGCAATACAGTGTGGGTACTCAAGCATGATCTTGGAAAGATCAGGTCTGCAGGCATGGGTCCCACAGACGTGAGATTACTGTGCAGACGGTGTAGGTATAACCATAGTATTCTCACCCTAAGTAGTACTGAAGTTGTCCTTAGGCCCACAAGATTACTTCACTCCCCAAAAAGCTTTATGCCAGTGAAGGCTGTTGGTTGGTTAAATCCCACTGCATAATGTATTAGCATACAGTGGTTCCCAATTCTCCTGTGTGATTGTACTAAGAGTTGATGAAATCTGACTCTGGAACCAATTGCCACCAGGCCCCAGACATAACATGTTTTTATCTGCTGCTTCAACTAGCTAAGCCATCAAATCTTTCTTGGGTTCTTTCTTCAGAGCCTGTTTCTTCCACTTCTGAAGAAGAATATAAAATACATTTAGCTTTAACCCAGTTAGTAGAGAAACTTTCAGCTCAGTGAATAAGCTATAGAATTGCATTCACAATATCCAAGAGTCCCTGTTTGATTAACTGAAAATTAAATCCCATGTATTGCCACACCTAGCTTCTTTACAGACTTGTGAGTCCTTTTGCAAGGCCCATTTCTACTGCATGGTTGGTAAGAAAAGAAAAATCTCTTGACCAATCTTAAACTCTCTATACAAGAACTGTAGAAACACATTTAAAGATCCTATCAACTTGAACTTTTTTGATAATCAAAAAATTGCTTTAGTAGGTATAGTCTAACTTAGAATCCTTTTAAAAGGATCCCCCACCATCCAAGGGGACTGGGAAGCTGCAGGGGACCCCCCGCACTCACGGCAGCTGAGGAGCTGTGGGGGACCCTGCAGCTCCCAGCCACTATGGATTTCTTGACTTCCGCATCCTCCGTGACCAAATTGTAGCCTTATGCATGACTAAGTTTAAAGAGACAATACCTCATCTGTACTACATCTCCCTTTCTTCATTTTTAAAATCTCTCCTCATAAATAACATCTCAAACAATGCCTCTGCACTAGGCCTGTATCCTGAGTAGAGTATTACAGCACTGCTGACTGCTTGCTATTTAATCTTAATCTGTGTGGGTCAGAGGTTGTTAACTGTGTTGGGAACTCAGTCTTTACCATTGGCTCAGTCTGCTCCTACAAGTAATTTCTGTTTAAAAACAAAATCATAAATGTCTCGGTATTGTGCTGGAATGTGCTCCTGACATCCACTTCTTGTGAATTTACCTTCTGATGCAACCTGTATCTCAGAAGATGTTGGTGTTAATTTTGATTGTTGGTTTTCTGGTACAGGTTTATCTTGCTGCATATGTGATTCCTCTGATTTAGATGTCTGATTTGTATCTGTTGTTGGCATTGTACAGTGAGATCTTTGGTGCCTTCTGTTATGTCTGTACCTTTCTTCTCTAGGTGTCTCAATGCAATATGACCGTGGCTCCAAACCTGTATCTTCCACCCTTGCCAGCTGCCAATCTTGTATTGTTTCCATGCATACTGACTCTTGATGATGTAACACAGGTGCTTTGCTAGCAGAGCACCTCACCATCCCTGCTTGAACTAACCTCCATATCTCCATACTGCTTTATACCTGCCTCTGGAGATTTCCATTATTTGCATCTGAAGAAGTGAGGTTCTTACCCACAAAAGCTTATGCTCCCAATACTTCTGTTAGTCTTAAAGGTGCCACAGGACCCTCTGTTGCTTTTTACAGATTCAGACTAACATGGCTACCCCTCTGATATGTAACACAGATAATGGCTTAGTTGTCCAATCATATTTCTTCTGTCTTTCCTATAGCTACTTTAATTTGGGGTGAGCCCTCTAAGGTATTTTGGGTTGTAGCAGTGTGTGTGAAGATGGTAGAGTAGTTCTCAACATCCTCCTCATAAGCAACTGTACCAGACAGTATTCCATATATATCAGTTGTGTATTTCTCAACTCCAAAAGAGCTAAGTAGGGGTCTCTTCCTGATGCAGCCATTTTCTGAAATATTGATTTTTATTGTCTGAATGGTCCTCTTGGCCATTCCATTAGATTGTGGATATCCAGTCCTGAATATCCACAGAGTTTCACTCCCTAAGATCTCATGAAGTTACCCACTTCTCTGCTTGCAAAGGAAACATGGTCACTCACTAACTCTTTAGAGATCGTATACCTTGCATATATAGTTTTCAGTTTAGTAATAACATGATGTGCTGACTTGTCTAGCAGATGCAGAATTTCTGGAAATTTGGAAAAACAGTCTACTAGGAGAAGATATGAGTGTATGCCGAAATAACAAATGTCTGCAGCTATCTTGTGTCGTGGTAGATTAGGAATCTCTTGAGACCATAATGATTCTTTTTGGTTATTTGGCCTATGTTCCTGGCATACCCTGCATCCTTCTGTAATTTGTACTATGTGTTGGGTCATACCTGGCCACTGCACTTGCTCTTGTTTTCTGAATGACTTGGTGTGATTCCTGCAAGTGGTTAAGCCTTTTCTGCCTTCTATTGTTAGGAATAATTATCTTGTCACCAGACACTTACAAACCTTGTCATAATGAAATAGTGTCTCTCACAGCCCAGTATGGCTGCCATCTGGGATTCACTTTTTGTCTTCTGTGTGGCCAGCCCTCACATTCAATATCATATAAGGCTTGTATTACAGGATCCTCCAGTTTGCTTAAGAAATCTGTGCTGAGTGTAGAGGTGGCCTCAACTACATGATGACCTTTTTCATCAGTGATTTCATCATATAGGCCTGTGCTATGTTCCACTACAGGTCTTGATAAAGTGTCTGCAATTAACATGACTTTACCAGGGGTATGTGTGACATTAAGATAATATTTCAGCCAACATGTATTGTAGCCTTGCAGGTGCTTTTCCAAGAAGTTGGAGGATATCATAACCAATGGTTTATCATCAGACTATCTCAATCTGTACTCCATATATATACAAGAATGAAACCTCTTTGTGGGAAACACAATAATGAGTAGTTCCTTTTCAGTTTGGGCATAATTTTGTTCCGCTTCTCTGAGTTCATGATGCATATAAAATAGAGTCTCTGCCTTGTAGTAGACAAGCTCCTAAACCATCCTTGGATGCATCTGCTTGAATCTGAATACTGCTATGTTACAGAGCACTGTCTCTAGTTGGTGAAGTGCCTTGCCATGTTCCAATGACTATTGCCAAGTTATGGTCTCATTTAGCAATCGTCTCAGTGGAGCAGTCAAAGATGCTTCACCTGGGATGTACTGTGAAAGAAATCTAATCATCTCTAGGATTCTCAGTAATATCTTCTTGTCCTGCAGAGGTTTCATGTTAGCTAGTCTTCAACCTTACTGTCATCTGGCCTGATTCCTTCTTAGGAGAGAACATGCCCAATATATTTCATGTCTTTTACTTTGAATTGTATTTGATCTGGGTTGAACTTGATATTCTCTGCTTTAGCCCTTGCCATCACTTTCTTCAGTATCTGATCATGTTTTGCCTGAACTGATGCTACTATTATCATGTTGTCTACTATTACTTTGATACCTGCAATATCTTCAAATATTTCATTATTCTTCTGTTGAAACACTTCATTAACTGACTTAATTCCGAAAGGTAGACAAAGTTATATCTGCCCCAAGATATATTGAAACTGCGCAGTTCAGATCTTATCTAAGGTGACATCCATTTAGGATAGTGAATATGCTTTTACTGAATGTTTGCTGGTGTGGGGATGGAGTAATGATCTCAATACAGCCTTATTAATGTTTCTGGGATCCAAACAAATTCTAATCTTGCCATTTTTCTTGTCAGTTATGACCATGGAGTGGGTGTGTTCACGTTAGCTATGATCCTTTCCTTTTCTATTTGTCTCAGTGCATCTCTGAGTCTGTCACTGCAAAGGGTATATTTCTGCAACTGTGTAGAACAGGGGTGGCTGATGGGTCCATATATATGTGATGCTTCCCACTGAACTCTCTTAGTCCCCTGAAAACTTCTGGGTATTGTACAATCAAGTCTTCTTTAGTGCTGGGTGCTGTAATGTGCAGCATACCTATCCTGCACATTAAGTTTAGCTGTGTGTAAACTTCTCTGACTAACTTGTAGATGCTTTGGTGATGAAGAGCTAAAGACTGACATTAGCCTTGGCTGTTGCTCTTGTTAGGTTGACTTCTCCTTCAGCGTCTCTTCTGGAAGCGCAACAACAGACTGTTTTATCTGTATGGGTCCTGGTATCTTTTTCAAAAAGTGAAGTGGGTAAAACAAGGGCTGGAGCTAGGAAACAAAAAAGTAGAGATCTCCAGAGTCAACCTGTGTTAGCCCTAGAAGACATTCAATGTTGACAAATAACTACACCTCTGTGACCTTTTGGAACCATAGACTGAACTCATTTGTGTATATAGGTTGCCTGCCATAACCTGTAAATATCTCTCTCATTTCTTTTTCCTAGTTAATAAATCCTTAATTAGGTTACTATAGGATTGGCTACCAGGGTTGTCTTTGGTGTGAGATCTAAGGCACAAACTGATCCAGGGTAACTGATTGGTCTCTTGAGACTGGTAGCAACGTTAATATTTTTTTGGGGGGGGAGGGGTTGGTATAAGTAACCATATATCACTAAGTCGAGAATGCCTGGGTGGCAAGATAGATTGGAGTGCCCAAGGGTACTCTCTGTGATTCAATGTAAGAGAGTTACAGTGATTCAGGATTTGACATTTGTTACTGAGTTGGTGAAATATCACCAGTTTGGAGAGTCTGCTTGGCTTTTGACAGTCTGCACTGAGGCTGGCACTCATGATCATGAGCCACTCCAGACAGCATGGCACCCATCTTCTCCAATTCTTAGCAATATTACCAAGTAAAAATAAAGGTGGGGTGTCTTGCAGTCCTCCATGTTCAGATTTTTTTTAAAATACTGTTTTCTATCTAACTACTTTACTTTTGGCTTCACTTTCGTGAACTCACTGTGTCTCCATACTCTGTGCCTTCTGTTGGTTCCTGTTGGTCTGTGGATTGCAGTTTCTTGTCTGTGCGTAGCCATTTGCATCATTTAATGATGCTCTGTTCTCCTCATAAAAACAGTCACTTTCTTGCTTCATGCAGAATATGGTCACTTCTGATACTGTGCTTTCCAGTACGGGTCAGGCAGCTGAGAGTGTCTTTTTTATGAGTGTACTTCAACCTTTGTACTTCAGGAGTCCAGAATGAGACCAGGGATATAAAGTTTAAACCTCAACTTTCTTTATTAGATATGTAACAAGATGAGTCTTACAGATTCTGCATCGTATGAAAGATCTCTGACACTGGGAAATCCTCTGGTGATTATGAATGACCCATTTTAAAGAGACAGTACCTTAGTATACTTCCATTACAAATTACAATAATAGGTGCAAAGTTTTCAGCCAAAAATGTTATTTTCAAGTTGTGTCCCTTTAAATATTCTTCATTTTCTGTTATGTTTCTAGTCGCTTGTCTGCTCCAACTGAGTTTTAATTAGTTACCCCTCATACGACATGTCCAACACCCAACAGTCAGTCTTCCAACCCTGCCAAGCCATTCACAGTCTGGAACTGTTGATAGAACTGGAGCCTCTGAGGATATGAAGGAGCTACCCCCACTGCTGCTAGGAGGGGATGAGAAATGAGTAGGTGCCCTGCCATTTGCCACCAAAGAGATCTGGCTATTCTCTGATGCTGCTCAGTCTCTCCTTACTGAATGCTGGGGCATTCTTGAAGGGCAACTTGGCCAGACTATCAACCATTTTCATACATTCTCATGCCTTTGGTTTTGCACACCTGACTTACAGGACCTCTGACCTTCTCCAAAACCCACAGTGTCTTTTACCAGTCATAATGGAGATGTGATTTCCAGACAGTGATCATGTCATTTGTATATACATAGATGTCAGTGACTGGGCTAACTGCATCTCTGACCCCTCCTGGATTCTTGAGTGCATTCCCCTCGGGAGTCAAACCATCCACTCTCTCTTGAGGTGGACTCACGTGATACTCCCACTCCCAGACCAGGCCCTGGACTGCAATACAGAGTGATCAACCAGGATCACTTCAGCAGTCCTCACTTATCTTCAGTATCTGCAGTTCTCTTCCCTCTCAGAGCAATGACAGTACTAACCTTCTTAAAACAAAGTATTATTTATTTAGAACCAAATCATTTCAGAGAAAACAGATCTTTAAAACAATAATCCAGTCTATATTCATGCCTGCCTCTCCCTAGACTCTGTCTGCAGAGCCTCTCTCTCTTCTCTGTCACTATCCCCCTGAACAGCCTCTGACAATAAATTCTCTCTCCATCCCCCACACCTCTCCTGAGAAAAATGTTTTAACTGTTCATAGCCATTTGATCTATTAGTTCCCAGCAGTGGCAGAACAGCTGTGTCACTGCAGCATGAGGCTTGGAATTAAGCCATTTGTCCTATAACTGCCCCCTAATGTTTGCTTGTAGATTGTTTATCTATAGTTATTATGGTGTTTTCCTGCTCTTCCTTCCACAGCCCCTTATTAAGCTAGATCAATATATTCATACAGAAAAGTCTTAACCCAATATACAAAAGCGTCACCTCATTGACCAGATCACATACGGTGTTGATAAAATGATTACACCTCAGTATTCTCAGGGTATTACGTAGCAGCTCCACGTCCCTCAAAATGACACTTTATAAACACATAGGAAAATGAGATCCCTGCCATGAGGAGTTGATAATCTGATTTTGAAAGACGCTGTATAAAGATAAAGGAACAGATGGAAGAGTGAGAACACGCTGTGCTAGAGGAGAGGTCAGTATTGGCAGGCTTGTTGGAAGATATGAGAATTAAGGAAAGATTTGAAGGTGGTTACTTGGAAAAATAATGTTACAAACAACAGAAACAAAAAAGTATTTTGGCTTGTTCTCTGAGATTTTCTCCAGAAGTATCCCCGTTTTGGAGCTGGTAGTTCAGGGAATGACTTAAAAGCATGATGAGTCACACTTTTTGGGGGGAGGAATTTAGCACTTTTGCATGTTTTTAGATAGCATGGATGTAAGTGGGTATCTACGGATAAAAGGTATTTGAATACCATTCATTTCTAGTGTTGACTAAAGCATCTTAGTACAGTTTACAGTTTACATTAAAACAGAGTGAAGAGAAATAAAAATAGATCTTTTTTCAAGCTAGACTCTCTCCAAACTTTAGTTGTGCTCCATGCCATGGAAGTCTGTGTCAGCATGAGGGATCCCTGAAAACTTTGCTTCCACATCATAGAAGACAAACATACTTTTTGGCTGAATCCAGCTCTTATGCCAATGTTTCTACTGGAAATTATGAAGGGAATTTAAATGAAAATTTTGAAAGAACTTCTATGCTTTTCTGGAGTACCGCTTGGTGCCGCTGTTTTGAGAATGATCTCCTGCCTAGGGAAACAAGTTTTTTATAGTAACTAAATTCTGTATTTAATTTTAATTATGCTATACCAGCACACCTCTACTCTTGATGCCTTTTCTGTCATTCAACAAATATGATGAAAATTTTAGTGGTTGGCTCAAATGAAACTATTTGTTATTTGAAAAGAAAATACATGCTTTAAGACAAAGAAAAGTGACAAACTGCGGTGTTTTCTTGAGGGAATTGGCAATGGGTACATTGTTGAAACATAGCTTAATTTACTACTTGTTATGAGATTTCACAAACTGAATATGGCTTCGTGGTGTTGTGAGACATGAATGTGGCGAGTTAATACCAATGGAAATAGATCGAGAATCTACTATGGATTGGGAGATTGTGGATGGCTCAAGTTGCCTCTCCATCGTTAGATCTTACTGTGGATATTGTCTGTGTGTGTTTATTGTAACTTATCTTATTTATTACTAGAAACACATTCTCTGTTTAAGCATCGTGTCAGCCTCTGCTTTTCTGAGGTAACTTGAGAACATGATAGCACTTGCTATCTGGATCTGTACCCATTATCTAGTCCCTTCTGACAAACTCACAAAAAACACAGCAAGAGTTTGGTATCTCCTAGTCAAAACACAGTGGAACTGAAAAAGAAAGAAGAATTTGACCTGTTTTATAGAAACAATACAGATGCCAAATGCAGTGAGATGATACACAACAAACACTGGCCAAACGGCTGCCCATATCACAAAAGTTACAAAAAAACCCCATTTGCTATTTTCAACTCAGTACAAATTTGAGGTGCCAAAAATCCCATTAAATGGACAGAAAGGGGGAAAAAAAAGTAATTATAGCTGGATCTGGGCCCAGCAGACTCAAGGAACAAAAGCACTTATAACTGGAGATGGGCCGAAGAGGTGGCGTTCCAATCTGGATTAAGTTTTAGAGTAGATTTAATGTCTGAGTCTAAATCAGGACTAGAGTTTAGCTTTGGGATTAACACTGCTTGAATTTCACAATCTAGTCTTTCAAAGTTTCTTCACAAAATGGTGCAAATATCACAAAATCAGTTCTTGAAATTTTTCAGCTGCTTGTGGGGCAGAAGTGGAAAGTAGAACTGTTCTTTTTGCTCAAATCTGAACCAGGATCAAAACAATAAGTATTGGTTCAATCTGGAAAGCAGAATCCAACCCTCCTCCTCAACTTGAAATATGAAGAGTTTTGGATGAAAAGATCCAGGTTAATTCTATCTCTGTTTATAACTGTGTTTCTTATGGTATGTCTATGGTGCAATCTGAAGTGTGATTGCAGTTTCGGTAGACAGACCCATGTTAATATGATTGAAAATAGCAGTGTAGGTGGGGCACCACATGTTTCAGTGTAGGCTATACAAGCACACCAGGGACACTCAGTATTTACTAATGGTGCTGAAGCGTGCACTGCCTCAGACTGTTGCGTAGTACCGGGCATTTTGAAGTACAAGAGCAAGCATGTATATTGGTGCTAACAGCGGTGTCCTGAAACATCCCAGAATCAAACATGAACCAGTTGAGATTTACCTCAACCTTAATATGAACTTATATTTGGTAAAAATACTTCTGATCAAATTACTTTCTCTGATGTAAAAGCCTGGAATCCAGAACATTTTCCATAGATCTTTCACTGTCTATAATGAAGGAGCAAATTTTATTATTTAATATTATTAGTAGTACCAGAATTCCATATTAAAAATATTCTGAGTGACTCAGGAAAAGCATGAGGATGATATTTCACCACATATAAGACACTTTGATATGTGTTTTTTTGGTTTTGCTTTTTTAATTCTTGCTTATTCACTGAGTGGCTCAGTTTATTGAGTCAATTAGGCAGTTGAGAGCCAATTTTCTTTTTCTGTTAAATAACTGCAAAAGTAGTATGTTTGTTTATTTACAAATGTCTTAAGTGGGTGGAAAATTTTAACGTATGTTAAAATGGACAAAATAAGACAAGTGGTTTTCTTTAATGTGAAATCCAGCATTTGTGACAGCCCTGGCATATACTTGTATTTTCACAGAACACACATATCATGAGTAGTACAATTTTCCTCATACTGCACCAGCCTAATCCCTGTACCTCAGTCCTTACCTTCTCATCTTTAGAGATGATCTTTCAGGTAAGTGAGACTTGTTGGCCTTTCTTATGAGACCGTCAACAAGAGTGTTAATTGTGGTGAGTTGGTTACCTGCCCACTAGGAATTGGACTAAAAGTAATTTCACACAGGCCACTGAACAGCTATTAGATGATTGAACATATTCTTTATTTATACAGCACTTGTGCTAAGAGTTTTACAGAACAAATAAAATAAATGGTCTCAGCCCTGGGGTGTTAAAAGCTAACTTTAGACATGACTCAATGAGTGAGAGCAACTGTGTGTGTGTGTGTGTGTGTGTGTGTGTGTGTGTGTGTGTGTGTGTGTGTGTGTGTGTGTGTGCAGGGGAGGAAAGGAATGGAGAGGTCCAGGCTTACTATAATAATGAGAGGTTTCAGAGTAGCAGCCGTGTTAGTCTGTATCCGCAGAAAGAACAGGAGTACTTGTGGCACCTTAGAGACTAACAAATTTATTAGAGCATAAGCTTTCGTGGACTACAGCCCACTTCTTCGGATGCATATTTACGAAACCTTATGCTCTAATAAATTTGTTAGTCTCTAAGGTGCCACAAGTACTCCTGTTCTTTCTATAATAATGAGATTATGTTGTTACTTAGGTTCATTTTGTGCATGTCTTGATGGTACTACTGCTTCATTTTAAAAATAAAACATTTCTTACTCAGTATTTCCCCCCCATATAATGAGTAGAGAGAATATTTGACTAATGAGAGTTAGCATTAGCAGGTCTTGTTCAAGAAACAGTCTCTTGAAGATTAAAGTTGAAATGGAAAAGAAAGGAAGGACGGCAGTTAGTGAGGCATATTGGATCAATGTTTGGAAACTAGAATCTGCTTGTATGCTGCAGGAAGGAGTGAGAGGAGAGGGGACAGGGTGACAGGGACACATGGAGGAGTAATGATGGTAGATGATGATTGTGACGATATATATTCAAGCCTAAACCTAAATTTCACTTCAGAAGTGACTAATGATCTGTGGGTGCTCAACCTGAGAAACCTTGAAAGGGTCTGACTTTTGATAAAACCCTGAGCACATGTCCTCTGAAAACCCAGGCCCTGCTGAGATGTTGCTTGTTGGGTACCTAAAAATTGAGATACCCCAAACTATTAGTCATTTAAAAAAAATTAGGCCTATTGTTTGTCTCTTTAAAAGTGTATAGGAAACCAGGCACAAAGAGTTTGGGGAAGCATCTCGGCAAGACTTCAACAGTGAAACAGAGAAAATAGCTTTAGGGATAAAACTCTTTTCTTTATTATCGGAGGCACAGTTATAGCTAAGGTTGCTTGACACTTCCCATTATAAGACATGGTTTCAGTTGCTTATAATTTTGCCAAACTTAAACTGATTGGGCTGACAATTTCCATGCCCAGTGTCTGCCTCAGGCTGACTAGATCTGGAAAATTTCAGCAAAAATGATTCAGCTGTTTTTCAGAACAAGGTTACGAAATAAAAACAATACATTGTTTGTTTTGCTCAGGTTAAAAAATGTCTACAGTCATTTCATTGTAAAGCTCTAAGTACCACCATACTTTGCAGCAGGACCTTAAAATTTGGTAGGGGGCATCCTGGTATCAGGGATATGTGTTTTGTGAAAATCTGTCCAAATTTGGTCAAGTTATAAGCGTCTGAGAATCTCAGTTTGCACATAATCAGTGGAGACTGTAGCTGCCAAACTACAATTCCATCTGAGCTGAGCATGCACAATCCTCACACAGCGACTAACCATGCTGCGTCCTGGGGCTGCAAGGCCTGAGCAAGACTTTCCCTGTAACTGCTCCTCCCAGCAATCATGAGCAGTGTTAGTGTTGGGCACAAGAACTGAGAGCAGGTAGCTGTCTCTTCTGTTCTCTCAGTGCTCCTGCTGTTGGCACCCAGACAGTGAGGAAGAGGCAGAAACAGTCTGATTTAAATGCAGAGGGGTAAAGAACTGGTCTCCCCTCATGAGCTGTTCTATGGAGTTCATAACTATAGTATCTGAATGTTTCACAGATATTAACATATTTATCTTCACATCCCTTTGAAGAGAGGTGGCTTACAGACGGGGAATGTAGGCATAGTGACATTGTCAAAAGTATACACTAATTTTGGGTGCCCAATCTCAGATGCCTTTGGCCTGAATTTTGAGAGCTTGGCATTTTATAGCACTTTATTTGATCAGAGAATAGCTCTTGTTGATTTTAGTTGCAGTTGTTAGTGCTCAGCACTCCAGCAAACCAGACCCCATGTGTGTCAAGCTGGGCACCCAGAAAATGAGAAAGCAGTTAGTGGCTATCTGCGAAAAGTTTGTTTTTAAGTTTGCCCAGCATCACATAATGTGTTCTTTTTAATGTAGTTTTTTGTATATGATTCAAATAAAATTCCTACAGCATTTTAAGGAAGTGACTCTGACTTTTTTATATGATTGTCACAGGACCGCAGTTACTTTAGGTCACTAATATTTTGATCCAACTTGCACTTGCAAAGAAAAAGAGGTAAAAGCCTTTATATCCCCATATCAATTCTTTGAGCCTTCCAGTCACTTACATATTAAGGCCTTCTCACAGAAATACTTTGAGCAATGTGCCTCAATGGTTTGATTAAGCTTTTTTTAGTTTTGTTTTGCTTTGCAAAATGTGCAATAAGTTTATACTTACCCTTCAAAATTAGGACACTTACAACAATACATCTTTACTTGTTTGTAGTAATGTGTCCGATTTATATGTGCAATTGCAGTTGTGGGGAACTGAAAGCTGTTTGCACTTATAAGGCATGTTGCATGACATCCAACATTAATGTATGTATATACAGGCTGTTTAAATTAAAACATGATAGTTGTTGATACCTCTAGGCAGGACACAATATAAACAATTGAAAATTATATGGGATGAACAGCTCTGTTTTGTTCTGGCCAAAAAGAAAACAACTTGGGGATGGACTATCGTTTTCCTGATTAGTAGCTGGCCATGTGTTGACTTCGTTGACACATTTTATAGAATGGGTGGTTTAATGAAGGATGGAATTGGGAGATAATTCATTCCGTACCATGAGGTTAACCACAAGGCGCTCAGAAATCATAGAGCTCACTGCTCCTGCAGATGTGCTGGAACGCTATCCTGTGACTGGATGTTTTTCAGCACTCTATTTTTTTCTCTTTTAATGTGAAGCACGCACCTATCCTCATGCCAAAAAATTTAATAAAAAATAGATTTACTTTTGCCATTTCCAGACTCTTTATCAACCTTCCAGCAATTTAGATAAGCCAAAGTCAGAGTAATAAACCCAGAAAGCATGTAAACGTGTGCTTTGCAAATGATTGAGGGCAGGTCTACACTTAAAATGCTGCAGCGGTGCAGCTGTGCTGCTGTATCACTTCAGTGAAGATGTTACTATGCCGATGGGAGAGCTTTTCCTCTCAGCTTAGTTAATCCACTTCTGTGAGAAACGCTCCCATCACCATACCACTGGCTGCACTGGGGGTTAGGTTGGTATAACTGCGTTGCTCAGGGGTGTGGATTTTTCACTCTCTTGAGTGGCATAGTTATACCAATGTAAGTTTATAGAGTAGACTTGGACTGAGTTTTGATTTCAGGATGTCGTCTAGGGCAATGGCTCCCAACCTTTTTGCAGGTTAAAAACCCTCTGTTAAAGTTCTCCTTCAAACTTCCTAGAATATTAGGATAATTTTCATTCCTTGAATGGAGTCACCTTCTCTTTAGAATGTGCTCTACCATTCTTGCCAAAGATTACTTATCCCTCGGTCTTGTACAAATAATGAAGAAGAGAAAATGTTTTGGCTTTTGGAATGACCCAAAGTGCACTAAGTATTGACAAGGATTTGAAAAACAAAATTTTACAGGAGGAGACCCCCCCCAAGACACTGTATTCATTCCCCCCCGCCACCACCTTCAAATGAGACAGGATGAACATGGTCTTGCACTATTGATATATTCAGGATTTTTTCTACATTAGAAAGTTGAATTGGTTTAACTTGATTTTTAAACTGATTTTGGTTTAGCAGATGCAAACCCCTCTGAGGACACTCTGATTGTCAGCCAATATCTGCTGCCTCTCATTCAACCCTGACAAGATCACAGTTGACTTTAGGCTGCTCCAGTCCCCAAACAGTCTAAGCTTTAGGTTAGAGCCAGCCCACCTCAGTGGGAAAAGGGAGTGGCAGCTAGACTGCTACAATAAGAGCCTATACAAAGATTCAACATTAAAATAGGGAGGGGAACTTAAAGCCCCTATCACAAAAGCTTGACGTGCCAATTCTAGTACATATATCAGTTGTTCAAAACCAACTGTTCTAGGGTGAGCTGATGTTTTGAAAGGTCATCGGCTCTTGCCTAACCTGAGAACACATGAGAGACGTGGTTCTACCACTTTTCATGTAAAATTGTGAATGAGATGCACAAATGCCTTTCAAAGCTGGGAAAGGTGCTTTGTCCTACTTATCTGTAATATACATGCATGTCATCATTGTTAGTCAGATCGGTATCAAGGCCAAAGACTCTTGGGTGTGCAAAACTGGATCCTATTTGGGCAACTATATAATAAATCTCCTGCTTTTCAGAGGTTCTGGGAGGTACACACCACCTCTGAAATTTAGCTAACTTATTTCGGAGTCTACTGTTGAGCACCCAGGTTTGAAAATGTTGGTCTAGTTCTCCTTTTGAATACTCTTATCTTTGTCTTTTTTGGAATTATCTCAGATGGCAAAACTAATTCTATTGCCAGTGATGGGTTTAATATGTATTAATATGTAATAGAACATCTCCAAGTTTCCAGGAAATAAATCATGAGTGGAGCAGTTATGGTGGTACTATAATAAAAATAAGAACCAATATATTTGTGTACTTCACTTGGAGACATTGGCACAGATACAGTAAAGGAAAATAAAGCTCCAACTTCCTTAAAGTATTTGTACCCCTGGAGATAAGTCTGTGTGGTATCAAAGTGAAGTAAGATTTTTCATTCAACTTTTAAAAATATTTAGTTTTAGAAAACTATTGCGCTGAACCTGATTTCACTTATACCAGTGTAAATCCAGAGAAGTAATCCAGTAACTCCAGATAAATCAATGGAATTACAGAAGTATAGTGAGAGATCCATGAGAGATCAGAAACGGATTTTGATTCCACAAAAGGTGAATAGTTCCATCTGGATGTGCAGCACATAAATAATGATTCAAAAATGTGCAGAAGGAAGCTTTGAAATTCACAAGGACAACATGGTCAGATGACAGTACTCTACAAAGAAGGAGGAATTCCTAACAATATTTCATCCAACTAAACCATGACATTAAAATTGTGGTCATCTAACCAAAAGGTTAAAATGGAGTTGCATGTTGCTAACTATAAGGAATTCCAGCTGCCTGATTGTTGTAAGATATTGTGCAAGAACGCAAACAAAATAAGGTGGTGTCTGGATGCTCAGTCAGGTTACAAACTGGACATTGTAACATGTACAGCCAGGCAACCTTGTCTATGTCTTTAACTTACTCAGATTCACATTTCCTCTCTGTCTCATTGCTAGTCCTAGTCACTTCCGACCCAGCAGCTCAAGACATGTTCCCTATCAACACTACCTCTCAGCAGTATTCACTGATCCTTTAGCCCCATCATTGCCCTCCCAAAACTCACCCTACTACATGCAGTGGATCTGCTACTGGGGCATCCAGAAGAAATAAAATCAATTAAATAAACTTTCATATCAACTCTATATGCCTTTCACCACTTTTTAGCAAAATACTTCTTCTCTAACTGATCAATGTCGGATCACTTTCAATGAAGGGACTCTATAACACTGGTCTACAATTTTTGAGAAGTCGTCTGCTTCAGAGATAAAATGTGCTATTTATTATGTATTTTGATGTGCTGAATTCAAATATGACAATTAAAACAACTGATTGGCTACTGTTTCTAAGATATTTAAGTTTTTACATTTTATGTCTATGTATATTGTGTAGATAGTAGAGTTTTAATCATAAATTGTAAACCTAGGTCTTTTCATGTGTTTCTGGTTGCTTTACATGATATTTCACCTGTCCTGTTTATGTAACACTTTAAAAATCAGCAAAAGGGTTATATAAATAAAATTTATTATGAAACAAAAGACAAAAAACTATTATGCACATAGTTTAGTCCTATTCAATGTCTACTCGGCGCTTCTTGGCTTGTCTCTTGTATTCATTACATGGAGCATCTCTTGTCACTGTCCAGCAATAGTCTGCAAGCATTGATGGGCTCCATTTGCCCTGATAGCGTTTCTCCATTGTTGCAATGTCCTGGTGAAATCACTTGCTGTGCTCATTGCTCACTGCTCTGCAGTTCGGTAGAAAAAAATCTAGATGAGAGTGCAAAAAATATATCTTTAGTGACATGTTGCAATGGAGGCTTTTGTATGCCTTGAGGAGGTTTTCCACCAACAACCTGTAGTTGTCTGCCTTGTTGTTTCCGAGAAAATTTATTACCACTAACTGGAAGGCTTCCCATGCCGTCTTTTTCTTGCCACACAGTGCATGGTCAAATGCATCATCTCGAAGAAGTTCATGAATCTGAGGACCAACAAAGACACCTTCCTTTATCTTAGCTTCACTTAACCTTGGAAATTTTCCACAGAGGTACTTGAAAACTACTTGTGTTTTGTCAATGGCCTTGACAAAGTTCTTCATCAGACCCAGCTTGATGTGTAAGGGTGGTAACAAAATCTTCCTTGATTCAACAAGTGGTGGATGCTGAACACTTTTCCTCCCAGGCTCCAATGACCGTCAGAGTAGCCAATCTTTCCTGCTGTAGTGGGAATCTCTTGCACGACTATCCCATTCGCAGAGAAAACAGCAGTACTTTGTGTATCCAGTCTGCAGACCAAGCAAGAGAGCAACAACCTTCAAATCGCCACAAAGCTGCCACTGATGTTGGTCATAGTTTATGCACCTCAAAAGTTGTTTCATGTTGTCATAGGTTTCCTTCATATGGACTGCATGACCAACTGGAATTGATGGCAAAACATTGCCATTATGCAGTAAAACAGCTTTAAGACTCGTCTTCGATGAATCAATCAACACTCTCCACTCATCTGGATCGTGAACGATGTTGAGGGCTGCCATCACACCATCGATGTTGTTGCAGGCTACAAGATCACCTTCCATGAAGAAGAATGGGACATGGAAACCCTAATATCACCTGCCAGGAGATTCCACTGCTGTAGTCTGGAGCCCAACAGCTCTGCCTTATTCTTGGGTAGTTCAAATCCCTGACAAGGTCATTCAGTTCACCTTGTGTTATGAGGTGTGGTTCAGAAGAGGAGGATGGGAGAAAATGTGGGTCCTGTGACATTGATGGTTCAGGACCAGAAGTTTCATCCTCTTCCTCTTCCTTGTCTGACTCAAGTGAAAATGATTCTGGTGCATCCGGAACCGGCAGTCCTTCTCCGTGGGGTACTGGGCGTATAGCTGATGGAATGTTTGGATAATGCATAGTCCACTTTTTCTTCTTTGACACACCTTTCCCAACTGGAGGCACCATGCAGAAGTAACAATTGCTGGTATGATCTGTTGGCTCTCTCCAAATCATTGGCACTGCAAAAGGCATGGATTTCCTTTTCCTGTTCAACCACTGGCGAAGATTTGTTGCACAAATGTTGCAGCATATGTGTGGGGCTCACCTCTTGTCCTGATCTCCAATTTTGCAGCCAAAATAAAAGTGATAGGCTTTCTTAACCATAGTGGTTATACTGCACTTTTGTGATGCAAAAGTCACTTCACCACAAACATAGCAGAAGTTATCTGCACTGTTCACACAAGTACGAGGCATCTCTGCTCACTTTGGCTAAACAGAAATGTGTCCCTTTGCAAAATCAAACACTGACAAATGAGATAGCATGACACTGTATGATTTCTAGAGCTGATATAGGGCAATTTGTTCAGCAGAGTGATGTTCGTTATGATTGCATCATCCATGACTTCTAGGAATAACATGATGCAATTCATATCATGTATGACGCAATACCAGCTTCAGATTGCATCATTCATTGTTTTGCCTAAAAAGCAAGTACTGTCCAAACCCAGTCATAGATTTATTCATAGATCCAGTCAAAGATGTATTTTAGTCATTTCTGGTTTAAATTGAGATCCCTTCCCTTTAGAACTCACTTATCCTTCGCCATTCCCAAGTCAAGGGTCGTATATACTGACCCAATAGCATATCTTGAAAACTAGAGCCAATCAACAATTTTAAGCATCATTTTTGTTCTCAGTGACCCAGAATTAGTAAAGTTTGACTACATTTATTTCAGAAGCATTTTGGCCGTAGAGCAGTGTAATCACAGCTTCCTTACACAAAAGTGGTGCATTTTCAAATGCGTCCTTGATAAAAATGTAATAAAGACATGCTTTTTTTCTTGTGTAGGGATGTTCATCTTGCCCTTTACATCTAATCAGGTGTGATGAAGCACATTTTTACACCCAAAAGTTTATCATTGGTCGTTTGATCTTCCCTTCATAAAAGACTTATTCACACACACTAAGCATCCATCCTCTGAAAATCAGGACCCCTGCAATGTGTTTCAGGAGGGGCACTCAAAATCACTATTTAGTTTTGAAAATGTAAATTGAGATATTTATGGAGTGCTTAAAGTACATTGGATGTTCACGTAAAGAGAAAATCTTTCCAGCAGAAACCTTGGGCCAGCATGAAAGGGAAATCTTCTAAGATCCTGCCTGTCATCTTCCATAATCCCATATTACAGCACCATGAGAAAAAGATCATGGAATGGTAGGGACCTCTAACCTGGATTATCTTGTTATCCCAAATGTAGGAGAGACTTTTATATTTCAAAAGTGGAAGAGAGTTGTCAAAACATTACTTTTACTTGAGTACGATGTGGACTGCCTCCGATCCAAAGAGGAAAGTTGCTGAAAAGTAAGATTGTCAAGTTTACAGACAAAACAAAGAAACAATTGTTGCCTTAGATTCCAATCATAATTATGTTCCCTGGCACTAATATGTATTTCTTCTTTCCCCTGAATGCCTTTTGAACCTTGGAAGAAGTTCTGATCCAAATTCAAACTTTGTGGCTCAGGCACAATCTCTAATTCTAAAATGATGTGATACTTTAGTGCTGCTTTGGAGGGGATTTAAAACCCTAACTCTAGACAGAGTTGAGAGTGCGAAATATTTTGCATGATCAGTTCTCTTTACAAAATTCCTGCACCTCTATTCCAGCACATTTAACATAGGTCAAAGGCACTAACTCTATTCCAGACACAATGAAGGGCATGCAAAACGCATACAGGTAGAAGTGCTATAATGGTGGAATACACCATTCCATGGCAATCTGAAAACATATGGAGATGCATGGATGTATATATTTTTCTTTTTTGAAATGGTAGAAGAAAAGGAAATGGAGTTAGACCTCACTGAGAACTTGGATCTGTTCCCACTGAAGTGAATGGGAGTTTTGCCTTTGACTTCAGTGGGAAAAGGATCAACTATGGAGTCTCCCTAAGAGAATTAATCACATTGACATTTGTATGATACTGAGTAAATAGATGATGTTCAACATCAGTTCTTTCCATACAATTTTATTTCCTTTTTGATCATCCCAGTGGGTGTTTTCAAGAGAGGAGAACTGCAGTTAAGATACTAATAGTCCAGAAATTTGTGTCTTGGATTAATTAGAAAAAAAGGTTTTCCAAAGGTTTTGTGTAAGTTTCTAAGGTAAAAACTTTAAATAGACCTTAACACACTTGATTCTTAATTGTTTCTGGCACAGGCCATCCATGATAATTTTAATGTTGGAATTGAATTACCTTGGTGATGTCTCAGCCTTAATCAAAACTTTTTTTTTACCCTATTTTGAGATTTTACAAGCAAGATCTTCCTTTGTGATTACTTTTTCTGCCTGGTCTGTCCCCTATATGTCCCATTCAAAAGTTCAGTGAAAGAATAAGTGTATTTTGTTTATAAAGTCAGCTGACCACAGCTAGGCAGATAATGAGCTGTGATTGTCCTTCTGATTGTACCATCTTTCTCCAATCCTATACCCTTAATTTCTCCCCATTCCTGCCATTCCCCTCACCCTACCTGTATCCCCAATTTTAAAGCTACAAGACATATAACTAACAAAACTATGCCAATCACTATGTTAATTTACTTGCATGTTATATATTCATCCCTGCTTTCATCTGTTCCTTGTGTCTTTTAGACAGAGTATTAATTTTCTGGGGCAGGAAACAACATCTCTTCTGTGTTTGTACTTTGCCCAGTGCAAAGGGGTCCCAATCCTGATTCAGGCCTTTAGATGCTTCTATATATACATGATTGATAATAATAAAAGCTCAATGCAATACTGCTTATTATGTCTAAAAGAGGCCAAATTCTGCATCAAATTATCTCCTGACTTACAATACTATGCAACACTAATAAAGAGATTATGTGGGGGTGTAAAACTGGTTATAATTTAACCTAGGACCCTTATCTTATTTTTTTTCTTATCTCCATATAGTCCAAAACCCCAGTTTTGCAGTTCTGTTCAGAAAATGGCACTTTCTTTCACAATAGATTTGCTCCCTGGGTATACTCAGTCATATCTGTTTGCTTTGGGTCTAAAATAAGTTTTTACTTCCTTTTATTACTGTGAGAATAGCAGAGGCAAAATAGCTGTGGGAGCGTGACCTGTATTCTATTCCTCCTTGTGCATTGTTTACAGAATTGTTTAAGTTCTAATATATGTGATCTGTAAGCACCATCTGTGCAAAACCATGTGGTGATGGAATTACACAGATGTGACCAAGGCATAATTTGTCCTGCAGAACTTTTATTACTATTGCTGACTCATGAGGAGGAAAGAAGTTGCTTGATTCTAGTCAGAAAATGTATCACAGAACATATTGGATATGGAAATCTTTGAGAGACAACAAATGCAGAACTCCACAATCCCTTTATTACAGACACACTTTTCGGAGTAGAATTATATTTGAAGGCACACTTATGTACATTACTATTAGGGTTGAGGGTATGTATCACCAAGATGTGAAAGTGACTACCATCCTCCTTTTCATTTCTGTTTGAGCTATGTCTACACTACAGACTTCTGCTGGCGTAGCTATGTCAGTCAGGGATCACACCTCTTCAGACCTCTGACTGAGATAGCTGTGCTGGCAAAAACCTCTAGTGTAAATGCAGCTTATACCAGCAAAACTGTTTTGCTCCAGGGGGATGGTATAACATCTAGTGGCAAAAGCAAAATTTTTCCAGTATAAGCTGTGTCCACACGACAAACACTTTGCCAGTTGCGCATACTACATGGTCCTGTCTAAACTAGGGGAATCTTTCAGAAATTTCCCACGGTTGCTAACAATATTGGAAGTTCTAATGTAGCTAGGGTTCCTTCAGCTGGCCACCATTTTAAACACCACATCATCTACCCCTACTCAGAGCTCGTCCGATTGATATGATGCTGAACATGGTGACAGGAGCAGAAGCCTAGGTCTCCCACCATTGTTAACACTGATGGAGCTTAACTGCTGTAAACCAAGATAGGAAATTTTTGACAATTTTTGACAATTTTGTCATATAGTCAGGGCTTTTACTTTCTTTAGAATTATATAGCAAATTGTTTAAAGAACTTCAGCTTCAGTCACTATAGGTGATTAGTTTCCATAGTCTTTCATTCCCCTGAGAGGTTTCAGAGTAGCAGCCGTGTTAGTCTGTATCCGCAAAAATTTTTGCGGGTACTCCTGTTCTTTTTGCGGATTCTCCTGAGAGTAATCGAGGCTACTATGGCTCTATTTTCTGTTTTTTACATATGACTTCTTTTTTATCTCAACTGCAGCTATTTGGGCTGATTGCATTCTCTCTTTCCTCCCCACCCTCTTCCTTGCATTATGCCAATATATCTTTTAGCATGTGTCTGAGTACAGCTTTTATTTTACTCACTACATTTCTAGCTCCATTTTCTAGCTTTTACACTTAAGTGCTTCTTTGACTTTGTAGGTCATGTCACATTTCACAAGATATCTATAAATTGGAGGTGATTCAACCCCTCTCTGTTTAGGTTAACTCCCTTTTAATTTCATGCTAATGTCTGGAAGATGATATCTAGGTTAGACATGCCGAAGAGGTTGTTCCCTTTCTTAATCCTTCTGAATGTCTTGTTTTCAGCTGTTCCACTGTTTTTTGGCATGTTACATTGGTCTCAGTTTTATAGATACTTATCAGGAGCTGAAGAATGGCTTGGACAGATAAATTATTACCTATTCAATGTGGGTTCAAATGCTATCCTGCATTGTTTGAAATGCCATGTTTCTCAAAGAGGACTTAACTGCCCATTCCATAGTATGGACACTGTAACTGAGACTGTGACACACATTTTGAAATTCCTGACTAATTACACATTTTGTCCACGCTACATTTAACCTTAGGTCTCCAGAGGAGATAGTTTAGTGCATTTCATTTCCCTCACTGGTATCCAGCAGCTGCCTTATTCACTTTTTATTTTTCATAATATTTATTTAATTTAAGGGAATGGAGGTCAGTAGGGAACACACATTATATTCATTCAGCAACGCTGTATACAGGGTATAACAATATAGTTCAAAGTTCTGATGGAAAAAAAGCCGTGCATAGCCAAATGTGTATATCATGGACGTTTCTTACAGGTGCAAAATCTGTCTTTAATAAGAGATTCTTAAGAGATTTTTAATAATGAATATAGTGCCACTACTCTTTTATGATTGCAGCTGTTCAGGACACAGTAAACTCCCTGATCCCTTGTGTATTTTTTTTGAAACACAGCATGATATGTGGGTAGGCCAATTTAACCTATATACTTGTCTTTCTATTTCTTTTATCTTTATGCAGTGGTCCACTAGGGTAACATGAAATAAAAGATAAATGTACATTGTTGTAATTCTGTGTAAACAAAGTTAAAAGAACAATGAACAATATTATCTAAAGTGTGTGTGTGTGTATATATATATATATATATATATATAAAATATGCATTGATTTAAGGTGTTGAGCATTCCTGTCTTTTCTATATATATATGTATGTATATATATAGAAAAGCCAGGAATGCTCGACACCTTAAATCAATGCAGAAACTGAAATGGGTATGCAGTGTGGCAGCCCATTTATTCAGTGGTTCACCTCTCCAAGAGCTCATTGTATCAATGTGTTAGGATCTGCCCACACTGCCAGCTAGAATAGAGTGAATTTTTTTCAGTTTGGAGTTTGAACCAAAAAAGACAAGTGCAAAATACTACACGTAGGAAGTTAAAATTAAATGCACAACTACAAAATGGGGAATAAATGCCAAAGCAGTAGTGCTGCTGAAAAGCATCTGGGGGTTGTAGTGGTTCACAGATTGAATCTGAGTCCACAATGTGATGCAGCTGCAAAGAAAGGCAAATATCATTTTGGGGTGCATTAACAGGAATGTCGTCCATAAGACATGGGAGATAATTGTTCCACTCTACTTGGCACTGGTGAGGCCTCAGCAGGAGTATTATGTCCCGTTCTGGGCACTTCACCGTAGAAAGATGTGGATAAATTGGAGAGAGTCCAGAGGAGAGCAACAAATATGATAAATATGTTTAGAAAACCTGAAGGTTGAAAAAAGTTAGGCATGTGTAGTCTTGAGAAAAGAAAGGGGGTGGACATACGTCTTATAAAGAATTCAGTGATCAATTGTTCTCAGTGTCCATCAAGGATAGGACAAGAAGTAATGGGTGTAATGTGCAGCAAGGGAGATTTTAGGTTAGATATTAGAAAAAACTTTCTAACTCTAAGGGTAGTTAAGTTTTGGGATAGGCTTGTGAGGGAGGTTGTGGAATCCCCATTACTAGAGGTATTCATAGAATCGTAGACTATCAGGGTTGGAAGGGACCTCAGGACCAATCCCCAACTAAATCATCCCAGCCAGGGCTTTGTCAAGCCTGACCTTAAAAACCTCTAAGGAAGGAGATTCCACCACTTCCCTAGGTAACCCATTCCAGTGCTTTAAGAACAAGTTGGACAAACTCCTCTTGGGCGAGGGGTTGGGGGAGTGTCTAGGTATATTTAATTCTACCTCAGTGGGACAGATGAACTAGATGACCTCCCCAGGTCACTTCCAGAAAAGGTGTTCTATATTTTACAATAGTAAAAATGTGCTTTAAACCCAAAGATAATGTAAAAATTACTTGAAAATTTCATGCAGATTGTAACCAATTACAAACCTACCAAAAAGGGATACCAAAGCTCCAAACTTTTATTAAATAAAATTAGCTAAGGTTACAAGTACACTAATACAATTGCAGCTATGAAGTTGAGTCTGAAGAATTGTTGAAGGCTTTGTGAAAATAGGGCAGGTGTCAGTTATCCTAACAGGCTATATGAATCTCTAAGTTTATAGCCAATGCTAAAACTTTACCAGGTAAAATAAAAACATCAAAATGTGAAATACACCAGGTTTCACTAATATTATAACTGTGAGCTAATAAAAATGCAAGTTGATTGTTCAGTAAAATCAATCATCATACTTCGTAATTTTTCCCTGTATTTGAAACAGGGTATGTTCCTGAATATTGGCATATATGAATAAAAGTCCCTTTATTAAAAAAAAAAAGTGTGAGGAAGAAATCTGGCAAACTACAGAACAATTATATTAACGGGCCATGATGCAAGTTTGGTGCTGTTAAAAGTCAGGATAAATTGAGTGAAAGTCAAGATGAAATCAGATGTAGCTATTGAACAAGAAGGATTAGGAAAGAATAGAATATCAAAGAAGAAGCATTCAACTAGAGATTTTGATTGAAAAGATGAGGACATTTGACTAGTTGCTGTGCAGTACTCTGTAGATTACTGTAGTGCATTTAACTCTTTCTATCTTATATGCAGTTGTATGATGGTTCTTGTATGTGGGTTCCCAACTCATTAATAAGATTATTTTATAATCCAAAGCACAAAAGTCAGGAGTTAGAATTGCAAATAGAACCACAGACTGATGATCAGAAAGAGTCATCAGTAGGGATGAATTTTTTTGTTGTTTACTTTTAAATATTTATTTTCCGCAAGATGATGACGATTCTAGAATTAAATGACTGCTGTGATGAAGTGACGATTGTTGGCAAATTGAGGGACTGTGAAAAGAATCAGAAACGGGTAGTATTGGCTTAAATTTTCAAAAGTGACTTTGGGTAGCTAGCTTGAGACACCTTACATAGACCTGATTTTTCAGAGGGCAGGTGCTCAGAGGACATTTTCAGTGTAATTAATAGATTTCAGGGGTATGCCCCTATTACGGTTAGCATGGAGTTTCATAAAACTGAGATAATAAAGTTTTTATCATGTAACTTCACAGGTAAACATCTGACACAGTGTCGCAGGGCTACAAAAGCATAGGCTTCATTAGTCATTGGCATGGGCTAGCATATTATAGACAGAGCTGGTTGCCAGTTGGGGGAAGGGAAGATAGATCAAATGAGGACCAGGGGCAGGGGAGCTTGTTATTAGCTGGGCAAAGAGTGTGAGACAGTGGGTGGTATTTGGAGCCTGTGTGCATGTGTGTGTTTGGGAGAGATTGAGATAGGATGAGGAGCTGGGGGAATCACACTGGGGTGGCTGGCCAAAGGGACTGGGAACTAGGATGTGGGGAAGGCAGGGACTGATTAGACTAGGAGACTGGGACTTGGATGATGAGGTGGAGGGAGAGACAGGACTGGCACAGAGACCGCATGAAGAGGACATGGGCAGAAGGGCTCATGCAGGGACTAAAGGGTCTATACCCATTACATTCCAGAATCTGGAATGAAACCAAAGATTCTTGAGTTTTGACATTCCTTTGCTACGCAAACATCTGTGAAACCCATTGGCAAAATGTGTCTCTCATTCCCCTCCAGTGGTTCAACCACACAGAGGCTGGCAGTTTACTAGTTATCAGTTACCCTGTTAGCTGTAGTGCAGAGCTCATGAGACCCTGGGGCTGAGCCCTCACAGCTATAACTGAAGTCAATGGGAGCCGTGCTTTGACGAGATAATGTGCTGTAAAATACTAAGTATTCTGATAAACCAGGCCCAGGGTATTTCAAACTAGGCACTTGTGACCCTAATATAGCCCCAGGGCCAGAGGCGAAGGGGGTTCTTAGCATATAACACCTCAGCAAGTTTGCAGATGACACTAAACTGGGAGGAGTGGTAGATACGCTGGAGGGTAGGGATAGGATACAGAGGGACTTAGACAAATTAGAGGATTGGGCCAAAATAAATCTGATGAGGTTCAACAAGGACAAGTGCAGAGTCCTGCACTTAGGACAGAAGAATCCCATGCATGCTACAGACTAGGGACCGAGTGGCTAGACAGCAGTTCTGCAGAAAAGGACCTAGGGGTTACAGTGGACGAGAAGCTGGATATGAATCAAAAGTGTGCCCTTGTTGCCAAGAAGGCTAACGGCATTTTGGGCGGTATAAGTAGGGGCATTGCCAGCAGATCGAGGGATGTGATCATTCCCCTCTATTCGGCATTGGTGAGGCCTCATCTGGAGTACTGTGTCCAGTTTTGGACCCCACACTACAAGAGGGATGTGGAAAAATTGGAAAGAGTCCAGTGGAGGGCAACAAAAATGATTAGGGGGCTGGAGCACATGACTTATGAGGAGAGACTGAGGGAACTGGGATTGTTTAGTCTGCAGAAGAAAAGAATGAGGGGGGATTTGATGCTGCTTTCAACTACCTGAAAGGGAGTTCCAAAGAGGATGGATCTCAACTGTTCTCAGTGGTACCAGATGACAGAACAAGGAGTAATGGTCTCAAGTTGCAGTGGGGGAGGTTCAGGTTGGATAATAGGAAAAACTTTTTCACTAGGAGGGCAGTGAAGCACTGGAATGGGTTACCTAGGGAGGTAGTGGAATCTTCTTCCTCGTGGTTTTTAAGGCCCGGCTTGACAAAGCCTTGGCTGGGATGATTTAGTTGGGAATTGGTCCTGCTTTGAGCAGGGGATTGGACTAGATGACCTCCTAGGTCCCTTCCAACCCTGATATTCTATGATTCTATAAACTACCTGAAGGGGGGTTCCATAGAGGATGGAGGAAGGCTGTTCTCAGTGGTGGCAGATGACAGAACAAGAAGAAATGGTCTCAGGTTGCAGTGGGGGAGGTCTAGGTTAGATATTAGGAAATACTATTTCACTAGGAGGGTGGTGAAGCACTGGAATGGGTTACAAAGGGAGATGGTGGAATCTCCATCCTTAGAGGTTTTTAAGGCCCGGCTTGACAAAACCTTGTCTGCCACGATTTAGTTGGTGTTAGCCCTGCTTTGAGCGGGGGATTGGACTAGATGACCACCTTCCAACCCTAATATTCTATAATTCTAAGATCTCTTTCTTGAATGGTAACAGGTAATTTAGACCCCATCATTGTACATGTATAATTAGAATTATGTTTTCCAATGTGCATTACTTTGCATTTATCAACATTAAATTTCATCTGCCATTTTTTACCCAGTCACCCAGTTTCATGATATCCTTTTATAGCTCTTCGCAGTCTGCCTGGGACTTAACTATCTTGAGTAGTTTTGTATCATCTGCAAACTTTGCCACCTCAGTGTTTACCCCTTTTTCCAGATCGTTTATGAATATGTTAAATAGGACTGGGCCTAGTATAGATCCTTGGGGGACACCACTATTTACCTCTCCATTCTGAAAACTAACCATTTATTCCTACTCTTTGTTTCCTATCTTTTAACCAGTTACCAATCCATGAGAGAACCTTCCCTCTTATCCCATGACTGCCTATTTTGCTTAAGAGTCTTTGGTTAGGGACCTTGTCAAAGGCTTTCTGAAAATCTAAATGCAGTATATCAACTGGATCTCCTTTGTCTGCATGGTTGTTGACCCCCTCAAAGAATTTTAGTAGATTGGTGAGGCATGATTTCCCTTTACAAAAACCATGTTGACTATTTCCCAACAAATTATGTTCATCTATGTGTCTGACAATTTTGTTCTTTACGATAGTTTCAACCAATTTTCCTGGTACTGAAGGCTTACTGGCCTGTAATTACCAGGGTCACTTCTGGAGCCCCTTTTAAAAATTGGCATCAAACATGAGCTATCCTCAGTCATTTGATACAGAAGCGGATTTAAATGATAGGTTACAGATGACAGTTAGTAGTCCTGCAATTTCACATTTGAGTTTCTTCAGAACTCTTGGGTGAATACCATCAGGTCCTGGAGACTTATTACTGTTTAGTTTATCAATTTGTTCCAAAACCTCTTCTAATGACACCTCAATTTGGGACAGTTCCTCAGATCTGTCATGCAAAAGAATGGCTCACGTTTGGGAATCTCCCTCATCCTCAATAGTGAAGACCGATGCAAATAATTCATTTAGTTTATCCACAATGGCCTTATCGTCTTTGAGTGCTCCTTTAGCATCTCGATCATCCAGTGGCCCAACTGGGTGTTTAGCAGGCTTTCTGCTTCTGATGTATTTAAAAAATGAGAGAGGGAAAAAAGGAATGTGGATGATGTTTCAGTGGAATTAATTACTGTTGTTTTCAACCTTGTAAGGATACTGTCTATTTTCACTGAAATACCACAACTATTGGTATTTTGGCTCGACATCGAAACTCTGTTGCCACGATCTGTGTAAGTAGGGGCATGACCTCTAATTAGCAAAATGAAAGATAAAAATCTCCTTGTAGAAGAGGGCCCTAAGCCAAGCAAGAGGAGATGGCAGAAAGGACAGGATGGACAGTGTCCTGCAAGATTTCCAGCCCCCACAGGACTTTGGACGTGGGCTGGAGGTTTTACGTCATTTGGCATCAGATTTGGACCTGTGATAGGAGCCCTGGGCTGCTTCCTGTTTGCTAGTTTCCAGCTACTGCTGTGCAGGTGGACTGGCAGCTGAACAAGCCAGCGGGACCATGCCTGGATGACTTTACTTTGCAGCAATTCACTTTCATAGTTTCCTGTGAGGAACTGCTCAGGGGCCAAGTCCTGGGCCAAGTTAAGAGTTACCTCCTCTCCCTTGGGAGCCCTGGGGCACTGTAGTGGTAGGTATTAGGAATTCCTAGGGAGGACAGGGCTGAGCCCCGTGGTCTGGGCAGAGACCTGCTGGGTAGTCCCGACTGCCCTGAGCTTTGGGCCATGCCCAGGGGGTGCTGCTCACTTCTCTGCAGGACCTGAATTGGCAGCAGCAGCAGCTGTGGGATGTGTGCATAGCTGGCTTCACCACAACCAACCACTCCCCCAGGAAAGAGTCCTGTGGCACCTTATAGACTAACAGACGTATTGGAGCATGAGCTTTCGTGGGGGAATACCCACTTTGTCGGATGCATGAGCTCATGCTCCAATACGTCTGTTAGTCTATAAGGTGCCACAGGACTCTTTGCTGCTTTTACAGATCCAGACTAACACGGCTACCCCTCTGATATTCCCCCAGGAGTGAGCCCAGTCTGCCCCCACTACAGTGGGGCAGATTTTATCGGATCACTTTGCCTTGTTGTGCTAGTCTAATCAGTTCTTACTCTGTGCCCATCACTGATCTAGTAAGGCGGTATGGTGAGTGATTGCTCACCCTGGTCTGGGACTAAATGTGATGCTCCCTGGCTTGAATCTTGCTCCTGGTATGGAGTCCTCTTTATTTGAGCAGAGCACCAAACACATGTACCCTGCCTTCCTGGCTCTCCGTTCCTAGCTGCAAACCTATGCACGGTATAGAAACTGGCTCTTTTGGAAGTGAAAATGGAAACCTTCAATCACTGGCAATAGGTTGTATGTCCAGTGTTGCGTTGTTGATGACTTTGTCCCTCTAAATGTGGTCAGCAAGAATGTAATTGCTGTAAGAAAGGGCCTTGAGACTGCAGAGACTGCATCATGGTTGTTCTGTCTTTAAGATGGGAAATTTCCACTCCTAAGCATACTATGTTCATAACTTTCAACTGAGTTCTCAGGAACTCATCTGTCAGTGCATATAAATCCCACAGTCCCTACAACACTTACACGGTAGAAGTTATGAAAGCTGCTTCCCTGTCCCTCCCACCCACCAAAAAAATAGTGGGCTTGTCTCCTCTCTGTCTCTGCTCCCCCTCTGAGGTGTAGAAGTCTTTGTCCCTGAGAATTCAGCCTTTGAAAGTGAGAGGACTATTATCTGTGATTGGAAGACAAATGACTACTCCCACACCTTACTGAGCCCCACCCTCTCAAGGGAAGCCAAGACAATAGATCATCTTGGGGAAGGTGCTTGAAAAGCCAAAACAGCCCTGTGAACTGTATATTGAGCAAACACTGATATGGGCTGCAGGGAATAGGCTTGTATGTGATGCTGTGCAGAACTGAACTGGTTGTTAGCTTATTTTGGCTGGTGTAATGTCTCAATGGAGACATTCCCACACCTCCCTGAACTCTCACTTATAAAGCTAAAGCTACTCCGCTTGTTGAGTAAGGCACCAACTCTGCTCTAGAATCTCTGCCATGCTGGGGATGTGGATAAACATAGTAGTCCCTGACATACCTCTGTCCCTCAATGCTCCTGAGACTGAGCCATGTATTCAAAGTATGATGCAGCTTGCAGATTTCCACAGCTGCAGTCTGGTCTTGTGTAAATGGGAGACTTTGGTGGTAGCTCCCCTGAACCCTGTGTTCTAACTGGGGCCTCAATGCATTAGTATAGGTGGGAGCTTAATTCCCCACCCCAGCCAAAGTCTGGATTACAAGACTCTGCCTTAAAAGACTTTCTGTCTTTTATACTAATACTAATACTATGTCCTTATACTAATCCTGCAGGGGCACATCACTCAGTGCCAGTGCAGAATTTTTCCAGGAAGGTGAGTGTTTCATGGACCGACAGACTTGCTGCAGTGTGAGTGCACTAGTCAGTCGCTGGGTGAACCGAACACTCATTACCAGATTCCTGAATGGAGAAAATGTCTCAACTTTGGAATTTCTTCCCTATCTCTTCTTGTGAGGGGGAAGGAGTGACTCACCTGCATGGAATCCTTAATCTGACTAAGGCTGTGCCCATGTCTAGAAATGTTAAACAATTAACGCTTCCAAACAGAAATGTGCATGCAATGTTCATTTCACTGCCAACCATGTGCCTGGGCTATACACTGGCATAGCTGAAGCTCTCTCCACTGCAGGTTAGCAGATTCCAAGCACTAGCAGCGGGAGCTAAAGAAATGCCTGAACAGATGCCACCAGCCCTGTGGAATCTTGGTTGCTAGAAGCAGTATCCACAGTCAAGGGAGCACTTGCACCTTTTAGCTTACAGAATGGCAGTCGAGGCATTCAGGGGGGTTGTGGGACTCCCCAGGTGTTGGCCTATACCAGAACCCCAAACTGGTCTCACTACAGCTAATCGGCTAGCCAGGGTGGCGGTTGGAGGGGCTTTAACTATCTGGGTTCCTTCCCCATATCTATTATATAGAATGTATTGGCGCACATGAATTTGTGGGCACAGCATTGTGCACTGGGTTTACAAGAGAGTGTGTAATTCAGTAAGGGGCTTGCCGCTGGTCCTGGTGCTGGATGTGACTTTTTGTCTTGCCACTGCAGAAAGTAAATGCCTCTTTTACATGGGCTGGCACTCTGTAAGGACATGCTGGATACCATTGTTATACACCAAAGCGAGAACCCCCTGAGAACATGCTCTAGGCTCAAATGGATTTGGAAGGCTAAGTGGGATATTGGACTCCTGGGAAACAAGCCTCCCAACATGGGGATATTATGATTGAAGATGCTGGCCTGCAGAGTTTGGTGAACTGCAGTCCACCCCAAAAAGTGGAGAGGGACTGGAGGAAGGCCAGCTGGAAAGTATTGACATGCCTGGAGTTCTGAGATGGCTTGGTTATTTGATATGACTGCATAGCTCAGAGGGCAGCAGAGTTTGAGTGAGGGGATGGAGTTCACTTATCTGACATAGGTGCCAGTTTGTACTTGGATGAGCACCTGAACTCTGAGGTGGCCCATGTGGGGTGGGTTGGAGGCAGCTAAGCTGTTGCTGGTGCCTCTTTGAGGCAGGTTCCCAGTATAGGAACTTGTTGGTCATCCCAAGGGCACTTCCTTATGAGATAGGGACAAATGCAAACTAGAGATTGGGACTCTACCACGGGAGGCCATTCCACCAACGCGCTCTATGTCAGTGCTGGCTGGGGACCAAGGTCCCCTCTTGCCTCAACTCCCAAAAGGGGAAGGGATGTTCATAGGCAGGTGGAGATGCCCAGAAAACCACCTTGTGTGATAGTTGGGTCCCCTGCATTGGGAGTACCCCCAGAATTGGCAAGGGATCGATGGAGTGTGAGTGACTGCACTGGGCTGTTCCCCCAATCGGAACCTTGAATGTATTTTGACTAATAAAGACATGGCCTGGTTAAAACCCCTAGCATGTGCCCATGCCTTCTTCCATGCAGTGAGCATACCAAACATAATCCACAACAACTGGTAAATCTCACTGGGATACTAAATTATTTTTGTATTTAATGAGAAAACTGGTTCCGTTGCACATAGAATCAATCTGAAAATAATATAGGCATGGTTGCTATTAGCTAAAGATGTTTTTTTTTTTTTAAGTCATGCTAGTTTCATTTGGTGAAAAACAAGGAGAGTAGATAGACATGTTGCCACCCACTTGGTGTACAAATTATAAGAAGTGAAAATAACTTGTGAAAGAGTGCCTGAAGGTTTTGTTTAGCCCCTCACTCATGGCCCCTGTGAAACAGCTTTTCCCCCTCTACTTCCTTATGAAATCTGTGAAGCATTTTTCCAATTAAATGTGCACTATTTTTCTTTCAAGTTTCAGGAGCAAGTGGCTGAGGAAAAAGTCATGCTGAGCAATTTGGAAACAATCTGCATCATCAACAAAAGGAGATGCTTGCTGCTTTGCAAGTGGCACAGAAAGTATGCCAACCATGCAGAGCTCTCCATAGCAGAAACTTCAGAGGAGCTTGATGTTTGTTTGTGCTATACATTAGTCTTTTCCAGATCATTATAGGGAGAAGATTGGGTTTAAAAGTGCAGTTGGGAAAGTATAACTGTTTAGGTCATATTTTATTAGAACATTGTCTGGGATTTGGAAATGACATTTGTCTGTTGATCCTAGATACTGAACTTTCATGAAACAATATGTGCTTGATCCCCTGCACTATATATGTGTAAAGAAAATAGATACATGGCCTGACTCCTGTGCAGCTTTATGAAGTCTCGGGATTTGACTGCTTAACACCTAATCATAGAAGCTGTCCGTCTGTCATACCGGAGGAAAGTAAGTGGCCTTATTTGTTTTGGGTTTTTTTTATAGAGAATTGATGGTGTCATGATAATCTTGGCAATCATTTTCATTTGCAGCTGAGGAATGCGTTACCCATCCTAAGCAAGGCTGCAGCACTCTACAGTGTCAGGGGCTGCCAGTAGAATTATCCTTATACTGACAGAGCAATGACTAAATAATCTTAAAAAAACAAACCAAGAAAAATACTGCCAAACAAACAATAATTTAGGGTATCATGAAACTAGCATCAAAAATATTCAAGAAGGTGCATGCCATAGACAAAAACAAAAATGTGGGTTGCACCTTCCTCTGCTAGACACACATTATATTGAAATGAGACATTTGACAAGCATGATATGTTTGTATATGCAAGATGGGCAGGCTTTATGGGAGTGTCAGTTGCTTCTGTATCTGTACTTAGCAAATCCAGTCAGTTTTCGTCCTTCAGAATGTATATACATAAACACATACACTTCCTCAAGCATGAAGAGCCCTGAGCACAACCGAACTTGTATAGTGGGATGTGGCTAGCAGCCCACATGTAGGCTCTGTGATCCTCTGCATGCAACAGAGTACATCTCTGCATAGTAAGCCATGTCAGAAGGTCAGGGGACCAGGGTAGGCAAGGGTCAAGGACAAGAAGGGGTAATAATAACAGACACATTGCTATGCATGTTCTCTGGTCAAAATTCTGCACAGAGAAGACAGTAGGAGCAGTAGCTACTGTTGACTTCAGGCTATGGTCCTCTCAATTCACAGACGGGTGATTCTGCAGGGGTTGGAAGAAAAAATAATCCCTCCCATTCCCAACATATTCCCCAGTTACTCAGAATGTGCCCAGTGTTAAAGATTTTGCCCTTAGCGAGTGAATGAGAAGGTAATATGGCAATAATTAGAAAGTTTGCTTATTAGCATCTGTTTTAGAGAAGGTTGTTTACTCTCTTTCCAATCCAAGGAGAAAAGGGTAAGGAAGAGATTTAAAATGTAGCAGTTGTGACCAGAAAGAAAGAAAAGGGCAAAATTCCAACAAGGCACATTGGCCTCAATCTGCATTCTCAGTCTCTATTTTGAGCTGAAATTTGTTCGTATCCACTTATATTAGAGCACATTGTAATAGGGCAGCTTGCTAGCGAGCTCTGTGCAATTAGTCCCACCCCGTTACACCTGTACGGGCTGTTGGATTTAAGAGGAAGAAAGCTAAGCAGTTTGAGGGTTGTTGGTGAAGGAGAGCAGACGTGCTGCTTCTGCATGGGGGAAGGAGCCTGGCTTGGTCCCGAGATACAGGAGGACTGTGGCTTAAGTCCTTGAGAGGAAAGTAGACCTGAGACAGATGACTGATTAGAAAAGAGCCATGGAGCTTCTTGCTAAGCAGGAAGGCAAACCATTGTAGCTAGAATCCCAACTGTGAGGAAGGGGGCTGAAGGATGAGCCTGGCTAGGATGGGGATTCTTTTGTTAGGTATGTTTATTGGCTTTGGATTAAGTGATTTTGTTACTTTTTATAGTGGTTTACAGCCTGGGTAGGCTGACAATCATTGTGGGAAACTGAGGTAGAATTCCTGAGAATATCACACCCACCACAAGGAGACACTCCAAGGGCAAGGAGAATCTGTGTATGCCTCTCTCACACAAGTGCACACACACACTTTGAGGTGAAAGAAAAGGTAAACTTTTTAATATGGCATTTGAGTAGGTACTAGAAACAGAACTGTGATAATGTATCTCATTGCTCTAAAATTGAATATATCTGGTCTGGAACCGCTAAATGGTAAGTTTATGGATTTATTTTTTTATTGTGCCATTAGCATTTGGTTTTGTTTTTACAATCAACATGATTCATTGCATGAATGGTTATTGTAATTAAAAAACACTACATAAAACTAAATTTTCACAAAACATCAATTAATTTGTATCAGCAAAACTGAACATGTGGGCTTGCCACATAGATCTGTAGGTGGTAGAAAGACACAAACACTATATTTATTTGAACCCTTGAAGAAATCCGGTTCCGAATCACTGAGCTTCTCTATGAAGCTCTATGAAACCCTGTCACAAACATTCTTTGGCAGATGGCCAAAATAAAACTCCTTCAAATAGCACAGATCTGATCTGAAAAAGCTTTTTTTTAGTAAGTGAGGAGAATATAAAATATCAGGACAAATACTATGCTGAGTGAAAATCTTAGAAGCAATGATTTAGAGCTGACCAGAGGACCACAATTCTGTTTCACAGCAACTTTTGAGGTTTCAAAATTGTTTACATTTTGTACTGGAACAAAACCAAACCATTTAAACATTTTCACAAACATGGAATTGTCTGTTCAGGAAGGGTGTGTGTGAAGAATTTTTAGATAAGTGAATTGTGGAACAAATCAAATAAGTTACACATGAACCAATCAGGCTTCATAGCTGGAATGCATTAAATCAGAAACTCCTAAAACGAGGGAGTAGAAAGACTTTAGATTCTTGGCTTGGTACTTTTTTGATATACCATTCCTGAATATACCAATTGATATTACCATTGATTTAAAAAGAACTGGATACAAGTGAGGCCAAAATGTAATTTTCATTTTGTTATAACTCAATATTGTCACCCTAAACATTCAGAAATCATGAGGAGGGCTTACAAATAAGATTAAAATAATTGTTGGGTTTCTTTTTCTGTGTTATGGTTGAGCTTATAGGGTATACTCAAGTCATATTTTCAGGTTTTTCTCTGCAATCATCAGGGTTGGAAAAAAAAGTAAATGAAAGTTTTGATTCTCACATAATCAGTTGACTCTCAGAGCTGGGGCTTTAAGGAAACACCAAATGTTGTGAAACTTGTAATAAAATTGTGAGAGTTGGCAACGTAATGAATAAATATTAAATATTTATATAAATGATGTCAAGGTAGCACAACACATGAAACCCCAGGGGTTTCTATTAGAACACTATGAAGTGTTCAAAATAGATAAAAGATATGGATTTCTGCAGATCTCAAACTCATTCTGACATATGGCAAAAGTCTGGTCTGCCTACTCAAAGCACTCTTTGGCAGAGAATGGTCATCCAATCTGAAAATATTTGCACACAATATGCTGATAACCTGATTGTTGCGACCAGGTGTGTGTGGCAGTTTCAGACCTACTGGTCAGAGCAGCAGTTGGGCTAAGTTGGGTACCAGAGGGTCAGAGTCCAAGACAGGCCAGAGGGCAAGCGAGGAGTCAGGTTAGTGGGAAGTCCGAGAGAGGCTGGAAGATAAACCAAGAGGCACACAGTGGTCAGAAGCTGGAGTGTCTCACACACAGGGTCTGAAGCAAGAAATGTGGGGAGTATGTACTGTTGCTCACACAACTCCTTGACATGGTTTCCTGACTCAAGTACTGGTGCCAGCCAATCAGTGGGCTGTGAGGAACAGCCAATCAGAGCCTGCTGGATGGTATGTCCTACAGGATGGTACTTCCTGCTGGGCCCAGCCTAACAGGGTCTTCCTAGAAGAGTCTAGTCTGAGCCTCCTGTGGTGATGTGGATGCTTCAGTAGCCCAGAATGCTTATGGTCCTGGGTTCTAGCCCTGTGGTTTTTTACCCAGGTACATTTTGAATGCTTTCATGTAGCTTTTATCCCCAAATAACACCATTTCATGTGCACCACAAAAATAAATCTCCTAGGAAAATAAATAGATCAAAAAAGAAGTGACTGCTGGAAGAGCATGTAAAGTTTTTTCCTTTAGAGAAAGCATGTACAGTTTTTTGCCTCAATATGCCACCAAACCAAATGTAGATCAAAAGTGATTCAAACACCCCAGAAGATTGAATTCACATGGAGCTAAATTATCCAACATCACACTAAAAATTATATATAACTACAGCTTAGGCCAATCATGATTGTTTGCATTAAAATAATGTCCTGCTGTTTCATGTTTTTTTCATTAAAACGTGACTATTCATTGTGCTCCATATCCATATGTCAGTTTGCAGAATGATTTTTTTTCAAAGACAGAATCCAAGATTCTGTACACATTTTTACCACTGAACCCCAAAGATTTGAAAGCGTAGTCATAAACTTCCTAAATATTTCAAAGTGACATAGACAATGACAGAACTATGGAGGCACAGGACCCCTAACTGTGAATGGCTTCTGTGATTTCCATATCAAATGTCAGAAGAAATCAGTGTCCTGGACATGACTTTGGAATTTTTAAAGATGTTGATATTGCACTTATAGAAATAGTTGCTGTGCTAGTTAAATTCCACATCTGGATTGTAATGTCACACGCTGTCTTGCACTAGACATTTCCAGTTAGAATAGTTTGTGACTGAATAAGCAGTGTGGTTATTGTGACATTTCCCCCTAAAAGATTAATTTAAAACACTATGTACATGCTCCATAGGTCTACTTATTTTATGGATTATAGCAGTGATTTATTTGTGACAGTGCTAGTAAGGGGGAAAGCTATGCAAAACTCTCAGAGCTGTGGACTGAAGTAAATAATATGTCATACTATTTAAACATCTGCTAATGCAAACCACAGAGAATATATAGAGGAAAGGAATTGGTAGACTGCTGAACAAATCCAGAACAAAAACTGCAGAAACTTGCTCGTTTGGAGTGAGAAGGGGGTGGCAGATTTCTTTTCTCATCTTCTACTTCCACCCAGGTGAACAATTAAATTATTGGTCTATAGCTCCACTTATCCTACGACTGTGTCTTTTCTATCTTAAGAATAATTAGTGTACATAAAATGGAATTCATCTGTAATCTCTGCAGAAGATGACCAATGATGCACCCATTGCCTACATGTGCAGATACTAAAGTATCAGCATATTGACTTCTTAGGGTGCAGTTTCTGTCCCTCTTACTTTGAAGCTACATATCTGCAGGACTGGTAGGAGATAGGGTAGCTTATCAGCTGCTGGTGGAATGATGGGAAGGAAAAATGTCTTTTGACTGAGAATCTGAAGCCACAGGATTAATTGTTGCTCCTGGCTCTGCTTAGTAATTGCTGGAGAAGCTGCAGGTCCTGTGACAGTTTCTTTTGTTGCACTCAGAGTTGCAGTCATCGGCTTAGATCCTTCTTGTGCTGTTGCTATTTGCTATTAATATTTATTATTTCATAGTGCACTTTTAATTAAAGTTTGCCACAATCTTGATTACAACTAGAGCTGGTCAAAAAAGATTAAAAAAAAAATCACAAAAATAATTGAAGTTGTTCCCATTTTGCAGAGCTTGAAATGCAATGATTTTCCACATTTTTTTAATTTCAAATTTTTGAAATTTTTAATTTTGAGGAGTTTTCTTCCTTTCTCCTCTTTTACCATTGCATGCAGTAAAATGAATAATGTCCAGGTTGGTGGGTTCCACCTTTCCCACCTTCTTCCTTTTTTTCAATTTTCCATTGTGTAACTTATTAAAAATAGATGAAGTTTTGAAAAATTAGAGTGGAAAAAGGAAAAACAAAAGTGGGACTCTTCCTGTCCTCCAAAAGCTTCTCTTCGTTATTCATTCTGTTGAATTTAATCGCAAAAAGGGAAAGAGGAGGAGAAATGGGGGGAAGGAGGTGGACAAATTTGTAGTTTTATCTTTGAATTTTTGGTTTTGGTGAACAGGCTAAACCTTTTCATGAAAGTTGTTTTTGATTTTGAAAAGCTGCCATGTTTTGGATGAAATGTTTTGCCCTGCTCTAATTACAATAGTATCTACTCCTGCCTGTTGGAGATTACACAGGCTTTTAGGGCTGTAATAGTCTGAGAACTCTTACTCTAAACTAGCAAAGCACTTAACCATGTGATCAGTCTAATAGAACTATGCACCTGATTAAAGTTAAGTATGTGCTTAAGTGATTTACTGGAAGGGGGGCAGATTACTTAACATTTTGTAGGATCCAGCTGTTACTCTGCTCAGATGTGATGTAAGTGTCATGGAAAATTGTCCCTTTCTTACTAGGAGAGAAGGGACAATTTCCCCAGACTATTATAACTTCCTTTCCCCAGTTCTTCCCAGTTGTGGCTTTTGGTCCCTGAATTTACACTCTTTCCAAACCCATCTCTCCTTGTACTCTCCCTCTAAACTTAAAACTAACGGCAAAACATATGCTCATTTATTTTTGACTGTGCACAGGTGAAAGCATTTCTCTCTCCAGCTGTGTAGAAACCAAATGTCACTCAGTAACTTGATTTTATTTCTAATTGATATTCCAAAATGGAATCTTTTCCATACGACTTTTTCATAAGACTCTTCCTTAAAAAGGAATAGTTAGAATAAAAAAAAAAAGCATGCATGTCTTTTCTATTAGGAACATTTTTTTCACAATTGACTACACACAGCATGTGTTTTACTTTCCTGGAGCTCTGATAGGTTGCCTAGGTGTTTAAAATGTGATAATGCTGGTCTGCATTTACAGGGGCTCATAAGAAGGATCCAGGAACAGATAAACATGACTGGGGATTTCCATCCCCTTAGCCAGCCATTCAGAAAGCAGGAGAATTAAACAATAGTTTCAGTGTGTTTTAACAATAAAAAAATCCTGGACAACTGGACTTCAGCTCTGCTTAGCCTGCAGTTAATTTTGGATACAGAAGATCCAAGCAATTTTGGCTCTCTTTTTAGGTGGAACACTGCAATCAATTATTATTCAGTAATCAAGTTTTCTGATAGGAAAGATTGTGATGGAAAAAGTGATTATGTTGTCATGCTGTATTTAAAAAGCTCAGAGTTTTTGTTCGCAAATTCCATGGGGAAGTGTTTGCTCATCCTTGGTCAATTAGGTAGGGTCTATATTTTCAGTAAAACTTGCTTGCTCTCTTTGCCATATCCTTGCCTCATCATCTGGGAAGGTGCAACTGCAAACCATTATTTTATACTTCCATGACTTCATGATAGATGTTTGGCACATGATATGAAAACAATAAATTTAAAGCTTTTAAATTTAAAAGCATTTTGCTTTTCTTAATCTTTGGTAGTTAGAACTACAGCAAAGTTTCTGAGGTTTTGGAGGATTTCTCCTCCTTTATACTACTAGTTGAGCTTTACATTTGAAGCCAACAATTTCAAATATGAGTGCCAGCTAGAGGTTCTGAGCTGATTTCAGTAGGAGATAGGGGTGCTTATTGCCTGTGAAAATCATTTACTGTAAGCTTCAAAGGGCTTTGAATCAGGCCCAAAGTATCGATTTAGGTGCCTAAATTTAGATACCCCGGTCTGTACCTTAAATAACTTGCCCAACACAACTTAGGAAGTCTGAGAATAGAACTCAGGTCTACTGATTCCAGTCTTGTGCCTTAACTACATGACCAACCTTCTCTTTTTTTATGTAAAAAGTGACAGAGTCCCGTGGCACCTTATAGACTAACAGATGTATTGGAGCATAAGCTTACATGGGTGAATACCCACTTCGTCAGACGCATGCATTCGTCACCCACGAAAGCTTATGCTCCAATACGTCTGTTAGTCTATAAGGTGCCACAGGACTCTTTGTCACTTTTTTTATGTAGCGGACCAAATACAATCTTTATACCCATTGCGCCATTGACTTCAAGTAGTTTTATGTGTGAGAATATATAATTTGTCCAAGTATGTGCATTTTCTTGTTAAAGGTATAAATGTATTTGCTCTGGAGTACATGCATGTTTCCCAAGATGGGCCAGTATAAGAGATAGCAGTAAAAATGTAAAAGTATTATTAGCAGCTTGAAATATTTGGCTCTTTTTGATTGTCCAGCAGCTCATCTAGAGAAGCACTTTAAGCTGGAAGGAATTTTATACTAACATTGGGAGCATTTGCCTCCTTCAAAATTAGTCGAAAGCATTGTGGGGAGCTGTAGAGTAGAAATAGTAAAAGAATGAGATTCTTCACATACATATATGCCTCATATTCTAAAGGACGTCTTTACAATCCACACTTATACCCTATCTTGATTAGTAAGTGAAACTCCTAGGGATATCGCATCAACAGTGATAGGGGCTACTCTAGGGCTCCACTCACCTTATGTGGAAATGGAGGGCCCAGTCCTGCCTGATCCAAATCTCCTTTGAATTTAATGTGAAACTTGGATAAGCCAGGAGTGCAGGATGGGAGTGGTGGCGGCGGTGGCAGCGGCGTGTGTGTGTGGGTGTATACACCTCCACCTACCACTCACATGAAAGAAAAATTACCTCACAGGCAAGACCAATTCCTGACCTTAATTATCTCTCGATCAAGAAGAGATCCCAAGCTTCTCCTCATCTTCCCATACTTACTGGTTGTACAGAAAAAACTGCACATTTCCAGCTGTTTCTTTTCCTCAGTCCTTTGATCATCATTGCCAACTGCTCTTCCAGGAACACAGGCCCAGGGTGAGGACTCAGTGCTGATCAGAGGAACCCACTTCACTCTGTTTAACATAGGAGAGAGAGCTGTTCTGCTCAGAGCTTGGTTGCCCACTCTGGTGATGTGTTCCAGGGCGATCAGAGAGTGATGATAGTAAGAGGGATTGATGGAAAGAAGCAGGCCAATGGTGTGAAGTGCTCTCAGGTTGCCAGCACTCAGTGAGGTGAAAAGGAAAAAGAACAACAGGGAATATGGGAAGGAAGTGTTAAAAGAACAGAAAAACAAAGGGCAGGAGAAAGAGGAAGACAAAAAGAGAGGATAGCAATATAGCAGAAAGAACAGGCTGAACAAACAGGAGGGAACCGAATTGGGGATGGGTAGGGATCAATTTTGAATGGAAAACTGAAGAAGAGCTCAAGCCCCTTTGATATGTAAAAGAATATTATATTTTGGTTACACAGAAAAAGAGAAACTAAATTTAAAGGGAGAAAAGACAAAAATACGAAGAGGGTGGAAACTGAAGATGGAGTTGGAATGAGAACAATGTAGAAGGGAATAAAGAAATTTAACCAGGAGAATAAACAGTAAAGGATGCCAGTGACTTATACGAGTAGTGGCTGTTATTGATTTATTATAATTCCCTGGAAGGCACCCTATAACTCCACATTTTGCTAATGTGGGGAATTGGAGTCTTATTGCTTTGTAGTGTTGCTGTTTACTATGAAGGATGTGATAAATTCCCAATTCAATTTATACACTCATCCCGTGAAGCTATTTGCAATCATACAAGAGGAGTATGTCTGGAGGGGAGTATGGCTGTTTCATAGTTATATAATCCATTTCCGTTCACATCTGTGAATTCTGTGATTGGACCATCAGCATTCAAATATAGCCAGTCAGACAGTTTTTCACAAGACCTATCAGACTTTATATAGAACAGAATGAGCTATTTCTTTTTCAGCTTCTGACATTAATTTAGCCAAAGCTTTGAGTGCAAAGCCACAGTCTTTTGTGGTAACACAATTTATAGCTATAGAACATCTGCCATAAGAACAAATATGGAAATTGGACACTCTGGGGGTTTACTATGTGTCCTGCAAGGGGCTAACAGGGGAACACTGTACATTCTGAACTGGAATTCAGCCACAAATATCTATTTCATAAAAAACTGTTAAAGATGGTGCATCTTGGTTGAGGCCACTGAAAAGCAACTTTCTGGAGGATGAAAGATCCAGGAAATCATAATGCTAAAAAAGGATTATCTGGTTTGATTTATCACAAATGCAATGGAGCCTTCTCAACCAGTTTCATACTGGACATGGAATTTTTGCTGCAGCAGAATTTCCATGGCATTTTTGAGACTGTCCACCATGTCAATGTGGGCAGCCACAAACCATGACACACATTGTTGAGGACTGCAAAATGACACACCTTCCTGGAGGTCTTCGTGCCTTGAACATTGTTGATTAGAACGCTGTGGCGTGGCTTGACTGGATTACATACGGCATATAAATAAAGTGGAGTCTAGGCTACAAGGGCGCCAGCAAACAGATCTTCAGATGTGTTAGCCTACAGATCTTTCCAGTAACACTACTGGGACTCAAGAGTCACCAAGATAGTCTTGCAAGTTCCGATTAAGTAACTATATATAGGCAGTTAGTTTTTTGAGAAGTGCTCATTGTCAGTTGGAGTGCAAATATTTTTTTTAGAAGTTTAGTATTACCTGTCAAGTTTGTTTCACTGCCTGAGAAGGTTTGACTAGAATAATTTCTTATGTCCAGCTGCTATGTGGCAAAATGCTTTATTAAAAATGTGTTTTTTCGCTGTGCTAAAATGTATAAGTTAATGTAGCTGAATTGATTTATTTTAATCCAGGATGTAAAGCTGCAATATATATTGAATGATAGCACATTCTGTATGTTAGAACTGCATACTTTGATAGATCATGTTAAAAGTTTATTGATGCACCAATGGCAGGTGCTGGAAGCCTCTGAAGAATGGTCATTTTGACTACTACTCAAGTGCTAGGGTGTATGTCTACACTGTAATTAGACAGCCACGGCTGGCTCATAACAGTTGACTCGGGCTCACAGGGCTCAGTCTGCGGGGGCTGTTTAATTGTGGTGTAGACGTTCCAGCTCGGATGCAGCCTGATCTCTAAGACCCTCCCACCTTTCACAAACTTAGAGTCTGGGCTCCAGCTGGAGCCCAGACATCTACACTGCAATTAAACAGACCCTTATTCTGAGCCCTGCGAGCCTGAGTTGGCTGGCATGTGCCAGCTGCGGGTTTTTAATTGCAGTGTAGACATACCGTAAGTGAATATATTCTCTGGTTACGCCTAGTACAAGGGAATTCAGAAAAGAGGGAGATGAAAAGTTGGCTGCAATTTCTACTGGTTGGCCATCGGTCAATCTGGAGTGACGCAGCTTGTTCTGCCAGTCAGGATGAGCGTAGTCAGCCAGCAAATTACCAAGCAAACTATCCAGTTGCCAGATGGAAAAAGGTAAAGGAAACAATCATGTTGCTGGTATTTAATATGTGATACATTTGACTATTTTAGATATATTACATTAATATTGCTGTACATAAATTGGGAACGGCTGTAGTTGGAATCTAGGCTATTTTATAGACAAATAGTTGATGTTGGCAATATCTATGGTAAAATATGTTAGGTATTATTTTTACTCATCTCCAGGTTTTTTCCTCCTGGTTAGTTATGCCTCCAGAGCCTACTTGGTGTGACTGTCACTTGGTCAGTCTGTTACTTTCAACTTTAAAAGGATGTTGACAAATTGGAAAGGACTCAGAAAAGAGTGACAATAATGATTTGAAGCCTGCAATACCAGACGTACAGCGAGAGACTAAAGAAGATCAATTTATCTATTTTAACAAAGAGAAGATTAAGAAGTAATTTTAGCATGGACTATAAGTACCTACATTTGGAGAATATATGAAGTACAAACTCAGGGAGCCCCTTTCAAACTTCTTAAAAACAGTTTCTTGGAAAATGTAGCTTATTTACTGTTTCCACCTTAGAAAGCCCAGTATATGCCCATGACACTCAACTTCTTTTAATTTGTTTTTGTAAAATGTGCCAATTAAAAAAAAAAAGGCAAAACAAACAAAAAAGCCAACAAACAAACAAACAAAAACAAAGAACCCAACACCACAGTCAATCACTGCACAACACAGCGATTTCGAGGGCAAGATTCCCTAGACCTCTTGCTGATTTTTAATTTCTGTGCACACATGACTGTTCTGGTTTGTTATGGTAAAACATAAATGGGCACATAATAGTTCTCATGAAATCAGTCCCCATCCTCTTTTCCTTCACTGTTCTGAAGCACTTCACTGTATTTGTTAATAAGTAGATAAGTATGCTATCTGAGTATGAGTGAGGGTAGGTAAAGGTTTTCCTATCCATCAAATATTTTTGAGAGTTCAAAAAAATTTTCCTGTCTAAAATTTAGAGGAAAAACTCAAAATCTCAAAGATTTTCATGAACCGTAAATTGGAAAAAAAATTCAGGTAAATCAAAATGTTCTGTTTCAATAATTTCAAAATTATTTGTTTTTTCTTTTTACATTTTTTTGTCTAATTAGCTTACATTTCAAAATGAAAAGTCTTTTGAATCAGAAAACCCTTTTTTTTCATTTTTTAATTATTTTTCATCATTTTTTGAGGTAGGAGGTTCATTGAAACAGAACTTGTTTAGCAAACCGTTTCAGTTCCGAAGAATTGGCTTTTTTGACAAAAAATGTTTTGTCGAAAAATTCCCGATCAGCTCTGTATCTGAGAGCATTGAGATGCCAAATTTCCTGGGTGTCAGCCTATGGTCTTTTATTTCATCATTTAATAAATGCTCACTTTTTATGCACTGGGTATAGTCTCATTCACTTGGGAGACCTAACAAGCTTAAAGTTGTCTGGGAAACTCAACAATCACCAGCTTCTAAGATAATAGGCACAGGTGAATCTGTCTTGTGCTGAATTAAATTAGTGTGAGGATCCAGTAGAAAGGGCGAAGAGGAGGATGACCCACAGCTTGTTGTTCTACCCTTCTCCTTGTTGGGAAGGAGTGTGAAGAAAAATAAAGTAGCATTTGCCCAACCTTGCATGATGTCAAGTATCAGGGGGTAGCCGTGTTAGTCTGTATCTACAAAAACAACAAGGAGTCTGGTGGCACCTTAAAGACTAACAGATTTATTTGGGCATAAGCTTTCGTGAGTAAAAACCTCACTTCTTCGGATGCATAGAGTGAAAGCTTATGCCCAAATAAATCTGTTAGTCTTTAAGGTGCCACCAGACTCCTTGTTGTATTTGCCCAACCATCTCTCATTGTCTCTATAGGAGGGATGTGTGTAATATTTCCATCCCCAAGTATTTAAAATCATGAGTCAGGCCCTGCAAAACCCTGATATTTAAAATAATAATAAAAAAATTGGTGTACTTTTTAATTACTTTTGAGCACTTGATTCCCCCCCCCCCCCCCCGCCCAGCTTTTCTCTGCAACTGTATGGTCTAGAAATTCACTTTTTACTTTAAGAATAAAAGATGATCTTCTTAAATAATCACCTGATTCCAGGAGTTGCAGCATTAAGAAAACCATCAAGTACCAGAGACATGAAATAAAATTTTGAGAGTTGGCATCACCTAGCACTTCCCTGGCATCTCTGCTTGCTGGTGAAACCTGGCTCCCCAGTTACTATTGATGTGTTTAAAAGTGAAGGATTTGTGGATGTGTGATCTCCTGCCCTTCATCTTTGGGTGACATACAGTGCTCTCTTGCATGTTCTGATTTTTTGGGGGGAGAGAGGTTGAGGTAGAGAGTAAGCCCACCATCCAAGGAATCCTAATCTCAGAGAAAATTCTCCTGAAGGAAGAACCTCATTGCATCAAGCAACAAGGAAACTGCAGAATTATTTATTGTATTCCCACTAAGTAGTTTGCATAGAGATGTCCAGTGTACATCAGGGGAAACTCCACCCTAGAGCTGAACTGGAGAAAAAGAATTTTAACTAATTAATGGTTCCGCTTTGGCTGAACTCAGTAGCAAAATTCCTATGGACTTCAATTGGATCTGGAGCTTTGCCCTGAAAGAGAAACACCAGAGGACTGGGCAGAGCCTGAGGAAAGAAGAAAGAGTATCAAACAGAGAAAAATAGGAAAAGCAGGACAGAGACCAGTAGAGAACAAATGAGAGAAACTCAATAAAGGGTTTGGAAAATGCTTTTCATAGGAAGGAAAACGTATATTTTAAAATATTGTTCATATTATACGTATATTGGCGGAATTTCTTATTCCTCCAGCACTAAGGGGAACACAAATTAATGTCCAGGTTCTCTATAAATAAGAGAGTGAGTCTTTTCGGGATCTCCCTCCTTTACTCCCTCCTGCTTTTCTTTTTGAAATTCCCATATATCCTTCCATACTGTATTACTATTCTACCCCTTCAATCTGTGGTAACAAGCCCTTCTGGCTTCTCCTGGGCTACTTTAGAGTTCTCAAATGATAGTTAGTGTGTTGTATATAGTTCTTTTCATCTTCAAATCCTTCCCAGAGATTAATTCATCCTCATCACACTCCTGTCAAGTAGGTAAGTTAGTATAATGATGTTTTTTACAGACAGGAAATCAGAGGCAGAAAGGTTAAGTGAGTTGTTCAGGCTCAAAGACAGTAAAAATCAAAGCTGGGATTAGAACTCATTGGTATGACTCCCCCACCTGCATTCAGGTCACTAGACTATGCCCCTTCCTCATCTAATGTTTAAAAGTTATTGTGATCGGTTGCTCCCCAAATTAATTTTTCTTTTACTTTTAAATTCTCAATTGGTTTTAAACAAGCATGAATAGCCTTATGAGTAATTTGGCAAGATTTTAAAAACTTTTCATTAAAGATAGCCTTATTCATGCAAAGGGTTTTCTGGGAGTTCTCCCAGCTTTACTGAGACCATTTAAAGATTCTCCTAAAGTATAAAGGATTACGTAATTCTTATACCATGCATCTTGCAATAGCACAGGTAGTGCATTACATTAAGTTTAATACTCCCTCCAGAAATCTCACGGGGAAGTAAGGCAACAGTTACAAAAGACATACACTGAACTACGTTTTAAATAATCTACATGTATTTTAAGTTAAGATCAGTAAATTCGGGTCTAATAAACGAAAAACTAGACTGGGTGTATGAATAGTTCATAGATTTACTGTAGTCTACTATTCTGTACAATTTCGGTCAACATTATACAGGAGAGACCTTCGCTGACCTCCACAGATAGAATGAAAATTCCTACCAGGGCAATGCACTGGGCAGTGGCATTCTTGTTTCATTTTGTATTTTCAGTCTCACATTTAGTATTTCAATATATTTTAAGAATTTGTCAAGGGGTGCCCAAAGATTGTGATAGGCACTCTTTTATGCCACGTAAATAAATCTAAACAAATAATTAATGTCAAACCACTTGCAGATCCTCAGTAAATCAGTGTTGGACACACACAAATGCCTACTGATGAATCACGTCCATTGTTCCAAGACATTCTTTTTATTCCTAGCCAAGAAGTGCTTATGTTAGTAGTACCAATGCAGATTTTGTCTTACACAACAGAGGGAGAGACCACCAAAATGCCAGTAGGGTTTTAGAAGATTTATTTTCTTTCTGTGCATGCTTCAGATTTCACATATTTTAAGATTCTATTGCTTGGAAAGAGTGCTCTGTAAAGCTTTTCCCCTTCTCCCTCAGAAAACAGTCTTTCTGGGTGAGAGAGCCTCTCTACAACCTCAAACAGCCCTTCATCTTCAGCACTCTCCCCCATACTTTAAATATAGCCTTGAATTTCTGCCAGCTGCATACCCAGCCCTCATAAAGCAGTCTGCAGGAGAATTATCTTTCTGCCTTCACTTGGACGCAGTGAGGAAGTAATCGTGGGGCAGCTGAGGAAATTTCATATTTTGAGTTCTAACATTTAATTCAATCTCCTCTTTGCTCACTTGGCCCGATAGCTGATCCACCAAGAACTGCTCATGTAAGATATTTTGTAACTCTGTGGTTAGAAAGCATCAAAATTGTATCTCAAGAGGCTCAAGCTGAAGGTGGTTTATTCTATAAACTGCTCTAGGTCTCCAAATCAAACAACAACAAAAAACTCTGGACTTACGTATGACAGTTTTGCTGGATCAGTAAAAAGGGTTTGGAGTGAGGAAGCTGTTTTCCTTTCAGGATGTGGGGGAACTGACTCATGGGGTGTGAGGGCAAAACAATTCCATGATAGAGGCTATTAAGGAAAAATTCATCTTAATGGAGGGAGACAATTTCCAAACAGGAAAAACCCCACATTTTTTCAAATGCATTATTGTCTACGTATAGTTCATCTAGCACCATTATTACCAACATATCTGTTCAATTTAGAATTATCTGTGAATAATAATTTGTTTGTTGTTCGAATTGGTTCAACAAACATTTCATGTGAACATATTTCTGCCTGTGGCTTACTAGTGAATTATTTACCAAGGTCCAAATTATCTCCATTTAAATTAACAGAATTCAGTGAGTGGAGAGTTTGTTCCTGTATCTTCAACTGTTCAGCTATTAATTATTTGATATTTGTGGTTTGTGAATGACATCCCCTGTAGGACGCATGCTATAATTTCTGTGCTGATTCACAGGATGAGGCAGGAAATCAATGAGAATTCAAGATAGCCACCCTAGCATGAGAAGATGAGAATTTTACTGTGAACACATTTGCATAAATATTCAGAAATCTTTTGCTTTCCACAAACGTTCTGGTAGGGGAAGAAAAAAGTTTACAAACTATTTCTAGAATGTGGCAAATACTCTAGACATGAATTTGCTTTTTGAATCATTCATCCACTTCTACTTATAATCTATTTTGCATGTGGAGGTTGAGGAAAGGGAAAATCTTAGAATCATAGAAATGAATGGCTGGAAGGGACCTTGAGAGGTCATCAAGTCCAGCTTGCTGCACTGAAGCAGTAAACCTAGACCACCCCTGACAGTTTTGTCCAACCTGTTCTTAAAAACCTCCAATGAGGGGGATTCCACAGCCAAAGGCTCTGTCAAAACTTAACTACTCTTTTATAGTTAGAAAGTTTTTCCTAATATCTAACCTAAATCTCCCTTGCTGCAGATTAAGTCCATTACTTCTTGTCATCTTTTCAGTGGACATGGAGAACAACTGATCACCGTCCTCTCTGTAACAGCCTTTAACATATTTGAAGACTGTTCTCAGGTCCCCCCATAGTCTTCTTTTCTCAAGACTAAACATGCCCAGTTTTTTTAACTTTTCCACATAGGTCAAACTTCCTAAACCTTTTATCATATTTTTTGCACTCATCTGGACTCTACAGTTTGTCCCCATCTTTCCTAAAGTGTGACACCCAGAATTGGACACAGTATTCCAACTTAGGCCTGATTAGTGCTGAGTAGAGTGGAACAACTATCTATGTATTGCATACAATACTTCTATTTATACATCCCAAAGGATATTAGCCCTTTTCACAATTGCATCACATTGTTAACTCTGATTTATTTTTTGATCCACTATGACGCCCTGATCCTTTTCAGCAGTACTACCACCTACCTGTTATTCCCCATTTTGTAGTTGATTTTTCCTTCCTAAGTGTAGTACTTGGCACTTGTCTTTACTGAATTTAATCTTGTTGATTTCAGAACAATTCTTTAATTTGTCAAGGCCATTTGAATGATTGTATTCTTTTTCTAATCCTGAGGTGAACAATGTTTCTCTCCAATTTCGGATGTCAACTGCCACTGTTGTCAAGGTTTGTGCAAAGAAGGCCTGCAGGGTCCTTTGCTTTAAGTAAGGAGGGTACATTTTAAACAAATGTGCAAAGTATACAAATATATTGAAGAGATGAGTCACTTCTGGAACTCCCAAGTGTATTTAGGGAGTATACACACACCTCAGTTCTATCAGGAACCTCCTGGGGAGTGGACCCTTTGGTCCTGTGTACATTTGTATTAGGTCTGGTGTTTGCTCCAGATAAATAATGCTCTGTAGTCAATGGGTACGTCTTCACTACCCGCCGTATTGGCGGGTAGCAATCGATTTATCCGGGATTGATATATCGTGTCTCGTTAAGACGCGATATATCGATCCTCGAACGTGCTCACCGTCGACTCCAGAACTCCACCAGAGCAAGTGGCGGTAGCGCAGTTGACGGGGGAGCCGCAGCCATCGATCCCGCGCCATGTGGACCCCAGGTAATTCGATCCAAGATACTTCAACTTCAGCTATGCTATTCGCCTAGCTGAAGTTGCATATCTTGGATCGATCCCCCCCCCCCAGTGTAGACCAGCCCTAAGGGCGCAATCACCATTCTCAGCTTGTTAACAAAGCTGAATTTGGACACTCGTATTGTTAGCAGCTGCTTGAATTATACACCCACCTCCAGTTTGTATGTGCAAGCACACACACCTCTGCTAGGCCTTTGATGAGATACCATTATTGTTAAATCTTGACTGGAGAGCTGTGACAGATTAAACCAACCTATTATATCTTCAGCTGACTGATATCTCATTTTCAGACAGGAAACAATATGCAGCACCAATTCTAAGGTCTCTTTGTATTCAGGGGAAGAATTCCACTCCTGTGGAATGGGATGTGACACCACAGCTGATCTTGTGACAGCCCTTTGCTATGGCAGCTCATGCACTCCTGGACAAGAATGCTACTATCCCTTTACCATGTGTGGACAATCAGTACCTCCAAGCAGCTGAAAACTATGTTCTTATAGAGTGGAGGCATTGGTTGGATAGAGTCCAACACTTGGTATATTCAGTGAATTTGCCTCCTTGTCCACTTGATTGTGGATCCTCACTCAGGATCTGGCTTGTCCAGAGTTCTTGCAACTATGCACTGGTTTGGCTTAGTTTCCTCTCCATGCTATGATCGTGGGGCAATGTTGTCGGCAATAACTCATGTGGTGGAAGGGTGCTTAACTGGACATCTGGAGGGTGGTTTACATTGAGCTCTGCACCTGCATATGAAAGGAACAGGAGGATCAGTCCTTTGGATAGTGCAATATGCTTCACTTTTTATGGGCAGCCAGCTCAACAAGTTATTAGGATGTGGGAGAGGAGGCATGGCCTCACCATAGTCCCTTCCTGCCCTCTTTGGGACAAAGTGAACTGCTGGGGATCAGCTCCTGTGCTACCTTGTATGCAAGGAGGAGTGATTTGTCCCTGGATCTTCTGAGAAGTATGGAAAGGGTGGAAGAAAGATCTTTACACCTTCACTCCTCAACAAGGGACTTGGACAAACTGCCCAATACTACATCCTCCTATTACTGCTGTGAAAATGTGAAGGTAACTAAAAAGCAATTGAATGCTCTTCAGGCTACCCATGTAGCAACAGATACACAGTTTACTAGAAAGGTCAAGTACTAGTCTATATTAATAGCCTCATAGAAATTAATGGAAAAGACTTACTAGGTCATCCAGTCCATCTTGCTGCCAGTTCCCTACAGTGTAACTTCCGGTGCTTTGTTCAGACTGCTTAAAGGACTCATGAGATTTATGGCTTTGGCCTTTTGACAGTACACACTATATTGAGCTTTCTGATTGTTTCAGAAGTATGAGTCAGAAGTAGATGGATTCCACATTCTCTAAGTGCCTGAAATTGGAACAGAAACATAGTAAAATTACTTAGAATTAGGATTATGTAACATTTTAATTAAAACTGCTAAAATATACAAGGACAAGGCTGAGCTCTAGCAGATGAACTTTTGCAGCTGACATTTTTTTGAACCACAGACTAGTGTTTGGCTTTTCTAGTAAACGGTACATAACTTTTAAGCTTATGTAATCTTTTGTACCTCCCTTGGTCTCTCTCATGTCTGTCTGTGTCTCCTCACTTCTTTGCCCTTCATTTCTTTCCATTTGGTCTTTATATTATGGCATATTATCTCTATCCCTCCTTTTGGACTGTACTATTTTTTAAATTTTCCTATCAACTCCCTTCTGGCCCCGATATACACACTTTCTCTCTCCCCACCCCTACTGTAGTTTTCTTCCATGTCTTTCTCTCTGTGTCCATTTACCCTCTGGACTCTTTCCCCCTTCCACTTATTTCTCTATGCCATCACTTTCTCTTTCTCAGGCTGCCTAGCTCATTCCTCCAGCCCTGGGGAACTGGCTCCCAGGGAGTGCTGAAACCTTCAAGGTTAGCCAACTCACTCATCTGGTCCTATACCCTTCCATTTTCCCACTGCAAGTTTCCTATAGTCCTTTCTCCTCTCCCCATTCCAGATCTCTTTCCCTATTCCAGGACCCCATTTCCCTGCACTCCTCCTTTTATTCTTTCTGGACTCTTCTCCCCACCCCATATTGCTCTCTGATATTTTGAAACTGGCAAATTTATCCAATATTCATGTTTTTGAGGAGATTCACAATCAGTGAATCTAAATGCTTAACATATGAGTGGATACTGCACTGAATTGGGCTTCTTACATCATTGGGCTGGAAATTTTGTGATCCTTTTTTTGTTTTAAGCATATTTTCCATTCATTAGTAAAGACATTAAAATACAGTAGTTAGATTTTTTTTTTCACTTAACATTTTTAGTGCAGGGTGCAAGTTTCTTCTGGACTAAAACACTATCTTCTCATTCTAACAAAGAAAGAACTATCTCACTGCAAATGAGATGATTGTATTCCAAATCACCATAAAGAGGTTTCTGGCAGAAAAAATAAGGTGTTAACTGCTGCCAGGAAAGGGCTACTTCACTTGGCTATTGATACAGAGCTTTTTCCTTTCACAGCAATGTGAATAATTTGCTAAATTAGTCAAAAAAAAAATCTTTCCTGTCCTAGAGAAAGAGTACATCCACATGAAAAGAGGGGCACAAAAGAACAAAAAAGGAAACAATACCATAAAATATGAAAGGAGAGATTCCATGGCAGGACATAAATATGTTGAAATACACTCTAGCCACCTCGCTTACAAGTGACACCCGGAATGGACACAGTTTTTTGATGTTCTTGCTCACAGTACTTAGTCCCTGCTCCTGCTCCCATCAAGATGACTGAGAGTTTTGTCCTTAAAAGCAGCAATGTAACCAAATAGAATGCCCCACAGCCATCATTTCCATTATAATTACATATTCTGATGTTACGATGTGACATAAGCAGAAGTGAAATAATTGCAAATTACAGGACTAAAGCCTTAGAACTTATATTTTAATGTGTGGATGGGGACTGCTATACTCACAAGGCAACTCAATGATGTCACTACAGCAATCTGTCTGCATGGTGTAAATTGCGGGGCCTAAATTATAAAGAGGGCCAAATTTACACCTGGTGAAACTCCTGAAATCAAGCAACTTTGTTTATCATAAACCTCTAAAACACAATAAACAAAAGCAAGATGTGGTTATTCAGCTATGGAAACCAGATATTGCTCTGCAGGTAAAATGCTCCAGTAGTTGTTTTTTTCCTGAACACTAATTTGAGAGTCTGAGGTCTTTTTATTTAGCTCAGTTGACATGAAGCCCTAAAACCTTTTAAGGAACAACAAGCAGTGCTAATAAAATCTAAAGTTCTGGAAGTTGGCAAGATTTTAAGGTCCTCAAATACCTAGCCCAAAACAGTGTATAAACATAGTGCTCCCCCCCCCCCTTTCCCTAATTCCACAGGAAAAATTCACCACTTACAGAATGGGAACGAACAGATTGTGTTACCAACAAAATATCATGCAAACTGGGTGAAAACTGTTGCGTAGGTGGAAGGAATTAAAGCAACACTGAGATCCTGTCTTTGGTAAATGAAAAGATTATACTGGTTAATACCACTACAAAGCATCACTGGCTAATCCCACTATAAAGCATCTGTGCCTTTAGTGAAAAAATTTCAAAACTGGTTGTAATTAGAGCCATAAGTCATTTTAGTTTTGATGCTTATAGCAAAGAGATAATCATGCTGCTGGATTACTACTTTTGAAAAATGTTAAGAAAAACGTTATGGCTTGGCATGAATACTCTTAATTCCTGAGGAATAGGCAGCATATAGAGTTTTATTACCTCACAGATTAATGAAATTTAATTTGATGAATGCCATAGTGTAGTGACAGTGTAGCCTCTGTGTTCATGAAATGGCAATTTTTTCAGTAACAACCCTAGCTTGGGCCTTGCTTTGTGTTTGATGCAGATCTAAGCCAAAATGGTTTCCAATGGGGGAGGGGGAGATATTGTTTTTATTAAAAAGAAGTCAGAGATGAAATTAAAGGCGCAGTTCAGAGGTAGCAATTATATTTTTGGCAAAGGCATTTGCTTCAAATTTTAGCTCTTATTTAGAAACTGCTACAATTTTATTCTTATCTGTAGGGACAGAAAGAGCCATATTGGAAATACCCCAAAGCCGTGCTTAGGGCCTATCGAAAGGAACGTGGAACATGGAAACAGACATTACCACAGTGGATCAGACTGAGGTCATTGTGGTCCTGTATTCTGTCTCTGACAGTGGCCAGTACCAGCTACTTCACAGGAAAATTGGAAAAATCCCAGGGTTGGCAGGTGTGGGATAATCTGACTCCAACTTTAGGTCTCATCCTGGTCTCTAATAATTAGAGATTGTCTTAAATACTGAAGCATGATGTTTAATAGCCCTTCTGCAAATTTTTGTTATAATTAATTATAACTATGAATACATTTTATATCCTATACATATCCAGTCTTTTTTGAATCCTGTTAATCTTGGCTTCAATGACTTCCTGTGGTAATGAGTTCCTCAGTCTAATTATACATTACATAAAGGTATTTCTTTTTGTTAGCTTTCAATGTCCCATATTTTAATGTAATGTCCCCTGGCTCTGGTGTTCTGATGCAGGGAAAATAGAAGTTCTTGATCTACCTTCCGTGTAAAATTCTTTATTTTATATGCATTAATCATGTATTTTGTCATAGCATCGTAAAAATCAGCTATCAGATGCTCTTTTGGTTACGTTTCTTTTGGTTATATATATAGCATTATTTATTGGTTTGATGGTAAAAAAGATGCTAAGTTAGATATAATTTGAAGGGAACTATTGAGCACATGAATAGGTGGGGGAGGTAAGGTAATGAACCAGCTTTTGCTTTGAAGAACTTGTGGTAGCTTCATGGCTTCCTTAACTTTTCTGTATAGATACATTTTATATTCTCTCTCCATTTCAAGTGAGTCTGTTCAATTCACGGAAAAGCCTGGTGTTCACAAGTACTATTTATATCTGTGTTTCTTCTGTCCCCATTCAGGGTTAGCATATACCTTTAGGATCAGCTCTGGAATAGGATGGCAACAGGGTAGTACTGTGCATCAGAGTGGTGATTCAGAGGCACCCGAAGAGCATTGTGTCATTAAGACATATCTCTGAGGCACAATTCCTCCCATTTTTGCCCTCTTTTTCCTGGGGAAAAGTAAATTAGTGCACCCCTTGAAAGGGGTGCCTGCCCAGCCATTCTGAGAGGGAGGCCATGAGCCATTTCAGGGCATTTCTATAATTCATCCCTGAACTTCCTTAGCGGTGGCTCAGGAATATTTGGTGGATGATGGTAGCCCAGCAAGATGAATATAGATTTACTTCCCCTGTCTAGGGTCACAAGGATATCCTTCAGAGCAACAAAGGCTGTCTCAGTAGAGTGTCCTGAAAAGAAGCCTGACTGAGAGGGATCCAAGATTCTGGCAGCTGACAGGTGATGTTGGAGGCTGTTGTTTTACCTATTCAGTGGCTAAACACACATCTTCATTTTCCATTTCTGCCATTCTAGCCCTTTTCACAAACACTTAATTCATATTTATTTTTAAAGGAATTATTTCTAATTTTGTTGTATAATTTTAATTGCAACATATACATTTCAGTTTTTCTTACAGAAAGCATTTGTGAAGAAGAGCAAAATTCAGACTTTAGTGCAGAATAGAAAAAGAAATTGAACCAAATCTCTCCACATTTATATCACTGTCACTTATTTACATACATACATAACAGTTATGGGAGAAAGCATGGAGACTAGCAATCAATGGCAATTTCGTTGTAGATTAAAATGTTTTCTACCCCATTTGAGAGTAATTTTCTAGATGACAGGTGCTCTCAAAATCTATACTAACTGGCAACAAGAAAATGAGAGGGAACTTGTAAACAAAGGAAATGGAAAGTTTGGTTAAAGATATTGTTGGCTAAGGGAAAAAAGGCTTACTGCCACTCTGTTTGCTTTGGGTTCTTAGTTAATTTGGAATTATAACGTTTTTTTTTTTTTATGCCTGGAAATAAAATAGAAAAACACTGAAAATTTCCTTTACATAGCAACACTGGAATTTGAAAGTCTGCAGTAGTATTCTGATAAATATATGAGTGATAAATGTTGTTAGGAACCACTGGCAATTGAAAGATATATTTCAAAGATTGTGAAGGTTGGCCCTGCTTTTTCTCTTCGCATATGAAGGCTTAAATTCTGCAAGCTTCTCTGTGTGGGCAGATCCCTGAAGCAAGTTGGTCTTCATGGTGTGACAGGGTCAGGCCATATGGCTACAGGAGAGTGGTGGAAGGTAGATACATTAGCCCCAGATTAAGCAGGTCCCTTTCCCCTGGATAAGATAACAGGGACTATTCCAGAACAATCAGGAACCCGATAGAACCAATTAAGGCAAGCAGGCTAATTAGGACAACTAGGAAGCTACTAGAACCAATTAAGGCAGGTAGGCTAATCAGGGCACCGGGTTAAAAAGAAAGACCTCCCTTTAGTTAGGGGGAGGCCCATAAGGAGCTGCGAATGAGAGGACGTGCTGCTGAAGGACTGAGGAATACAAACGCCATCAGGAAGAAAGTCCTGCGGTGAGGTCAAAGAAGGTGCTGGGGAGAGGTCATGGAGATGTGGTCCAGGGAGTTGTAGTTGTCACACAGCTGTTACAGGAGACATTGTAGACAGCTGCGATTCACATGAAATTGGCCCTATTAAAGCACCAGGTGTATATGTCACTTTTCTGAACTTTATTCTGCTTGCACATTATATATGTGATCTAGTCAGGATCACTTGTAACTAATCTAGCATTAACTTTTCGTTCCGTGATCAGTACCCCTTTATCTATTAGGACATGGTCTAATATAGAATTCCCTTGTGTTGTGAACAACACTGTTTGGGTTAGAAAATCATCATCTATACTGTTTAGAAATTCCAAGGATGCTTTAGTACTGGCAGCATGAGACCTCCAGCATATGTCACTCAGATTGAAGTCCCCTATGATCACATAGTTCCCCCCCCCCCCACATATTCTAGAAAGGTACATAAGGAGGTGGTCATCCTGTTCTCTAGTGTGATTTGGTGGTCTGTAGCAGACATTACCTAGTACTGCATCTTGTGTTTTATCTGTTAGGACATTGATTCATAAGCATTCAAGATATTTTTTCTTTGAGTTATCAGTGACTCAGAAACAGGTAATGCAATTTTTGACAGAGTGCCATTTCCCCTCCCCTTTTGCCCACTTGATCCTTCCTAAATAGGTTATAACCATTGATTTTAACATTCCAATGGTGTGAATCATCCCAACATGTTTCAGTAACACCAACATTTCCTCTTTTTACTCTCCCTTAGTTTAATCCCCTCCTGACTACTCTAGCCAGCCTGTCCCAAGGAGATTGGTCCATCTTCTACTCAGGTGAAGGACATCCAAACTGTTCAGCCCCCTCACTCCATAGAAGGTGGACCACTGTTCTCCAAAATCAAAGCCCTGCATCTTACACCACTTACCTAGCCAGCAATTCACTTTCTTCCTTCTATCTTTCTTTGCTTGTTGGACAGGACGATTTCTTGGACATTCTTCTTCTTCAGCACACTTCTGAGTTTCTTACTATCTGTGAGATATACTGCGAAGCAGTGTCATTAGTGCCCAAAATGAACCATGACCAATAAATCCTTACTCATAGACTTCAGAAGCTTGTCCCAATTTTAGACTGATTTCTCATGTTTTGATTCTGTGAAGGCAGCATATTGTCCTGTTGTCCACCTGTGCCTTGCAGCATGTTTTGATTCTTAGACTCATAGACTTTAAGGTCATAAGGGATCATTATGATCATCTAGTCTGACCTCCCGCATGATGCAGGCCACAAAAGCTGACCCAACCCCTTTCCCTTGATTCTATTGTGGAAGTCCCCAAATTCTGTGATTTAAAGACTTCAAGTCGCAGAGAATCCTCCAGCTAGCGATCCCCGCCCCATGCTGCGGAGGAAGGCGAAAAACCTCCAGGGCCTCTGCCAATCTACCCTGGAGGAAAATTCCTTCCCGACCCCAAATATGGCGATTAGTAGAACCCCGAGCATGTAGGCAAGATTGTTCCAGCCAAATCCTCATTGGCCATTGATACTATTTACCAGCGATGGCACGCTGTTGATTTGACTAAAATCACGTTATCCCCTTCTGAGTATTAAATTTCCAACAAGGATCATCCATCTTCCTTGGACGGTTGGAGAACTCTTTATGGATAAGCTTGATTTTTTTTTCTTTTCTTACAGGTTGGGCTGAGCTGCTATCCACATGTGTATCCTGTACATCTCTCTGTTCTCTTGGACCTGCTGAATCCTGAGAGGTATCTTCCATAGTTTGAACATTGAGGACTTGGCGTTGATTTGAAGCTTCTAGCTGTGTGGAATTCCTCCTGCTTCTCTTCTTTCAGATAAGTTGCCTGTACTAACAATCAAAGAAGCTATTGAGGTGGTGAATTATGACCTTTATGTATCAACTGAATCCCTAAATGCAGATTCTATGTCTTCTAAGTGAGTGACAATTAGCATTAGCTAATTTCAGCAGCCAACAGTGCACTATAAATTATTGTTCATAATATTTTTAATATCTTCTTTTATCGATGTGTACCTATTTTGAGCATTCAGCTTATAAATATATTAAATGACAGTCTCAGTTCTTTATCTCAGACAGAACTTTCTCCTTTCTCTTAATTTCTCAGTGAGTGTAATTAAGCTTATCTAAAGTCAGTGAGCTTGGGGAGAATGTTTAAAAATAAATGGGAGTTACTTGCCATGCCACATGTTTTCTTTCCCAGAGTTCCTACTGTTGTTGCTGAATTGCATCAAAATTCATATTCAGCCTTTTTGTCATCACTTCTATAGGTGGAAATGTGAAAATACAAATGAATGCCAAGAGAAAGGTGGCACAGGATGGTACTTCTTCATTTTGGTGCTGATATCATATGTATGCTGTCACAAAATGGAAGCTTCTTTCCGTAAAGAGATTTCAGCAGTGGGTATACCTCATTTCAGGTGTACTTTAATAAATGCTTTCAATACCCGAGGATGGAAAATATAATAAACAAAACATTCTGGGCTCAGTTCTATTGTCTATGTAAGGCTTAGGCATTTATCCACTAATATCAAATGTTGCTATTTAATTATCACTATTTGTGTCCAAGGGTGAATTCCTTTCGCTATCAGTCCATAGAATCCAAAATGTTTTTTTTTTTTCAACAGTCTTTTTTATTTTCTACTATCTTTGACCTCTGTCTTCCTGGTTCTTATTTCCACTGGACACCAGCAAAGGAAAGATGATGGTGCTAGGGAAGATTTTAGTAGTTTTGGCTCAGTCTGATCTTCATCTGCTTCTGTGGGAGCAGGTTTGGACCCTGACTGTTTTTGAGACTGAATTTGGGGCATTTCTGTCTTAGGATATGTCTACTCTTGAGCTGGAGGTTTGATTTCCAGCTTGGTTAGACATACATTCATTACCTTTGATGGAGCTAGCACATTACAAATTGCAGTGTAGCTGCTGGAGCAAGGACATTGGGACAGACTAACCATCCTAAGTACAATCCTGTCTAAAACTCTAGATATGTATAATCCTGTCTGAAAGTCCTTCCCATCACCTGCATCCCTCCAGTTACACTGCTATTTTTAACATGCTAGCTCAATCAAAACTAGCACAGGTATGTCTAAACCTGCAGCTCTGGTGCAGACATTCCACGTGGTATTTCATTTTGTTGCAAATGGAAATAATGTCCTATAAAAGGTAATTGCAAAATACAGTTGGAAAGTGAGGCTTCATATTTGATTTGTGTTTATTCTGACATTAAAGCAACTTCAGCTACTATTCTCTAGTTTGAGCTTGATTGGGGCTTTCAATGACATGGAGGGGCTCTGATGCAATAGCAGGTCCCAGACACTGCATGGTAGAATAGCCACTAATACACTCTTACAGGGTGTTCAGCATGAACTCCCTCTTCTGTTGGCTGGTGCAAAAGGGAGCAAAGTCATAGGCCGTGTTCTTGCTGTGTTTGAGGAGTCTGCTGGAGGCCCTGTGACTCTTGCATTCTGGGAGCACAGAAGATGTGATTGTGTTCTCTCTTTGCACAGCAGAATGGGCCAAGGCGACTTGTTCCATTCTGTCCACCAACCACAGGTGCTAGAAGTAGGGGTCCTGCCACTCCCCATGACTTGAAGTGATTTCCATCATATAAAGGGTTTACAGTTTGGTTCAGTGGCTCTCAGCACCCCCACTGTATAAATTGTTCCAGCACCCGTGCTACCCACTTGTATCTATAAGGAGGGACAGCCAGAATCTGTCCTTTAGTTTGGTATTTTGCTGACTATTGTTTAAGATGCTCTCTTAGAAGTCTGAAAAGATCCCTTACAGATTTTGGTCTTTGCTTTTTAGTAAACACACATTTCTTCCCTTTTCTCCTCATGGAAGTTATCTACAATGCCCTGTTTAAAATGTTCCCTTTTTAAAAAAAAAAATTTTTAAATGTTGAAAATGCCTGTTTATTGTGTTACAGCTCGTTTGTTGGGTTGTGAATTTGTGTTTGTCTGACAGAAGGAATGTTCAAAGAACTGGAAATGAAAAACTAGAAACACGTAGAACAGAAAAATGGCAGCAAGTAGAGAATGATGAATATGTCCAAAAGCAAGATAATTTAACAACCTACAATGATTTCTAAGGGAAAAGCGCAAGAGGCAGTGGCAGATATGGCAGCTGTACACCTTCATCTTTCACTATGCAGCTCTTATTACTGGATGGAAAATAATGTTTTGGTTCTTAGCATTTTTGAATCTGCCAAGATTTGGGTCTGGGAGGCTGCTGAGGAAAGGAATGGGCAAAGCAGAATATAAATACTTTTTTCCAGAATCCTAAATCATTACATTTACATAAGCTGGCTTATTCTTATTTTGTGAATGTTAAATTAGCCTCTTCCAACTACATTTACAAAAAGAAATGGCAAATCAGAAAATTTTTTTTTAAATTTTCAACTTATTTTTTTATTTATTTATTAGAGCTGGCCTAGAGATTACAATTCTGCTGAATGGCAACTTTCAAAGTTTTGAAATTTGTTTTCATTAATCATTGGTACAAAAATTAAACCTTTTGAATCTTTTCACGTAAATGGAATTGTTTCAGACTGAAACCTCTGCTTTTCAATTGGGAAGGTTGTACCTGTATGTGCATAGGTGTAGCCTAGTGATTATTGCCCTCACCTGGGACATGAGATCCAGGATCAAGTCTGTTCTCAGCCTGATTCAGAATAGAGATTTTTTTTATCCCAGATTTCTCTGAATCAGGCAGAGAAGAGACTTGAGTCTGGGTCTCCCACATCCCAGGCCACAGCTCTAACCACCGTGTCTTGCACCCTGTCTCTCAAAACCTTCTCCACAAAAACTTAACCAAAATGTATACGTCTCAGCAAAACATTTCAACTTTGACAAAACAGCATATTTCAGCAAAAATGTATTTAATCTAAAATGTTCCAGCCAGTGGTGTTGTGTATTATTGACCCAAGAGGGTGCCAAGTGTTTTCACTCTCACACTCACTCTCGCGCACACAGGTAAAGACACAGTCCTTGACCCAGAGGCAGGGCCGGCTCCAGGCACCAGCTTCTCAAGCAGGTGCTTGGGGTGGCCGCTCCGGAGAGGGGCGGCACGTCCAGGTATTTAGCGGCAATTCGGCGGACGGTCTCTCACTCTGCCTGGGAGTGAAGGACCTCCCACCGAATTGCCGCTGCAGATCGTGATCGTGGCTTTTTTGTTGTTGTTGTTTTGGCTGCTTGGGGCGGCCAAAACCCTGGAGCCGGCCCTGCCCAGAGGTCTTGTGCCTTTTCATTCCAGGATGAGGGACCATGTGCAGAATGAAATAACAAGTGAGAGATGTCAACAGACAAAAGGAGAGGACAAGGAGAGGCAGGACAAGGGTTGCAATAATATCATAGCTTAGTCATGTACATGTCTTGGTGGCTAAGTTACATTTGCCTTGTTTTTTTTTTGTTTGTTTGTTTTTGTTTTACCACAGGGGTTGGCAACCTGTGGCATGCGTGCCGATTTTTAATGGCATGCAGCTGCCTGCCGGGGTTCCGCTCAGCAGCGGGCTGAGCCGGACCCCAGCAGGCAGCAGCATGCCATTAAAAATCCTGCCCGACCCAGCCCGCTCTTCTCCGCCCCCCGCCTACTGCTCTCTGTGGTGGGGGCAGGGGGCAGAAGCAAGCTTGCTCCTGCCGGCTGCTGCTGTAGGGAAAGCTCCGCCGGCAGCCAAGCTTCCCCCTCCCCAGCCTCTTCCCCCAGCATGCTGCGTGGTGCCCCGCCTCCTCTCCCTCCCTGCCGCTGATGGCCCTTGCGAGGGAGGGGAGAAGAGCAGCCCCAGTGCCCTCGCTGCTCAGACCGGTAAGGAGGTGGGGAAGGGAGGCAGGAGCGGGGCCTGGGGAAGGGGGTAGGAGCGGGGCGTATCCCTCCAGCCCCCTGCCATGAGCTGCTCAGGGCAGGGGGCTGGGAGCACCCCCCCTGATCCCAGCCCACTCCCCCAGCCCTCTGCCCTGACCACTGCACCCCCTTGCATCTCAGCCCCCTGCATCCCCCCACAACCCCATCCCTGACTCCTACACCCTCCACACATGCCCAGCCCCCCCATGCCCTGACTCCTGCACCCCCTCACATGCCCCCAGCCCTCTGCTCTGACCCCTGCACCCCCTTGCACCCCTGCTCCCTGCATCCCCCCACGACCCCATCCCTGACTCCTACACCCTCCACACATACCCAGCCCCCCCATGCCCTGACTCCTGCACCCCCTCACATGCCCCCAGCCCTCTGCCCTGACGCCTGCACCCTCCACACATACCCAGCCCCCCCCACACCGCTGCCCTGACTCCTGCACTCCCCATAAACCCTACCCTGACTCCTGCACTCCCCACACATACCCAGCCCCCAACCTGAGCACCAGAGTGGCAGCAGGCTGAGCAGGGCCGGCAGCTGGGACCCCAGCTGGCAAGGGGCTGGCAGCCAGAACCCCAGACCAGCAGGGGGCTGAGCGGGGCTGGCAGCCGGGACCCTGTCTGGCAGGAGCCAGAGGATGGAACCCCAGACCAGCAGTGGGCTGAGCCGCTTGGCCCACTGCTGGTCTGGGGAGCCGGCCCTGCTGAGTCCGCCGCTGGTCTGGGGTCCCAGCCTCCAGCCCCGCTCAGCCCATTGCCGGTCTGGGGTTCTGGCTGCTGGCCCCTTGCCAGCTGGGGTCCCAGTCACCGGCCCCGCTCAGCCCTCTGCCAACCTGGGGTTTTGGATGCTGGCCCCTTGCCAGCTGGGGTTCCAGCCGCAGGCCCCGCTCAGCCCGCTGCCGGCCTAGGTGAACGGAACCCCAGGCTGGCAGCGGGCTGAGCAGGCCAGTGGCTTAAGATCAGCATTTTAATTTAATTTTAAATGAAGCTTCTTAAACATTTTGAAAACCTTGTATACTTTACATACAACAGTAGTTTAGTTATATTATATACAGACTTATAGAGAGAGACCTTCTAAAAAACATTAAAATGTATTACCGGCATGCAAAACCTCAAATTAAAGTGAATAAATGAAGACTCTGCACACCATTTCTGAAAGGTTGCCGACCCCTGTTTTACCATCTCATTTTTTGCAGATCAGGCAGCAGACGTGATTTCTAGAAAGAATTAGAAGGGGAGTGAAGGTGGCTTGGGAAATTAGGTTTAGGGATGGCAACATTTGAGGCAACATGGAAGAATACTTCAAAATATTAAGTAATTATGCTTCCCATTACTTTAGTTATATTTTTCCAACCTCATCCAACTTTTAAAGCATTTAGGGCTTGACATGATATTCTTGTGACCTAAAACTTCTGTTGTATTCATTGGCAGTTTTGGGTGTGAAATGAATGCGTGTTTGAGCTGGTATTAAGCACTTGAGAGCAGGATCACGGGTGCTACAATGAGAAAGAGGCAATGATATGGTGCATTTTGAATGGCATTGTTTTATTTATGTCACATGTGACTTCCATTAACTCAACTTGTAGTGTTAAGCATCACATCAGTTTTTGATCCATATCTGCTGCAACATGTGTACAAGCCCCCTTTGTGCTTCAATTGCTTCTTGCTACTAAACATTGCTTTCATTGTGTTATCTGATCTGAATTAATTTCTACAAGAATTGGGTCTTGATCACACGATAAAAGTGTTTTCCATTGAGAGAACTTCAGTTAAGCTTTTTAACAAGAGCTCTTGCTGTAACCAGACATTCCCTCCTAGTTTGTTTGATTTGGACTAGAGATCTTCTAGACTGAATGGCATGCTTCATTCCAGTGCCTGAGTTGATGACTGAATTAAGATGTGTTGATTCATATTAATTTCTTCTACAAAAAAGCTCTGACACTTAGACATTCTTGTTGTCTGCTTGTTCCATCAAATAATGGAAGATGCTGGTGGTTTCCTTCAAAGTGTATATATTGGCACTTGGACCTGACAGGCATATTTCACACAGCATGTGGTAAAAACCTTTTTGTTTTATCATTTCTGGACTGCAAAAAAGATGCCTTAGCTATTTTGACTGCACATTTTGATACAATAAACTCCTTTTGAGATTATCTCATGGCTTATTTGTAATAAGCTGATGTTACCTTATTAGTAGCTGCAGTTTTCTCCAACGAAGCATGAAGTTTGTTGACACTTGTTTTACTGCTGACATTTCTTTCAGTGTTCAGTAAACTGCTATGGAATTTCACTAGTGAAATGTTATGGCAGCTTGACTGAAAAGTCCTCCTGTCTTCATTTCCCTGCAGATTTCATGGGCTTACCTCAATAGGCTTTTGAAACTTGTCAGATAATGTAATTTCACAATGTTATTACTTTCATGTTTCAACAGGCACTTCACGTAACAAACTGTGGGGTTGCTTGCCTTTTTGGGACCATTTAGAAAATAGGTAAAAACTTTAACATAAACACAAGTTTATGGGAGGCAGAATTAATTATTTTTACTAACTAATTTTGGACCGGAGCTGCTTTGGCTAATGAGTATTTTTCCAGTCTCAGTTTACGTTCTAGTGATTTACTTGTGTGAAAAAATAGCATCTGATGAAAATGCTCTGTATCTACCCACTCTGCAGACAGATGCCCTTTTCACAAGATCTCTTATTAATGGTTTTTAAGTAAGCCAATCTTTTGCTGGCTAGTGTTCACTTGTTTTCTTCTCCCATTGGGCATTCTCAGTGGAATGCTCTTCCAACTTGAGGGCCTTGCCTTATTTAAATAACATATGCAAAGTAATTCTTAATTGAAAATACCTTGTGAGGCCCAAAGCTTAGCAATATTGTATTTCCATCCTTTGATGTAAGTTGTGTAATTTAATTAATTTTTCCCCTATAAAAATGCATTCAAGATTTTTTTATACTTTACCTCATTTTAATTATACTGTCTGAAATCAGAAAAAAATGATTCTGTATTCAGACTATTACCAAATGATTTTTACTTAAATGGGGGACATAGGGGTTGATCTACTGAGATAAAAAGGAAACAAGATGTGGTTTGCATACAACATTACTGTATGAGAACTAATCTGAAAAAAATGCTGGATGAAATAACAGAAATAGGACCAAAAAGTGAAAGCAGCTGACTGATGGCAATATCTAATGAACCTGGAAAGAACAGAAGCCATCTTAATTTACTAAAAGGTTACTAAGCCTGTGGATAGTAACAGTATGCAGTGACACAGAAGCAGCTCCTTCCAGACGAAGTGTAGTTTATTTTACCAAAAGGTATATAGTGCTTAGAGAAGTGGATTTAAAATAACAAAAAGAACAAGCATGTTGTCATACCCACATTTGGCATTCCCCTTGAGTGGACCTGACTGAGCTCCCAGTGCCTCTCCATTCTCTCAGGGCACCAAGTTACCACTTGCTTGCTGCAGACCTCTCACTCCCAGTCAATCTCTGTGTCAGCCTGCAGCTGCTTACAGTTTTCTTCTCCCCCTTTGTAGGGCAGATCCTTTAACCGATTAGTGTCTTTTCATCTTCAGATTCTCAGCCTAGTCAAACAGCCTTGTCACCAGCGTTGGGGCTGTCTCATCCCACTTCACAGCTATAAACCTGGCTATTGTGTTTTGAGGAGATTCTTCTTATCTAGGACATGGTTGTACTTTTCCTGTCTGGTTTCTTTAACAACCTCCTTTCCATTAACTAGGCATTCAGGCAGGGTAATAACACAGATATGCTATGGGGCATATGATATTTAGAAAAATAATACAAATAATTCACAGTTTTCCACAGTCATCTCACTACTGTGCTGTCTAAAGCTGTATATATGCAGGGAAAAATGGACCTGTAATTCGCCTTCAGTGTAACCACACATGTGGCAGCAATGGTGAAAACTGTTGTGTAGATAAGGCTCAGGTGCTTTGTACCAAGTCATCTAACCCTTGGGCAGGGTTCTGCTACAGCTGTCACTGCGGGTAGCAGTGGTGAATTATGAGTCTAGTTTTCCATCCGGAAATTGTAGACAAGTCTTATTGGCGTCATGCCACTCAATGTTCCTGTGGCCGCTGAACACAATGTATTTAGGTGAAATGTGCCTGTGAGGGGCTGAATTATCCTCATGCAGCATCAGGGTCCTTATTAGAAGAAAATGGTGGGAGGTGAATGTTCTTTTATTATTTGGAAGGCCTCGTACTTCCCAGCTTTATTTAAAAAAGAAAAAGGAAATTCTCTTCTTGCTGCGTATACTAGTTCCAAGCATCCACAACAGCTGCCTTTTCACCTTTTATTACTGTTCCTTATAGGGATGGCAAAACATTAGAAGGTTCTAGGCACTTAGTTTTTTTCCCTATTATTTTAAAAATATATTGTTTTTATTGAATATTAATACAATAAAACCTATTTAGTCTAAATTGTTTATACTTTAAAATATGAATCTTTCTTAAAGAAGCTCATATTAGCCTATGATAATAGGGTCTCAATGTGATTGCTCCTCTAAGCACTACTATAATACAAATAATAATAATACATCCATGGTATAAGCTTGGGGCTTAAAGTTGAATCCCCAAGGTGATCTTTGGTCATGGCATTTTTATTTCACTTTTTAACACTTCTTCTACTTCCAGCTCTCTTGGTATGTTGCTACTGCAGACTTTCATTCAAATCTGATAAAGTATGATATGTATCTGCCTCTGTTCTGCCAGAGTCCAATCCATTCTTTCCCCCTTTCCCCTAGGCTTTCTTTCCCTCTAGGTCCACTTTTCTGTTTCTTTGAGCATTCTCATCAAGGCAATATCCTCTCAGTTCTCTTCTCTCTATTCCTGTATATTCTCTTACATTTTAATTTGGGCCCTTTCTCCACAATTTAACTTAATTTTTTTGTTTCAGGTTCTCTCATTTCTCTTGAGCCCATTCTTATTTATTTTTATTTTTCTTATTCTCCCTTTCAGGACATCCCTTATTTCTTCCCTTCCTCTATTTTTCCTTTTTTCTCTGTCTCTTAGTTCCTTCTGCCCCTTTCAGTGTTTCTTCTTCCCCCTTCAGATTCCAGTTTCTGGTTAGAGACCACTCACTACCATTCTAAACTTGTTCTTTTGCTTAATTCACTGCTTCATATGGTACATTTCTGCCTCAAATTCAATCTTCACTCAACAGAAGATACTTCCTGGAAGCCTCGGAATGATGCGGATGTTACTTCTTATGTATCAGAGAAGTCTTGAAATTTGCTCTTCAAATGCTACCCGCCATTTCAAATTCATTGTTCAGAGCCTTCATGTGCACATTTTGACCAGGGTGCCAACTCTTTCATTGTGTTCTTCCATGGTAACTACTGTGCTACTGATGTTCCACTGGGATTGTCCTTTTACATTATTAATATGTTTGGATATGTGGGCCAAAATTTGCAAACCTGTTTGCTGAAAGTTAGACACCTAAATACATAATTAGGCACCCTAATAAAACTGGCCTGATTTTCAGAGGTGCTGGGCACCCATATTTCCCCCAAAGTTAATGGGAACTGCTCAGTACCTTAAAAAAAACTAGGCCACTTATTTAGGTGACTAAATGTGGGGAGACATACCTAACATTTAGAATGTTTGACCCATATTTGAATATTTGACCATAGCACATGCAGCACACTGCATGTATTTCACTACAGCCATAGATGATAAGGTCGGAAGTGACCACAGTGATCATCTGGCCTGACCTTCCTGTAAAATACAGGCCACAGAATTTCCCTGACTTAGTTCTTGTTTGATCTAGAACATATTTTTTAGAAAAAAAAAATCTAATTTTGATTTAAAAATTTCCAGGGCTGGAGAATCCCCCACAGCCCTTGGTTAATTACCTTTACTGTTAAGAATTTGCACCTTATTTTCAGTCTGAATTTGTGTAACTTCAAGTACCAGCCACTGGATCTTGTTATACCTTTGCTGCTAGAATGAAGATCCCATTATCAAACTTTTGTTCCCCATGTAGATACTTATAAAATGTGATCAAGTCCTGCCTTAACGTTCTCTTTGTTAAACTGAAAAGACTGAACTCCTTGAGTCTATCAGTATGGGGCGTGTTTTCCAATTCTCCTGGCTTTTCTCTAAACCTTTTCCAATTTCCAACATGCTGTCTGAATTGTGAACACACAATTCCAATATCAGTCACACCAATGCCAAATACAGAGGTAATTTAACCTCCCTACTCCTACTTGAGATTCCCTTTTGCTTATATATAAAAGGATCACATTAGCCCTTTTGGCCACAGTGTTGCACTGGTTCAGCTGATTATCGACTATGATCCCCAAAACTTTTTCAGCATCACTGCTTCCCAAGATAAAGTATGGCCTTCATTCTTTGTTCCTAGAAGTATAACTTTGTATTTGGCTGTATTAAAATACATATGTGTTTGGTTGTGCCCAGTTTACAAATCTGTCCAGATCATTCTGTATCATTCCCCCAAACTTTGTGTCATCTGTAAACTTATCAGTGACGATTTTGTTTTCTTCCAGGTCATTGATAAATGTTAAATGACCTAGTATGAAGAACTAGAAACAATGATGAGTTCCCATTTACAATTATATTTTGAGACCTGTCAGTTAGCCAGTTTTTAATCAATTTAATGGGTGTCATGTAAATTTTATATTGCTCTAGTACTTTAATGAAAATGTGTGGTAGGAAGTTAAACGCCTTACAGAAATCTTAGTATATTACATCAGCACTATTACTTTTATCAGCCAAACTTATCTCATAAAAAAAAAAAAATCAAGTTAGTTGGACAAGATCTAATTCTTTATTAATCATGTCGCATATCAGATGCTCCATTATCTTGTCCAGGATTGATGTCAGACTGAGAGGCCTATAACTATCTGAGTCATCCTCTTTACCCTTTTTAAATGTTGTCAGAACATTAGCTTTCTTCCCATCCTCTGAAATTTCCCCAGTATTCCAAGACTTATTGAAAATCAACATCAGCAGTCTAGTGAGTTCTTTGGTCAGCTGTTTTAAAACTCTTAGATGCAAATTATCTGGACCTGCTGATTTAAAAAATGTCTAATTTCAGTAGCTGCTATTTAACATCCTAAGTTAGTATAAGAATGGAAAGTGTTTCATCATCATATGATATGATTACACCATCTGGCTTTTCCAGAACAGAAATATTTATTGAATTACTGCCTTTTCTACATTATTATGGACAAATCCACCATTTCTGGCTGCCAATGGATCAATCATGGTTATCATTCTTTTTGTTTCTAATATATGCAAAATATTCTTATTTTTCTTAACTCTACTGCCATAGATTTCTTCATGAGATCTTTTATTTTCCTTGTAATATTTCTATAATTCATATATTTCATATAATTCTGATTTATATTCATTACTATAAATGTCTCCTTTCTTCCACTTGTTCTATATTATTTTTTATAGCAGTCTTCACTTCCTTCTAAGCCATGTTGTTTTTTTAACCAGTGCAAATTTCTTTCTCGAATGTGGGATTATGACTATTTGGCCATCCAGTAAAATGTTCTTAAACAATTCCCAATAATCTTTCACATTTTTCTGTTTAAATTCTTTCTGCCAACCAATCTGAGTCATAATTGTTTTCAGCTTTGTGAAGTTGGGTCTTTTAAAGCACATAACAAATGTGATAAAGTTACAATCACTTGTACCTAAGCCACCACTAATTTTTAGGTCTATGATCAATTCCTCTTTAAATGTCAAGATCAGGCCTAATATAAAATTCTCCATGTCAGATGCAATAATTTTTGAGTTGGGAAATTATCCTCTATAGCATTTTGAAATTCCTAGGATGTTTTAGAACTGGCAGCATGAGACCTCCAGCATATGTCATTCAGATTGAAGTTCCCTATGATCACACAGCTTTTTTCCGACACATTTTATATACAGGATTCAGGAGCCGGTCATCCTGTTCTCTTGTGTGATTTGGTAGTACCCAACTAGTACTCCATCATGTGCTTTATCTGTTAGGACATTGATCCATATACATTCAAGATCATTTTCTTATGAATTATTAGTGACTTGGAACAGGTGATGCCATTTTTGACATACACTGCCACTACCCTCCTCCCTCACCCCTTTTGCCCACCTCAGTTCTTCCTAAGTAAGCTATAGCCATTGATTGTAACAGTCCAATCATGAAAGTCAGCCCTCCAGGTTTCAGGAATACCAAATATATTGAATTTATGCTCATAAATGAACAGTTCCGTTTCTTGTTCTTTGTTACCCAAGCTCCTAATGTTCGTGTGTAGGTAGTTAAAGAATTTCTTCTTTTCACATCCTTTAGTTTCTTGATACATTTTGTTTTTAACATTTCAATTTTGTGCTAAATGAATGCTCATTTGTTCCCTCTTTTCACCCTCCCTTTTCGTTATTAGTTTGATGCCTTCCTAACTCCTCTAGCCAGTCTGTCTCTGAGAAGATTAGTTCCCCTTCTGCTGAAATGGAGGCTATACAAATTATGCAGACCCTTTACCCCATAGAAAGGTGTCCAATGTTTCACAAAACCAAAGCCCTTTATGTTATCCCACACACCTAGGTAGCAGTACACTTCCAGAGTCTTCTGCCTTCTGTCTGTCTTCACTTGTGGGACAGGAAGAATCTCTGAGAAGATCACTTGGATCCACCTGGATCACTTCAGCACCTTTCCAAGTTCCCTGAAGTCATATCTGTGAGATGTTCCCTGTACATATAGCATAAGTCAGGGACTTCATGATTATGGTTAGTGAAATGATATTCAAGATATGGACATTTTCAGATGTCCGACAGCGCATAAGAATAGCTATTGTTTTGCCATTTTTTTCATGATCTACCTGTGTGAACTTTTATTTTATATAGTAGTTTTGTAATATTATCCCTAACGTATGCTATAATCTTGAGATTTTTTTAAATAAATGCTTTCTGACATTGCATGATGTGCTTGTATTTTTCATGGTTCTAAAGAGTCCTCAGAGCTAAGTTAGCTTACTTCAAAATACCTAACTGTCCAAGTATTTGAACATGTTTATCTTTCTGATTTTTTCTTCTATTGATTTGTGCCTCAAGCTTTAAACAAATCTTTATCTCAATATTCATGGTTTTCTTATGATTTTGATCGATTGAAGCTTGTCAGCATCACCTGCTGTATCACAATATTTTTGCAGACCCGCACTAATACAGTTCTTGATAATACATGTTTGTGGTTTCTTCTTAGTGTCACACTTAGCATTTGAGTAAAAAAAAGATATATGGGGTCTAATGTGATGTCAATTTGTTAAGCAATCTACTAGAATAGCATTATGCTTGTTCATAAAATGGTATGCCAGATTTAAGATGGGAGAAGCACGACTAAATAAAAAATGTTAAAGTATAGTTTGCAGAATGTCAAATGTGACAGAAAGGGGGGGTGGGGGGGAGAACGTCAGTTACCCTGAACCAATCACTTTACAGATTACAAAGGCAGCAATCATCTTGGTTGCCTTCAATCCAAGTTTTCTACCAGAGGATAAGCCAGAACTAAATGTAGGTTCATTGTATTGTTTGTCTGTCCAATCTCCATCTCAAACCAACCCATAAGTAGTGATTGAAGGTAAACAAGGCATCCTTATAACATAGCCTTTCCCCCCCACCCATATCCCTATTTTGTATGTTAAATTTCAGAAGTTAGTTGTTTGGGTTGAAACAGGATTTTCAGTTAGGGCCTGATCCAAAGCTCACTGACTTGGAAAGACTCTTGACCCCAATGGGCTTTGGATCAACCTTTTTATGATCAAGCTGAACACTTAGAGGGCCAGATTTATATCAACAGAACACTATTAACTTCAGTGAGCAGAGTCCCGTTGACTTTAGTGCTCTGGCAGGGCCCAAATACTCAGGCTAAGAACAACAAAGCACGCTTTAGCTTTTTTCTTCATATTTAAAAAGAAAACTATGAACATCAAGAGCTTTATGGGGCTTACAGACATGAGAGATTGCTGGTGTTGGTAGGGTGGAGCAGGGGAAACTGGTGCCTCTAATGGATTCTTGCACTTTGTTTTAACAAAAACTGGTGTTGCATTACTGTAAATGAAGGCAAAAATTGGCCCAGCATCTGAATCCTCGATCATTTATCTTATGGGGTTATATAGAAGGGTAATTCCTTGTACTGTGGTACAGTTTAGCTATGATTCAGCCTTGTCTCCAGAAGGACATCTTGATGCAGAGGGAGTGAGACTATGCTGCTGATGCCTGACAATGCTCAGTTTCAAACTTTCCTATAATCTGTGATTGGAGGATGCTTTGGCATTAGAAAACAAGGGCATAACAATGGACTGTAGTTTAGACAAAGGATTCAGAGTTCTTTACCTGATGCATGGTACTGTACAGGATGTTGTGCTACCAGTAACGGAAGAATTTTTGTTGCTAAATGAGTCAGTGGAGACTTTTGAGATCTACAACCATATTAATAGTATTAGACCTTGCTAAACATTGATATTTTAGTGATGTTTATCTGTATAGAATGCTTATGACCAAAAACTCAATTATCATTGCATTGGTGTACCCATGCAAATACATATATGTGTGTGGACTGCTTCAGTAAGCAAAGAAAAACGTGTATATATAAAATGTCCAAATCTCTTAAAGGCAGAATTTCCTGGAGTGATATAAAAGTATGGTGGCCCTAGTATTCATCCTGCTCACAGCTAACTCATTTGTTAAAAATGTACATGAAGATGGTCTTGGTGGTTAATATGAATCTTACCACTTGTCCGAGGAAGAAAAAAAGTTATATTCATAAATCAAGAATGGACACATCTGCTCCCTTTGTGAAATTGCTTTGTTCATACACACCACAGGCCTGGTATATCCTTTCTGAAAAATGACTGGTCTTTCCTGAGGATGTAATCCTGGTTCAGATCATCCTCTTCTGTAGTAAAACCCTTGGGATCCCCATCAGGATCCCCTTGCCTTCACAGTCATCATCCTTGCATTCTGCACAGATCCCTGGTCTTTGAAGAGAGGCCTCCAAGTAAGACCCCTCCATGTGCAGATTGGAGACATTATCTGGGCACCTGCTAGGCAGTAAGCTTCCTTAGCACCCTGAAATATATTAGAAACCCAGACCCAGAGTTTGTAAACCCTACCAGAAGCCAAGGAATAAAACTCTAGGATAATGCTTCTAAGCTTTTACCTCTGTAGACACCTCAAGGTCAAAGGCTGAAAAACTACTACTATAAGGGAGTCATTGTTTTATTATTTTGACTAATACATTACAGACTACATACAAAAATAGAAATTGTGAAGTATCTGCCAATGTTTCTTGTTGAAATGACTCCCCTTTAAAGACAATGTTTGGTTGGCTATAAAAACATCACCTGATTAGGTAGCAATTCGGTGAAAAACATCTGGAAAGTACATGAGAATCTTTGAGATCGATATCAGTTTGCAAGAAGTGTGGATGCCATCAATTTTAGTGAATGGTGGGAGTCTTAGAACCTCAAAGAGGAAGAAAGATTAATTATGGTGGAAATAAACCAGCTCAGGAAAACTCATAAAAATGTCGTGAGTTAGGTCTGATCAAAAACACGCTGATGAGAATATTGGCAAAAGAAAAGAAAGAGCAAGATTTATAGTGTCTATCGAGCAACTGAGTTTGTTCTGTATCATTTAGCTTTCCATGGGTTGAGAATTATCGGAATAAAACATTTACTTACTATTCAGAAACAGAGGGAGCCTTACAGTCATTATGCTGATTATGTCATGTACGTAGTCAAGAGAAGAGAAACATCAGATGTTTTGCAGAAAAGCATAGCTTATTGGAATGGACTACATAATTGATTGCTGTTATCACTGAGCATTGACAGTGTTGGATATATCAAATAAACTATTGTTATGGAACACCAATCATGACATCAGTTGGTTTCAGATCCAAAGAGTAACTATTTGTCTGAAAGGTATATCCAACATAAACCCTGAGAAACTAGTCTCTCAATGAAGTGTCTAGGCACCAGTCTGATTATTATCATACCAAGATAGGAAAAACATTTATAAGTAACCAGTTTCACTGAAAAAGACTGGAGCTATAATGACTAAACAGTAGACCAGGTAGGCAATTTAAATACACAGCCTGTACCTGGAGGAAGAGCCAGGGAGCAGGAACTAATTGCAAGCAGGTTCTGCTGGGCAGGAATAGGTGAGTCCTATAAGGCCAAGAAACTGGCAACAGACCAGGGCTGCTGCTAGGAAAGGATAGTCATTCCCCGGGAAGATTAAATAGTGTTTGGAAGTTTCAGAGGCATACAGACGGCAGTCACTCCTTGTCAGGAGGGAATGGAGTTTGGATCTGGTATACTCAGAGAGGAGGAGAACCAGAGTGGTAGGAAGCAGTGTGATGGCGTGCAAACCATGGAATGGGGTATCGAACTTGAGAGCTAATTCCTGGAGTGAACATGAGGAGGCACCAGACAAGCAGGGAGTGCTGCATGCTGTGACATTCATTGCTGATTATTTTTAAAGAAACATCTATCTTATGCACTTTATCCAGTGTGGTAGGGTTTATTTATCATTCACAAGAATAAAGCTGCAAATTTTATAGATACAAATAATGTAATATGCTATCCACTATTTTCTCTTAAATATTTTACTCCAGGAGTGAAAGGAAGTGAGGAGACTGGAAGGTTGGAAGATCTCCAAGAGAATGGGGAGTAATGGAAAAATCTCCATGCAATATAAAATCATAAGACATATTTTGAGGTACCTTTTTATTTAAAGGGGCAGGGGGCATCATCAAGTACTTTAGGTCTAAAAATGATCATTATAATTGTTTAACATTTTTAAATTTATCACTTTGTTACCAAAATGTATTTTTATAAAAATCAATGGAACTGTTTATATGTAAAAAACCTTACAATATTTTTGCTGGTGTGCTCTAAAGACAATCAGTCATCAGAGGAACCATAAAATAAACCTGATTTTAAAAATTGAAATAATATCACTGATGGAATCATCCAGGTTTCTGCTGATAGGGAAGCAAAGTGCATGGGTTGGCTGGTGTGATATAAAGAAACTAAAGGAAAAGGAAAAAACAGTTAAGAAAGACATATTATTTTCAAATATCTGAATGCATAACAGAAAATAATGTATAAGAAAAGCTTTAAAAAAATAAGACTATTGAAATATTTAGGGCCTGATCCATTATTGACTTCAGTGATCTTTGGATCAGCCTCTTAGTCTGAAACAATACAAATGTTTTAATTTTTTTTAAGTTAAAGATTATTTTGAAAAATTCATTTTTTTTAAGTGAACAGAGCCATTTGTGGGTTTTGGATTTGTGGTTCACAGTTGATAAGACCATGGAATACTTTTTATTTTCTGAGATTTTGCTGCTTATTGTGATTTTTGAGAGTCTCAGACTTAAACAAATCTCTTATTGATCTCTTCAAATAATGCTTGCTCACTTTTACTACCAGAGAATAACATAAGAAACTGGGGGAGTGGGAGGGAGCACGAATAAGCACTCCAAAAGCATATGTACAAGTAAGAAGGACACCGGCTTCAACACTGCTAGTGCACATAAAACAGTGTGCAGAAAATCTAGCATCAGCATTGCAAAATCATTACACATATACAACATTAAAAAACAAACCAAAATCCAGATGCTATTCATGTTGCCTTATGCACAAATGGAAGGTTTTCAGATGGAGAAAACTCTGAATGTTCAAGTTCAGTTTTGATAATCATCTAATCACACCCACTTTTTTAAAAGATATCTAAGATATCTAATAAGCCCTATAGATGCAATCCCCACATAATCATCCTACCCAAGCCAGCTCTACTACTAAGTCATAGGGGCTAAAATAAGGTAGCAGCTGTGGTGAAAAGATGCTAGAGAATATAATAAAAACAATATGTTGTGATCTAAATTTAGTATTATCAGAATCTGGGGAAAATTATGACTGAGAAGCTATTAGGGCAAGAACAAAGTCTGGTGCTACAGAGAAAATAACTGATGCCAAGCTAAAAGCATATTTATCTACAGATGATTCAAATCTGAATAATAGTTCAGAAAATGGCTTTCTAAAAATGGAAACAATTACAATATTAAAATTCACATGGAAGTTAGAAAACTGTAGGGTCCCACAGAGATCTGTTCTTGGCATTACACTATTAACATTTTTATCAATGATCTGGAAGAAAATATGAAATCATCACTGATAAAGTTTGCAGATGACACAAATTAGGGGAAGGTGGTAAATAATCAGGAGGTTAGGTCACTGAAACAGAGCGATCTGGACAGCTTGGTAAGTTGGGTGCAAGCAAACAATATGTGCTTTAATATGGCTAAATGTATACATCTAGGAACAAAGAATGTAGGCCAGACTTACAGAATAGGGGATTCTATCCTAGGAAGCAGTGACTCTGGAGGCGGGGGGGGGGGGAGGATATTTGGAGGTGTTAGTGGATAATCAGCTGAACAAGAGCTCCCAGAGTGATGCTGTGGCCAAAAAAACTAATGTGAGCCTGGGATACATAACCAGGGGAATCTCCAGTAGGAGTGTAGAGGTTATTTTTTTCTCTGTATTTGGCACTGGTGCACCCATTACTAGAATAGTGTATCCAGTTCTTGTGTCCACAGTTCAGTCAAGAAGGTTGTTGGTATATTGGAGGGCATTCAGAAAATGATTAAAAGAACATGCCTTATAGGGTATGTCTACAATGCAATTTGAAAACTTGCAGCTGGTCTGTGTCAGCTGACTTGGGCTTGCGGGGCTTGAGCAAAATGGCTGTTTAATTGTAATTTAGCCATTTGGACTTGGGCTGGAGCCCAGACTCTTAAGACCCTGTGTGGTGGGAGTGTCCCAGAGCTCTGGCTGCAGTCCAAGCCTGAGTGTTTACAGCACAGTTAAACAAGCCCTTAGCCTGAGCCCCATAAACCCGAGTTAGCTATTACAGGCCAGCCAGGGTGTATAATTGCAGTGTAGACATACACATAGAGAGAGAGCTCACTTTATTTAGTCTAACAAAGAGAAATTTAAGGTGTGACTTGATTGTAGTATATAAGTACCTACATAGGGAATGAATATTTGGGCTATTCAGTGTATCAGAGAAAGGTATAACACAATCCAATGGCTGGAAGTTGAAAGCTAGATAAATTCACACTGGAAATAAGGCATCTATTTTTAACCATAATGGTAATTAACCATTGGCACAATTTGGTGGTGATACAGATGATGGATTCTCCATCCCTGGCAATTTTTATATCAAAATTGGATGTTTTTCTAAAAGATCTGCTCTAGGAACAATTTTGTGGAAGTTCTATGGCCTGTGCTATGCAGGAGGTCAGACTAGATGATCACAGTGGTCCCTTATGGCCTTGGAATCTATGAAAATACAGCAAACCGTCTCTATACTGCAAAACAAATCCATGTGGATTAGGCTGTATGGTGAAATTGTTTAAAAAAAAAAAAAAATCCACCAGAAAAGAATGGGGGATTTGGATGGACCATAAAGGGACAATAAAAAGGGGAAAAACAAAATCACAAAGTATAACAATAGATGCATATGATTTAAACAATAAAATATAATTTTAAAATAATAATGGAAAACTCCCATGATCTCAGGAAGAGTTGAAACTTTTAACACAAAATAGCCTTTTTATTATAGACTATTGAAGTTAAATGATGTGTGGCTGAACAAAAGCCCCCAAACTCATGAACTCTGAGAAGGTTTGGGATTTGAACCTGGATCTGGAGCCAAATTTTACATCTAGCCTTGCTCACTATAATGGATCAAACCAAAATCCCAGATTCACATACCCTCAAGATTAGTATTGTTCAAAATCTCGTTCTGAATTTCACTTCTCAGGCCCATTGGTAATGTACAAGAACATATTTGTCATTTCAAGCTTGCTGCGTCAAAGTGAGTAATTAGGCTTGGGTATGTATTTCACTGAAACCGTTTTTTTTTTTTTTTTTTTTTTAAATCAAATGCAGCTTTTCAGTGTTCCAGAAATTTCCAGCAATAAATCATTTTAAAAATATTGAATTATCTTGCATATATTCAGTACACTGGGATTTTTCTGCAAGTCACATTTGCATAAAATAATTACCATAAAATAACATGAAAAATGATGAAAATACAAATAGCAGAAATATCCTGAAAAACTGTTTTTTTAATCATCAAATATGGTTTATAAAACTTCATGACTTGTCTGACTGTACGGTATTTAAGATAACAAATGACTAATACAGCTGAATTTTTACTCCTATAAAACTTCATTAGGTTTCAATAAGTGTTTTCTCACTGTGATTATAGGACTGGGTTTTACAGAAATTAGAGCAATAGCGATTATCATCATCATAATTGCACTATATTTTGAGAATGTTTGAGTGATTGCAGTTTTCTTTGGATTTTCCCCCATTAGGAGTTAATTCTGGCATGGATGCACCACCAGGGAACAAACTTGAATTCCTTGCATGCTCAAAATTCTCTTTCATCAGAAACCATGGGCCAAATTCAGACCTGGTGTAAGAGGACACAACCCTTTCAAAGTCACTTGGCTTGCATTTGGTTACATTAAGGCTATATGTGACTCCCTAATGCTTATTAATGTTAATGAGAGTCACATGTACACAGTTATAGGCAACGGAGAGACTCCCTCATTAAGAATAAAGCACAGGATTATTCCTATAAAGGTGATTAGAAACCATGAATCGCTCAAAGTCCAGTGAAGTGAAACTTGCTTTGGAAAAAACCTCATCTTGAATTTTCATGCCTGATCTTTTTGTGGTTTCTCCTCTATGTGCAGTTTAATGGATGTTGTAGTCAAAACATACGTTTTCCTTGTTACCCTACATATTTCTCTAAGTTTAGAAACTTTAGTTGTCTTTCTGTTTAATATTTCCTATTTATGGTTCACATGCAAAACAATCATTGGGGATTTGGAATGTTTCCTATTGTCTGGCTGTTGTCTGTGATGTATGAAAACAGAAAACATCTTGAATTTTATAAGCTAAGGTAATCATGTAGGACTGATGATAATATCTTATTTTGATTAGTAACGGTATGGCATGAAATTCATCAGGATATTATTATATAATCAAGATTACGCTATCTTTTCTGGGAAGAGATAATTTTTCATCTAAGAACTGTATTCTACAATTTTTTCCCCGCACAGGATCTTTTTTGTCACAAAGAGATAATATTTTTCCCATTTTTAAGTAGCTTATTTCTGAATATGGGTCCCTAAACAAAGTCCAGGTTTCCAGTTAATTTGTACATAGGACAAACTAATACCATTAGCTGAATTTCCTTTATTTTTCTTTCAAGAAATATGTATTACATTAAAGTCTATTAGTATGGTTGCTAAGGTGTCCCTTGATCCAGTAATTCTCCTCTCATTCCCTTCATTTGATAGACTTTTAATTGTGTTTGTAATCTCTGAAAGTTAAGACCTCTTGAGGGAGTTAGAACTGGAAGATCCACGAAGTAGGTGAAGGGAGTGGTCTTTCTAGCTCTCACTTGGAGACTGAAATACTTCACTTTCCTGAAAGTTCTTAGTCTGAATATATATGCACTTTAGTACCATGATATCAGCTGTCAGTACTATCACAATAATACTGTTATGGCAGAAGTCACTAGATGGTGCTGTTACACATCGTCTTGCAAATTATTTTCCTTAATATGAAAGCAAGTTTTTAGTTGTTGAAGAAATGCTGTATTATTAGTTTTGTTATGCAATAGTCTTTTGAAAGAAGCTGTGTCAGATATCAGAGAGTTTGCTCTCTGTTTAGTCTCAACATTTGGAGGCATTTCTCTGGCAGTATAGCTTCCTGGGAACCATGACTGGTGCGTGGGCTGAGATTTCTAGAAGAAGGGCTTGCCTGTATGCGGTTTGTCAATGCCTCTGCTCCAAGAGTAATATATATGTGTAAATAAAGCAATTACACTCAGACTCCTATTCACTGATTTTCTTCTCTACCAGGAAGCTGACCTATAAGGCCACAAAATTCTGCATCCGCTTAGCAGAGCGTGACACTGGTATCCAAAGAAGGGGAAAAATACCATAATTTTAGATACAGCCTTTTTAAAAATTGATCAGTAAAAATCAGCTTTCACATTTTTGCTAGTCAAAAATAGTCAAGCTAACCTGATGTCTGAAGATATTTCTTTTTTAGTTTGCATTTTGGAGAGGCTGGGGATCTCTTTGTATTTTTTGTTCAGTTTCTTTGCGCTGATTTTGCTATTTTATTTGTTTTTGAGGCCTTGTTAGCTTTTAATTTTTTTTTGTACACAGCTCAGAGGCTACAAGTTTATATATTAAAACACTTTTATAAATAAAAAATATAAATTTTTATTAATTTAGATGCCAAGTTTCAGGCTGGAATAACTTTTTTCAAATGAATTATACGTTATTTAAAAAGATTGAAATATAGTAATACATTGGCACCCTGTAATAAACATATACAAGTCATTAAAGGACCAGTATATATTTTTTTTTTTACTTGAAGTGAATAATGCTGCACTACTTTTCTACTATTGGACCATCATCTATGCTTTACTATAACAGTGGTCAGGGCTAAGTGCCCGTTGCACTACAAAGTCAAATGTCCTTTCAGTAAAGAAGGACTTACTTTCAATTTTCAAACAATCTTAAACCAGATACAGGTACTTGAGACTTGTTTTTGCACCTGTAGAGCTAGATAAAATTTATACCCCCAACTCTGTGTGCCTGTGGGGGGGAGCTGATGAGGTGGCAGTAGTGAAACCTTGTAAGAAATGTAACTTTTGAAACAAAACATTGTCAAGGGAAGCTAAAGTATTTATTTTCCTTCTATACATTTAAAATATAGCTAAAATGTGTATTTCTGAGAAACATGGGAACAGCAGGTAAAATAGTCACTGAAGACAGTTAAGACTGCAATTCAAGTCTTAAATAAGTCCACAGCAGGTGACATTGGATTAAATCTTATAGAACTAGAACAGACTTCCCGAGACTTCCTTGGCAGCTTTTTGAGGGCATCTTCCTGCTGCAGGACTACTGTTATGTCCCAAATCCAATCAACTGATCTTGCCTTTTAATTTAACTACAATGACTTTAAGGGGATGAGATCAGAGAGGAAGGATGATCCAGTGGTTTGGATGCTTTCCTAGTATTCAGGAGACTTGGGAGACCTGTCATAGATTCCTGCTGTGACCTTGGGTACATCATTTAGTGCCTCAGTTCCTCATCTGTAAAATGGGGATAATAGTACTTCCCTATCTCTCAGGGGTTTGTGAGGATAGGCTCTTTAAAGATTGTGAGATGCTCAGATGCTACAGGAATAGGATCCATGTAAATACCATAAACAGATAAAAAAGACAATCTATTATTGAGAGGAGGGACTCTTGAAGTCATTGTGACTGACTTCCCACCAATGTGCCTCAACCTTGACTTGAAGGATTGAGAGAATAGTTTAATCCCCATGCCCATTCAGTCATTAGCTTTCTTGTGGAGACAGCCAGCAAGGGTACAAGCTAGTGGCAATTGTGCTGATGGGATGTTTTGTTATATGTGGACACCTGCCTCTTAAATTGGACTGAGATTATACGATCAAGTTCATTTCACATAGACCATCAAACATCAGCAACTGGTAAAAAATAAATCAAATAAACTGAAGAACTTTCAGCCATTATCAGATGGGGCAGCGATTTGAACTTGGATTACCACCTCACCAGGATTTAACTGGCTTGGCTGGGTTTTTTATAAATTTGCCAGTTGCCAGAAAAATAATTTAATCTGCCATTTTTTTCGCGTGAGTCTAAAGATTTGCATTATTATCACAATACAATGGGATATCTAATGTTAAATGTTTCTGTGTCCAGCTAAAGATGCTACAGTATTCCCACTTCTGCAGTTTAAGTAAGAAAATAATGTTATCAGTCTTATCTATATGTGTTCTCTCTCTGTATGTTTTCTAAGTTAATTGTGTTGCTGAACTTTCACCATGTTTGAATAAAATAGTAGTTGGTTCCCTGAACAAGTGAACTGCTTCCTCACTACACCTATACATTTCCAACCATTTCGGTTACCCTCCAGTGAGTGATCCTTTTCTGTCATTTTTGTCAGAATTATGGTTGAGTTCCATAGTTGATTTTGACATAAATGGAATATTTGTCTTTCTCTTTTAATTCTTGTAACACAGGAATTTGTTAAACTGATTTTGTGTGTGTGTTTCAGTTTAGTAGTGCCCTTGTTATAGTTCAATTATCCAGTGCATAAACTAATTTAAAACCATTCTGCCTAATCCATAAATGCATTGTGAGTAATAGCTTAGAGATACAAGTATTAAAATTTTAAAAAATCATGTTCCTAACCACCCCTCCAAACACATTACCTATGGTAAATTGGTACCAAAGCAATACAAAATATTTGAGAAAGAACAGAAAACTACTTTAGATTTAAGTTTTCTCACTTTATTATGAGCTAAAAAAATTGAAATGATGTAAGGTAAGGGGATTTTTTGATGGGGGAAAGAGGGCCAATGTTACTACTGAAAATGAGACTGCCTGAACCAAAGCAAGGCACTATGTTCTTGATTTTACAATTTTAGAGGCATTCTAATGACATCTGTACCACAAGACCATAAATTCACTGTCATCAGTGGCAGTAGATATCCTTGACAGTAATGAATTATACACTTACATCATGTTTGTCTCTTTGAGGGATTAAGGGAGAGCACCTGAACTGGCACAATATGGACTTTGTATGATTGCCTACACCAGTGTTTCTCAACTGGTGGGTCACAATTCCCGCAGGGGTCATGGAAAGGCCATTGAGGGATTGTGAGGCATTGACAATTATATTGCAATCTAAAGCAAAGGAAATCTCACTCCATACTACCGTACACTTCAAAGGCAAGTATTCCCAGTCAGTTCTCAAAACATGCACACAAATTGAGCTACCTCACTCTGAATATATGAGGATCTTATACTTCTAGGTTTGATTTGTGCAATATCCCTGTACCTGAGAATAAATAAGCAAGCCCTGAAAATACTCTGATTCAGAAAGTGGCAGCTCAGCTGCTAAAATAGGAGACAGAATTACATCACACTGTTACTTTGGTGTCTATGCTGTCTCTCCTTTGAAGATCTTCAGCCCCATGAAGTTTGCATTCCTGGTAGTAATCTTCAAGCTCTCAATGTGTTGGGTCCGAGCTATGTAGGAGCACTTGTCTCCCTTTTGACAACCAGGATCTTCCACATTTGCTGTGTTTCCCAGGAAGACTGGTGTGGTCTATGACAAGATTCAGACCTATGAAAGCTAGGGACTAATGCTTTTGGCAGTTGGAATACAGCAATGGGATTCTCTCCCTCAAGAGATCAGAATGACTTCAAATCTCACTGTCATCAGGTCTACCCACAAGCCCATTTCTTTGGCTCAGCTTTCTATAAGAGCAAGGATTATAATTTTTTAATCAGTGGTTCAAGCTGTCACAATCTTTCCTTCTCATTTTCCACATTCCATTCCAGCGACTACAAAGCATTCATCCTCGTCTAAATTCTCCTCTCAGGAGCAGTGTAACTGAGAGGATAATTTGTCAGTTTGTGTTTGGAGTGACATAGCTGGAACCCATTTCAAGCATTCTCAGAAAAATCCAGCTTGGCACCTTTCTGTTGTTGTTCTTGGTAAAAAGTTAATGAAGTCTACACTGGGCACTCATACCCTGATGGTGGGCTTGGGATGAATGACAGAGAGGTAGAACTAATGCTAGGCAAGTATTGGAGGGCAATTACAAAGAGCCTTGAATGTTTCTGCATTAGTCCTTGCCAAAAGCGTGCTAGAGGTTTTAGCTAAATCATATCTCTTTGTCTTTCATCTGTTTAAAATGAATGTGCAACCTGCAAAACACATACAGTAGGTCTCTTATAAATTTCTAATTGAAAATTAATTTTTTGGCTCAGATGGTCCGTTATAATGTAGAGCTAGCTTGTCAGTTTACAGGCAGCCGCGCGTAAGCGGGCCTGTGTAGCTGCACTGCCCTTGGAGCATACCCGGGAACAAATTGTGATGTAGAGAATCATAGTTCGGTCTCTGGTTCCCCTCTTGCTCTAGATTGTGTCCCCCTCCATGCTCAGCTCACTGTGGAATAGAGCCCAGGCTCTGCCCCCATGCTTTCTCCCTGCCCCATGCATTGAGGGGGACGTACACTCCTCTCCTCCTCCTGTGCTGTGAACACATTTAAAGGTCGCACACACAAGACAGTAAGGGTACATCTTAATCCTTTGCTTGGGCAGTGTAGGACAAGCCATGATCTTACCCTTATTTGTATAACCATTAAGAACTCTAGGACAGACTATGGAGCAAATATAACTCTACCCTGATAGAACCAAAAAATCTTTACTGCGTTATAAGTGAAACCGCATTATATCGAACTTGCTTTGATCCACTGGAGCGCGCAAACCTGCCCCCTCGGAGCACTGCTTAACCCCATTATATCTGAATTCACGTTATATCGGGGTAGCGGTGTATTAATAATCTCAAATAAAGATGTATATTCTCTCTCTGTTGCAAGATTTACAAGGCATGAATCACAAAGTAACATTGAACAGTATGTTTTTCATAAAACAATGACATTCCTGAAATATTTGCATCCTTTTGCTCATAATTATTTCACTGCTGCTAAAATATACACTGTTTTGCTTTAACACCTGACACTGCCTTTCATGCACTCCTTATGTTCCCAGTAGGGATGAAAAACAGCCTTTTGTCCAAGAATTTTGCTTACTCCTCATTTCCATGTTCAAATTTAATTAGGCCCAAAGAGCCTGAGACTTCAAAAAGAAAACATCAACTTGTTTGCAGAAAAAGTAGAGTATGTGCCCCCTCCTTATCTTTTCCTACATCCAGTTTTCCTCTGCCACACTATCTCAGCTGATGCTGGTTCCTTGGCCTGTTAGTAGTAGATGGTTCTAGCTACATATGAACCCAAACGCACAGCCAGTACTCAATCACTTTGAATTTGCTTGCAGCTAGCACTGACAATCCTGTCCTGGGGGGCCATTTTATCTAGCATGTCTATATGCAGACATACTGCACTCAGTTGGCTGTAGCATTTTGGCATTGACTTGCAAAGCTATTTCAAATCTTCCTTTTTCAACCATCTGTTTGTTAGATGTTTGAATTTAAAATAAAAAAGAACAAAAATCAAAGGGCTAGTCTGCTTTGTGCTACTTCAACCTTGGAAGCAAACTTAAACCTGCCTTAAGCATTCCCTTGGTGTGGGACTGCTATAGCAGGTGCCAGTGTAGCGGCCATGGGCTAAAGGGGATGTGGTTGGAATGCCCCTGCCCATGTGGAATCTCTGCCTGGCAGAAAAGTTCCTGCAGGCATATGAAGTAATGTAGAATAGCCACAAGGCTGCTCTGCTTTGCCCTGGGGACTGTAGACAGCACAGAATGTCCCTGAGATCACTGAGCCAGAAAAGTACCTTAAAATCACCTTATCACCTTAGAGACTAACACATTTCTTTGGGCGTAAGCTTTCGTGGGCTATAATGCACTTCATCAGATGCATGGAGTGAAAAATACAGTAGGCAGGTATAAATATACAGCACATGAAAAGATGGGAGTTGCCTTACCAAGTGGGGGGGCGTCAGTGCTAATGAGGCCAATTCAATCAGAGTGGATGTGGCCCATTCTCAACAGTTTACATCTCCCAGTAATGGCCCCTTTATTCTCTTAGCTGCTTTGAAGGTGTGTACACATCAAGCTATTTGATCGCTTAGTCCTCCTTTTGTTTCCTGCTTAGAACAATCCTCAAGACCATTCTGACTTAACCCTTTGAGTTCAAATAGGCAGCAATGCAAAATGGAACAGGGAAACCAAGTCACACAAAATATTCATAAAAATAATAGATATCTCCCAGTTCATAATACTTAACGCTTCACAAACGTGAAAGTTATCCAGTCATTTATAGTTGTCCAGGAGAAACATGGTACACAAGATGTGAATTTCTAATGTAAAATGCAAGCTGTTTTTAAACAAAACTCAATACAACTATTCTGGCCCTTTCATTTATAATAAGGAGCAAAATAGGCTACACACATTTCAGACATACAGTAGTGTAATCTTTAAATCCTTATCTTCTAGGTTCAATAGCTACTAACACATCTGTTCTTTGGTAACTTAATCTCTTATTTATTTCTCAGAGGAAGGTAATTGCTCAGTTTGAGCATATGGTGATTGGTATATTTTAATTAGTGACTGTATAATGTGTTATATAGTAAACCAGCAAGGAAACCCAGAGAGGCAAAATCAAGCTTAAGTGAGACCTCAGGAAACAGAAGTAGGGCTGGCCCCTTAGGGTCATGATCCTTAGGATTCAATATATATGGTCTCGGTAGCATGTAGCTACTAGCGGACAACCAGGCTCTGATGTCTGGATAAGGATTTCTTGGGCAGCTAGGGCTTAGCTCTAGGTAACCAAGATACATAGATTCTATGGTGGGAGGCTACTGATTTTCATTACCAAGGTCAGGAACCTGAATGCTGGAAGATCACTCACCTAAGGACTCATTTTATAGATATAAAAGCTGCAGGCTGCTGGGAGGAACCTTTATGAATGCAGAATTTGATCCAGTAGTTTAAAACTGGCCATGTTTGTGTGAGTTAATTTTTCCATCCCAAGTGTTTTACCTGGCCCTAACTAGGAGCTTATTGAAAGTCAAAATAATGCCACACATGTACAATATACAGAACCACCATCAGAGAAGAAGTATGGACACTGGGGGTGTGATTGTATTAGGCATAGAAAGGGAAAATAATGCTGACAGAGCCAATTGGCTTGCCTGGTTTAAAAAAAAAAAAAAAACAGTAGTAGGACAAGGAGCTCTGGTCTTTCTCTATAAACTAAGGCTTTTTTTCCTTAAAAACCCAAGGCAGGAGCCCATGAGATGCCTGGATATGGTTCAAATCAGCTGCCTAGTATTTTCAGTTCCACTGGTGTTCAGTAACTTCTCTCATCCCAACAATACAGTACCTCACACAGCTCCAACTTTGGCCTTACTTGGCTCCGTGCAACGAGAGCTGTGCTTATTTTTCAGAGGGTGAAGAGCTGGGAATGAGAAAACACAGAAGGGTGAGGACAGCCACTTATTGTGTAATTTTGGTTAAAAGAAAGCTTTGCTTTTTCCACAGGTTTTTTTTAAAGAATAGCATGAAACATAAAAACAGGTCTCAACTGAATAAATGTGAGGCTGTTTGAACCTTAAGCACACAAAAAGTAACCAAAATGTCCTCTCAAATTTAAATACTGCCTTGGTATAAAGAAGATTTTTCCAGGGCATTTTAGCAGGTAGCACAACTGCAAAGCTGGTCTAGCAGCCACACTTCCCCAGAGAGTGAGACGGAATGGCTTTTGGAACCAGGCACCCCTTGATAAATTACATGTGAACTTCATCAGTGATTTTTACTGACTGCAGAACGATTTAAAGTATCCACTGATTGAACCTCTACAACAATAAAGAGTGCCATATGCATCAGATTTGGGTTTCAAAAGTGCTGATATCCACATTTAACCCAAACAGGCTTAATCCAATCTTGAAAAATTAATATAGTGCACAAATTTTTCTTGTGAGGTAATGTCTTTTCAGAGGTTATTTTTTACATGCAGATCATCATATATTAATGCATCCTGCTGCAATAGCAGAATGAATGTCTGTGCCCTAAAGAAATATGGTCTGTGCCAGGTACAGTATGCTATCTGTCCTGTGTGTTTTACTTTTTGGGGGGATGGGGTGGGAGGGTGCAAGTTATTCCTCTCCCTTTCCAGACATGGGAAATGAATGACCGGAAAAGAAGAGGCGGTGCTTAGTAAGCATAGAAGATTCTGCTCTATGGCATTTGTAGCCAAAGTAAACAAAGTAGAATAATTGCCACCACAGGCATCTAACAGTAGATCTGCCTCTTATTGATGTTGTTATTAAACTGCTATAAATGTTTTAGGCTGCTGCTGGATATGAACCTCCCCACCCCAAGCTCCTCAGCTGCTGTCTGTCACTAACGGCTATTAAGTTTATCATTGAGCAAAATCAGACAGTGCAGGAAGCAGGCTGAACACTAATGTTAACCTCTAATATAGGTTTTAAATAGCTATTAAAAATATAGACTGCAGTGGGACAGGAAAGCAAGTTTACCTTAAATAAAATAAAGACGACATGTTGACCTAATTTACTTAACTGTAGCTATTATGCGCTCTTCAGGGAGGAAGTCGGTGCACCAAAGTTTATGCAGGCAGGGAAAATGTAATTTACTTTTCCTGGTACAAATAGTGTAAAAATTCTTGCTTCATTTAGGAAGCAAACCTCTGGTGCTTTACTTTGTCATAGGTGTTAATGCAAATGACACTATGGCTACTAGTTATGCAGATTACTTCTAGAATGAAATAGAGCTATATAAAAAAAAAAAAGCAATCCCAAGCATATTATATCTCTGACTTATTTGCTTCTGCATTTATATTTGGTGTATTTTTAAAATGGAGGCAAAAGAAATGCTATAGAAATGTGAGGATAATGAAAATAGATCTGCCATCTTGGGAGTTTCCCATATTGCCTGGGTTTACCTGAGGTTTTACAGGGCACTATATGAAGAAACATGCATAGCCCATTTCTGCTTCCGTCAGCTTACTTCATGTTTCTCTCCAAATTTCTCCCAGCACACTCTTCATGCCAGCTTTCATGGTGGATCTAGCTATTGAAGCTTTTTTTTTTTTTAAAAAGGTACAGCGCTTACCCAATGTGGAGGGGTCTTATAGACCCCACTTTCTATAAAGGATGCAAGAGAGTCAGGAAAAGGTAGGGTGACCAGATGTCCCGATTTTATAGGGACAGTCCCGATTTGGGGGTCTTTTTCTTATATAGGCTCCTATTACCCCTCCCCCCCACCTCCTGTCCTGATTTTTCAAACTTGCTGTCTGGTCACCCTAGGAAAAGGTCAGGGGAGTGTATTGAAAGTACTGAATCATTCAAAGTGCTGAAGGAGGGCCTGTTTCAATTTCTTATGGCTGGCCCGTAAAATGTAGCAAAGTATGTTGATTTAAAGACACAGATATATAAAACACTTATGTGAATTGATTGTTTATGAAAATTGCTGGAATGATGACTGTGGAGACGTGATTTCTCTGCTTAATCATTAAAAAGGGCCATTGAGCAAAAACAGTGCAAACTCCCTGTGGTGCCCCATTGTCATGTCTGAATTCTGAACTTGGAGCCCCCCCCCGAGGGATTTGTGAGGATAGATCACTGGTTTGGCTTCTCTGATGAGACTGCCAGAAAGGGAGCTAATTGGTGGGGCAATTTTTTGGTGTACATTTTTCCACTGGGAACTGGACTGAGGCCACATAGTTCCTTCATTGAATAGACATTTGATAGTAACTACTTTCAGTCATGAACTTGGGCTAGATTTGATCTTGTGAGCTAGAGATTAAAGGCTTTACAGTATGCATCTGATTACCAAGTGCCTCAAGCTATGCCCTATTTAGATAGCTTTAATAGCTTTTAAGCATTCTAAAGGCTTCATTTTCTGTGATTGCATTTTTACCTGCAAAATTTGTCTGCATTGTATGGATACAAAAATTTTCCTCTTTTATGTTTTGCACCTTCTGGAAACCAAAGGCTACTTTGAGGGAGCTGGTTAGGCTTTTAGACTGACTGGTTGATATCCACCCAAGTCATCAAAGTTTCTGAACTCACATTGTTTATTGAAAGAAATATAACTCATTATCACTTTTATAAATGTTATTAACTCATTAAACAAACAAAAATAAAATCAAGAAAACGTCATTAAACTAAGCTACTGTTAACAATACCAAATTAAGAATAAAGCATTACAACTATCAAATTGATATCAAATCAAGGTCAAATCAATATGATAGTCTCAACACTAGATTAGAATTAAATAATAAAATGAGTTAAATAATCAAATAAATACTAAAATTAATCAATTCTTATGAATTCTAAAGAAGATTCTATTTACTCCTCATATAGTACAAGAACCAGGGGCCACCCAATGAAATTAGTAGGCAGCAGGTTTAGAATAAATAAAAGGAAGTATTTCACACAAAACACAGTGGAACTCGTTGCCTGTGGAACTCATTGCCAGGCCAAAACTATAATGGGGTTCAAAAAAGAATTAGATAGGTTCATGGAGGATAGGTCTATCAAATGGCTATTAGCCAAGATACTCAGGGATGCAACCCCATGATCTCGGTGTCCTAGGTTCTGACTGCTAGAAGCTGGGAGTGGACAACAGAGTATAGATCACTCGATTGCATGTTCTGTTTTTTTCCTCTGAAGCACCTGGCACTTGCCACTGTTGAAAGATAGGATACCGGGCAAGATGAACCATGGTCTGACCTAGTATGTCCATTCTTATGTTCTTAAAGTAGCTGTCCATTTGGTTATAAATTCCAACTAAAGAATGTTACCAAAGTCAACCAAATCTATAACTAAAACCAAATTATTATCTCAGGACTGAACTCCCCACCTCAGAGCTAATTATAAAGCTTCCCTTTAAGAATGCTAATCTTGAGTTGTGGGTAAACCTTTTCTTCCCCTCCACAACAGAGATATTCTAATATAGACTTATAGGAGACTTTTTGAATGTTCTTGATAAGCAGAATTTTGTACATTTTGCTTATCAGAAATTATAGGTGATAATTTCAAGTCTTTTGGAACTTTTACGCATAGATTACAAAACTCATTCAAATAAATAGTTTTATGGAACAATATTTAGACCGAGTGAACTTTCTTTCTGGTGCTTTTCCCATGTGGGCTTTATGGGTGCTCGTACACACATTCAAGCACACAACCACACTTTCACATCCTACAATTAGAAAATAATAGAGAACTTCACTTATTTCAGCTTGGAATGCTTCAGTGCAAGGTCTTTGGGCAAATTAGGTGTGAGGTCTACCTTGGAACCATGCAGCTTAGTCCAGTCAGGTTCAAATGAGGTCATCCTTAATTAGGGTCAGTTTTGGGGTGGGGAAACATTTAAATCAGCAATTAAAAAAAATATTCAGTGTTTTTCATACCACAGAGACTTTAAGTCTGTGGGCCCCCAAAATATAAAAAATCTGACTACATGAGACAACTTTTGAGGAAGCTGTCATGATCTTCTCTAGTTGAATAAGTCTTGAGATGACATAGTGTCACTTGTTTATGAAAAGTTAGACAAAAAAATCTCATAAAAGTAGTTGATTGCCATGGTTCTTTTTCAACAACCAGGCAATCAACATTCATCTATTCAGAAAATTAAAAATAAGTAGGAGCATCTTATGACCAATGTCATCATTCCTCTTCAAATAAGACAATTTACAGTAACCTTTCTATTTTGGAACTGAGCTATTAGTTAAAGAGCTTATCTTCTGGCTTCTTTGTTTTGATAGAGCAAAGTTTCTTGAAAAACTATAAAGATGAAACCCACGGAAAACATATTTTTTAAAGTTTATGTAAGGTCTCTATTTCAATATATGCTATTTTTCAGGACATGCAAAAAATCATAGACGAAGATTTTACAATTGGAGTCCCATGTAAATCAAGTTGTTGTCCAGCAAAGAGGTAACATTTGCACCACAATTAGTTTACAGGCACATTTTTTCAGATACCAAATACACCAAAGAAAGGGAACTGGTCTGAAGTCCAGCTGAAAATATACCACTAAAGTTGATTATATCCATCTGTACCTACAAAAGGCTAGAAATTGGGGATGGGGGGAAGGAAAGAGGGATTTTGAAAGTGAATGGGATTTGTACTCCTAGATCTTAGGCACTTTTGAAAAATTCCCCATAAGAAGCTATGAGATGGCACAAAAAAGATTAATAAGAAACAGTCTTTTAATATTACTGGGACTTTGCTGGCTGTAAATAGTAAATGCAGATGGTACGTTTATTGGCAGTGACAAAAGAGCCACAGAAAGTTCAGTTCAATTAAAAACAGCCCTCGAAAGAACTCCATTAAAGCCAATAGAGATGTAAAGCCAGTAAAACTGAGATCATACCATACTCTGCTCTCACTTACACTCATGCAAACTGAATGGTTTTTCACTGGTGTAGCTCACCAGTGAAAGTTTGGCACGCTATAAACCAAATTCATCTTGCTCCATGGGTTTCACTTGGTGTGACAGAATGCTGAGAGATGGAGCTTTAGCCACCACTCTGGTCACTATTAGCACCAATTAGGTTCCCCTTGAGACAACCTAGTTCATCAGAGGTATGACTGATTATGAGGTCAGACTGAGGTTAGGAAGTTAAAAAGCCAATTAGCCCTTTACCAGGAAAGTACAAAGGAAGTGAGTGCTTGAGGAGGAATGGGGGAGAGAGAAAGAGAAGGCAAGGAGAGCCTAACAAAGGGAGTTCCCAGACCAGAGACACCTCAAGCCCGTCCTCTGCTCCCCACCACCTCCACTTCCACTCCCACCTCCACTCCCACCCCCATGATGGGAGAAGAGACTTGAAAGCTAGAAAATAGTGGAAAGATGTAGATGCACTGATATGTGTTGGTGGAGGGATTGAGACACTGTAACTAAAGTACACACTGGTGTTTACAAGCAAAACAGTCTTAGAGTGGTCTCTGTTTGTGGAAGAGGTGGGAGTCTGGTAGCTGCACCCCCTTCATACTTGGCTTAAACTAATGAATGTGGCTCAGTGTCTTCAAGTAAAAGTTGTCTATATTAATAAAAACAACCAAAAAACTAACCAATCGAAAGACAACAACAAAAAAACCCTATTTCATTTCACAAAAATGAAATGTAACTAAGTTATTGACACAAATTACTGCTAAAACTTGGGAAGTTTCTGGAATTATAACAATTCCAAAAAAAATATTTTCATTGTGGCTAAAAATATTACGAAATAAACTCCAAGCATTTTAAATAATTCAACTTCTGACGATATCTCTATATCCAGTTGTTGGATATTTACAGCACTCTATAGAAATTGATCTACCAAGACATACTGTAAAAGTACTATAATTATTAGATATTTTTATTAAATGTACCATGCGGCTTAAATATTTCATAAAATATCTGATGTCTAGTACAGTTCTACTTGACAGGTTTATTTGTGAAGTCAAATGACTATTAAAAAGCAGCTTTTATCTTTTTGGTGACTTTCAAAAAATGTTTTTAGTCAGTGCTAATTGTTATCAAGTTCCTATGAGGGTTGAGATTTTCCCACTGTTTTCTTTGGCAGTTATTCAAGCATCCTGAAAATTATCTGTTTTGGAAAGGCAAGGAAAGAAAGAGATTTTTCATAGATATTTTAGGGGAGGATGATGAAATAGAGTGGAACTACATCTTTTTGATTGAATTCTGAAGTTTGTGAAGTCTACAGTCACAAGGGGACTTAGCTGACTTTGAGCCATTTAGGTACTAAGTCCAACATTTAGGCACCACAGGCCTTCACAAAACCACTACTCAGCTACTGCCTAACCTTGTAGGTACCTGAAGTGCCTATGGCCTGGTCTTCACTACAAAATTAGATTGACATAAGCACCTTGCACTGACCTAGTTGTGTATGTGTCTACCCTTAAATGTTTATTAGAGCCCCGAACCAACAAAACAGTTAAACAAATGCTGAACTTAAAGCATGTGAGTAGTTGGTTTCAATAAAATTAACTATTCATGTGCTTAAAGTTATATGCACACTTAAGTATTTTGTTGGATTGGGGACTGAAAGGAATCCATGAAAAGCAAAACTTTGCTAGTTTCATATCAACATTAAATATGAAAGTTCTTTACCCAGTACAAAATTCTGAAAACACACATGACACTTCAAATATTCCACATTTAAATTCAGTGCCAGGTCTTTCAGCAGCACACATAATCTAAACATTCTTTGAAAAAAAAAAAAAAAAAGACAGCATAAAATTTGATTAGGTACACATCTATTTCAGCAAGAATCACTTCAGCAAGGTCATCTTCCTGGAGTCCATTTTCAGACTGAAGTAAGTTAAAGGTCAATCAAGATCCTCTGTGGATCCTTTAGGTCACATTATTTACTTCAGAGACCAAGCTTTTACTGATAGTGGATGGAGAAAGCCAGGATTATAATTCTTTCTGTCGCTATTTCTGCATTCATGGCTGATCAATTCACATTAGTGTCTTTGATACACAACTCATTCACTCAAACGCAAATGTTAAAATAAAAAACCCAGAAACGAATCAATCTATTTCTTTCACAAGTTGTGAAGGAAGGAAAAGAAAGAGACTGTTATTTTTGTTTTTAAATACATACTACTGGAATTTAGTAGACAGGGGACATACAAATATCTAGATAGATTGTGATCTGACAGAAATTATTCTATAGTTAAGGTTGCAACAAACTTTACAGTCTAACCCCAAATTTGTCCCCCTTCTAAAATCTATTAAAAGAATCATATTGTTTCAGTTTTGGTAAGTTAGATTTGAGACCAAGGTACAATTTGTCCATAAAATGTGAAGTGAATTGGACAAGAGGTTCATGGTTGACTGAGTATCAGAGGGGTAGCCGTGTTAGTCTGAATCTGTAAAAAGCAACAGAGGGTCCTGTGGCACCTTTAAGACTAACAGAAGTATTGGGAGCATAAGCTTTCGTGGGTAAGAACCTCACTTCTTCAGATGCATCTTAAAGGTGCCACAGGACCCTCTGTATGGTTGACTGAGTGATTCATGACACCCTAAATATAGAGCTGTTCATCAGAGTTAAGAGATCTATTGTTGTGTGTGTGTGTGTGTGTGTGTGTTTTAATTTGTAGCAACATGTAAATCAGGAAGCATCAGACTAGAAAATTATTTGTTGTTTAATTCCTCTGGCTGAAGTCTAGTGCACAAAACATCGAAGTTTAGTTGACTAAATTCTAATTTCAAAAGTTACTAACATTTGAATGTGGAATATTGCTACCATCTACAACAATCAGCATAATATAGCATATGAGAGGACGGTTGGATCAGGCATCCTGTCTTGTGGACCTCCTCAGTAGTAAGCTGGAGCCAGATCGCACGAACCAGTTCTTAAATTTAGGAGCCGGTTTAGAACCGGTTGTTAAAGAGCTGGGCAAACTCTGAGCCACGGGCCACATCCAGCCCGCGGGACTGTCCTGTCCGGTCCGCCTGAGGTCCCAGTTGGGTAGGCTCCCCCGGCCCCTCCCCTGCCTTCCCCCCCTCTCGCAGAGCCCGGCGCCAGCGCTCTGGACCGCTCCTGGGCAGCTCTGCAGCTCCTGCCGCTTTGAGCGACATGATAAGGGGGTCGGGCTGCGAGCTCCAGTGGGCCGCGCTGCATCCATACATGCTGCCCTGAGCAGCATGGTAAGGGGGGGGTGGGCCGGGGCTGGGAGGAGGGGTTGGATAAGGGTCAGGGAGCAGTTGGAGGGGGCGGAGGTTCTGGGGGGGCAGTCAGGGGATGGGGAACGGGGGGAGTTGGGTAGGCATGGGAGTTCTGGGGGTCTGTCAGAGTGGTGGTGGATGGGGTCGGGCAGAGGTGAAAGTAAGCCGGTACGCTCCGGTACAGCGTGCTGGCAAGAGCCGGTGCGCTGAACCAGGGCGGCCCAGCTTCTCCAGGCAGCTATTTAAAGGGCCCGGGGTTCCCGCTGCCTCTACGGCCCCGGCCCTTTAAATAGCCACCGGAGCCCCGCTGCTGGAGCCCTGGGGTAGCAGTGGCAGCTGGGGGCTCTGGCAGCGGTTTAAAGGGCCCGGGGTGGTAGCGGCGGCCTAATGGGTGTCACCCAAAGTAGCACATTTGAAATACAGATACATGGTAAATATTCCTAGCTTCATATACAGAAATGATATGTGCATACAAATTGGATAAACACATTCAGTAGATCATAATCTTTCCAATGATACCCCATATAACCCCTCTTGCATAAAACATATCTGAGTTATGCCATAGTCATATCATAACAATATTTCTATGAAGAATATTGGGTGTAATATCACAGTGATTACTTCTACATTTTCTGTAGTGTTGTAAAAAAGGCATAAAGGATCTGTTCTCATCAGTGCAGTTTTGGGAAAAATCTATAATGAAGTATAATAAGGGGAGGAGGATATACAGATTTCAAGCCTTTCACTATTTCCACTTTTATCTTCACTTTCATTGCTGAAATGTTTCAATGATTTTCCTAACAGGATTTGATTTCATGAAAGATACACATAACTGACAGAATGAACAATTTCTATCACTCATAAGTCTGCTAAATGCTGAGGGTTCTAAGTGTCCTTCACTGTCAAAACAGTTTTAATCACTACGATCTATAGTCTTTTATGAAAGGGAACTATAGATAGTATTCATTAAAATAGTTCCATTTCATCAAAGAACATAATTCCCCATATAGTTTTTGATAGCAAGTGTCCATCATTAGTGAAACAATAATAATAATAATAATTAATAATATATTTTTCATTGTTTATTAAGGACTGGTGAGTGCACAATTTTCCTTGTGCTATGCAAGCTAAGCATATAAACAAACTAAAAGCATATTTTCTCAGGTTTGTATTTACATTTCAGATAAGCTGCATTGCTTACATGTATTTTACCCCCCAATTTATTTGCTATATCTAATATATAATTAATGTCTTTGTAAATTCTAAGAACATGCACTTTTAAGTAATGCATGAATGGCTTATGGGAAAAACCATATAAGTATTTATGTTTTATATCCATGAAAGGTAAATTGCAAAGAGAAAAACAATAATAGTGTTAATCCCAGAAATATGTATTGTGTTCCTATAATCAGGTTGGGAAAAATATTCATGTTAATCTTAGATTACCTTTTTAAAATTATTTTGCCCCTCTAAAAATCTTCTGGCACTTGATACAATAAAGGCATCCTAGATATTAATAATACCAGTTTTATAGTGGAATGCATGGTTACTGAATCTCTATATGTTAACCTGGCAAAATTCTGTTGGCAGATATGCACATGTCCTGCCAACACGAAGCTGCCAGTCTGAGAGGAGAGCTTGAAGCTTTCCTCCAGCCTCCCTGAAAGAGCCCCATTTTTATGTGTAGGCTGAAGGATCCTAAATTTGGATTCTGCAAATCTGTCAGATGTAGTGGTCAATTCAAATTTCTCCAAATTGACAGATTATGGAAAGGCTATCCATAGATTGATAGACTCTAAGGTCAGAAGGGATCATCATGATCATCTAGTCTGCGCATTGCATGCCACAGAACCTCACCCACCCACTCCTATAATCAACCCATAACCCATGGCTGAGTTACAGAAGTCCTCAAATCATGATTTAAGTCTTCAGGTTACAGAGACTCTGCCAGTTAGAGTTTAAACCACTCCTATAAATTCTTCCACAGGTGAGATTTCCCTTTTCTCTTTTTGAATATTGTTGTGGAATCCTGAGGAGAAACTGGTGGGTAATTGACATCCTTGAACCTACTTGGCTGCAAAAACCACCAGAGTCCTTTTTACAATTTCCCCAAAAGTAAATAACACTTACTCACCTACATTACAGGAGTGTTGAGGATTAACTGTTAATGTCTATGCAGTGTTTTGAACATTTAAAGGACCATATAAATAACTATTCTTATTAAGTTGTTATTCAGGTCATCTAGTCAGTTTCACCTGATCTTACTCTTTATCTAGCTATTTTTTAACTAGAGTCATAAGAATAAGAACATAAGAATGGCCATACTGGGTCAGACCAAAGGTCCATCCAGCCCAGTATCCTGTCTGCCAATAGTGGCCAATGCCAGGTGCCCCAGAGGGAGTGAACCTAACAGGTAATGATCAAGTTATCTCTCTCCTGCCATCCATCACCACCCTCTGACAAACAGAGGCTAGGGACACCATTCTTACCCATCCGGGCTAATAGCCATTAATGGACTTAACCTCCATGAATTTATTTAGTTCTCCTTTAAACCCTGTTATAGTCCTAGCCTTCACAACCTCCTCAGGCAAGGAGTTTCACAGGTTGACTGTGCGCAGTGTGAAGAAGAACTTTCTTTTATTTGTTTTAAACCTGCTGCCCATTAATTTCATTTGGTGACCCCTAGTTCTTATATTATGGAAACAAGTAAATAACTTTTCCTTATTCACTTTCTCCATACCACTCATGATTTTATATACCTCTATCATATCCCCCCTTTGTCTCCTCTTTTCCAAGCTGAAAAGTCTTAGTCTCTTTAATCTCTCCTCATATGTAACCCGTTCCAAATCCCTGATCATTTTAGTTGCCCTTCTCTGAACCTTTTCTAATGCCAGTATATCTTTTTTGAGATGAGGAGACCACATCTGTACGCAGTATTCAAGATGTGGGCGCACCATGGATTTATATAAGGGCAATAAGATATTCTCTATCTTATTTTCTATCCCTTTTTTAATGATTCCTAACATCCTGTTTGCTTTTTTGACTGTCGCTGCACACTGTGTGGACGTCTTCAGATAACTATCCCACGATGACTCCAAGATCTCTTTCCTGATTAGCTGTAGCTAAATTAGCCCCCATCGTATTGTATGTACAGTTGGGGTCATTTTTTCCAATGTGCATTACTTTACATTTATCCACATTAAATTTCATTTGCCATTTTGTTGCCCAATCACTTAGTTTTGTGAGATCTTTTTGAAGTTCTTCACAGTCTGCTTTGATCTTAACTATCTTGAGCAGTTTAGTATTGTCTGCAAACTTTGCCACCTCACTGTTTATCCCTTTCTCCAGATCATTTATGAATAAATTGAATAGGATTGGTCCTAGGACTGACCCTTGGGGAACACCACTAGTTACCCCTCTCCATTCTGAAAATTTCCCATTTATTCCTACCAATTTCCCTTTGTTCCCTGTCTTTTAACCAGTTCTCAAACCGTGAAAGGATCTTCTCTCTTATCCCATGACAACTTAATTTACATAAGATCCTTTGGTGAGGGACCTTGTCAAAGGCTTTCTGGAAATCTAAGTGCACTATATCCACTGGATCCCCGTTGTTCACATGTTTGTTGACCCCTTCAAAGAACTCTAATAGATTAGTAAGACATGATTTCCCTTTACAGAAACCATGTTGACTTTTGCCCAAAAGTATGTTCTTCTGCATGTCTGACAATTTAATTCTTTACTATTGTTTCAACTAATTTGCTCGGTACTGACGTTAGACTTACCGGTCTGTAATTGCTGGGATCACCTCTAGAGCCCTTTTTAAATATTGGCGTTACATTAGCTATCTTCCAGTCATTGGGTACAGAAGCTGATTTAAAGGACAGGTTACAAATCATAGTTAATAGAGTCAGAGAAAATGTATCTTTCTTTCGCATATAATCTGTAAAGCAAACAGCAGTGGCCACTAGAATTGCTCAAGTATCAGGTTGTTTTACTGGTGAGGGTCTGTATATCACTAGCCTGTAAACCTAAAAATTATGATGCCTGGAAGCGGCAGTTTATTCCATTTCAATTACACATAACTTTGTAACTTAATATCTCCAAAGCCGCCTCCCCATGCCCCCCCCCCAAAAAAGGCCGTTAAAGGCAGATTTACTGAAGAATAGCAAATAAGAAGTTGTGAAAGATGCCTGAAACTTGAGATTCTGGCTAGACACTAGAAAAGATGCTGGAACTTTGTTTGGTAATGAGCTTGTAGACTGAGATTAGCAGACCATTTCCCAGCCACTCTGAGAAAGGAAGCTCATTTAGACATTAGGGTTTTTATGGTTGTACAAATAAAAACATGGAAGTTAGTGACAGGAAAAACAGTTTTGTATGACTAATTAACTAAATGCTAGGGCTGTTTAACCCAAGAAATATTTATGAAAAGAGGGGCTGTTATTTTCTGTTACCTCATATGCTCTGCCTGTATTTGTTAAAATGGTAATTAAATCTGGATGTGTTGCTCCAATAGTCTCGCCAGATATAAGAGCACTGTAAGCCTTTCTCCAGACCAGAACAACTGAAGCCAAAAGTTCAATTTAGTGTAAAAAGGCTTCTTCCTTTGGGCAACATGGTGTCCGAACTTAATTCAGTGCATACCAGCAAAAATGCAATACTGAAGTGCGATCTTTTTTCAATGTGTGTAGGTATGCTAATGAGTGACCAAAATCCTCTTTCATTCAAACTAATATAGAAAGATCTAGCATTTGCCAAAAAAGCAGTCTACTAATTTATGACTAGTTGGCTGAAAATGAGAATTTTCATCCCATGGGATATTCTGCTATTTCAACATTTGTTTTTGTCCTGAACTGGAATCAGAAGTCAAAATATTGACATTTTTTCTTGGAACAAAGAGTTCTGACATTTCAATGCTCCCAAATCAAAACATTTCATTGTGGCTCAGTTTGATGTCGACCTATTGTCAGAGTGTCTCATGGGATTTGTATTTTTGTTACTTCATGCTCTCATTCTCCTATATGGGCTGGGCTCCCCAGCTTGACTACCTTACTGATGATGTACCACAAGCCATGGGACTTCTATGGTACATCATGGTTGTTCAACCAGAGGGCAGACAGCCATGCATCATGGATTGATGTAGTGCCATCAGGGAGCCTGCACATAGGGCAGGAGGGGGACAGAAGGTGTCTGAATTACAATTCCCATGTGGCGCTGTGGAATCTCAAGCAGTTCTTCACCTTGCAATGAGAAGTTGTCAAAAATCAGTGTCCTCAAATTTTTACAAGTACACAAGTACAGTATTCTTAGGCGTAAGCATGTATTTGTGGTAGGGCAACGCTAACTTCTTTCTTTCTTTCTTTCTTTCTTTCTTTCTTTCTTTCTTTTGACTGTATTCTAAAATTAGCCTCCGGATTTGGAGCTCTGTGATCTCTAGCCAAAAAATATGTTTTGCAGTCTGGATAAGATAATCCAAACCTGAAATGTCATAGTAGAAATAGTGCACTTGCCTTTTCTATGCTATCTGTTGAATCAAATTTTGGCTTATGTAACACTTTGAAAATGAATTTGGTTTTATCCACACTTGTCACATAATTTGACACAATTATAGATTGCTGCTCAAAGAAAACCTTGCAATGGAATAGGACTGAATGACATGCACTACTAGATGTGTAAGGGAACCATTCTTCTGGCTCCAGAACTATTAGTTTTTAATGAGTATTGAAGTCAATGGATATGTACCAATTTATACCAGCTGAAGATCTTCCCTGCAGATTTTTTTATCTGCCTAGAAAGGAAACAGATATACTGGGGATCATAGGTGCTGGAAATAGGGTGCTCAGAGGAGTGGGGGCTGCTGCACCCCCTGGCTTGAAGTGATTTCCATCATATACAGGGTTTACAGTTTGGCTCAATGGCTCTCAGCACCCCCACTATACAAATTGTTCCAGCACCCCTGCTGGGGATGGGAAAACTTATTTTGTTATATTTTAGAATCTACTCAAAAATGTGGGTTTTGTATTTGAAATAATTGGCTTATACTGGTAATGCAGTAATTATAGCTCAGCATGAACCTGCATTGCTTTGCATCAAAAACATTTACTGAAAATATTTAGGCTGTACAAGAATGCAGGATCAGGCCTACTATATCTTCAGCAGTATGAAGATCAGTCTTTTGCAATATGAGGGACTATATTAGGATATCTGTTGAGACCATGGGTGGCTTGTGACTCCGCCATTTGGCCCCGCCCCTGCTTGGCCTCCTCCGCTGAAGCCCTGCCCCCACTCCACAGCCCAGTTTGGCCCCCTCCCTTGAGGTATCTCCCCCAGCCCACCTTTTGTGTCTCTTTTCCCAAAGCCTTCCCTGTGCACCTCTCGTGCCTCTTCCCCTGAGGCACCCACCTGCCTGCCACTCATGCCTCTTCACCCTCTCCCCCAAGACCTCCTCTCCCCTCCCCGCCCACCCACCTGGTTGGCCACTCACATGCACGTCTTCACACACACCCCATGACCCCCGTGCATGCAGAGCGGCGATGGTGGCCTCAGGGGGAAGAGGACTAGCAGGACTGGCACTTCGGGGCAGAGCGTAGGCAGGGCCACAGCCCAGGCACCCTTTCAGCAGTGGCATACTCCAAAGATGGCGGGCTGGCTTTTTGGGGAGACTTAGCCGCTCCTGGCCTCTTATACCCACCACCCATGGCTGAGACATAAATTTTATATATACACATACGTATGTGTGTTTATATAGATGTGTGTTTTATATATAGATACATTTATGGATGTGCTACAAAATATATATAACTTACACACAGACATAAATGCTGAGGTGCAGAAGTGACATAACTGTATTTTCACCAGAGGCAGTTTTATCACATCACTGTACATCAAATTTCAAAAACAAGTGCTAATGTTGAAACTGGCTATTAACCAAAGCTGTCAAATTAAGTGTTCCCATCTGAGGTGATAAATGGAGAGTACATAACTGTAAATCATGGCTTATGAAAAATAATTCATTGACATCTGGCAGTAACATCTGGCTTTGTATTTGATGCTCCAAAGCAAATGGAGTTTGTACTTTGTTTTTTTTTTAATTAGTTTTCAAGATCATTTATTTCTGAAACATGTAACTAATTCATATAATACAGGTATAGCAACTTAGACCAAAAGATTTAATTTCATAGCGATCATCTAAGGTGAATTAATATCAGTGGTTTACACCTGCATATTAGATGATAAATGAGTTCCAGCCAGAATCACTGGGATGGTTTATATTATCGCTTGTCCCGTTTTCACCATAACACTATAGTATTCCCACTTAGTGCTGAGTTCTTTATGGTAGAGAGACTGTTAAGCCTCATATTTTTATCACCTCCATTGCTGCTTCAGTTCTGTGTAATAAGTTAATCAGGTAATCAGGCTTGTTTGCTTTGGGAGATTTCTCAGATCAGGGGTACTGGAACAATTTTTATAGTGGGGGTGCTGATGATAGAAACCATGGATACCACATATTTGGTGTTTGTTATTACTACTTCACGTCAGGGGGTGAGGCAGCATGCGTAGTTCCAGCAACACCATCTCAGATAACAGTACTCCTCGGTACTCTTTATTTTTCTGCTCTCTACTGTCAAGCAACTTTGAATTACAAGTGGGGAAAAAACAGTGTCACTTCTAATTAATGTTAACAATGTTTCACAAGTGAAAATTTCTCTCTTCCCATGTATGGAAATTTGCTATCTACTGATTTCACTTAAGATTCAGAAATTGGGCCCTGATTCTGCAAAAACCTGCATATATAACTTTATTCCTGGGAGTAGTCCCATTGACTACTCACATAGAAATGTTTTTTCATGTGCATAGATGTTTGCACTTATTCAAAGTGCTTTACAAATACTACCTAGTCTATGCAGACTACCTGTGACACTGGTACATTTATTCATATCCATTTTACAGATGGAGAAACTGAGACCCAGAGAGTTGCTAATATTAGTTTTCACAGAATATTATTAGTGGTATTACAATAATGCTTAAAGATGCCATACAGGTTCTGTTCCCTAGCATGCTGGACATCGTACAAATTCATAGTGAGAGAGAGTCCCTACCCTGAGGAGCTTACCAACTAATAAAACAAGAAACAGCAAAGGCGGGGGTGGGGGAGATAAAATATACAAGCAAAGTGCTTAGGATGATGAAAGGCACATGTGTTTTCAGTTCCATTTCCTTCCCCCCAGGTCATCAGCAAATAAAGGGATGTGTGGAAGAATCAAAATATAAGCAATGCCAATATATATCAGTTAGCTATACAATTTTTTTAAAAAAATACTACAAATCAAGCATACACAATATCCCTTTAATCTAACCATTCGTAGTTGTCTGATTTCTTGTAGGTGTCTGAAAAGAAGAGGGTCTTAGAAATTTAAAGGAGGAGAGAAACAGGGCCGGCTCCAGCTTTTTTGCGGCCCCAAGCGGCGAAGCGGGGAAATAAATAAATAAATAAATAAAAATAAAGCTGCGATCAGCAGCATTTCAGCGGCAGCTCTACCATGCCGCTTCGTAATTTGGCAGCGGGCCCGTCGCCAAATTGCCACCGCAGACCCGGACGTGCTGCCCCTTTCCATTGGCCGCCCCAAGCACCTGCTTCCTTTGCTGGTTCCTGGAATCGGCCCTGGAGAGAAAGGTAGCCTTATGGATCAATTCAGGGAGGGTGTTATAAGAATAAAGGGTAGTACAGATGAAAGAGAGAGTCAGAACGAAATAGCGCTTTAAAAACATTTCTTTTCACATGATCTTAAATTCTTTGATTCTTGTTCTACAAAATACTCCTACTTTAAAAGTGGGGGGGGAAGTGTGGGGGGGAAATAGTGGAGCGCTGTTAAAATGTAGATTAAAAGAGTGGAATTGATGTGGTCTGCTACAGAGAAGAAGGCTGTGAAAAGACTGTGAAGGGAGGTTTCTCCCTATGCTTAGGATACAGAACAATGCTTGAATCTCCTTAGCCATGGGAATTGGTTTGCTGGTGGAAGTAGGATAGGGGCAGGGGAGGATTTGGCCAGTGGTTCGATGTCTAAACAGATGCATGGGCTAAAACCTCCCAAACTTCAACGGGATTATTCACAGCAGTAAATACTATACTTGGTAATAAGTGGTCGCAAAGATTACAAAGATTTTAGTGGTGAGAGTATATGGGCTCCATGAAAATCCTGTGTTCAGTACTGTTCCCCTCTTGTAACCTTTACACATTTTCCTAAGTTTCTTTCTTTGAATACGCTCCATATATCTAGCATATTCCAATATCTCCCAATAGAAAACCATATATTGGTAGTTGGTGCCATTTTGATAAGTAAATCAGTTGACTGTGGCATTGAGTGTGAATTATGGATGAAGCATGTTCATTTAGGATATTTTTTTCCATATAGTTCCCCCGATGTTTGGGTATATATTTGATAATATAAATAGATTGTCATATGAACAGGGCGTTGGGTGGTAGGGAAGTTTTAATTACAGATCAATTTAGCAAGTCCATTTGATCTCTTGTTACCAGCCTTGTAGATGAATGCAGAGAAGAAATGTTGAGAAAAATTTGAAAGGTAAGGAAAAAAGGGGATTTGTATCTAAGTCTTAGTTCAGTTAGATTGGTCAGTGCCTGGTTTTAAAAAAAATATCCAAACCTGACAGGTTAGCAATATTTCCACTCAACGTTACACTTCTGCTAAGAATGATTTATGTCTTTCTAGTTTTCCAGTGATTATGTTCCATGCTTGTTTACTTTTATATTTTTGGCTTCTTCAGTGCACCTAAATGCAGGACTGGAAAAAAGGGGATGGCTTCATGGGGTTTAACAAGACAAATGCTCTGTTGTGCTGCCAGCAGCCCTGAATAGCAGATATTCTGTTTCCCAGCTTTATGAAACATATACATTTTATTTTACAGTACACAAGAAGAAATTTTTCATAGCTCTGCAGACAGAACAATTAAAGCACAGTTTAGACTTACAGGGTCAAGGACAGAGGTTACATGTTACTGTCAAGGACTTACTTGGACTGACAAAGACACTTCCCGAAGTTTCATTTCTATTTACAAAGTAAAACCTTCCCCCTCCACAAGTTTAAATTGTTTTTTCCCCCATTTACCATGCTAATTACTTAAGATTAATTTTTTTAAATACCTCAGAACATAGGAATTGACATATTATGTCAGGCAAGTGGATGGTCTAGTCCAGTGTCCTGTCTTCAATGGGACAGATGCTTCAGAAAAAAAGTGCAGGAAATCCCTTAATGGAATAACCTGCCATACAGAGATATTTTTTAATCCCCTTCAGTCAGAGGTTAGTTTATGCCTTGTGGCAGGTTAGTTTATTGCCCTTCCATTTTTTTTTAAAAAAATCTATCTAATGTAACTGGATGTTCTTATTATCTATTTAAATTTCTAGTCCGTTTTGAAAGATCAGCTCTGCTAGGTAAAGGAGAATCTCAGAGCAAGCATATGGTTAAATTGTTCTGCTTCCCTGAAAGATATCTCTATTTCCGCTAGAGAACAACTCCTTTCAAGGAAATTCTTGAAGTGGTACAAGTATATCTGTGGTTGTCAATGTCACTTCCATTTTCAGTTAAGTGTTTTTACCTTCAAGCCTAGAAATACAATATAGCAACTGATCAGTAGCTACTTTCTCTTCTTCCCATCTTGAGAGAAAAATCTATTCCATCTAACCAAAGACAAAATCCATCTTGATTGATATCAACTATTTAGAAATGCCACCCTTTGTTTTAGTGCTGGTTACAAGAATAGCCTGGAATTGAAATTCAAATTTACATTTGAAGTTTAGAACTGATGCCACTAGACAAATTGTTTGCTACCAGAGGAATTATATTTCAGATATATGTCAGAAACTTCCTAACACTCCCTCCATCTCAATTTTTGGTCAGATTTTCATTCCCTATTTACCCCAACAATCCCTTCTTCACACTTTGTCCTTTAATCCTAAAGTATAATTGGCAATAAAACCCTAGCAACCGTGTTTATTTATTACTCAACTAATGTACAGCCGATACAAATGGAAATATATTATTTTCAGTAGTAATCTATCCTTCCCCTCTTCCCCATTTAATCCAATAGACCATATGTTATAGTTCTCTTTTAAGTCAATCCAAGTATATTTCAGAATAAAAGAAAAGGAGGTTGTAATATACAGGATCATGACTTTATTTTCAAATTGGAATAGTACAAAAATAATGATAACCATGATTTATTTAATCTGTCTTCAGAGGAATTTATGCTGGAGGAATAAAATATTGGAATAAGTTTTGGTGGGCTTTATAAATTTTATTTTAAAACTCTTGTGGAGATGTGCATAGTTGGATATATTGGAATAAGTCCTATTCAGGTTTTCGAAGTGGTGAGGTATTACAATACATTTATTGTTTTCATTAAATATTGCATATTTGTTTTATTGTCATAATAAATCATTTGCTTGACTTTAATGAAAGTCTGTGAGAATCTTAATTATTTCTAGAGTTCTGGATGGGAGGGGAACCATTGCAGTTGTTTACAGCCAGGGATTGACCTGAGATCTGTTGAGTCCCAGTCCAGTGACTTAAATGTAACACCCATCCTTCATAAAATAGGGGAGGGTTTAGTCATCTATCTCAATAATTCAGATGCTCATGTTGTCCAAAGGGTCGGGGGAGGAGGAAAGCATTATGGCATGTATATGCCTCCAGACTGTGATGTATTCCACATATGCTAGTTGGAATAACCAACATAAGCTATTTTAGCTGAAAAAAGTGTGATTTTTATACAGCAAATAAATAAATTCAGAAAGTCATGCAAAATCCAGATCTCATTGTTTTAGAGAAGTTAAAGTAGTTAATAATGGGGATATAAGGTTAAGTTTCAAAGTACAATTATGAGAGTGACTATGCTAGTTACAGGACATAGTGCCTGGTATGGAAATGACATGGTAATACTGTACTTGTGGTAAGCCTCTGAGCATGACCAATGTGAACTGGATTTTTCCAAAAACCTGACCAGAGTCTGACTGAGCTGAACCTGATTGTACAATATGAAAGGTGCCATACTTTCTCTCCAATCAGCCTGACACCTTAGTACCTATTAAGCATTACAGAAACTTCCCAAAAATTAGGGTATCTGGCATTCACTGTTCTTCAAATCTATTTCTATATTTTTAAACACAGTATCAAGACTCGGGCTGACATTTTCTGTGCTGTATGTCAAAAACAGGGAATCCAGATGTTAATGGGACAGGGCAGGTTCTCAGCACCTCTGAACATGCAGTCACTTTCATGGAGGTGCCACGTTGGAAAATATTGGCCTTGTTATCTTTTTCAATGTTAAATATTACGCTTCATAGGCACTTCTAAATATATTCAATATTGGTTTAAATGGCTAAAAAAATGGCAGTTAAGGTATCAACATTTATTATTAGCTCAGCTATTATCTGAGTGCACATCAAACTCATTGGTCCTGAAGGGAACTAACAGTATTTTGATGTGAGTGAAAATAATACATTCATTATATGATATGTACGATTTGTACAGGATATTAATTTTAATTGAGAGGCTGTTAGGTAGTGTTTTCCATTAGACTGTATTTTTTTCATTGTTAGGACTGTCTTCCTTTGCATTTCAAAGGCACCTAACACAATGGGGCTCCAGTTCTAACTGAGGACATTAGACAAGACCACAATGAAAAAAAAAAACAAAAACCTCTCCGTGTATTTTACTTTATTTTTTTAACCCTTACATTTAATGTGTCAATATACCAGCTGAGAATTAGTGGCTGTATCTCTACCCCATTCCCACCACTCCCAGAGTTTGACATATTCCCTATACCAGAAGCGTAGGAAACTGGCATACCTGTTGTTGATAGAGCTGGCTGTAAATTTTTCAGCAAAATATTTTTTCTTCAGAAAATGCCAGTTCTTCAGTACAGAAACTGTTTGCAGAAAAGGGTTGGTTTGGACAAATTTCCCATTTTTATTTATTTATTTATTTTAAAGATTTAAAATTATTGAAATGTCCTGTTTATATATTTTGAAATGAAAAAAAAACCCCTCTCTTTTGTTTGGGTCAAAATGACTAGATTTTGAAATTTAAGCTAATGTATAGTTTAAAAAAATATAAAATGTCAATTTTTGAAATACATTTTAAAATTACTAGAACAAAACATTTCAATTGATCCTAATAAAATTTCTTCTCGGATTTTCTGTTTGCAAACATTTTGAGATTTTGACTTTTTGTACCAATTTGGGAATGGGACAAATTTTGAAAATCTCAAAAATTCTTGTGGGACAAAACCTTTCCCCCATCCTGCTCTATTTGGGTTTTCTGGCTTTATGCCAATGCAGCCGGATTCCCTGTTCCACCACTTGTGCAGAGCAAAAGGGATGGAACTATGGCTAAGAGTCTGGATGTGCTATTTGAAAATCCATCTGACATGCTCATTGTTTTCTGTTTTTCACCTTCACCTTCACCTGCTAATCCTTAACATTTGAAATATAGAGTGTTTATATTAATAACTCTCCCTGGAACATACAGTCATGTGTGTTGAAAAGTGAATCCACTTAAGTGCTGCAAAAAACAAACAAACACAAACTCAGAACACGTGAAAAAAACAAAAAAAACAAAACTTGAAAATTTCCCTTTAGCAATTGGCAAGTTGCAGTTTTCACTCTAACTAAAAATACTCTGTAAGGAAGAATCCTGTACCTTCAGGGGTAGACTATATGCTTTAATGTAGGTCTTTTCCCTCCCCAACATCCACTGTTCTATGATTCCAGTTTCTTAGGTCTTTTCAACCTTACATTTTTACCAAACAAGAGGACATATTTATGAAAATGATAAATTATTATAAAAAACATAAATTTCAGTGAGATTGAGTGTCCCCTATCCATTGTTGTAGAAAGTTATTATTATTATTTCTATTATTCCAGCCTCAACTCTCTAACTGAGATCGTGGCCCCATTGTGTTAGACATTGTACAAATACTTAGTAAGAGATGGTCCCTGCCCAGAAGAACTTACAATCAAAATAGACCAGAGGCACAGAGAGATGAAATGACTTGCTCGGTGTCACCCCCAGGATAGTGGCAGAACCAGGAATAGTAACCTGGTCTCCTGACTCCCAGTCCAGTTCTATAACCTCGAGGCTAGTGGTTCTCAAACTTTGGTACTGGTGATCCCTTTCACATAGCAAGCCTCTGAGTGAGACCCCTCTAATAAATTAAAAATACATTTTTATATATTTAACACCATTATAAATGCTGGAGGCAAAGCAGGATTTGGGGTGGAGGCTGACAGCTCACAACCCCCCCATGTAATAACCTCGCGACCCCTTGAGGGGTCCCAACCCCTAGTTTGAGAACCCCTGCTCTAGGCTATGCTGCCTTTCTGTATTCAACATGTTGCAGAAGTGGGCCCTGAATGCTTAAGAATGTAGGCCAATAACTTTGAATTCTCAATCAGCAACAGAGTAAAGAGAGAAAGATGTGTGCACACCCAAAGCAGGCTGAGTAGGAGTTAATTGCTGAGTGAGCAAACCGAAATAATAGAGGTTAGCTGTGGACAGAATGTATAATCTTAGAGCATCCAAAAAGTTATCCTAGTAGTGAATGGGTGACTGGAGACAGGGATGTTCTCAGAACAGCAGAGGGCTCAAAAGAAGAAGCAACAACTGCTCTAAAGTATGGTTACTGAAAGATCTAAGGTCATCAGAATTACACCATATAGGTTAATATATATAGTAGGAGCATGTTGATTTCTGCGCCAGAAGAAAGGGTGAAGGGTTTTGGTTTTGCATAGCAGCTGAAATCTCTGAAAGAAGGTACAGGAAGCTGTGGCTTATGGAGCTTTAAGAAGTGTGGTGACTCTGTGTGATTATTGCACTTCTACAGTCTGAAATATTCAGTTAGAAACAGAACCTAAAATGACATGGAGTTGGATATAGCAATGGTTGAAAACCTAAAAATAAATTTCACAACATTTTTTTGGAACTTCTAAAACCATTTTCATTTTGAAGTTTTCAAAAAGTACCAAGCTCTAAAATTGAGAACTTTTTACCAAAAATGCTTGAGCTTAGCTTTGTTCCTACATTTCTCCTCTTTGTTGTCTCTTTTCCTCATTTTTCCATATTACCACATTGAAAAGGGGGAAAAAACTAAAAATGACCCCCCCTCATTTTTGTAAAAACACACAAAGAATCCATCCTGGAAATTTTCCAAACCAATTATTTTCTTTGAGAATTTTTTGAAAACAGGCCATTTTTTGATTGAAAAACTATCATTTGAACAATTTTGAGCAGCTCTGCCTTTCAATAATGATTCACACCATGTGCAACTTGATTCATTCTTTCTGGCTGTTGTTTGTTTTGTTTACTTGTTGTTTTCAGCCAGTTGACGTAGTTATTTATAAATACATGACTGGCTAATTTGGATCTAGAGACATAACATAATTCCAACTGCATAGGGTCTTTAGCCCCAAAGGACTTAACTTCAGGTGAGACTACAAGCTTCAAGACCAGATGGGCTAGATATGGAAAACTGAAGGAAAATTGAGATGTAGGATAAGTACAATGGAACCATTTAATCTTTATAGCAACAATAACTGTGCTACCCTCAAGAAGACAGAGGAGGAAAAGATTAAGACGAACTCAAAGCAGGTTAATAGCCCAACTATCAATCATGAACTGAGCATTTACAGAAAGGAACCAGAAAGAAAAGGGTGCAATTAATTCTGAATCTCTTTGTAGTGAGAAACTGACAGATAGATGTCAGGGTCCCTGGAGATATTATGCCATTGAAAGGTTATCTTCAGAAGCTAGACCTAGCACTCACCCCAGTGCAAAAGGATGTGGGCTTTGGCCTTTCTTCACCCAACGCAGAAATATATCACTGGCTTCCCACCTGACACTGGTCACTACTAAAATCCATATTATACGGAGATTTTCAAAGGCACAAGTAGGAGCTAGTCGCCTAACATTGACTTCCAATGGGATTGGCACCCAATGACATTTGTGCCTTTGAAAATCTGTCCCAATTTCTGGGCTCTTGAATGTGTGTACCTGTGGAGAAAGGCTCCCTATGCTTTTGCTACAAAGTCTATCTACAAAGGGGGAAACATAATATAGCCCTAGTTAATTCTGTTAAAGAAAAAACTCAATATCACAGAAGTGTCAATAAATCCATTATTTTTAAAATTCTACAACCCACAACATTGTCAAAGAGTTAGGTTGTGGTTTTGCCTTTGGAATTCTCTCATTACAATTAAGAAAATAAATAGAAGGGGAAAATGTTCAGAGCAGTGTTGGAGATATAGCTGCTTGAATCTCAGTGGTGCAAATGGAAACAACATAGCTAACTGCATTCCGGCATGCACTTTTAAAAACGTAAGAGTAAGACTCTAGTAACCTTCTGCCTAGAATGTACAGGAATGGCTGCTGGAAAACAAACTAGCCTCATTAGTGCACACAATTCCGTTTTGGACTCATTTGGAATTGTAATTTTCCTTTGTTGCCTCAAAGGGGCACCATGCTATTCAGTCATTGGCACTCTGCTTCTCTTAGGAAATGCTAGAAACAATGCTCATATGGTGTTTCAAAGTAAGACAATGACCATGCAACTATTTTTTCCAATTATGGTGCCTAAAATAATATAGCAAACACCAAATGTAACCCTCAGGCTAGCTCTGCATTAATTCGCTCCCTCGCTAACATTCCTATTCATCAGCCTGATATCGCTTGCATATACACAATTTGAAATGAAAGCTTAAATTAAAATGTTGACTTTCTACACAGACATACTTTCTTTTTAATCTTTCTCAAATCAGAAATCTGATAGATTTTTTTAAATTAATCTCAAAGAGAAGAATTTGTACATGCTTGAGGAATAGTGATCCATCTGGAAGATTTCTCAAGCTGAATTCAGTTTAATAAACCTTTGTCTTTTCCTCAATCCTATTTGAGTAGTGAAACATTCATGTGTGAATTAAAAATTCTGAAATAAAAATAGATAGCCACGCGCACACACACACACACACACACAAACAAACAAAAAAACAACCAGAAGAAAATACAGCTCAAAAGACTACTTAAGTACAGTGGGTTTATATATAGGTGTTTCCTCAGTAAAATATAATCCTAGTACTATGTGCACATGTGACAAAATCTCTGAGTTACATAAAATAAAGAACATGGTCGTTATACATGATTTGGTTTGGATTTCAGTGTTGCTTATGTAGTAGTGGGAGCGCTCTCTAGTGCTTAGAGTAAAGGACTTCTGGTTTCCACTCCTAGTTAAGCAAATGTGTACAGAGGGGTGGTCTTTTAATTTCTGTCTGTTAATCCAGATACCCATTGGTAAAATGGATATAATACTCACATAATTTACAGCGAGATTTTTGTTCAGAGGCAAATTAATTGTTGCTAAATATGTTGAGATTCTCAGATCTAACTTGCTAAATAACTGCTGAGATTCATTTGTAAATTAGATGTTTTACTGTTCTCATTTTAGATTCATTTTTTATCTTCTCCATGGAAAAATGTATATTGTTGGTAGCACATTCTGCCCTTCACAAGAGATTGGAACAATGAGCCACAATGTGAATCCTTGAGCCTTTAATTAGAGCCCATAGATAAAAATGACACATTTCAAAAGTGTACTAGATGTTTATTTGAAGATCCAATTTACATCGGTACAGAACTGACAAACTAGTTATTGCAGAAGTGGGGTATGAGAAAAACAAAATGGTTGTGAAGCATCCATTTCAAATCTCAGAATATTTGCATTCATGGGGTAAGCTAAAGTGAGGACAGCTACATTCTGTATGCATAATGAAAAGTCCCTGTTTTGTGCCATAATCGTTGTGGTGCAGTGCAATGACTAACTGAAGAAAATGCTAATACCATGACTGAAAAAAACAAAGTATTTAGAAAATAGGCTCTATAATAACATGAAATTGAGGTTGATGTTCTCACTCTTTAAAGTGAACACTGGATTGCCCACTGACTTTTTTGTTGACGTTTTAATTGAAAAATAGATGGTTTGCAAAGTAATGAAATATTTGTGTTTTTGTATAAAAGGGTTCATGGTCAGAGACAGCCTAAAGAGCACAGTGGAAGACTCCTTTCTTCATCATTTCCCCCCATCCCCACCACAAGAATAAAGCTACATTTCTACTAACAAAACTGAATTAATTTGACGTTAGTGTTCTGAAGCTCTAATCATGATTGTGTATTTTTTACAGCATTATTCATAAGGATTATACAGCATACAATTAACAACAATAATAATTTGTTCTTTATAATTTCTTTCAAAGGGTTTTATATCCCTTTAAAAACATAAGGTCCACACCACCTTCATCAGGTTGGAGTATTGTAATCCCACTTTACAGCTAAGAGAGGCTAAAATGTGCATTTTTGAAAGTACATAAGAACACAAGAACGACCATACTGGGTCAGACCATCCCTGCCCATCCTGGCTAATAGCCATTGATGGACCTATCCTATCTCAACTTAACTTATCTAGTCGTTGTTGTTGTTTTTTTCTGAACCCTGTTATAGTCTTGGCCTTCACAACATTCTCTGGTAAAGAGTTCAACAGGTTGACTGTGCGTTGCGTGAAGAAATACTTCTTTTGGTTTGTTTTAAACCTGCTGCCTATTCATTTCATTTGGTGACCCCTAGTTCTTGTGTTCCATGTTTACTTTCTTTATACCAGTTATGATTTTATAGAACCCTATCATATCTCCCCTTAGTCGGCTCTTTTCCAAGCTGAAAAGTCACAATCTTATTAATCTCTCCTCATATGGAAGCTGTTCCATACCCTTAATCATTTTTGTTGCTCTTTTCTGTACCTTTTCCAATTCCAATATATCTTTTTTGAGATGGGGCGACCACATCTGCATGTAGTGTTCAAGATGTGGGCGTACGTTGGATTTATATAGAGGCAATATGATATTTTCTGTCTTATTATCTATCCCTTTCCTAATGATTCCCAACATTCTGTTAGCTTTTTTTGACTGTCGCTGCACATTAAGTGGATGTTTTCATAGAACTATCCACAATGATTCCAAGATCTCTTTCTAAAGTGGTAACAGCTAATTTATACCCCACATTTTATCTACATAATTGGGATTATGTTTTCCAAAGTGCATTACTTTGTATTTATCAACATTGAATTTCATCAGCCATTTTGTTGCCCAGTCACCCAGTTTTGAGAGATCCTTTTGTAGCTCTTCACAATCTGCCTGGGACTTAACTATCTTGAGAAGTTCTGTATCATCTGCAAATTTTGCCATCTCATTGTTTACCCCTTTTTCCAGATCATTTATGAATATGTTGAATAGGACTGGTCCCAATACAGACCCCTGGAGGACACCACTATTTACGTCCCTCCATTCTGAAAACTGACCATTTATTCCTCTCTTTGTTTCCTATCTTTTAACCAGTTACTGATCTGTAAGGATAAGGCCTTTGTCTGCAGCCATATTAAGGCCTGGTCCCCACTAACCCCCCACTTTGGACTAAGGTACGCAAATTCAGCTATGTTAATAACGTAGCTGAATTCGAAGTACCTTAGTCCGAACTTACCGCGGGTCCAGACGCGGCAGGGAGGCTCCCCCGTCAATGCTGCATACTCCTCTCGCCGAGCTGGAGTACCGGCGTCGGCTGCGAGCACTTCCGGGATGGATCCGGGATAGATTTATCGCGTCTAACCAGACGCGATAAATCGATCCCAGAACATCGATTGCCTGCCGCCAGACCCTCCGGTAAGTGTAGACGTACCCTAAGAGAGCTGCAGCCATTAGCTAAGAAGCATGAAGTCACATCCTCACATTCCATCTAAATTACATCAAAACAAAGTAATATCAGGTTGTTAAGAAGGAGATCCTGTCCTAATAGCACCCACTATCACCAGATAAATAAACAGATCTTAAGATGGTTAAAGAAAACTTAATTTGATAGCATTCTTTCTGGTAAGAAACCACTTATCAACAGCTGTGGTTGTGAAATCCTCATTTCTTTATTGTTTTATCTTTATGGTCCCCACTTTCCTATTGTTTGTCTGTATGATCTCTGTTTGGTTCTTTGATTGTTTCTGTCTGTTACATAATTAACTTTGCTAGGTGTAAATTAATCAAGGTGGTAGGGTATGATTGGTTAGAGAATTTTATTACTATATGTTAGGACTGGTTAGTAAAATTTTGGTAACATGATTGGTTAATAAATAGCTAAGCAGGACTCAAGTTTCACTATATAAACTGGGATCCAAAAGGAAGTTCTTTGGGAACCAACACTAGTACACTGCCCCAAGAACAGAGCTGCCAGACCTCAACATTCTGCCAATGACACCGTGCAGAAACTAGAATCCCCCAGATGACCTGATCCTGACTGGCCATCAAGAGAAGTTCATCTGTCTTATTGGGAGTGGTGAGTATTGTATGTGTACTGTGTGCTTTCTGTTTTGGTGATTGTTAATAAATAGAGGTTAATTAATATTACCGTGTAAGGCTCTTTCACTGGTAAAAGACCCCATAAACCCACAAAGGATTAAGCCCTGAGTCCAGAGGGAATGGGTGTTTACCCAGAGGAGTAGAGGGATAAAGTTAGAGTGCCTAAATTAAGAGGGTTACGCTTTGAGTCCTAAGAACTAGTGACCTTGAAGGTCACCTAAGAACTAGGTAGAGGTGGGTGACCTGGAGTGTGCAAGTGACAGAGAATTTTGTGCAGGTAACAGATCTATGAGAGGACCTTCCCTCTTATCCCATGACAGCTTACTTTGCTTGATGAGGGACCTTGTCAAAGGCTTTCTGAAAATCTAAGTACACTATATCCCCTGGATCACCTTTGTCCACATACTTGTTGATCCCCTCAAAGAATTCTAGTAGATTTGTAGGGCATGATTTCCCTTTACAAAAACCATGTTGCCTCTTTTCCAACAAATCGTGTTCATGTATGTGTCTGATAATTCTTTACTGATAGTTCTTTACTATAGTTTCAGCCACTTTGCCTGGTACTGAAATTAGGCTTACCAGCCTGTAATTGCCAGGATCACCTCTGGAGCCTTTTTAAAAAATTGTCATCACGTTAGTTATCCTCCAGTCATCTGGTACAGAAGCTGACTTAAATGATAGGTTACATACCAGAGTTAGTAGTTCTTAAATTTCACATTTAAGTTCTTTCAGAACTCTTTGGTGAATACCATCTGGTCCTGGTGACCTCTAATTTTCAATGTCCCCATTTTCGGATGCCGATTTGAAACAAAGGGAGCCTGATTTTCAATGGTGCTAGGGCAGGGGTGGAGAAACTATGGCTCACAGGCTCTGTTCTGCGTGCTGCCCCCACCCCAAGCGCTGCAGCTCCCTTTGGCCAGAAACCGTGGCCAATGGGAGCTGAAGGGGCAGCACCTGCAGATGGGACAGCGCGCAGCAGAGCTGCCTGGCCACACCTCTGCTTAGGAGCTGGGGTGGGAGACATGCTGTTGCTTCTGGGAGCTGCTTGAGGTAAGCGCCATCTGGAGCCTGCATCCCTGAGCCACTCTCCCACCCCCTGTGCCCCAACTCTCTGCCCCAGACCTGATCCCCCTCCCACTCTCTGAACCCCTCGGTCCCAGCCCGAAGCACCCTTCTGCACCCCGCATCCCAGAGCCTGCACCCCCAGCCAGAGTCCTCACCCCACCCCGTACCCCATCCCCACTGCCCCAGCCCAGAGTCCCCCCTCACACCCTGAACTTCTCATTTCTGGCCCCATCCCAGAGCCCACACCCCCAGCCAGAGCCCTTGCCCCCTTCTGCACCCCAACCCCAATTTTGTGAGCATTCATGGCCCGCCATACAATTTCTATACCCAGATGTGGCCCTCAGCCAAAAAGTTTGCCCACCCCTGTGCTAGGGACTGTCAGCCAATGGTAGCTCAGATCACCTGTTCAGAAATAAGTCTCTAAGGGACAGGTTTTCAAAGGTGTTCAGCTCTCATGTAGGCACCTTAAATATATGGCCAAGTTTCCAAAAGAGCTCAGCACAATGATTTCAGTGAGAACTTCCAGATACTGAGAATGACTGAAAATCTGACCTAAATTTAGGTGTCTAAGTGAGTGCTTGACTCTTTTGTATATCTGGATCCATATATCTAAATGTTGGCATCCAAAGTTAGAGGTGTATTTAAAAATTTGTCCCTATGTGACTCATTCAAGGTCACTATGAATTAGTTGAAAACTTAAAATAGAAGACAGAGCTCCGATCCCATGCACTAACCATGATATCACACTTTCCCTTTGAAACCAACTAAAGCTCAGAAAGATCCAAAAATATTCAGCAAATTTTTAAATGGTGGTTCAAAGTAAAAGGAGGGAAGTTCTCTGAATTAAATTCTTTGAGAAATGATAATGAAATAGAAATTAAATAAAGGTATCATAATGTCTAATCCCACAAAGAAACGGCACAGCCAGAATTTGCTCCAATTTTCTCTCTAGAAGTTCCAGCTAGTTGATATCCTTTCCCCACCATTCATCCTTTTCCAATATTGCATTTCCATCATTTGTTGTATGATGAAGTACTCAATTTCCAAAACAAAAAAACAAAAAACCCAGCTGTCTGTCACTAGGGTAGAGGCTAGTGTGGGGAAAGCAAATTTTATTGCAGACTTCTACTCTTCCCTCTTTTTTTGGTGTTTACACCTGTCAATCATTTCCACCCACTAATCATCATTTAACATTTTTGGTTTGAAAAAAATCTTTCTTCATAAATTAGTCTCTTCAGCACCACAATTATTATGGTTGATCTTCTCTGATTTCTCTCTCTTTCTGCTACTGAGGCTCCCAGGGAACAAACATGGTATTCCCGGTGCCATTGAACTAGAGCTGAATAAAAAGGGACTATGACCTTCCTATTGACCAACCTACTGATGTAACCGGTTTGGGGTCCCATTGTGCTAGGTGCTATACAAACATATAGAAAATGTCAGCCCCTGCCTTGTATGCCCCCTTCCCACTGAAACAATGCTTTTGGGTTAATTTACCACCACTGTATTCACTTGCATTTGTCTAGATTGAATACATTTTATTATATCCTGCTCTTATTTTTAACTTCTTCGAACCGATTCTGACTTTCGCTTTACTCAGGGTCTACATTATATTCAAGGAAAATAATGTGACACCACTTGCACAATACAATTTACAAATAATATAATATTTGTAAATTTCCAAAGACTATTGGCTCAAAATGTGAATGGTAATAGCTACAAGGTGCTGCTTTAATTTGCAAATATAATAAATTCACATCCTTTAATGGTTACACTTAAATAATTTCTTATTTTTAAGAAAAAAAAAATAATGCTGATCCAAAACCATTCACACATAAAAATGCCCAGTCAGGAGGGAAAATATCAGTGCTATAAAGATGTTTTTATCTTTGAAAAAAAATCTTAAAAAAGGTTGGCCGTTTAAATGAAATAATTCACATTAAGTTAGCTCTTTAGAGCTAATTTGTCGCATCCCTCTAGGGTTTGTAACCTCAGGTGTGATAGCTTTCAACTAGTGAGCAAGAACTAAGACAACACTAATTGTGTCTAATTTAAATTGACTGCTTAAATGGCTAACCGTTTTCTAATGTGGATGTTTTTATAGTTATCACTTCTTTCAAACACTTGGCTTTCTGTACAGTGGGCATACTCAGAATATTCCATTCGCTAGAAATATTAACAATTCTAGCAGTATTCCCCATGCTAAATATAGGGAATGACACTGGAAGTGGAATGACTTTTAAAGTGTGCCCACTGTAAATATTTAAATTAATTAGATAGCCCTCTACAAGGGCTGAACTGTTCATCTCTTAACTTGTTTACAGTGTTGTTGTGGTCATGTTGGTCCTAGTATATTAGAGAGACAAGGTGGGTGAGATCATATCTTTTATTGGACCAACTTCTGTTGGTGAAAGAGACAAGCTTTTGAGCTACACAGAGCTCTTGAAGTGCTCAAGAGGTTGTCTCTTTCACCAACAGAAGTTGGTCCAATAAAAGATTACCTCACCGACCATGTCTCTTAGCTTGTTATTTTACCAATTAATATATGTGAGGTGCTCAGATATTGCAGGTTGGAGGCCAGTTAAACAGACCGATGTGACACTTCTGGTTTTGAATTTTTTGCTTAGCAGTGCTCCATTATAGGGCTTAGGAGACATTTACTACATTCAAATTCAAAAGCAACTTTTATACCTCTCCAGTGGAGTCAATGTGATAATGTTGGCCTCATTGTGTTAGCAATATCTGAAAAACAAAAACAACTTCTTCATGATTGTCACATTGTGCTCAGGACAGGTCATACAACTCAACTCATAGCGAGGGATTTACCTCCGTTTACTCCCAGATGTAATTTCTTTCTACATACATTGTTGTTTTCACTTTTAATATTGTAAATAGTTTACATCACAAGTACTATATCAAGAAACTTGAGGTTATAAACTATGTTATGTGTACTAAAGTCATTAACCTATTGACTTTTTTAGATGCCTCTGCAACTATTTGTCTGTGTCCCTTATGTAGGGTCCTTATCCAGTGTTTGTCCTTTGTCAGTTTCAGAGATATGCGAAAGGCAGCCTGGAAAATTGTTTCACCTCCGTGCCCTTAAAGATAGTCTTGGTGAGCTCATTTGTGAAGTGCTGTGAAGGAACTCCTATTGTGCTGGTAGTGGTTGCACTTTGTGTTATCTGGCATTAGTTTTTGTTAGTATAAATACTCTCCCCCAGAGACATTAATATCCTTGTATGGACTTGGTAAATGAGCCATAGAGAATGGGGAAACAATCAAATCAAGTGAAATAATCTCAGTGGCTGCTGTGAACTCCCAATAGGGATGTATACAAGAAATAGTTTGAATGAGCTCTCATGTGGAGGTGTAAATGTTTTATCTCTATATGCTGGCAATAATTAAGGCTCTTAATGTTTAAGATGAAACAGTTCCCTGTTGGTTTGCTTTGTCATGGAACTGAGATCATTTTATTATTTCATCCTATTTCTGTTTTTTTTAAAGGAAATGTTTAGAAATACTCATTTTACTTCATGTAGGGGAGTTTTAACCACTCTTCAAAGTTTATAATGTCATGAGACACAAGCTTAGCTCCTGGTTCAGAGGCCTGAGGTATTTTCATTGTCATGGAGATGGAAAGAGTACATGAGGGTTATACTGAAAGCTATCAAATAATCTGTGAATTTTTCAGCCCTCCAACTGCTCTCTGTCCCCTCCCTTTGCCTCCCCGAGTGATGCCACAACAATTGTATCGGTCTTTTTTGTTTATAATAAAAATAGTGAAAATAGACCCTTGATCTCTGCATTCCAAGGGTGTCAGTCTAACTTTCTGAGGTTATTTCTCATTCCTCACAAATATTTTTCTAGGAGATTTTTGAGTCCTCCATTTATAGTATTTCTCCAGAATCTGAGGAGAGCATGACTGTACTATGCATGGAAACATAAAACCTTCATTTTGTTAAACTGGAAAAAATGAAGCTAATGTAAACAAGCATATTTTTAATTATTGCCATTATTTTGGGGTGTCATGCATGTGTATTTGTGTGGATATGCATGTGTGTGAACATATATGTATATACTGCTCTGTGAAATGCATAGAATAGATTAAAAACCATCTTTTATTTTCCATAAGCTACAGCACATTAAATAAAGTGAGATAGTATTTGGCAAGCAGAAAGCATTTTTTCATGCCCTGGTTATTTAAAAATTTGCATGATCCCTTTGGCAGATGATGATATCCTGTGGTTAGTGGTTTAAAACATGATATAATTTTTTCACAATTTTTCCAGTGTCCCAAACATAGATTTGCCTTCTGCAGTCACCTGCCAAGAGGCAGTTTACCCCTCGCCCCTCTGATTTCAGTGGTTGAATTCATAGACTATCAGGGCTGGAAGGGGCCTCAGGAGGTCATCTAGTCGAACCTCCTGCTCAAAGCAGGACCAATCCCCAGATAGATTTTTGCCCCAGATCCCTAAATGGCCCTCTCATGGATTGAACTCATAACCCTGGGTTAAGCAGACCAATGCTCAAACCACTGAGCCATCCCTCCCCCCTTAATTAAAGGGAAGTAGTTAAAAATGAGACTGAATTTTAATTGATCCAGGAGGCCATTCAGACCACTAATATATTTGTGAGCTGCACACTCTGTTGCATGAGTTTTGAAAAGAAAGTTTTATTCGTATACCCTACTGCAATAGGTGTTCTTAGGTCTAGGCAGTCTTCAATAGGAGTTTCACTTGACAGCTAAATTTAACAGAAACAAGGTGGGTGAAATATCTTTTATTGGACAAATTTCTGTTGTCTCTCTAATATCCTGGGCCTAACTCGGCTATAACAATGCTACATACAACAGCTAAATTTAAGAGTGAGACAGAACCTTCTTCAGTATCCCTGTACTTTACTCTTAGCAGGGAGTACTTGGACTAGCAGATCATGTGTTCAGGGTGTGGGTGGGGAGAACATGGTCCTCATACTGGTCCCCCATGCTAGAGGTGAGACAAAATACATTTGCAATGACTGTAAAGGGAATTTTTTGATTGAGGCTTGTGATGGAGTGTTCATCCCACACCAGCCCTGTCAGGATTAAGGAAGCTGAGAAAGGGCCAGTTTAGCAGTTTAGGCTGGAGAAGCCCTGACTGAAGGATGAATCTCAGCTGAGCCAGGCGTGGGCTGGGCTAGTATAAAGCCAAGAAGCTAGCAACAGAAATGGCTGCAGTGAGGAAGTCTGTAGCCACCCTCTGTGTATTAGAGAGGGAAGGAGGAACCCAGGGAAAGAGTAGTATCCTGGGGGCCTGGCATTGAGGGAAGAACATACTGAGAAGAGAGAAGGGTGGAGAAGAAAGCCTGTGTGAGATGGGTAGGAAGCAGCCCAGGGAGAGAGCAGCCAGGTTGGAGACAGAGCAGACCTTGGCTGTGTGTTGGAGGGTATCTGGGCTGGAACTGGAGAAGTGGCCAGGCCTATGTGCACCTACCAGTCACTGATGGTCCAGTGAGACTCTATACCCTGGAGGAGAAGCCACCTAGTGATTCAGCCCTCCAGTTGAGAGGAAACTGCAGCTCCTGGAGTAAGAGAGGACAATGGGTTGGGAGACTGTGAGGGGTGACTTTGGACCTGGAAGAAAGCTAATCCCCAGAACAGCCAGGACGAGGCACCACCTGAGGTGAGTGAGTACTCTGTGACAAGGCTGCTGGTTACAGAGTCCCTGAAGTTCTCCTTGGCTCTCTACCCTTCAGGTTAATTAATCACAATGTACCAGTTCCTCAGATGGTGTATATTGGTGTAGGTAGCTCTATTGAAGTTGATGGAGCTTTGCTGGTTGACATCAGCTGAGGATCTGACCCAGCATGTTGTGCTGACTGATTATACTACAGTCAGTTGAATAAAGATGGCTAAGCCTCTGAATGGGGGTGTCTGAAAACAACAGTATATACAGTATGAATCGTATAGAGAACTGGAATCTAGTTGGGACAGAAAAGAACATACTGAATTTGTTATGGGTCATGTGAGTTGTTCATTAATTTTGAGTCTCTGGAGAGTGACTTGCTATAGCTCTCTCTCTCTCTCTTGTTTTCTTTCAATTCCTTTCCACTCTTTCCCAGCCCAGGGATGAATTTTTACATCCCCGCCTCTGTGCATCACTTGCTCTCTCTATTGCTTGTTTTCTCTGGATCCAAATCCTGCTTCACACTGGGACTTCTCTAAGACGCTTAGATGAGGATATTCATAAACAGGCACTCTACTTCTTGAAGGTTTTTCCATTTTTAGAAGGGTGGTCTTGCCCATTCATGCTACACTACTTTACATTTAAAAACAAACCTTCTCTTTTCCCACATAAGATTTATTTCTTTTCACTTCCAGTGGACTAAAATTTTCCCTTCTCTATATTTCAGAGTCTGCTTTTCCATGGAGGAAGCTAATACTATTTCACTTTATCAAATAAAGATGGCATAAATAGTTCTGTTATAATATGGACATGTCCATTCAAGTGAAGCCATTCTTAATTTGGCATGTACTACAGATCAAATGGAATAGGTAAAATGTTAATTGTAAGAGAGAATGAAAACTTGGAATAAGTTTGAACTTCCCCTGTCAGCTACAAAAATAATGGAGGATTATTCCACATTAAAGTGGGAGAAGTGTTATTTTAAAAATCTGAACTGGATCCTGCCTCTCACATGGATCATTTCCTACTGAAAGGAAGTAGCAGCAGCAGCTTTGTAAAAAGAACGTGGTCACTAAAGCCAATTACTCTCAGCATAGTTTTGGGATGAAGAAAAATAAGGCTTTTAAAAATAGTGGGTGCTAATGAAGATTAGTGCTAAAAAGGAATGCTAGCCGTTCTAGAGCTCAGTAGCAGCGGAACCCAGCACTGGAATAGGTTTCCATATTCTTATTTTTAGAGCATGGAAAAGTGTGTTAGGTGTTTAGCACAACAAATATAAAGACATAGGGAAAACTCTTGGTCCTGTTGAAGTCGATGGGCATTTTGCCACTACTTCAATGGGACTATTTCACCTATAGTCCTTGCCCCAAAGATTTTACAGTCTCATTTTAGATACAACTTCATAACTGAAAGAATGAAATAAAAAAGCTGGGGAGTAGGGTAACAAGATCTCACAGCTAGTCAGTGTAGACATATGCACATTTTGATTACACAGCTAAATTACATGACCAGGGTGAGTATATCCCTTAGTCATGCTGGGGTGCAGTTACATGTAGGAATAGGAAGAATAGCCCTGTTGGCTTCATAGAAAGAGAGTATCAAGAAAGTATCAGAGGGGTAGCCGTGTTAGTCTGAATCTGTAAAAAGCAACAGAGGGTCCTGTGGCACTTTTAAGACTAACAGAAGTATTGGGAGCATAAGCTTTTGTGGGTAAGAATCTCACTTCTTCAGATGCAAGTAATGGAAATCAAGAAAGGTGAAGTTCAAATCTGAGATGGGCCAAGCAGTTTATGCTTGGTTTTTCTGTCACAGAAATATCTAAATTTTGGACTCCTACTAAACTTTTTGTTTCAGTAATACTGTTTCAGCAGGTTAACTATATATCATGTAACATAAAGAGTATTTTGTTTTAACAATGTTAAATGAATAAATTAGTTGTCTTTCAATTTCATTGAATGTCCCCCTGTTCTCTTGTGTGTGTATATATGGCTGCCTCCTCAGTCCATTCATTATTTTATACACCACTTTTAGCCATCATGTAGTTAGTGAGACTCACAGATTACTTTCCCTACTAGAGCTAGAAGGAAACAGAGACCAGATTGTGTCTCAGAAGAAGTCCCACTCCCTACTTCTGCCTGTTATTGGTCTGCCCCGCTTGCTCGGGGCTTCTGGAAAAGTCACAATTAGGCCCATAGAGGATTGAAGGTGTTGATTAAAAAGAACTAAGTATCTATAAATGACATAATGACAAACGTATAGAACAGAACAGCTTACCGCTATCTGAAGACTCTAAACACCACAGAGTGAGATGACATTATTTAAGGTGCTACGGGGGAAAAAAGATGAGTTGAAGAATAGGAAAATGTGGGTGGCATACGATGAAGATAATGTTGAGTTGGCCTTAGCAGGCTCAGGAATAATCTTCCACAGGAAGGGGCAGCAACCCCATCACTATACAAAGCTACATTTGACTTAATACCAGACTGCATGTAACAATCTATCTGTTGTAGGGAATAATCCTACATCAGCAGAGATGGACTGTGCAACATAATGGCGCTTCTCCATTTCTTTCTTCTATACATTTAACTGAAGGAGAGAAAGCTGGATCAGTGCTTTTTAAGCAATGTTCATGCCCGAGTGTTCTTCCTTCACTGAGATGTTTGCAAAATATAAATACATTATGAGGGCAGAATTTCACCTTGTACTAACATCCTGGATCTGCTTAGTCAAAACCATTGAACAATGACTAAAATGACCAACATTTTTCTTGGCAGCTGAGATGGCTTGCTACATCTGTCATTCATCTCCCAGAAACCCACAAACTACAAAATTGAGACAATGTGTAAAAAAAGTGATGTGTGCAAACCTACTGTCCTTGCAGTATTTTATTAGTAAAACAACATTATTAATGACTTTCCACCTGGCTGTAAGTCTGTGTGGTTAAAGAAAGTCACTTGTTTCGGCTGGGATCACTTTTCCTCCCAAAAGCCCATAGTCAGGGAAGCTCAGACATCTACCTGGGAAGTAGCCCTGAAGGCAGGGACTAAAACCTATTCCTTGCCTTGGAAACTCATTGTTGAAGCAGAGAACATTAGGCTGGGTAGCTGCTTGTTTCTTTGGATGTTTGCACTGCAATTAGAGACCTGTGGCTGGCCTGTGCCAGCTGACTTGGTCTTGGGCTCAGGGGCTGTTTAATTGCTGCATATATGCTTAGGTTGGAGTCCAACCTCTTGGACCCTCCCTCCTCACAGGGCCCTAGAACCTAAGGCTCCAGCCTAAGCCTGAATGTCTACATTGCAATTAAACAGCCATGTGAGCCTGAGCCCCATGAGTCTGAGTCAGCTGGCTTGGGCCAGCTGTTGGTTTTTAATTGCATTGCAGACATGCCCATAGTTTCCTCTTGGGAAGAAGTACTCCCAAAGCAGGGATTTGTATGGTGGTTGGTAAACTAAATGCAGATTGGCCCACATAATGGCCAGTATGATTGCCACATTTGGCTTGTTAAATACTGTATGGCAGATATTTGGGCTATTTTACCAAATTTGATATTTGGCTAATCCATCCCTAGAACATGATCTTCCAGTGGATGATGGTACTAAAAATGCCAGAAACTAGTGTTGGTCGAGTGTCTGCTTGCTGGGCTAACAGCTATTAAGAGTTAAGTCAAGGAAGTTAAAGGTGGCCAGCCTTTCAGAAACAGCAACTCTGAGTGGTGTGTTAAGACATTTGTTCATGTAGGGCCAATCTTGATCCCACTGAAGTCAATGGCCCATGGACTTGAAAGTGACCAGGTTCACTTCTTTACATCGATGTCTAGGTTGATTGCCTTAATTAAATTAGTAACTGTCTCTGCATGTGACTTTTTTATGTGAGATTTTCTCAGTTATGGGACATTTTACATTTTTATTTGCAAATCTGGCAGTTATTGAACAATGAATCTCAAACCCCAGAATGACTTACAAAAGTTCAAACGGATACAGGCATGGCTCTAAAATGGCCCTTTGCCTTGCTCAAACCTAAGACTGCATCCATGGCATCCTTTATTAGAGCACTTTGAGTCAAGCACAATTGCTTAATAAAAGGTTAACTTTGAAGGCACATTAAATATCTCTATAAAGGCACAATTAAAGCCATCCATGTCCATGAACTGGAATGCCCTGTGATTTGTTTAATCATGAATTTCTTGAGAATGGATGGAACACTCCAAAAATGAAAATAATTAGAGGTAGCCCCCACTGCATTTTGCAGAACAGTACTCTGTCACAGCACAGTTTTTGATAACATATGGGGGAGGTTTTGGGACCCTCAGTGTAGGTACTAAGAACTTTCTCCACTGGTAATATAAGACCTAACCAGTAATAATAGTCCTTAGCACTTTACTTACAAAGGCCTGTACAAACATTAAATCCTCACAACACCCCTGAATTGCAGGCTTTGGGGAGTATTAACTCCATTTCAAAATTAAGAAACTGAGGCATGTGAGAAATTATGTGACTTAGTAAAGCTACAGAGGGAACCAATTCCAGAACTGGTATAAACTCAGGAATTTCAGGCTCCCAGTTCCCTACAAATCCAGAGAATATGTGCAGACAGAAGTTTTAGAGCTGATGTTTAAAGCCGATATTTCTTCTATTATTTTCTCTCTCAGCTTTGGGGAGTTTATTGAATGTGAGACTGAATAATACTAGTTTTAATCTAAAATTGGTTCAGGGCAGACACAGTGAAAACTTCCCTCAAATAGCTCTTACAGTGCACCTCAACCACAATGTGTATTCTCTAGAGTATAGTTTTATTTTCCCTTACCACAAACAAACAAATGTCAGAGTTTCCCTGTGAGCTTTATTTTCTCCCAAGAATAGTCAGATGAAAACAATGCTACCAACTAACTTAGCCAGAGTTTTACTGACTCTGTCTTGCTTGTCTACTCTAGCTCCTTCTCAAATCTTTCTTAAATATAACAGTTAATTAACTAATCCAGCCATTGGGTTGCCATGCCCTGATTTAACATCTGACATATGAATGATAGGAGTATTCTCACTGGCACATAACAATGCCACTCCCTGCCCGAGCCACACATTTCAAATTTGACCTGTGATCAAAACGACAAATAAAGCTTTTGAAAACCATAGGTGGGGAGGGAATAGAGACTAAGACACAAAGTAAATCAGTGCATGTGGCTCATATGAGGGTGATCTTCCATACCAGATTTGAAATTGGTTTAGAAGGTGCTTAAGTGGAGGAGGGGCAGTATTGCCTAATGATAGTTGCTAATTTTCCTGCAGCTTTTTCTTCTGTTGGTGCCACACACTGTATGGGAGCTGTGCTCATGAAACACAGAACCTTTCAGAGGTTTGGTTTAGTGATTCTTGAGGCCTGCACTCCATTAAGCTCAGGGGCCTAGCTGAATCAAACAGTCTGCACAGCCCCTGGCCCTAGTTTTGAAAGCGTTGGCCACAACTAATGAAATGAAATAAAAGACAGCAGAGCTAACCTTTTATTTTTCTACCTTGGATTGAGTTCTATTTAGCAATGACAAGAAATTTCTATCAGGTCCCCTCCATACGGTCCTTTCAGGGCTCCCATAAAGGAATGAATACAAGAGGAGAGCCTTTACCCATTCAGTTTTCAGCTCTGTTAGCTTTCAATACCAGAAATGTATTTAAAACTGGATAAGGTTTGTTAACTCTAATATAACACTGTCACTCATCCTGATCCAAAAGAATAAAACTATATATGTGATAGGATTTGCAATTCAAATGAAACCATTTTGTTTCTTGAAAATAGGCCGCTGTGGAGAGAAAAAAAGATTGTATAAAGGATCACATTTATCTACAGCAATAATATTATATCAGCACTGTTCATGACACTATAGTTTAGAATGTGCAAGCTGTTTCATTTATAATCCTTTCCTCTCCTCCCCTCCCTTGACTCAGAAGGTTTACAGTTTTCTGGTTATTTGGCCTTAAAATTTCACTCAAGTTAAAACTTGGAGGACTGTATAAGATCTGAGACAAAAAGCACATTTGTTGTAAGGTGAAATTCTGCAGACCTCTACTCCATAGTCTGTATCATTGCTAACAGTTGTTTTTGGAAAACATGAACAGGACTACATTAATTTTCTTTAGGGAAGAGGCTGTTGCATATGCATACTCACAGTCCTATAGTTCTGACCGACTTAATTTTATAAGGGATTTGCCCACTTAGCTTGCATGTGCTGCAGAAGTACTAACATAATGTAAGGGATCTGAAGGTGGGAGTGCAAAGTATTAGAAAATCTGTCCGCACATATTTACATATTGTGCTAATTACATTGGTCCCAAAGAAATTGTCACTGTCTACTTTGTCAAGTTAATGATAGAGGTAATTGCTGGAACAATTCTGCTGTTATCTGTGAGTGAAACTAATGATTACTAAAGGGGAGCTTTACAAAGAGACAGCTAGGAGTTAACTGCCATCTATGGTTTTGCAGAATCTCCCCCTATTGAGATAGTACTCAAAAGGCCCAGTCACTTGGTAATCTTAAATTCCTGGTTTGTAAGTAGGTAGTGAATACACATTTGAATGAAATATCCCCTGTAAATAACTGTGGGTTCAAAATTGTTCTGACAAATCCATCTGCAGAGTATGGAGGTCCAGTTAAAAAATGAAGCTCAAAGTGTCAATTCTAACATTTAGGGTCAGTTTCAAATAGTGACATCCCTGCAAATCAGTTATAAAAATTCTAATAACAGTCAAGAACTAAGTGCTCTTGGGCAACTGAATGGGACAAGACTGTTCCCTGAACCAGCCCTTCTCAACTCTCCAACAAAGGGATGTTTCATTTGAAAAGAGGGTCATAACAAGATAAATTCAGAGTTTCATCTGCTGAATTACATAATTTCATAGGGGAAGATGATCTGCAGTCTTCCAAAAATGTCTTTTCCCTGTAGTGAAAGTCTTAGCAAAACTTTAAGTGTCTTCTTCCCCCCTACCTCCATGTCATGGATCTATTTTAAAGACCCATAGATGGCATTTTCCTAAACAGTGATTGCTGATTAAAGGGAAGGAGGAGTCTCTTTTGGGACTATCTCCCAGATCACTCCAGTCAGGGAGTGATCTGGGAGACAGATGAGAAATCTAAGATATTTCATCTAACGGCAAACTTGAAATACTTTGCTAAGGCATACTTTTTACTTATGACAATCACAGGAAAACCCCAGAGTAGTAACTTTTCTATACAAAAGGATTCTCAGTGAATAGCTGAAAACATCAGTTTCAAAGCATCTGTCTCCTTGTGTGACTATTTCAGTGGGAATTTTGGGTGTGTAAGGAGAGGGGAATAGGCCTCACGAGCTTAGATGAGAGGGACTGGATTCTAAAACTAGCCATCCACTTGAAGGGAGAGGACCTGATTCAGTGTCTTTATTTCTGCAGTCCAAAATACAGCATGTGACAAAGAAAATAGAATGAAAATATTCTATAATTTTAACCTGTTAATTATCTGGATAGTCTTCATATATGTAAACTTTGAGATGGGGGATATATTTTAGACTAGACATGTACACAAACTAGTTACTACTGAACACCAACTAAAGAGGACAAAACAAAAACTGTGGCTTGAATGTTCTGCATGCTTGCCATATCTAGAGTGACCAGACAGTAAATGTGAAAAATCAGGACGGGGGTGAGGTGTTATAGGAGCCTATATAAGAAAAAGACCCAAAAAATCAGGACTGTCCCTATAAAATCAGGACATCTGGTCACTCTAGCCATATCTAAATATATAATATAATCCTGGAGAGACCTTATATTCCACTTCATGGTTAAAGAGCTTTCTGTAAAAATCTAGAAGGAATTAGAGTAGATCTCATCATTATAGTTACGTCAGTCAGCTTGCTTCCTAAGGGAAGATACTTTAGGAACCTACTACTAACACAATAATGTACCACAGGAAGGGAAAATGACACAAAGATTTATTTTTACTTTAATGCTCATAAAGGGCCACTCTTGCATAAAGTTTGCACCCAAAACTCTGATGACATCTGTGGAAGTTTGAGGGGCACAAGGAATGCAGTATCAACCCCTAATGATGCTTTTTGCTATAAACTTTTTCCCCTCCATTTTAATCTTTAAAAAATATACTTGAGGGGCTCATCTACACTTGCATTGCCAAGAATATTTCAGGCTGTTTTTATGAAAATAAATAGTGAATTTAGTGTATAATGTAATACTGTATGTATATTTTATGTTATAATACTGTCTGGTCTATATAACAGAACACACACACACTACTTTGTACCCTATGTTAAATATAGGAGAAAACCTTTAAGATAGCCTCAGACTATTAGGAACTCTGAGTGATTAACTAATGACTCCTCTTTTTTCAGTCTATTTTACTACTGTGACTGAAGTCACTGTTTATATGACCCCATTAATGTCCCCTTATAATTGCAGATGAAGGAAATCTTACGCTGTGGTTTGAATCCCACCTTCTGATATCTAGATTGCATAAATAGATTTAGCAACCCATGTTTTACAAAAAACACTAGCTTTGTGTAGGACTGGTAAATGTAAAGTTCCTGTTAAGAACACAACATATTTTTTTATTTGCACTTCAATTTCCTTATTAGACATTTTTCTTTTTAGAAGATAATAAAAAAATCTTTTACTAAGTTTTTCTTTTAAATTACCTTACCTACTACTTTAACAGCATACAGAGCCATTCATTTAGGCCCCACTTCTGCCAACTCACTTTGCATAGTACCTTACTCCATAGAGCCTTTTGTATTTGGTACTCTCTATTTTTCTTTTAAAATAGAGAAACAAAAGGAAAGTAGCCAAAAAGAGCATTTGAATCAGAAGTTGTCCCTCAACATCATCAATCTTCACAACTGAAACTCAAGATTTAAATATCTTAGTGTAAATTATATGTACTATGATAGCACCTAGTGTTTCCAACCTGGAGTGGGGCTTCGCTGTGCTAGGCACTGTACAAACACAAGAGTAAGAGACAGATGCTACTCCAAAGAGGCTGCAATCTAAATAGACAAGACTAACAACAGAAGGATTATCATCATTTTACTGGGGGGAATAGAGGCACAGAGGATTATGTACTTTACCTGAGATCACACACAGTCTGGGGTAGAACTCAGTTTTGGGGTAGAACGCAAAATGCCTGCAGCCTAGGCCAATGTGTTAACCACAAGATCAGACTTTCTTTTGGCCATGTTTCCTTCAGTATCTGATGAGGACAGAGGTCCCTTTGTAAGAAACATGCACAAAAGTACATCCCCATTTGTGTTTTCTTATGTCACCTCATTTGCTGATGCAACTAGGTAAATGCACACACAAATGAATACTTCAGGAGCTATTTGTACATGCAATTGTAGTAAATGTGTGTAAATGGAGACCTTAGCAAGGAGTACCAAAACATCCCTATTTTTATATGTTAACGATGCTATCAACTGTTGTACAAGAAACAGGGAATCCTGAATTCAGAACTTGAAAAATATAATACAGAAATGCCTAGCTAAGTAGCTGCCAGGTATGCAGGATGTAGTGCTTACCTGTTTCCAATACAAGCCACAGGAATAAAGGTAATATACCACGTTCAGCAACAGTGTAGATCTGCAGTTTATGGCAGCACAGCCTTTGTTAGCATGCCTTTTGTGCCCCAGGCACATTAGCAAAAGGTTTTCTCACTCAGAAATACTAGTCGGCTCCACTTCCTACAGTTAGATGTGGCACATTTCAAGTGTTTGCACAAGGGCTTAATGGAGTTTCATTAATCCACATCAAATTCATACCTTTAGTTAATTGGGATTAATTTTCTTGGATGTCCCCATATATAAGCCCTAAGGTAAAGCAAAAAAAAAAAAAAAACCCTGCACCTTAAAATGATAATGGACAATCTTGACTGAGAATGTGTGTCTCTTTTAGAAGCTATTAATTGGCTTGCTCTACCAACTGTTCTCAGGCTGTGGCTATGCTTCCTTACAGCTGGTTTTTGCCCTATGCTTTAGAATAGCGAATTCCTGCCTTTCAACACCTCCTGACTAGGGGCATGTCTACGCTTGCCATTTAAAATGGAAAAAGTCCCTTTTTTGTGCAAAAATCATGGGAGCATCTACACTTGCCAATGACTTTTTGCAGTGAAACTCAGAAGTTTCACTGCAAAAGGAAAACCACCTCCACGAGAGCCGTACAGCTCTTACCAGTGATGCTTTTGCAATGATGTGCAAGTGAAGACACGTTCTTCCTGTTTACACAGCTTTTCACCTCTGCAGGATATCCCACAGTGCCTAGGTGACCACTCTGGCCAGCAGCTCTGCTGCTCTGATGCCAGGTAAACAGACATCCACCCCTCTCCCTGTAAAACCTAGGAAACTTTGAAACTCCCCTTCCTGCTTTCTTGGCAAGTGCTCACTTATTTGGCCAGGTGACAATGCGCTCCACGGAGCAAAGGATCCCCTGCCTAGAACAATGCCGAGCTACTGGAGCTTATCAGTGTTTGGGGAGAGGCAGCTGCACAGGGACCCAGGATGCCCTGCGATCACTCCTCCCACCCCTTCCCACAAGACCCATCATCAAACTGGAGAGAGCTGCACTGTGGGATAGCGGCCCTAGAGTGCTGCTCTCATTGGTGATGGAAATACTGTAAATGTAAACACTTTCTGATGCCTGTGGAAGTAAGCGAGCACACAAACCAGCGCTTTACTTTCACTGATTCACTATCACTGGTGAAACTTACAGCTCAAAAACTCTGCAAGTGTAGACATAGCCTAGAAGTGCTTAAGAGTGTGACACATATTATCTTCTGGAGCATCTTGGCTGCTGAACACCTGATTTAAATGGATCTAAATCACACACAAGTGGTGGGCTGCTAGCCCTTCCTGAATTCTATCCAGACAAACACTTATTTCTGAGCAGAAGTGAGTTAGAGCAGCCTGGGCTCAATATGTCAGAAGTATACCCCCCACTACACTTTGGACAGCTTCTGAGCCTCCACTGTGTGTTGCTGAGCAATGGTGATCAGCAATTCTAAATCTCTCCTCCCATTGCTCACTACCTTGCAAGGTCAAGTTCATGATGAATAAGTTCTACAGGAGGTCTGGATTCCATCTAAAAATACAAAACTTGCACATACCCTTAAAGAGATGAGAGATCCCACATGGCTCAGAGGATGTTGCTTCAATCACTATTCCTACAGGGCCAGACATCTTTTATCTATAAATACCTGTTCAGTGTAGTAAATCAGTTGTAAATATAAACATGATTTACCATTTTGAATAAATCTTGGATTTTGTGAGAAACACTACTGAAATAGTGTCTAAGAACTCTATTCTACTGTAGGAAAATACCTCTATCTAGAATATGACCCTGCAGCTTTTTTAGGAGTTCCCTTGAGGCTGGGATGCTTTCATCCTTTAAAATTTACTTTAAATGGTAACACAGACATATTGCAAATGTCAATGTAATCTTTCAAAATTTTGCTTATGGTATATGCTTGCAAAACTACAAATTCTTAAAACTGGCAAAATATCAACCGTTGCTTATTTCTTTATAAAAGGTGGATTTTAGGTTTAATTTTAATGTTAATGTAAACAAATAGAGTACTTTTCTGAATATATTGACTGAAAAACTGAATGTTTCAGAAGAGTTGGACATGGGCCATTCATCTCTAGGCGACTGGTTTAAATCCAGCTGAAGTTAGCAGTGGCCAAAACTATTTGATCATTTGTCAGCCTTTTGATGACCTCTAGAATACTGTCAGCCTACTAGCAATTCTGATCTTACTTACACAAGTATAATTCAAAAATAACTACAGAAATCAATGGAGATGCATTGGTTTCAGGCTACCACATCACAAATAACGAGGAGTACTTGTGGCACCTTAGAAACTATCAAATTTATTTGGGCATAAGTTTTCGTGGGCTAAAACGGATGCGTGCCGTGGAAAATACAGTAGGAAGATATATATACACAGAGAACATGAAAAAATGGGTGTTGCCATACCAACTATAATGAGTTTGCAGATTAATTCCAATTCTGCAGTTTCTCGTTGGAGTCTATTTTTCAAGGTTTTTTTGTTGGAGAATTGTGATTTTTAGGTCTGTAGTTGATTGACCAGGAAGTTTGAAGTGTCCTCCGACTGGTTTTTGAATGTTATAATTCTTGACGTCTGATTTGTGTCCATTTATTCTTTTGCCTAGAGACTGTCCGGTTTGGCCAATGTACATGGCAGAGGGGTGTTGCTGGCACATGATGGCATATATCACATTGGTAGATGTGCAGGTGAACGAACCTCTGATGGTGTGGCTGATGTGATTAGGTCCTATGATGGTATCCCTTGAATAGAGATCTGGACAGAAGTGGCAACGGGCTTTGTTGCAAGGATAGGTTAGTGTTTTTGTTGTGTGGTATGTGGTTGCTGGTGAGTATTTTCTTCAGGTTGGGGGGCTGTCTGTAAGCGAGGACTGACCTGTCTCCCAAGATCTGTGAGAGTGAGGGATTGTCCTTCAGGATAAGTTGTAGATCCTTGATGATGCGCTGGAGAGGTTTTAGTTGGGGGCTGAAGGTGATGGCTAGTGGCATTCTGTTTCTTTCTTTGTTGGGCCTGTCCTGGAGTAGGTGACTTCTGGGTATTCTTCTGGATCTGTCAATCTGTTTCTTCACTTCAGCAGGTGGATATTGTAGTTTTAAGAATGCTTGATAGAGACCGTTAGGTGTTTGTCTCTGTCTGAGGGATTGGACCAAATGCGGTTGTATCGTAGAGCTTGGCTGTAGACAATGGATTGTGTGATGTGGTCTGGATGAAAGCTGGAGGTCTGTAGGTAAGTATAGAGGTCAGTAGGTTTCCGGTATAGGGTGGTGTTTATGTGACCATCGTTTATTAGCACTGTAGTGTCCAGGAAGTGGATCTCTTGTATGGACTGGTCCAGGCTGAGGTTGATGGTGGGATGGAAATTGTTGAAATCCTGGTGGAATTCCTGAAGGTCTTCTTTTCCATGGGTCCAGATGATGAAGATGTCATCAATGTAACACAAGTAGAACAGGGGCGTTAGGGAATAGGAGCTGAGGAAGCGTTGTTCTAAGTCAGCCATAAAAATGTTGACATTCTGTGAGGCCTCGCGGGTACCCATAGCAGTGCCGCTGACTTGAAGGAATACATTGTCCCCAAATGTGAAATAGTTGTGGGTGAGGACAAAGTCACAAAGTTCAGCCACCAGGTTTGCTGTGACATTATCGGGGATACTGTTCCTGACAGCTTGAAGTCCATCTTTGTGTAGAATGTTGAGGGCTTCTACATCCATACTGGCCAGGATGGTGTTTTCTGGAAGATCACCAATGGATTGTAGTTTCCTCAGGAAGTCAGTGGTGTCTCGAAGATAGCTAGGAGTGCTGGTAGCATAGGGCCTGAGGACAGAGTCTACATAGCCAGACAATCCTGCCAATGCCTGAGATGATGGGGTGTCCAGAATTTCCAGGTTTATGAATCTTGGGTAGCAGATACAATACCCCTGGTCCGAGTTCTAGGGGTGTGTCTGTGCAGATTTGTTCCTGTGCTTTTTTAGGGAGTTTCTTGAGCAAATGGTGTAGTTTCTTTTGGTAACCCTCAGTGGGATCAGAGGGTAATGGCCTGTAGAATGTGCTGTTAGAGACCTGCCTAGCAGCTTCTCCTTCGTATTCCGACCTATTCATGATGATGACAGCACCTCCTTTGTCAGCCTTTTTTCTTATGATGTCAGAGTTGTTCCTGAGGCTCTGGATGGCGTTGTGTTCTGCACGGCTGAGGTTATGGGGCAAGTGATGCTGCCTTTCCACAATTTCAGCCCATGCACATCGGCAGAAGCACTCTATGTAGAAGTCCAGTCTGTTGTTTCGACTTTCAGGAGGAGTCCATGCAGAATCCTTATTTTTGTAGTGTTGGTAGGAAGGTTTCTGTGGATTAGTGTGCTGTTCAGAGGTGTGTTGGAACTATTCCTTGAGTCAGAGACGTCGAAAATAGGATTCCAGGTCACTGCAGAACAGTATCATATTCGTGGAGGTGGCGGGACAGAAGGAGAGGCCCCGAGATATGACAGACTCTTCTGCTGGGCAGATTAACAATATTGTTGGGTGAGTTAAGGGAACCACTGTTGTGGCCCCTTGTGGCATGTAGTAGTTTAGATAGTTTAGTGTCCTTTTTCCTTTGTAGAGAAGCAAAGTGTGTGTTGTAAATGGCTTGTATAGTTTTTTTGAAGTCCAGCCACGAGGAAGTTTGTGTGGAAGCTTGGCTTTTTATGACAGTATCCAGTTTTGAGAGCTCATTCTTAATACATAGACATAGATATACATAGAATATCAGGGTTGGAAGGAACCTCGGGAGATCATCTAGTCCAACCCCCTGCTCAAAACAGGACCAATGCCTCTAGAATACTGTCAACCTATTAGCAAATCTTTCCCTGTTTGCTGTATAGGATGTTGATCAGGTGGTTCCACAGTTTCTTTGAGAGCGTGTGGCACAATCTGTCAGCGTAGTCTGTGTGGTATGAATAAAGACTGGGAGTGGATGATTGATTAGTCTCATTATAGTTGGTATGGCAACATCCATTTTTTCATGTTCTCTGTGTATATATATCTTCCTATTGTATTTTCCACTGCATGCATCCGATGAAGTGGGTTTTAGCCCATGAAAGCTTATGCCCAAATAAATTTGTTAGTCTCTAAGGTGACACAAGTACTCCTCATTCTTTTTGCTGATACAGACTAACATGGCTACCACTCTGAAACACATCACAAATGTGGACGGTTTCAACCAAAAGGCCAGGAAATAAAAGGGGGTGGAGATTGAATTCCCCTTACCCTGGAAGATTTCAAATGCACATCAGGTGCCATATCTGTTCAGTAGATAGTTATATGACTTCAATTTCCATTCATGTGACTTTGGCACTTTTTTCTAAAAATAATAGAATATGTGTACTTAGCATATTTTAACTGTAAACCTATCTTGTTACTTTAAAACTATATAAAGAAAGAACAATTAATGTACCTTTCCCCACTAATCAAAAAGGAAAGTAAAATTAAGAAAAATGTCTCTTCTTCCTCCTTTCATTTTTGACAGGTTAAACATGTGAAAATAAGTAATAGTAATTTGCCTGCATAATTTCATTTAATCTGCTGATTACAATAATGTAAAACTCACAAAGGAAAGACAAACTGATATAAATGAAGCCTGACAGCTACTGAAAGGATATGGCAGGCAAAGGACACAATTCTTCTAACACACATGAGTGTTTATGCATGTGAGTAGTCCTACTAAACTTGATGGGACTACTCATGTGCATAAAGTTATTCATATTTGCATCTTATTTAATACACACTTTCTGGTATTCATCCCATAATATTCTCTGTTCATCGCAAGGAGGCTTATCATGATGAGGGTCAGACAGTCCAGCTGATAAGGCTAATTCTAAGCAAATCAGCTCCTTGGCTTTGGAATGCTCTTCCACTTGACATTAAAAGAGAGAGTTGTGATTGGTGGTGTTTAGGTATGAATGTTCTCATAGGAATAGTAGGCTTTAGATTGGGGAAAACCCAATGGTAATTCCCTCCTGCAAAGCTCATTGTAGAGAAGATCTCAATGCAAACAAGCAGGCCTAAACCATGTTTTTGTTCCCAGAGCTAAGATGACTTTAATACAACACTTGTATTTTGGAACAGCATTTTTAGGAATAGATGTGCAAATGAGAACAATCATCCTATTTTTCTTTAGGGCTCTATTTCTGTTAATTATTACAAGCAGTAAAAAGGAACAGGTTTTACCAATGCAAGGTGTGCCACCATGGAGACCTTGTTTCCTTGGTTAGGGCTCAGCAGACAAAGTAGGACTCTGAGGGTTAAAAGTTAATGAAAGAGTAAAATGTGGTCAAAGTCAGAAGACATTATTTGAGCTAGTATGAAAATTTTTGACAACACATGAGACAGTTACTTGATGCTCCTCTATTGACCATGCAAATTGAATTAAATTTCAAAAATCAGCTCACACAAAGGCTAAATGAGAAAAAAGGTGGTAGGGGAAGTTTTCAATGTCTGTTTAAAAAACAAACAAAAAAACAAACAGTGTTTTGTGCTGATGGTTATTTTCTTTTCTGAACCTATAGCATGTGCCAAAGCAAGTTTCTATGCAAGATCATCTTGATACTTGTTTTCTTTCTCTCTCATAGGGCACTTTGCATGTGCACTACCCAGCAGGTTATTTCAGCTGAAGAATTGATATGATGTAGGGCTATTTAATTTGAAGGTTCATATAAGAAGTTTGCCATCCATGCAGTTTTGTTATTATCTGGAAGGAAAGTTTTGACAAATGAAATTGTCCATCTACCACTGAAAAATTCAAACATGTCTTATAACTATATGGAGAAACCTTATGGGCTCAGCTGTAAAACTGACGATCCAAAGCAAATAATGGAGACTTGGCTGTATACCATGCTCTCCAACCTCAACTAAGACATTAGCAGAAAGAAGGGTTTATTATTCCTTTACATTCCCTTATAGAATGGTGCTGTAGTATTTAGTACAAAATTATAACTCTTCTGCATGATTTTGAACCATCCTATAACATTGAATAAAGAATTGTCTGCCTGTTCTAGAATGCTAAAAGATTATTTTAAAAACATATAGAAAAGTTGTTGGTTGTGATGATTCTATAGATTTTCACAGTAATTACTTTACATCCCTGATAAGTGTTTAACAAGATCAGAGTCTAATGATTTTTGCATAAGGGTTTAAAGGCCATTGGTGAAATCCTGGCTCTAGTGAAGTCAATGGCAAAACTTCATTTAGCCTGTGTATGATTCTTAGGTTTCCTGTACTGAAGACTACATAACCCATTCATTGTGAAGGACCTGTGTCAGTGGGCCAAAATTCTGAGCTCTGTTACATCAGTGCAACTGCAACATGGAGCAAGTCTGATATACTGAGGGCAGATGTTGGTCCTTATCATTAGATTATGGCTGATTGGCTTCTTGTAGCATAGAAAGGGGTATACACAAAGCTTTGTGTGCTGATGTGATGTCAGATTTATCTAGATATTGATATAATGTTTAGCTCCATGGTATTTGAGCACCTGACATTTTTTTGCTAAATGCTACAAGTAAGGAGTAGAGTATGAACATTTTTCTGATTTTTGTCCAAATTTGGTTTGATACAAATATTCTGATCAGCTTTACTGATGACCATGACATATCATTACTATTTATTGGTCTCAATACTATATAGCCTCTTTATCATATATACAAGTGATTTCAAACATTACAAACTATATAACTGTTCTAGCTTTTAGCGCTAGGACTCATGGTGTGTGTGTGTGTGTGTGTGTGTGTGTATCCTGATGGGGTATACAAACTCCATACCGGAGAATAAGGGGTTAAAGAACTGCTCTGAGGTCAGCCAGTCCCATCCCACCACACCTGCCAGGCATGCATAGGCTGGAGGATGAGTTTAAAAGGGAGACAGAACAGCTTACTTGTTGGCAGACCAGAGAAGAGAACAGTCCTTTAATTCCTGGGGGAAAGTGTTGACTGAAGAAAGGAGCTTCCTAGATGACTGCTGTCCGAAGGCCACTTCCTGAAAGAAGAGAGGCCAGATTCTGAGACCCACTGATAGGGAATCATTCCCCTCTATTTCCTGTGAATTTTGTTTATTTGTGTTGATTCCCCTTGCTTTTTGTTCATGGACTTCCCCGGAAGGAGAGAGACTTTAAAGTGATCTGGTCAGAGAGCTAAGTTTCAGGAACCGGCAGGCTACAGTAAAGTTGGAGTGGCCATTGGTAGGGGACATGCATTGGGGAGAGAGCTACCATGCCATGTCCAGCCACAAGGAAGTGCCAGTCGTGCATATAGTGATGCTCTGACACAAAAGCCATCACTCTAGACATTCTGGTTGATTTTTTTGTTATATGATTGAGTTCTCTGTAACTAGAAGCAATAGCCTGTAAAATGTTTTTCCCTAATCCAACACTGGCATAACTGCATGTACTACTGTAACTAAGGAGACTAATGTAGGTAAGTAAGATGTACACATTTGGTGATGAGTTGTGGGTACATTTCTTAAGTGTTAAAATACTGCTGAATAAGGGCAAGCTGTCCCAAGATTGTAAACTAAATTAGCACTTCATTGGTTCCCCATCCCCCACTGTTTTTAATAGTATGTCTCAAACAGCCTACCACGTGGAGTGAGAGAGAGGCTTCATTACATGGGTTAGCACAACATATAGTATGAGTTTATATCCTCTTGGGTTATTTTAGCTTAGATCTGAAACATTGTTGCAAACTGAACTTTGGGGGAAAATACTCCACAAAAAATCAGACTCTTGCTGTGGTTCACAGATCACTGCCCAAGGACAAACAGCTGGCTCTTTGCATATCCCGAGGAGAGCTCTGCAACAGTCAGGCATCATCCGGACAGACAGGCCACTGAGCTTTGGTCTTGTTGGACTGTTAAAGGATTTGTCAATGACAGTTTTCCCATCAGACTCCCCAGAGCAGCAGAGCTTTCAGAGAAGATGGTCTCACTGTTCTAATCTCTGACAAGTGGCAAACCGTTCTTTTGCAGCTCTGCTCAGGAGAGAGGAATGCTAAAGCACAATTTACGTGCCAAACAGCTTACAATGAAAAATGCCAGAACTCATCTCTTCACTACACTTCACAGGCAGTGACTCCATAAGATGCCATGGTTTCCTACATCTTTGCGGTGCTGTTCTATACAGAAATGAATTTCGAGCTTCACTGCAGGAACAGGAAACCTTTTCGTTATGGCCACTACTACTCACTCTGTCAGTCTGTTCCTATCCACACTTGAGCTGCCTCAAGCTGCTCTATAAAGACTCTTCTCTGGCAAGCCAGCAGTCCTCCAAAGCTGTAAGCATTAACTTTAAAACTTTTTTTTTTACACTTGCAGTGAAGCACAAAGATTAAATTTGTGCAAAATATGATGCCAAATTGTCATGAACTTATTCTAAACATGATTCTACACCTTCATGGTCCATCTCTTTTTCTTTTTTAAAGTCAAGCATGAGAGTTGCAGCTTGTGGGTCTGAAAGAAGTTAACATGCTGAGTGAGCCTCCGAAGAGCTTTTATAAAAGTTCAAGAGACAGAAAACCAGGGTTTATACTGGTGTAACTGGGAGTTGAATCTGTCTTATCTACCTCAAACAACTCCTTAGAAATTGGATGCTACTCTTTCCACTGAGGGGCTGGGTGTTCTGGTTAGGAGTGGTAGGAAAGGGAAAATCAGGTTTGGAGGTATGGTTCCCTGTTAAATTGCATGCTGCCCCCAGGGCTGCCCAGAGGATTCAGGGGGCCTGGGGCAAAGCAATTTTGGGGGCCCCTTCCATAAAAAAAAATTGCAATACTAAAGAATACTATATTCTCATGGGGGCCCCTGTGGGGCCCGGGGCTGGGGCAAATTGCCCACTTTCCCCCCCAGCCCTGGCTGCCCCTGTATTTTAAAGCATTTTTCTGTCTTACTGTATCCTCCAGTAAGAAATAGAAAAGAAAGTATCAGTTTAAAATCTGCTCCAGCCTGGGCCCAAATGTCTACACTGCAATTTTTTTATTTGTTTTTTGTCCCGCAAGCACAAGTCAGCTGACCTGGGCTCTGAGACTTGGTGCCATGTGTTTTTTTTATCACAGCGTAGACATAACCCATGAGTTTTGAAACAGCAACTCAACCTTATGAGTATGAGGAACTCATCTGGCTCTGGATGTGGTCACGTGGGAACTCGAGGTTCACTTGGTCCAATAAACTCTCACTTGCCACTGTCCTCCCTGATTGGACAGAAGAGCCAGCAGATCATCAGTTAAGCCTTGTACCAAAAACAGCATAGTGCCTGCTCAATATGTTCAACACCCACAGCGGTAGCAGACTTGCTTTCTGTACTATTTCTTACTCCAGCCCACTCCTTTCCAACTTCGGCCCTGCTCTCTACCTTCCTCTGAACCTTCTGTCTCTGGCTTGTCTCCTGACCACGACTCCGGTTCTGTTCTGACTCCTGGCTGTGACCATTGATTTTGTTTCCTGACCGCAGCCTGGGTTCTGCTGCCTGGCGCCGCTCCAGCCATTAGGCCTAACTCTTGTTCCAACCACTGGGTCATACTACCTACACCCTGGTAAGAGACAATGAGTGGCATGATGTTGCTAATAAGTTCTTTGACAACTCCTGCTTTTTGTGAACAATCCCCTCCCAACTCCCTTCAGATGCAAACTGAAACACCAATTGCCAGACCTGTGCGGCTGTTTAAATGTGTATATGTTCTGCCACCTGTGGAACATGCCACATGTCACTTGACTTTAACAGGACTATGGTAGTAAGAATGTGGTATACATAAAATTCAGGAGTTCTTTTTAGTTTTCATTGTTTTCCTTTTATGTGCCCTGCTTATGGCTCCATTTCTTTATTTCTCTTCTTGCTATGACAATGTTGCTGAATACCGATGAAACAATAGTTTGCCAATCCATAGGGATTCCATTTTTAGGGTAAGTTCTTCAGGTTTAAACCCCACTAAACCCTACATTTTGGTGGAAGTGATGGGTCAGATTACTCATTTTCCTGTGGGAATGTTAGTGGTACCCTTGTGTAGTTAAACAGGTTGGCGATTTCTGTCCTAGTCCACTTCTAATTAAAACATAGAGCTGCAGCCCTGCTTTCTGTTTTAGTCCTGCCTTCCAATCTTTTACTACCTGAATCTGGAGAACAGGCTGTAAAACATTAAATATGGGAAAGCTGGGAAATGTAACACACTATAAATGTATGAAGGTAGGAGCTCAAATATGTGTGGACATAAAGATTTTATTTCTTTACATAAGGTTTAAATGAAGACTCTGCAGTATAAATCTCTGCTTTCAAAGTGAACTATCGCTTTTCAGAGGGAAGAAAGGTAAAACTGATTATGAGTTATAACATTACACCTTAAGGAAACATCATGGAAACCCTAATAAAGTCATGCATGCAAATAAGTGCACAGAACAAAGCAAAAAAAAAAAAATACATGCTGTGACTCTTTAAGTTTTGTATCTAAAGTTAACTTAAAGGAGTTATATAATTCCATGAAATTTTTATGTGAACAAGTCATGCAAGAATTGTCATTATGCAATCAAACTGCCAAGTGACAGCTGGGAGGTCTTCAGTTAAAGTTCATTATGTCCCATCTTTGAAATCTTTATCTGGCTCCTAATGGGCTTTGTGGGGGTAATGGTGGCCTGAGCAAAACAAGAAGTGGTAGTTCATTGGAACATGCTACAGTGGGTTGAATGCATGTAGCTACTCTATGCTGATGCATTTAAATATTCAGTGTTACTTTCAATTTAACATGTTTGAATCTAAACAATATAGAAAAACATTGAGTAACATTTAAGAATTACAATAATAAAAAAAATTAGATTAAAAAAACGGAAAATTGTTGCCTCTGGGCCAATTCCTGCTTAATTTACTCAAATAATCTAAGTGGGACACATTATGCTATCAATTTTTAAATAGAAATCTCTCCTAATATTTCTGGAACTAGAGTCAGGGTAATGTATCTCTCAAAGATATTTCACTAACTCAGATTTGCTTAGTCAGTTATCTGAAATGGATAACTACAGTGGGAGGTGTTTCTTCCCAGTATTGATTATCTGAATCCTTGCTACTGGGGGGGAATCTAGAAGAAGGGTCCTGCAGGTTAATAAATATCCTAATGGTATCAATAGAAACTTCTACTTAATGGCTGATAGTATGAAACAGCCCTTTTACTTTCATGAGCCTACTCCGATGACTTAAGGTGAGAAAGATTTGGACTTTGGTATATTTCAGTAATGACCTCCTATTTTCTAATGTATACTCAAAACAATATTATCAGGAGTTAAGTGGACTTGCATTGAAAGTGCATTAACTGAAGAAAGTAGGTATACTATGATAACCATTAATACTCTATTGCCAGTCCCTTAGTTTTGTGGGGCAGGTTTTTGTGTCTGAGTAGAAAACATCTATTTCAAGAATGGGAATCAAATTAACATTAGGTATAAGATGTATTGTTAGGTTTTCAATATGCAACTAATTTATCTAAAGTCCACTTGCTTCTCCTGAGCAAGATGATCAGAACGCTCTAAGTGTCCAAGCCATGCAGGCCAATATATATATATATCACTGCTATACTGAAGACCGCAACAACAGGCAAAGGAAGCAACCAGTGTTAAACTGAACCGAGTTAATATTTAGAGGAAATGTGACTCACTTCATGTGAAATTCTCTTGTAGGGGAGGGCAGCCTTTTCCTGCCTCCCTGCAAGTCGTAAAGCTAGTTTTGGCCCGAGGTGGAGACAGAAGGTTAAGTATCTCCCGGAAACATTTGCTAACTCAGTATTGCTTAGCCAGATGTCTGAATGGTTGACTATGGTGAGGTGGGTTATTCCCCAATATTGATGCACTGAATTGTTGACACGGGAGCCTGCAGGCTAATAAAGATTCCATTGACAGAATTTTAATAATTGACGTCTGCATCTAGCTGTTTTTGATATTCAGGGGCATGTTAAAATTATTGCTTAAAAAAGACCCATTATATATATTTGACTTCTATGGCCTCCTCTGCAATGTGTGGAGTAACTTTTTTCAATATACCTTTATGAGGTTCTCTGGTATGAACACTCTTATATAGGTTTACTTGATTTTTGGCCCTCACCCACAGGCTTGTAAATTACCTTCAGCTATATACTGGACTGTGAAATACGTCCCAGAAGCCCAGAGCATAAAAGAAATTAAGATAAAAATCAGTGCTTTAGTATTAGGCTGTGGTTATTTATTTTACCCTGCTCCTTTATGTTATCATCCCCTTTCACTTATTTGACTCCTTTCCCCAAACTCTTTCATCCACATTGCTGCTGTTAATATAATTGCTCCTTCACAAATCCTGACTCATTCAGCTGTTTTGCTGACACTACTTAGCTTCTAAATTTCCCAAATTAGGGTTCTTATGCTAACATTTTCTAGCCTTCCCTCCAGAAAACTTACCATTGTCAGTGCAACTGGAAGAAACAGTAAGTGACAAAAGTGTCTGTTTGGATAACCCATTGAAACTTATTTGGTGCAACTATGTCAGGTAAATAATGCAGTGTTTGACCATTACTTTTGATTAATATGTCTGATTTTATAACAAACATCACTTTCAACTTTCTACAGGAAAATATCTCACAGAAAACTTTTCCCTTGTGCTCTGGATGATTGCAGAATTAGATATTACAGTCACTCCAAGTAAATATATGATCACCGTGATATATCTGTGCTATGACTAATCATGCCCTATTAAACAAATTACAAGGCTAGAAAGAGCTCTGTACACTAATATATCTTTATCAGCTTGATAAGATAAAACAAAAATACCTGATTCTCTAGTTGTGTGGTGCTATAGCCAAGCTCTGCAGAGTACATCCACTAGATGGCAATAACATATAGGAAAGCCCCTCCTGGTGCTTAGGTCCTTGGTGTGTCTTGAAAAACTCAACAGTTCTAAATTGTAAAAATGGATCTGTGCTTGTGTTTAAAATGATAGACTTTAAATTGAAACCACTGTAGGGTTTTCTTTAATAGTTTTGATTAGAGTGAGGACACACTTTTACTGGAAAGTGCATCATCCAGCAGTGACTGGTTACCAGCTTAAAGTGGTTTTATTTGAAAATCTTTAAACAGAATAAATCAAAGAACACTTCACTGTTGTCTACATGTTCTCTGATTAACTAAAATGTTTGCTGCTGCCTCTTCCATGAGTCTCGTGATCCCAAGGCTGCAATTACAGGGCACAGAAAGGAACCGATGAAATCTGTGGATGGATTTTAATTTGTATCATAGCTCTCTGAGAGAAATGCTGCGGTGAAGCCCTGACAGGGTTCTTTAGGCATCCCTCCATGAATATGCTGCGGTTTGAATAGATATTTTTTTTTCTGTCTCTCAATTTTTTTGTGAAGAACATATCCATAATCATTTGACTTTTGGCCATATATACTTACCTCAGTTTAGATTTATTGTAATAGACAAAGCACAGAGATTTCCTTACCCATGAATTCCTCTGCAATTAGTTGATTGGTGTTATGCTTTCCATACAGAAAGAGCACCCATATACTTCCTTAATTTAAAATAAGTCTCTTTAGCATCAAGAAAGAATAAAAGTAAAGTTTCCATATGAGACGACAGTGCCTCTTATGAATAGGCTGCAACAATTTGATCTCTCAAAATAGGTGTTTGCAGACAGCAGGGTTCTTAAAAGATTACTGCAGATTTCTCAGAAGTTTAAAGGTATGGTGCATATAAGGCATAACAATTTCATAGCTCAATACACGTCAGTTGCTTGCAAAAATAATCATTTATTTATAGAGCACTTTTATTCAATGTATGCAATGCCTGTCATCCTACTGTTCATTGGAAGTCCACATTTTGTGGAAAAGCAGAGGGAGGTGTCATATCTACTATTATGTACAGTCCACACTTCTTGCACAGGCAAGACATCATTTTGAAGGGATAATTCACGAGATGCATATTCCTAGTAAACAGCACAATTCTCAGTTTATCTAGATCAGTAGAATGAAGGACTGTGGTAACCCTGCTGTGATCTGAATCTGTGGTTCATGGAAGCATAAGTATTCTGAACCACATACCTAGGTGACTACGGGTCTAAAGCAAAGTCCACTGAAGATAGTGGGAGTCTTTCCATTTATTCAAATGGGCTTTGGATCAGGCCCTAAGTCAGATACTAATTTTCTCCTTGATTTTACTGCTCTTTCACAATGTTTTTGGTTTGCCATTCATGCTTTCAGATGTAGCTTGAGCTATATTTTGTTTTAAACCCAACGTAAGTGACAAGTAGGAAAAGTGTTCATATTAACATAGTCTTCTTCAAACAGCATTACATTAATGGAGAGTAGGAACCTTTTAGTTTAGACTTGCAGCGTCCACACAGGGGAGTTGCAATGCAGCACTTTGGTGCGCACTATTATTCACACTCTGTAGTTTGAACTGCGTGGCAGGGTAGACATGCCTTTAGACTGTAATATCATTAATTGGATGATGACACTCGGCTCTAAATCTTTTCATCAGTCCCAGATGCTGCAGTCTCATTCTCCCAGGGTCAAATTCTGATCTAGTACTATACTGAATTGTACCCACCTATACTAGGGCAGAATTTTGTCTCTGGTGTCTAACAAAGATAAGGATTTAGATGAGGTGTCTGACTCAACATGGATAAGAAAGCAGTGATGCTTGTTGGCAAGGGGAAAGCAGTTGGAAGAATAGATAGAGTTGGGAGTTCATTCATACCTGTTGCAACTAGAACCTGCCTTAGCAGCTTGGAGGACATGTGACTGATTTAAATTCTAAACACACAAATTATACTCTAGATTAGCTTTTACTGAGTTTAAGACTAGATAATTTGTGAATTCTATTTCCTTTAGCTAATATGATTTTCTCTGTATAGTCATAGTAATTTTTTTTAATTACATCTGAAGTGCATCTGGACTGTGGTTTGGAAATGTCACAGTCAGCCTATCCCATAGTAATGAAACAACCTATGAACTCTAAGAAGTAATAATGAAGAGGAAGTGTGGCTGAAACCTACTCCATTCAGGATCTTTGGCCAAAAGAAGCACATCCTTTCTCATAAGATATGACCCTTAAAGGAGCACAATTTTCAGGGAGCCTAGGAAACTCCGAGTGACCTTGGACAAGAAATGAATTCAAGTGCTTATGGCCACATTGCCAAAAATATATTAGCATAAGCGAGTACATGCTAACCTCAGGAGTTCTAAGCTTTCTTATGCTGTGAGCACATCGCTGCAAAACTTTGTGGTGAAAAATTAGTTTTCTTTTCAATCAGTCCCTTTTCTTGGAATTTCAAGAAGCAGCAATAAGTAATAGTGTCTTTCACCTACAGCTACTCAGGAAGCTGTGATCATGCCTTCATATTGCAGAGTTTCTGGTTGGTCATCCATGCCTGTCATGTTCAGGCTACACTCTGATTAAAGCTGATCTACTTGGAAGGTGCAGCTATTGCAGAACAATCTACCTCTTCTGTGAGCAGATAATGCCTGTGCTCTAGGCTCTGCACTGGTTTCCTGTTCATATCCAGGTGCAATTCAAGCTGTTGATGATTATCTTTAAATTGTAGTGTCTGGGATGTGTTATCTAAGGTACAACATGTTACCCCATACTCAAATAAGCAGTCTGCTTCTGAGGTAAAGCCTCCAGGGTAGAGTGCAGAGTTTTCACATTTGAAGGCCTCCCATCACAGGAATTTGCTCCACTTGGCAGTCCACCTGCACCCAAATCTAATGAGCTTCAGACATTTTCACTCAGATTAGCTTTTTGTCTCTTTTTTTATTTTTCCGTTTTAGCTTGTGCCTTTTTCATTCCTTGATGATGAGAAGAAAATAATAAGTAAATGCTTTGGGCTTTTATGGTAGCTTCCCTGTGAGTATCACAAAGTGCTTGTTCTTTAATATTCTCCATCGCAGGCAGTTTGTGTAGTGGATCTTTTCCTCCCCCGCATTCCCAGTTTTGTAAATAATCATTTAGCTGCTACAGCCACTGGTGCTGAATAGCTCCATTAATCAGTAAAAAAGTAAGTCAAATTTATATTGGAGTACAATTTTTAGAAAGACTTAATAAATCAATAATGGTTTAATCAATTGCTATAGAGTGTAATAGTTCACTGGGTTGCTTATTAATCATGGCATACAACCATCTACCACACCTTCTACTTATGTTTATAGCTATTTGTAATACATACCACTCAATCTGCTCCATACTTGTAGCATCTATTAATCATTAACCCTTTGTAACTGATTATTAAATATATCCTTAATACAAAGTGTGACTGAAATGGCATACAGGTTAGAGTACCTGTACACTAAGGAAATAGATGAAATATTTGAGGAAAATATAACCTCCCTAACACTTGCATAAAAAACAGTCCCTAAACTGAACTTTACAGTTTTGTTGCTGGTGGTGTTTGGTAAAATCTGGATAAATGGCTCCTTCCACTCAGAGTGGCATATGGTAAGGTCTCAAAACTGCTCCTATACCTTGCCTCCTTCACACACTTTTTGTCTGTGGACAGATCTTCTGAGCAAGGCCAAGTATTGTGATAACTTCTCCAGCGCTGGATATTCTCATAGGGCCCATTTAAGAAGCTTGCATCTTCTTTTCTTTTTTCTCTTAAGGTAGGTAGCTGGCCAGTCCTCCTTTCCAACTTGTTCTTTTGGGGGTTGTCTCCAATACCGTCGCTGAATCATACTGAAGGTTTGAGTTAACTAACACAGAGCTGGTCCTGGTCCTAACAGGCTTTAATCACAATGAACAGGCCTAATGCTGGACACAATTTGTCTTGGTCTACCCTGACACAAAATAGCAATCAGCATCATGCTACCTCAGTCAGTCCTCTAGGATCATGAGCAGCCACAACAGAAATTTGTAGTGAAGACCGACCCTGAGGAATGGGAGTCGGTATCCCTCCATTTTTCTGTAGCCAGACTCAGAAATGCCTGCTGTGTCCGTCTGCTTTCTGTGTCCAGCCCCCTTAAAACTTTCACGTGTGCTGGATTTGAGTGCAATGGACACTGTTCTCTAAAGGTAGTGAGGGAGTGCAACACACAAGCCCCATCTAATCCTAAATCTAAAACTTGAATGGATCCAGAATGGATCATCCGGGGAGGTTAGAAATTTTTTTAATGTTCCTTCCACACCAATATTTTTCATTTTTATGTCTCTACACTTCTGGGGCCCAGCCAGGATTAGAAGCAGAACTGCCAAAATATGACAAGAAAGACTTCTACCCCAATTTTATAGACTCAGGAGGTTCAGATCAGTATCCTGATTTCTTAAGGCATATCCAAACTGGAAGGAATCCCCAATCAACAAGGTTAGCATGTTTCTGTATATGGAATATATTGCTGTAAAGCGGAAGAGTCTTACTGAAGCTATTTACCAGAAAACCCAAAATGTCCAGATATAGAATTTATCACTATAGAAACTGTGAATCTGTTTAAAAAAAAAACAAAACAAAAAAAAACCTCTCAGTACTTGGAGAGATTTTACCTGTGGGGCAAACAGTGCCCATCCCTTGCAGGCATGGAAGGTGCTAAACACAGTTAAATAATGGTGGCTTCTACGCTGCAGGAACTCTATAGTTAGTTTCCCTCTGCCTGTAATCTGGGAAGAGACAGGGGTTGTGATAAGGCAAGGATGGGCTGGGGAGGGGAGGGGGCCATACCCGGTGGATATATGACTATGCAGACCCATTAGCCAAACCCAGCTTAGGGTGTGGGGGGAGTGGGGATATACAGAAAAAACTGAAGAGCCTAATGCAGCCCTGAGACAGGGTATACTGGGGCTGCTCCTGTCAACTACTGCAGAAGCCCACAGGCCCTCCATGCCCATTTACTTAGGCTTGGTGGTGCAGTAATAATAAGTAATTAGTGTTTGCATAAGGCATTTCACCCTACAATGGAGAATTAAGTGTGACAATCCTGGTGATGTAAAGTCAGAGGATGAGTGAGGCATCTCTGTCATCTGCTGAGTTCTACTGAGAATTACATGTTTAAATAAGGGACTTGTTGCTGGTTTACCCTGAAACATCACCCTTCCTCAGTTAAGCAGAGCTTAATGAAAATCGAATATATCAAATTTGTGAGCAACATCACCCTCTCTTACTGTTATGCTCATAAAAATAAAGAAAAATAGTAGAACCAGTCACCGATTTTTAAGAGATTGTGGGTCTTGAAGTCTGTCCCCACAGGAAGGGATGTAGCAGCTTCTAGGAAAGCTCCACTGCCTCTCCTGCTGCAGTTTTGAAACTCAGGCTATGCCTAGACTTGGAGTTAGGGCTGTCATTTCTAGCTTCAATAGACCTACTCGTGCTAGCTCCGATCGTGCTAGCACCCTAAAAATAATAGTTGTAGCCATTGTCGTATAGGCAGTGGTGAACAGTGGCACAGGCTAGCCACCCTGTATAGATACCCACGGGGCCTAGCCAGCTTTGTATTCAGGGAGACTGGCCTGTGCCACCACTCACAGCTGCCAGTGTTACCACGGCTACTACTTTTAGAATGCTAGCATGATTGGAGCCAGCATGAGTCTCTATGTGAGCTGGGAATCACATCCCCAGCTCCACGTGTAGATGATACTTAAGCATGTTTTAAAATGAGAAATTGCATTCTCCTCTTTAATAATTATATCATAGTAGAAGTGAATTAATGCACATGAAGATACAATCTCTGTCCTGAAGAGCATATTGTTACAGTAAAAATACTTTTTTTCACCCTCTAAAATGCAGGAATACTATTGCAGCCTTCAAGTATTCTTCTTAGATTACAAATGCTTTGGGGCATGGATTGTTTCTGCATCTGTGTTTGAACAGTACCTGCCACAATGGGGCCTTATTTCTGATTAGGGCCTTTGGGTGCTATTGCAATATAAATATTAAATAATATTTAATTGTAGTCGTTCATGTGTTTGAAAGCACATAGCCTCTGGCCTCATTCCCTTGGCCACAGTGAAGTTTCTTTTTATTTCCATGACTACACAACTTGTGTTTTTTTTTTTTTTTTGTAATTAACATGTAATGGGAAAGAGAGATTGAATCTCCATTATGACAAAGGGAATAAGAAAGGCCTTGTGCAATCAAACACCTGAAGTGAGAGCCTATGGTAACTGCCCTCTGGAGAAAATGTTCCTATTTTACAAATGCAACCTCACCAGAAAGTTATAGTTGATTACTTGATGATACTATGGGAACTGGCCCTTTTAACCAATTGGATTCAGTTAAGTGCACAAATGAACTCAAGCCAAGGATGTGTACTTCTCTGAGTTACATCGGGCACAATCTGGCAACCCAAACCACTGCAAAAGGGTGGAGCAAAAGCTGACGTAGAATCATGGACATTTTATGTTTTTGATTAACTCCTACGTGGAAATCTCCAATCTATCCTCCATTTTCAGGCCATTTGAAAGCAAATTGATGGACTAGGTAGATCTGCTCTCAGTTATACCATGAAAATCCAGAGTAACTCTATTGACCTCAGGGAAATTACTGTGGAGTTACATGGGTGTAACTGGGAGCAGAATTTGACCTGACATTTGAGTTATGTCACAAATTATATTCAAAATTAAGGAAAAACATTCCGTAGAACCCCGATTATCAAAAAATCATGAGAAACCCCAGAAACCCCAGGATAATCAGATGTTCAGATAATCAGGGAAGCTGGCCAATAGTCTTTGAAGTCTGGGCTCAAGGTCTAGGGAGCTTGAGCCCAGACTTCAAAGGCTACTAACTGACTCCCAAGATTATTGTCAGTCAGCTGGGATCCCCAAGGACAGCTGGGTCAACAGGAGGTGGCAGCAGCTGTACTCCAGGCCTTTTGCGCTTAAGCACATAAGTCTTTAGGCACTGGTCAGACTTCAGCACATTAAACTTTCAAACTGACTTTCAGTATTCACACATCTGACTTTGACCATCAGCAGCTGTGGGAAGATCTAGAAAATGACAAGTAATTTTTTTCTAACCTGACATATTATTAACTGAGAATGTACCTCAGCCCAGACTCTTCTCAGAATGCAGCTGTAGCAAATGATTCTGTAACTGGGAAACTACAAATATGTCAAAACCAAAGATAAATATCCATGTGTTTCTATAGCAGCAGCAGCAACAACACTGCAAGAAAGACCTACTAACATTCAGAACTACTTAAAGTAGAAACTTAAAGAGAGGAGTCAATAGCGCTCTATTTTTTCCAAGGCCTGTACTTGCCAGAGTTTGACTGAATTCTACTGCAGCCTTGAAGTTGCTGAGCCTGAAAGCACTCCCATACTCACAGGAGGTAGTTACTGTCTTAAAGTTACAAGTTTGTTAAATATGACAAACTCTAATACAAAATGCCTGTGTTATCGGATCAAATTTGGTGCTGAATCCTGGTCACATGCCACCTGAGGCATGTTGCACATATGCTAAGAAGGCGATTAGTGCTCTATTTTACAAAGCCTTATATATACAAACTTCACATGTAGGGCCAGATTGGTGCCCAAGAAGTCCTCTTATATTATTTGTGGTTCCGATGCAAGGCCAGAAACAGACCAGGGGATGCAGATTGCTTGAAGGGGAAACTGGAAGGGAGGGGTAACAGTTGAAGTATCTGGGTGAGCAAGGATGATTATACAGTTTTCACCTTTTCCCTGCATGGAAGGGATTGTGCCTTTGCTAAACAAGCACAGTTCCTTCTAGAGCTTCTCTTGGGGCAGGGTGGCTGCACCTTGCCTCCAGCTTTGAGCTGTAGGTAGAATTTAATATCAATAAATATATATTCAACTTGCAAGCAATTTACAATTTTTAGTTTTTAGGGGGTTTTATGATGCATTATGAAGATCAGTGAACTAAGCATGGGGCTGGAGGTTCAGAACTCTTCACTTCTGATCCAAGCTCTGGAAAAGGCTCCCTGTATGTTGCATTAGGCAAGTCAGTTAGCTTCTCTGGGCATCAGTTTTCCACATCTATAAAATAGGAATAAATAGCATTCGCTCCATTTTACAGATGGGGGACTAAGGCATGGACAGTAAACGACCTGTTCGACTTCACACGGGAAGTCTGAGGAACTGAAACCAGGTCTTTTAAGTCCCAGTCTAGTGCCCTAACCACAAGGCAACCCTTTGTCTTGAAATGTTTTACAAATAGTAATTAATTACAACACGCTGGTGATGCAGGCAAATATTACTATGCTATTTAATAGACGAGAGAGCTGAGGAATAGAGACGTTATGTGACTTGTCCAAAGACTCACAGCAAGTCAGTAGAAGAGAATCCCAGATGCCCTTGACTATGTCCTGTCTACTGTCATTTGAATTTCTGTGCAGTTCTGAGTCTAGAAGCATATGAACACAGCAGTACAGACAAAAGATGAGAATTACACTAGTGTCATACTGCATCCTGAAAGCAGAAACCAGGCTCTCCAAGCCATGTGTATTTATAGAGAGTGAAGGCAACTGGCAGTTGTGGGGAAGGTGTGATGTAAGTTTGTGTGGAAGTAAAGTCTGGTAAGAAAACATCTTGTTCAACTTCAATCCCATAAATGATATGGCTTTTTACCATATGCATGCTGAATTAAGACAAGAGAGGCCTCAATAGACAAGATTCTGAAGAAATCAGAAAGAACACATGTTTCAAAAGCTAAATTAACAGAAAAATATTTAAGCTTAAGAAAGAAGTACTGGCTCTGAAGGGATTTAAGGAGACTTTATTTTTGCAGTGAATAATAAATATATACACTCGTTTGCCAAATATGATCATATTCACACTTTTCAGTTGTGGAGCACCTTCCATTTGAGGATGTCAAAGCACTTTTACAAACATTAATGAATGACATATCACAACACTACTATATCAGTATTATAGTGATATCTACATTTGGAGATTTTGTAAATTATAGCCAGTTTATGATATTATTTGCCGTTAAGGGAAAGGGGTCTCTCTTCTTCTTCTCCCTATATTTGTATTATCCTTTATTCTGCATGCTACGATTAAAACTAAATATGGAAGTTGCTGTTGGTTTTGGTCTGGTCTGGACAGCCCAGTTGGAGAACTGATTTTGCCTGGATGAATAGGTGCCAGAATCAGATAATAATTAAATAATTAAATAATTTTGTTATCATCAGAGTGGATTTTAATAACATTTGTGCTCTAAGGAGGGACCATAAACTATACTTATCCCCATTTTACAGGTAGGGAACTTACGGCAGATGGCTTAATGACTTGCAAAAGTCACACAGCAGGATAGTGCCACATTTCCTAATAGAAGCTACCTCGAGCTGTGTTGAATTTTCCATCACTTGAAGTCTTTAAATCAAGACTGGATAACTTTCCAAAATATATGCTATAGCCAAAACAGAAGTTAAGGGGTTGATGCAAAAATTACAGGGTGAGGTTCTATGATCTGTGTAATGCAAGAGGTGAAAGTAGATGATCATAATGGTCCCATCTGCTTCTGGCCTTGAAGTCTATGAATCTTCTAACTCCCACATCTGTGATGTAACCAGTAGGCAGTTTTTCCCTTCTAAAATATATGTTCAAGGAGTTTTATGAAGCAATAAAGGAGTAGAGGTTTTGGCTAAAATAAACTATTCTGGACAGAAAGGGGCAGACATGGAAGGATTTTTCAGTCTGCTCCTTCAGTTCTGAATCTCCCAAAGCACACAGTGAACATTAGCAGAGACTTGCAGGAAATAGTGTAAGCATTTGCAGAAACTTATGAAAACTAACAAAAACCTGCAAAAATATTTCTAGATTCCAAGCTACTTTTTCAGCAAACAAAACCACAAGTTGATAGCCTATAGAGACTATTGCAAATGTAGTCCTAAGAAGGAAGATTCTTGGACCACACAAACCATGGTCTCTTCTGAATACAATTTGGCTAAATAATAATCCTTGCTGTAGTTCTGAATGTGAAGAGGACAATGAAATGGATACATTAGAATGTGGGAATAGGTAACTGAAAGAGAGATTGAAAGAAATAAATGCTTAATGTATACTCAAGAGACCAGATCTTCAGCTGGTGTAAATTAGCATGGCTCCTTTATAAAAGTCACTATTTTTTCCAGTGGCTATATAGATTTACACCAGTCAGCATCTGCACCAAAAATGATAAACAAAACACAAAGTGAAAGCTATGACCTTGATATCTGAGATATATTTCCATAATAACCCAATAGGAGCCCATTCAACAGCTGTGTGATTCAGACTTTAAGAAAAACAAGACCAGGCCAGATAAACAAACCTATCACTCTCCTTTAACTTGGCATTTCATGATGGTTCTCTCCTATGCTCACAAAAGCCACTGTGCAAGAACAAGAAATGGGAAACATAGAGGAAAACATACAACTGAAAACACTGAAATAACAGGCAAGTGCCTCACCAATTACAGGACAAAAGGAAACATTTAATTTAAAAATGAATTGCCCACTACATTCCACTGGCAATACATCATGCAAATGAGTGGCCACAAAAGTTTGAGTTTGAGGGCTTACTTTAATAAAATGCTAAGCAAATTAAAAAATAAAACAGAAATAAATCTTGCATACTGAACTCCATAACAAACTAGCAATGATTTTCAAACTAGGAATACTACAGATACATAGCGATACTAAAGAAATACCTTTGTTAAATAAACATATCAAACTGACTGGAAACAGAGTAAACATTCCCATGAACTGTGTCTCACATTACAAGTTGTATGGGGCAATTTCTTCCTTGCTTTCAAAGGAGGTTCAACAAGGATGCATTTGACCCAGCAAGCAATTTATCATATCCTTTCTGTGAACTAACTGACCAAATAAAGATTGCAGTTAGACTGCAGTTCATAGGGCAACATTTTAAAATCCAGACTCCCAAATTATGTCTATGATTTCAATAGCTGGGTATTTTCTTGCACAAATCAGATCATTAGATATCTAACTTTGCCTGATTGCATGTGCATATGTGGGTTTGCACATGCTAAACTGTAGATGCAAATTCAGAGACTGCCTGAAAATTAGTCCTATAGAAATTAGAGATGGGAGCTGGTTACCCCCACCCCATTTCACTTTGGATGTGCCACAGATATCCCAGACCACATTACTCTCCAGAACAGAAACCAGCTTACAATTTATGTACTACTTAAATCTTCTGCATTTGTCTGCCTTGGCTCCTTCACTCGCCATTTAAGGTCCTTGCAGTATTTTGAACTTCTAATAATGGCCTCTTCCCTTGCTGGAGCTTGGTAGGATTTAGGTGCTACACTCCACACCCTCTTTCAATACCATCTGTGCCATACCAAAGTCTGAAGCTTGAACGAAAAAGGTCAAAGGAATCTGAAAACTGCAGCAGATACAAGAATTGTCCACCTCAACCTTCCCAGGAAAAAGTAAATTGGAGAAAGGGCACAGTTAGCAAAAAGGTCAACTTCAGGAGATGGCTTCTTGAAAAGGTACCTAGGAAACCTTTGCTTTTCTGTAGAAAGATATTGAAAACTTCATAAAGAAAGCACAATTGAAGAGACTAAATCTAATTCTTAACTTGTGGAATGAAGCACCCTCAGCAAAAGAAACCGGCTGAAACACATCTTGAGAAGATGACACGGATCTGCTACCAAGGAGGCAGTCTGTCTGGTCCACAACTAAGGAAACAAACTTCTTGATTCTAATGCCAAGAGCAGTAGTTCTGAGGCAATAAAATGGGAGCAGGCCTGATAACTGCCTCATCAATAATCAAAGGGAAATTACAAGACAAAGATGTTTATTCTGTTATCCTTCTATTGGAAGCAATGGGAAGGTGACTTTGAAAAGTAGTAAATCCAGAAGTAGAAACGATAATAAAAGAGGAAGCAGACAGCAACATTCTGTCTATGTCACCACCTGCTATGAAACCTTCAGTACCTTAAACATTCTGCTGCTGTGGCTCATCGCCTGAACACCAACTGACAAGCATGCAGTAACTTGAGTATCTTGTGCTGTTGGTTCAGTGCTTCTGACCCCAGCAGCCTCCCACAGCAGCTCACTCTGGTTTCCACCAGCTTTGGTTACACCTAACAAGATGACCCAGCCAGTGCCGAATTTCCCCAAAACCATCTGCCCTGAAGTATTCAGCCCTTCCCTGGACTACAAAAAAAATGTTTGTTTGCTCCTGAAAGAGATTATATCACCTGATTTGCTGACTGGAGGTTCATCCACTGGGCCCAGCTCAACTTCGTCCCACTGAACGAAACTGTCCACCACGGGAATCGGGACAAGTGATGCAGGAAGTGCGGCTATGCCATCGAGATGCTACCCCATGTCCTGTCTAGCTGCAAGCCCCATTCAAGAGCTTGGCAGCTGCGACACAACACCACCCAAGATTGCCTGGCCAGAGCCATCCCGCCACCCATAGGGAAGATTGCTGTAACTTCCGCCATCCCCAGAACCGACAGCCAACTACAACTGGACATCACCATCACCAACAAGGACTGGAAGAAGATTGTCATGGTGGATGTCACAGTGCCATTCGAGAACAGGACCCCGGCCTTCCACGATGCCTGAGCTTGAAAGGTAGAGAAATATGCCCCTCCGGCCAAAACCTTGAGAGCTAAGAGTTACCAGGTCCAGACACACGCGCTGATCATCGGAGCCTTAGATGCATGGGAACCCAGTAACGAGGTAGTGCTGAGAGAATGCAGAATCGATCCACACTACGCTCAGCTGATGCAGCAACTCATGGTGTCAGATGCCATCAGGTGGTCAAGGGACATCTACATAGAACACATCACCGGACATCAGCAATACCAGGAGGGATGAGCTGGAGTGCCAATGAGAAGCACAGTCAGGAAAGTAACAAAAACTTTCATCGTGGATTGTATTTTCTAAATGGACAACCATCCTAATTCTCAATTACTGAGGGACAATATCCACTCACTGATATATCTTGCTTTCCACAACAAAATCTCCGTACAACTTTTCATGAATGATGTACCTGAGTATTCAGGTTCTAATATCTAAACAGTATTGTTAAATCTATTCACCTAAATTTGGGTTATTGCTGATTATGTACTCTATGTATGATATCACTTTTAAAAACTGACTTTATATTTCTTGATAATCTAAGCACTATACCCAGATGTACAGACACTCTTTTCCCAACCTATGTATTATATCATTTTTTAAACATTAGCTTTAATAAAAAAATTAATGTATTATTGGGCAAACTTCTGTTGCTGAGAGACAGAAGCTTTTGAGCTTCTGATTGCATCAGAGCTTACTGATTGCATCAGTAAGTCTCCTAAAGGAGGTAAATAGGTACAATAGCATACACGAAATTGCATTTTTAATACAATCTACCACAAAGGTATTAACCCTAATTCAATAAGGTTAAACTTTATTGAATTAAGTTAATCCTAAACTATAACTAGCACCCCAAACTCAGGACAAACCTAGTTTTTGTTTTGTTAAGACCATGGAATCTGTATTTCTTACCTTTTTATAGGATTTATAATTGTTATAGGACCATAAGGAAACTGACACTTAATAGTACAAGAATGGAAAACAGGGCAATTTGGGTTTTCTGGATCTCCCTTCTATCTTACTCTTGCTGAATTTTAATGAGCTGCTTGCCTATGGCTCTACCTATAACATTTTGGGGACCACTGAGACCATAGACTCATAGACTCATAGACATTAAGGTCAGAAGGGACCATTATGATCATCTGGTCTGACCCCCTGCATGCTGCAGGCCGCAAGACCCTTCCCTGGACTCTACCGTTGAAGTCCCCAATCCTGTGTTTTAGTGACTTCAATCGGCTGAGACCCTCCTGCTAGTGATCCCTGCCCCATGCTGCGGAGGAAGGCGAAAAACCTCCAGAGGCTCAGCCAATCTACCCTGGAGGAAAATTCCTTCCCGACCCCAAATATGGCGATCAGTAATACCCCGAGCATATAGGCAAGAGTCTCTAGCCTGACCCTTGTTGGCCATTATGCTGTTCATGTACCATTGCTTGGTTTTCCTTGGCTACTATGTTTTATCATTAAACCATTCCCTCCATAAACTTATCCAACTTAATCTTAAAACCAGACAGGTCCGTCGCCCCCACCGTTTCCCTCGGAAGGCCGTTCCAATATTTCACCCCTCTGATGGTCAGAAACCTTCGTCTAATTTCAAGCCTAAACTTCCCCCCGGCCAGTTTGTATCCATTCGTTCTCGTGTCCACATTAGTACTAAACTGGAATAATTCCTCTCCCTCCCTTGTATTAACCCCTCTGATATATTTAAAGATAGCAATCATATCCCCCCTCAGCCTTCGCTTTGTCAGACTAAACAACCCAAGCTCCTCTAATCTCTTTTCATACGACAGGTTTTCCATTCCTCTGATCATCTTAGTCGCCCTTCTCTGCACCTGTTCCAGTTTGAGTTCATCTTTTTTAAACAGTAAGGAGCTGCCTGCCTTGTAATCCTGGGTGTCTTTATGGCATGCAATGGAGCTAATGGTTCAATTTGTTGACACCAGTAGCTTGCCCACAAGCACAAGGGCTCACCTTGGCCTTCCACAGCCTCGATGGTCTTTGCAGGGTGACACCAACACCATTTCCAGTCTCAAGTCTCCCCAAATGCAGATAGGAGAAGCTCTTCACTGAAGTGTTATAGCACCAGTGCAGCTGCACCACTATATATGAAGATGAGCCCTATGTTTCACCCCTGCCCTTTCTTTTTTGGATAGGTTTTTGGCTACTTCATTCTATAATTCCTCACTATGTTTGTTTAAATCTGAAATGACTTTGCTAAACCCACAGATTAAGGGGCACCTTTCCCCCTCTTTGACATCTACATTCCCTCCCCCCCCCCATGGTTGCTTCATACCCCTCTGGCTTTTCCCTAACCTTTACAGGAGGATAACATGAATTTGTCAGCACTTTTGCCCCTCAGAGTCTCCCTCATTCCAGGAGAGCTCTGATGTACATCACCTTATGGCTGTGCCTAGTTCCCCTGCTCTAGATCCCATGGGTGTGACTTGACCCTCTTTTTCTGTTTGAGCTGCTGGTGTTTGTTCTGATCAGCAAGCTTCTGTTGCTCCAGATCTGCCTGCTCACTGTAGTGCCTGACCACCGGCTCCATCCATCTCACCTCCACAGCCTGTTTAGCTCTGGATCTCTTGCCATTGCCACTACCTCTGTTTGATCATCTGGAGAACCATCTGCATGGTCTCCTGGGTTGGAGCAGGTGCCCCATCCTGCCTCACAATATGTAAGTGTAGCATAGCCACTAGCTCCAACTTCTGATCAGCAGCTGTTTACTGCCCTTCTGAGTGCTTCTTGGTGACTTAGCATATGCTTCTTTTCCTCAATCTGCCATGCTATAGAATATTTTCTTCTGCCGGGGGGTGGGGGAGGGAGGAGAGGGGACAATGACACAGACCACCATGTGTGAATATGTTGGAACGAACAAGCTCCTTTTAGCACTCAGTATGTCTATACTCTTATGGAGTACTTCTATTTTTATGGCTGTATCCTGAAGCATCCCCAGGGGAGTCAAATGTTTTGTGTTTGTATGAACAGAAAATGTCTTTTTCCCCCTTCATTCACTTTTCCTTCTGACTTCTAAAGCCTCATACATTCTGGCCAAATAGGGTTGGACTGGCTGCTTATCGGTGTAGAATTTGCCCTTCCATTTTTTAGCCTCATTGTTTACAGAAGTTTATTACTGAAAAATGTTTTATGTATGTGAAAGCACAATTTGTCCAAATGAGATTCTTTAATGGTAGAATGTTATGTGGTTGTCTCCCCCCCCAGCTCCCCGTTACTCTGTAAATAGGTGGTGGCAATATGTTGAATGCTACTGAAAAGTGGGCTTGGATATCTCTCCACTAAACTGCAGGCCAGGTGAAGCTGTGATAGGCAATACACTTTCCCACACTGTTCTGCCAGCACAGTTCATTCTTTTTCCATGTGTGTTTCCCTAGACAGGCTTTATGAAGTCTTCTCATTGTAGCATAGTAGAAAATGTTTTAGTCTAGACAGTTTCATTTCTTCATAAGAGACCATATAATAAGATTTATTTTTATTTTCTTCAGTCAGTTTCTGGAAGTATCCATTTAGAGGAACCAAAGATAACCATTTCTTCTCTCATTTAATATTTTGTTACATGATACAACAGAGGATTTATTAAATTGAATCCTTTCATTAAATTTTTATGAGAAGTTGATAGGGTCACAAAGCACTTGCTTAGAAATATTTTAAATGATCTCTTTAGTTTTCAGTGCTGCTCCTTCTGATTCCTCCAATGATATCACCTCAGCCATTGCTAACCTGCCTAATAATGATCAGACCATTTGAGCACCTATTGCTCCTATGGACCTCTCCTATGCACTGACCTTTGGCTGTTGCAGCTCTCTTGTGGGTTCTTCCTATGTTTCATAGATTATAAGGCCATAAAATACTATTATGATGATCTAGTCTGACCTTCTGCATAACAAAAGCCATACATTTTCAATTCTAACAGTGAGAATTTTCACATCACATGTGACATCCTGAGATTTTATATACCTGAATATGTTTCACATGCAAAGCAAAGACCCCGCCACTATTCATTGCACTGCCCCTAGTTGGCCAAACTCCTTCTGTGAAGAGGACAGAATTAAATTTTGGTCTCTTGGCTGGGGCTACAAAATTACCCTGATCCATAGTGGCTCATCCACTGATTACAAAGTGAAATTGGCTCAAAGAATGTGATTCTTATCTAATTGCATATTGTAGAAATAAATCAGGTGTTGTAAGTCGGTGGAGTTATGCCAATTTAAAGCCGCTGAGAATCTGCCTTAGTTAATAAAGTGACTATTGCTTTCAGACTCATTCAGTGGGGCGGGGGAGGGATGAAAAAGCTGCAGAGCACATTTAGGATCACCACTATTTTGTCCCTTATTCATTTGTCCATTTGCATGTGTGATTACCTAATTTATGTGCACAAGTGTGTCTGTAAATTGTGAACATCTGGCCACTAAAGTGTTGTCATTCGTTTTCAACTCAATGGAATATTCATGTTTAATAGGGCACTTTGCAGTTTTCATAGGCCATGTCTATGTTGGGGTTTTTCAGACCAGTAGTTCTCAATGAGTGGTAGCCCTGGTTTGTAGTTTAGACAGACCACAGGGATTTTATCATTGTCATCTAATCCTGCTCAGAGCACAGTGGATGCCTTGGTTTAAACTAGTTTTCACTGCTACTACCACTGCTGTCGCTCTATCCATTGAGTGAAAGATCCACTCCACATAAAGCCTTATAGCTGCCACTTCTGGGTGTCTAAAAGAGCTACATTTCATGTTTTGGAGGGTTTTCTTCACAACCGTAGAACCTTAATATTTGTGATGGAGCTGGCAAAATCTGACTAACCTTTTTCCCCAAATAATGTGCATTCATTGGGTCAGAACTGGCTCATGGCTAGGTATTGGACATCTTTGATCTAGAAATACCTAGCAAACTAGAGTTCAGTCTTCTTATGCTTGGGTCTATATGTCTTTGTAAGCTCTTCAAAGGTTTTTCCATCTACATGTCAACTATGGACACTAACCTGCCAAATCACTACACTTGCTTCTTGCATGTCTTTCAGAAGAGGAAACTGTGGCGACATTCACTTCTCACAGACTGGTGGTGGACTTGAAGACCACCAACAATAACAATTAAAGAAATAGAACTGCTGAAAAAAGTGGAATATTACTTATAATTATTTTGGTTTAAATTATGTTTAAAGTTATTATTTATCACAAAAGAAAAGATGTAAATAGCTTTGTGAAAGTATAGCTAATTCCTCTTGTTCATATGGTTTAAAATAAATGAATCATACCAGGGATGGTAATTAAATAATTGGACAGAAAACTTGCTAATGGTATTATAACAGAGATCAGCCTCAAGGGGATGGGTTGGACAAAGGGACAAGAACAAATCAGTATCCTGGTTCTGAATAACTCTGAAATGTAGGGGAAACTGTTTAAATCCAGATCTGAATACTGGAATAATGTAGTTTGGTAACAAGTTTGGTCCTCTGTTTTGCCCAGGAAATGATTGTGATCTTTATGAATAAGTTCATTATTAGTAATTATCTAATGTAGTAATTTGCTCTTTTGGTATTTGTGTGAAGAATAAGTTAGCAATCTGTGCAATTGATTATCTAAGTTACATGGTATGGTTTACATTTCCTGATTGGATACCTTTAAAAAAAAAAAGCAATTCTTCAAGAAGAAACTCATGTAAAAATTATTTTAGGGCATGAGTAGACAGCATAGATAGAGGCGATAAATAGGGCCTAGGAAATTTTGGGACATATAAAATCTTTTCCTGTCTCTTGTGAAAGAAATAGCTTTTATACTTGGCTACATACCTGGATGCCAGATTTTAAAAATAGCTGGGTTCCTTTCTGACTGAAGAAGAGAAGAAGATACAAGACAGACATGTTGGCTATCCTGCAGATTTAACATTTAATTTAATCTTGTCAAATTTGTACTGGACATTACTGTACATATAGGGAGGCTGTGACAGGGTGCTGGTAAAGGAGTGCTTAACTAGCCCCCTGCCATGCCAGCCCAATTAAGGGGAGTAGATTGAAGCTGACTGAATAGGCCTGTACCTGCCTGCCAACTAGCAACATCTGCCTGCCTAATTAGCCAGGGGCTATAAAAGGGCTGGGAGGAAAGAAGCTAGGGGTGGGAAAGAAGGGCAAAGGCCGAGGCCGAGGCCCAGGCCCGGACCCTCTCCTCTGCTGATTGTAAAGCCTGGCTGTGAAACAAACCTGTACATAGATACTAAGGTGGTGGTGGGGAAATAGCTACAAATAAAGTGCACTGGTGATTGCATCAACCTGGGGCATCCCTAATGGGTTTGTGAGGGCAGCAGGGGCAGAAGTAAGAGCGGTGTAGCAGCACCTCCCTACAGTTGCCAAGCAAGAACTTTTAGTGTGAATATGTAAATTCACTATTTGTACACAAATGCTTGTTTGTGTACCAGTAATGTATTCATTGCAATAAAAGCTCATTCCCAGTCACTTCTATGCACCGAAAGAGATTGCACAAATGTTTGTGGAAAAGCAAACAAAAAGAGATTCTTGATAAACGTTACAGGTGGGATTTTTAGAAGTGTTTTAGAAGTGCTTAGTATTGACCTGACTCTGCTTCCCTTGAAGTCAATGGAAGTTTTATCACGGGCTTCAGTGAGAACAGAACAGTGCTGCACACTCTATAAAATTAGCATTACCATAGAGGTTAGTAATCCAGTCACTTTTTTCAATCATTTTGTCTTCCCTTTTTACTAACTGTTTTTCAGGGGAAAGGGTAATCTTATTTCCTCTTTCCAAACAGCCCAACTTCATTTTGATTATTGCAGCTTTTACTTTTCTTAAAGCGTTCCAAAAACTATATAAATGAACTAACACATCTGAAATTGAGGGAAATCTTCCATCAGAAGGGGTTAAAAAAAGATGTTCGAGAACCCAATCTCCCTCCTAACTCAATGGTGCTTCATGGTGCTTGCTCCTTTACAGCTGATCAGGATTTATTCATCACTGTTTGAGCTATGATCTTTTAGGAGCAGAGCTCCTTTTGAAATAATAGGTTTTGTGCCTTATGTCATTTTTGACACCCTGTCATGTGGCTTCCTTTTGTATTGCACTATGGCCTCAGACAGACAGGCTCTGAGACAGTCACTCAAAACCACATTATGATAGGAAAATAACTTTGTTTGAACAGAAACATGAAGTTACAAAGTGGAGTTGACATGTATTCATTTGTTGAAATCAGTACCTTTGAGCTAAATGAGGGGACAGTAGTCAGGTCTGGCTCCAGCTTTTTTGCTGCCCCAAGCAGCAAAGCGGGGGGGAAAAAAGCGCCAAGCGGCAGCACTTCAGCGGCAGCTCAGACACACCGGTTCATTCTTCTGTGGCAATTCGGCGTCAGGTCCTTTGCTCCCAGGGACTGAGGGACCCGTCACCGAAGACCCGGACGTGCCTCCCCTTTCCATTGGCCGCGCCTCCCCTTTCTATTGGCCGCCCCAAGCACCTGCTTCCTTTGCTGGTGCCTGGAGCTGGCCCTGACAATAGTTCATCCTTAGGGTTGCCAACTCCGAAGCTATTCTGGGAGATTTATTTTCTCCTACATGACGTAATGTCATTTTTCTTAAAATATCCTATTAAAATCTCCTGGATTGCTTTCAATAGTCACTTGGAGATCAATGCTGATTCCAGGAGACTCCAGGCCAATCCTGGATGGTTGGCAACCCTATTCATCCTAAGAAAGGTTTCCTGAAAAGTAACTTTTTGAGTAACTAAACTGGGCTGTGTTTGCTATTTAAGACACTTGTATTCAGCAAGAGCTGTATATTGTAAATAAAGTAGATCCGAATAATTTTCTGTTACTATTATTTCTCCTAAAGTAAAAAATGATTTTTTAAAATACTTGATTATATTATCCAGCTACAATCTTTGACTCTATGATCTTTGTCACTATCTAAATACTGGTGATGGGCATTAACTGAAGTTTTTGTAAAGTATTATAAAAGTGCATGCACACTAATGATTGATGCTGACTGATAATGATGACTAACATTTGTATAATTGCCAACAAATGTAGATATTTCATCCAAGTATCCCAAAGCACATAATGAACTTTATGCAATCACTTTGTATTCTGGGTGGAATTTTCCAAAGCACATACATGATTAAGGAGCAGAAATACCATTTGCTTCTTCTATGAAATTGTGCTCCAAGTGTCTTATTTCCCTCTCTATACCACTGTCACTCAAATAACAACCACCTCTGGTGTGAAGGGCAGCAGCACAGGACAGACCTACACTATACAGCATTGCTGGAAAGATGGTGAAAAATAGACAATACAGCTGTAGGGGCTATTAGTTGCATAGTGCTGTAATGTGACTTGAGTTATCTACTGATAACTAGGCAGTTAACTCCCATCATATCTATACCTTAAGGCTTCAGAAGCTGCATTGGTTCCTAACTTTCCATACATGGAGCAGTATGAAATTCTGTGGCAGCTCAGCAGTTTTGTTGCATGATTTTCAATTGGCTAGTCTTCATGAACAGAACAGATGAATTTCTGGGAGCGTGTGAGCTTGCAGAGGTGTTTCCCAGAGAGTATGAAGTGCATTTCTGCAGCTCTAGTAGAGGTGGATTTTGATGTGGTAAGCAGAATGCTGTTTGTTTGTGCGTGTCTTTAAGCAGTTGTAAGATACTATACAGCACTGGGAGCAGTTAACTTGCAGTGAGCTAAAAGTGAGTGTGTCTGGAAGACTCTGATTGGTTCTCAAGCGGTTTGTTCCATGGAGAATAAGATTTATAATCTGAGAAAAGTGGTGAGATGAGGCCATTGACTAAACTTCCCAGTATTTAATGGACTGTCAAAAGAGGAAAGATCTACAATAGAAGAAGCAGGAGAAAAGATGCATTAAAATTGGTAGTGGTTAGCAGAGAGTGGTAACAGTCTGGTGATGACAACACCGGCAGAGGAGGCTTTAAAAAAGTGAACTCCTACTTTTGAAGATGAATTTTCCCCAAGGACCTTGTTACACTTTTTGGGGTTACAAGTAGGAGAAAATTTGTGTGACTTGAGAACAGGTCCCTTTTTTTACCTGACTCCAACTACTTTGTGCTCTGGACATCTCTGAGGTACGTAGTAAGACTAAGGAATTTGCAATCAGTGTTGAATACTTGTTTGGTTTTGCTGTAGAATTGTACTAGTCTGAGAGCTTTCTTTTACAGATAAGTGATTGAGAGAATGCTGCTACTGCATGTTTATTTAAGTGCTTAAATCATTCCAAATTTTACTCAATGAATGACAGCGCTCTGTCAGACATTTTAAAAATTGCAGTTACATAAATTAAAATTGGCGATGAGATGAGGCTTACAGTGCAAGGGAAGTTTCAGATATAAGCCAGGTGAGCGACTAAGTTGTCAGAACTATAGCTTTCTGCTGCTGATTTAGGTGTTTCCAAGAATGAAACCAAATTATGACTGGAAGCCTTAAGACACAGTGTTATTAAGTCAAGGATATAAAGACATGGATCTATGAAGATCAAGGATGGGGGCAAACTAGGGGTTATTTGCTCTGTGCCTTCCTTAGAGCTATTGTTAAAACATACACTCCAGTCAACAGAGCTCTAGCGAAAGGTTTTTATGCTGCAGTTAGAGTATGTCTGTAACAGGGTTCAGTTATTATGCTAACTATGTACAAAAGATCTGCAAAAATACCTCTAGATTTGCAGGAGAAAAATAAAATCAATGAAATCTGCTTCACATAACTACCTGCAGTCAATAATAAAATGCCTGTAATGGGGATAACTTCTTCCCATATGGAAAAAAAAAGTGTTCTGTATATTTGTTATGTTTGCTTAAAATTTATTCCACATACATGTAAACTATATATATATCCCTGTGTAAGATACTATATATTAAAATGGTACAACATTGGCCAATTTCCATAATATAATAAAATATGTGGTACAATAAAATATTTTCTGATTATCGTTAAAAATTGAGCAGTTGTGGAACATTTTAAAAGTATTTATATATTGTCCGAGGTATTTAAAAAAACATATGTTCAATATCTTTTTGAGACACACACACAAAAATGTGGTTTTTTTTTCTACCCAGCTGTGGAAGCTCTGACTCAATTGGTCCATTCTTAGCCAAATTGCTATGCTTTGCATAGTAGCATTATCTATGGGTCAACTTTGCCTTCTTGTGCTGCTGTGGTGATGCAAAGTACCTGTATATGTAGTTTAGCCAGAATAAGCTGAGTTTATGGCTATTTAGCCAGATCAGTGCAAAGCAGCCAGAACTTACAGGTGAATATGGATTTATTTCTTCTTTGCACTCAAACAGATCTCATTTTATTTTTTACACAGAGTGAGTTGCTCTGAGTAACACTAAACTAGAATTCTACACAAATCAGTCTTTTTTCCTGAGTTATGAAGCCAACAATGGTCAGAACTGACAACTGTTTTATGTCTGGTTTTAGGGCCAAATTCTCGCTGTGGAGGTAGACACTCAAGACCCATGGAAGTGAAAGGGAGCAATCCACATTCTTTAATGGAGGAATTTGATCCTTGGATTTTTGTTCATAAATAACTGCTGAGCACAAAGTCTGGCTTTCTTAAAATGTTTCTTATTCACAAAACTCACCTTAATAAAAATAGGAAAAAATATAGAGAGCACAGAAAATTGCTGTGTTAGGGCAGGGAATTGGGAGTTGGGAACAGAACCCAGATTTTCCAACTCTGCTACTGAATCATTGTGTGACTTTGGGTACGTCATGGAGTGCTCTGTGCCTCAGTGTCCCCATGTCTGAAATGCAGTATAATACTATTGAACTCATGAGAATATTGTTAAGCTGAATTCATTAATATAAGTAAAATGCTTAGCTATTCTTCAGATGAAAGGTGCAATAAATTTACAGTATATACAGTATCAACAGAATAGAAACATTTTGAGTTGGACACAATTTTCATTTTAAAGAAATATAAGCTGTATTTATCTGTATTGCGATCTGTGTCTTCAGATAATCTTAGAAAGGAACTCAAGAAGTCATCTAATCCACCCTCAGCATTGAGGCAGGATTAATGAATGATGATTTGCCCTTCCTGGACATCTAGCCTCTGTGAATCTCAAAGCATTACACACAAGCTAATGAAGTGTCACAACACCTCTGTGAAGTATGGAAGAACTATTATCCCCATTCCACAGGCACAGAGAATTTAAGTGATTTGTAAGAAACTTCTGACAGAGCAGGGAATAGAACCTAGGTGTTCTTGGCTCCTAGTTCTCAAGCCTAACCACAAGACTAACCTTTCTGGTTTAACAAGTGAATATGGTGGATATTTGTGGTTTTATTATTGAATTTTTTTGTGATTGAAGCATTTTGAAAGGTTATGTCATTCTTTTCCTTTTTGATTCGCTCCCCCTGCCGAGGTAACACCCTTAAAGGGCTTTAGAGGTGGGATAGTAGCAATGTCTTTTCATTTAAAAAGAAGAACAGGAGTACTTGTGGCACCTTAGAGACTAACAAATTTATTAGAGCATAAGCTTTCGTGGACTACAGCCCACTTCTTCGGATGCATCCGAAGAAGTGGGCTGTAGTCCACGAAAGCTTATGCTCTAATAAATTTGTTAGTCTCTAAGGTGCCACAAGTACTCCTGTTCTTCTTTTTGCGGATACAGACTAACACGGCTGTTACTCTGAAACCTAACTTTTCATTTAGTTTAGTTTAAAATAAACAATTAACTCCTGAGGTAGGTGAGGAGTGTTTCTCAACACCATTTTGAATGAATCTCTTGTCACTGACATGAGGTTGGGGCTTTACTTCTCCACCTTGCTCTGTAGTCAAGGTAGCTCACTCTTCAACTCCCCTCCCCCTGATCATTATGAAGCTTCTTCAGCCCAGTGTCCTGTCCCGCATCCAAGCATATTTTCCTCAAAAAGCTGTATCTGTGAGATGTCAACAAGAAATTATTCTTTTTCAGCAACTAAGCCTCTTTAGGATTTTCTCAATTGCTTACCCTGACATTATTCCCCAGAGTCTGACTGTGATTCTGTGGGACAGAGTCCTAGATTACTCCCGAGTAGGGTGACCAGACGTCCCCGATAAAAATGGGACCATCCTAATATTTCGGTGTTTACCCCAATATTTTGTCCCGATATCCGCCGGCAGCAGGCAGCACGGGGCAGGACTCAGCATTTTTTTTTTTTGCTCAGCCGTCGGGCACCCCCCCCCATGTATCCCGATATTTTCTTCCCCTCGTCTGGTCACCCTGCTCCCGAGTCCTGGGGAAGGGGAGAGACCTGAGTGACCATGTACTGGAGGCTGTTTGGAGCTGATTCAGAAAGGTGCTTTCCCCTCAGGACACATAACAGCCTCTGTGACTTTACAACTGTGGAGCTTCTGTGGGCTCTTGTGGCCAAGGACAGGCCTACTTTTATTCTCTTCCTACAAATCTAATTACTGAGAGAACACTGGATCATGAAAATACTTTGAAATATTTTCTTTGAATTTTAAATGTCCTTTCCATTAAAGGCTAAACAAAATAAAAAATCAGCCACAGAAACTCATAATCTACTGTGACTAATACATAAAGTCCAATAATAAAATTATTAAAAGAAACTGAAGAAATCTATGAAATAATATAGACAACTGTATATTATGTGAAAGAAACATTGTATGATCCACAGTGTTGTCAAACAGATATTAAGGGATTCAAAATGTTGTCCAAAATGTAAAGCTGACTGCAAATATAAAACAGTGTTAATTTTCAATGGAGTTCCATTAGAGTGGTTAACTTTTAAGAGAGAAAAATGTGCACTTCTTCACTCCTTGGTTTTGGTGAGGACCAGACATTGATATCCAGAAACACTAGGACTTTTCTATCCATCATAATCCAGGAACATCTAGAAGTAGCAGACTAGGACTATTTCTCACAAGAATATCAATTCAATTACTAGTTCAAAATGCTTCAAGATAAATTGCAGGCCAAAATGAACCTCCAAAGGATTACAAGTTCATAAAAAGTTATAAGTATTTCTCAAGCTTCTTCTAGGTGTCCTGGGTGACAGCTGAACTTGTCCTCTGGTCGATATTGTTTGTGACTGCCTGGGGTACTATGCTACAATATGTCTTTGCTGATATAATACATCTACAGAATACTGTAGTCTCAAGCAGGATGACAGTGTTATACAGAAACCTTAGACGAAATATTTTAAATCAGATTGTGGCTATTCCAAGAGATGCTACAAGTTCAGTCTCCAAACCTATTGTTAAAGTTCAATATAGTTAGCTGAACTGAGGCATGCAGTTTTGTTTCCATATAGTTTGAGTTTTGCGACAGACAAGAAGAAACTTGAATTAAATGTTTAAGAGAAATTATTAGATCTCAAATGGGCAGAGAGTTGCTATAAAACCTGTCACAACTCTACCTTTTATTTTTCTAAACTAAATATAGATTAGGCATAGTCATGTCCTTTAGTAACTACTGTCTTCCCCTCATGTAAGCATACAACTAGTTTAACAGAGCTTCCTGAGAAGAGCATGATGTATCCAAAACACACAAGTCCCCATCCAGCTTCCTGTCTGTAGGTAATGCTGCAGTCATTTTGGATTAGCGATAAACGGTCATGAAATTGGAAACAGGTTCTCCCAGCTTTACACAAGAATCTGCAAAAACATGAATAGTTGTACCCAGAAAGTGTGATTCCAACTCAAACATCATAAAATAATATACAGTGCATGCTTAACTGCATGCAGGGCCTTAAGAACATATTAAATGACATTGCCAGATGCCAAAGTCAAATATGCTTCCAGCATTCAAATGTATAGAAATTTGGAGACTGTCTTAACTTAAACTACTGACAGTGCTTTATTTCTGTAAAATTACTTTTTACTCCAATAATTTTTTGCTCTCCACTTGTGTTAACATTTGGCAGGTAGAAGTGGAATGGTATGCCACATTATCATCTTGTGGCTGGAAAAGTCTTGATAAGGATAGGACACTAGACCATTCTGTTTGAGTGCCTTTCACCATTTCCCTGGAGCCTGCAAGCCTTCCTTTCCCCTCCCGGAAGGGATGTTGGGGAAGCTGCCATCAGGTTGAATGCAGCATGTATTTTGTGTAATAGGCTTTGCAAGGGCATTACCACCCAGAAGCACTCTGCTGAATGTTTTTGATCACTTTTGCAGTGGAGATGTGTATTGTGGAGGAGGGTATACAATAGTCTTTAGTCCTTCATAGAGCTACTGTAGTTTCTATATGGTACTACTGGGATCATAAAATTACAAACACTGAACACCATTGCAGTGCAGCTCACAAGAAAAATACAGGTACAGTAAGTGACTCATGCTATTCATTATTGTAAAGATTTGGTACATGAAATTGTATTCAACTTCAAAATCTTAACTAAAGACATATGACATAATTATTTCCTTTGCTTCTTACATCATTTAATCTGAGAAATCACTTATTCTTGTATCAGAGGGGTAACCGTGTTAGTCTGGATCTGTAAAAAGCGACAAAGAGTCCTGTGGTACCTTGTAGACTAACAGACGTTTTGGAGCATAAGCTTTCGTGGGTGAATACTCCCACGAGTATGCTCCAATACGTCTGTTAGTCTATAAGGTGCCACAGGACTCTTAGTCACTTATTCTCGGTATCTCATCAGAAGCTATGGGATGTGTGTGGGTCATTTGCCAACACATAAATCTATAACTGGAACATATTTGAGTAGCCCAACTGAAAAACTGAGATCTTTTGCCCATGTTTTCGAGAGATGTTCAGGCTATTAAAGTTCAGTGCTAGCAAACAAGGCATTTGCAGTATTATAAAATAATAATTGAAGAAGTCCAGATGAAATAACAAAACTAGCTCAACAGCTGTTTTGCAAAATAAATTTTCCTTGGGTTTGAAATGAATTAAGAGTTCAAAAACTCTGAATGATTTCAATAAGCGCCGCATCTGGCCCTCAATGGGGAAAATGTGTTAATATCTATTATGATGGTGGTTGTTGAGATGATTGTAAAATCTGTCCCAACAGGAAATGAATTGAGACTCTTCCCCCAACAACATAGGTTGTGCAATGACCTTCAGATTTAAACAAACAAACAGCCCTTGTGAATGTGGGTTGGAGAAATGACAGTTTCTATATCAGCAACACTGACATTGCTGCTTCTGCCTGGGAGTCTTGGCTGGCTACACCCTGAAGAAGTCATTGAAGTATATCACAACTTTCTGTGCAGATCTGCTCAAAACTCAGAAATTCCATTTCACAGGAAATTCTGACAGTTCAACTTAAGTCTGAGTCAAAATTTTCTGCAAAATGAAATGATAAAAGTTAATTTCAGATCAATTGAAATATGTACTTTTTTTATTGTATTTTAAAATTAGGTTTTAATTTTTAAACTTTTTCAAAACGTCATAATTTACATGCTCCTGTGGAATTTTCATACTGTGATGAATCAGGATTTTTGACAGAAAAACATACGGCTGGAAAATTTACAGCCAGCTCTAGTTCGCATTATCTGTGGAAGTGGGCATCTGAAAAGATTACGCACTGATGTCACAGAAAACAAAAAGCAAACATTTAATTGTTTAATTGTGACACTCTGTTATAGTCCTAGCCTTCACAACCTTCTCAGGTAGAACTGCTTACCTGAGAAGGTTGTGAAGGCTAGGACTATAACAGAGTTTAAAAGAGAACTGGATAAATTCATGGTGGTTAAGTCCATTAATGGCTATTAGCCAGGACGGGTAAGGAATGATGTCCCTAGCCTCTGTCTGTCAGAGGATGGAGCTGGATGGCAGGAGAGAGATCACTTGATCATTGCCTGTTAGGTTCACTCCCTCTGGGGCACCTGGCATTGGCCACTGTTGGCAGACAGGATACTGGGCTAGATGGACCTTTGGTCTGACCCGGTACGGCCTTTCTTATGTTCTTATGTTCTTATGTAGTTTTCCAGGTGGCCAGAAGTCATCCAGGGGATCATTTTTGCTTCTAAGATGTTGCATGATATGTTTGTTGCATATAGGTTAACAAATTGTTTCTGATCATAGCCCTGTTCCCTATGGCATAGAGCTGGCTATGCTGCCTTTATGCCAGGGAACTGCAGCTGTCCTTTAGGGCATCTTTAAGGTCACTGTGACACTCTGGATGCATAAAGTGACCTTTCTGTGGGGGAGGATCTGGCCCAAAGTGAAGTGGGCAAGTCCATTTGCACATCCAGAATTCCAAACTAGTGCAAATTAGGTTACTTCAGTACTTACCCCATTCCAGCTAATTTACTCCCAATGTACTACTTATGCCATCATAAACATTACTCATGAATTTACCCCTCTGCTTTTCAATGTGAGAAACTCATTGCTTTCGTATTTGGCCAACCTCAAAAAAATTCCTTTTGAAATATGGAAGAACTTCACCCTCCAAAAATATTTTTAATAAGATCATGTTGAGTAACATCTATTTTAGTTCACTCCATCTGTCATTGTTTGTTTAAACTTGTTTCTCCTCTTGCTCACTCTTCAGTATGTAACATGGTCCACTGAGAAGAGGGAAACAGGGTTAGTTTGTACAAGTAGAGCAACCTTTATTTAAAAAAAAAAATATCTTTGGCTTTATTTTGCCCTAAAACACAGAACTACCCCGCCTCCTCCTATTTTGATGGTAATCTCAGAACTCCAAAACCAAGGAGTGAAAGTATTTTTCCCATCTAACCTTCTGGACAACTTCCAGGTAGTTGTGTTGGCAGCTTTGAAGTTGCCTCTTAGTTTATCATATGCTGATAGAGTCCAGACCATTTCCTTCAGCTTTATCTTTGATACTGGGGAATTTATAAATGCAAAATGGCTCAAATCCCATATAATAACTTTATTCTTTGATTGCAGGGTATTAATGTCAAAATAACAAAGTTTCAAGTGCATGCATAAACTGCATATTTGTCACAGACATTGGTCTTTAGGTCATCCACAACCTGATATGCCAGTTACTTGTCTACTAAGGAACTAATTTTAATGTTGGCTACTACAAAGGACTATATCTGTGTGACGCTATCTGATTAAAATATGACCATGTAGATCATTGTTGCTACACTGTTAAATAATTGCAACAAATCTTGTACAAAGTATGTCAGGTAAGGTGTCTGTGGAAAGGTTATGATTTGCTGAATATGATTGCTATTTGTGTATGTATGTATCATTTTTGTATTTGAAGTTATGAGTATTGGCTTTATACCTGTATTTCAAATATGTTTGGTAACGTCCTCAAGGTATTTAGCCGGCACATCTTGAAGGGACTTATGATAAATGAAGTGTGTGTGTGTGTGTGGGGGGTGTAACTCCCTTTGATGGACACCCAGACAGCTAGTTAGCTGTAAAATCCCTCTTGGTAGCTGTTCTTTGCTTGCTTTACCTGTAAAGGGTTAAAAGTCCCCCAGGTAAAGAAAAGAAAGTGGGTACCTGACCAAAAGAGCCAATGGGAAGGCTAGAACTTTTTAAAATTGGGAAAGAAACTTTTCCTTTGTTGGTCGGTTGTTCAATCTACAGGGACACAGAGCAGCAATGCTATAAGAAGGAATGCTGTGTAAAGTTTGAACCAGCTTTGAAAATCATCAGATTATATCTAGAACTACTTTTAACAACCCTAATAGGTAAGTAAATTAGAAATGTTTAGGAAGATGCAATTAGGTTTATGTCTGTTTGTTTTTTAAGGCTTATGGACTCCTTTGTGCTAACCCCCAGATGCTTTTGTTTGCTTGTAACCTTTAAGCTAACCCCCAAGAAAGCAATCTTGGGTCCTTAATTTTTGAAATTGCTCTTTTAAAATCTAGAAAAAGCCTAAATTCCAGATGTATTTTCTTCCTTTTTGTTACAGGATTGGATTTTTGGTGTCCTAAGAGGTTTGTGAATGTTGTTTGACTAGTAGCTACAGCTAATTTCCTTTGTTTTCTTTCTCACCTCTTGCCTGGAGGGGGGGGTGAAAAGGCTTAAGGGTACCCCACAGGAAGGAATTCCCAAGTGCTCCTTCCTGAGTCCAAGGGTTTTTTTTCCATTTGGGTGGTGGCAGCATTTACCAAGCCAAGGTCAGAGAAAAGCTGTAACCTTGGGAGTTTAATACAAGCCTGGAGTGGCAAGTATTAATTTTTAAAATCCTTGTGGGCCCCCACCTTCTGTACTCAAAGTGACAGACTGGGGATTCAGCCTTGACAGGACTATTCAAGTTAAATGTCTCATCAAGGAACACTTAATTCACAATGGACCATGAAAGACGCCTGTTTACACTTAATGTGATGGCCTCTTCTATTACTAAGCAAAATCATGCATGCACATGTGACTTGCCCATGCGACTCCAAACACCATCTTATTACTTGTAATTTTCCACAGTGAGAACAATGGCAGAAGCTATAAAAGGCCCTGGAAACATCTCCATTTTGCCTCTTTCCTGCTCAAACTTCTGGACTATGAACTTAACCTAATGGGAACATTCTAACCAAGGGACTGAGGACCTTCTAAAAATTTGGAAGCAACCAGAGACTTAGCAAGCCAGCAGTTTTTAGTTTATTCCATCACTGCTGCAAGCCCGATCCAAACTTTGCAATTACTGTATGTATTTGATTCCTTTAATCAATTTTTACTCTCCCCTTTCTTTCTTTTTATAAAAACACTTTTAGATTTAGATACTAAAGGGTTGGCAACAGCATGATTATTGGGTGAGAGCTGAGTTAAATATAGAGCTGGGTATGTGGCTGGTCCTCTGGGATCAGAAGAACCCTTTTGTTTGATTAAATTGGTTTTAAATAGCCACTCCTCATTAAGTGTAGTGTTTTTGGTGGTGATACAAACACTGGAATACCTAAGGAGACTGCTTTTCTGACTTCTTGTTAGCCAGTGTGGTGAAACAGAAGTTTACTTTTGTTGCTGGTTTTGTATATCTTATGGGAGAATAGCCACCCATTTTGGGGTGTATCTGCCCTATTTTCTCAGCAGTTTGTCCTGAATTTGGTATTCTCAGTTGTGACCCATGGAGTCACGGTGACAATCTGAGATCAGAATCAAATCATAAAAGCCAAAATTCTGTTGGACTTAACCAAGTCTCTGTTTTTACATCCACAATCCTGAATACAAAGAATTATGGATATGAAATTGCACCCACAAAATTTTGCTCTCTCAGATAGGACCACTTGGATCTCAGGTACCTAGAAGTCCAAGATCCACCCTTTGTGTATACAAAATTGTGCCCACAAGTCATAGCTACAAAAATAGCTTTTGAAAATCTGGTCCTAATAGATTATTGAAGTTACATACTGGTAACTATTTTTTTTCTTCTAATTCATAAATTCAGGCCCAGAAGAGATTTTTTTTCTGTGCAATATGAATAGACCAATTTATTTCTGAGTCTCTAATTTCATAAGAACAAATGGTATGGGAATGATGTGGAAAGCCTATGGGTCGACTGGCAAATCCCCATGTTCAAAACATAGTTAGGTACTTCTGACACCCAACACCTTAGTATCTGAGAACCTCAAGAGTTTCTAGACTGATCATCACAACATGCCTGTTAAATAGGAAAGTATTATTATCCTTATTTTACAGGTAGAGAATTGAGGCAAAGAGCCTAACAGACTTGCCCAAGGACCCTATTCCTTGCCTTAGTCAGTAATCCATTCTTCTTCCTTGTACAGCAGCTGTGGCAGAAGTCCACAATGCTATTTTCAGTCATATTTCAAAGTAGAAACACTTAAATAAAGTCTCCTACCTAAACTACTTTCTGATTCTTTCTGTAGAAGCAGGACGTTCTGGATTATTTCCAATGTGACTTCCAGCACCCACCTGATTCCAGGTCTTTTCTTCCAAAACAATGGATTGAAACAGGATATATATATATCTATATATATCTATATCTTTATGGGATATATGAGGCCTTTTATGCAATCCTTTCCCTTTTTCTGCTGCCCTTTTGTTCTACTATTTACCGTATTTACCTGTTTAGACAAAATCTGTTTACCTACCTTTCATTCTGTCTACTAGTAAAGCAACTTATCTTTTCAAGGATAATAAGAAATTCTCTTAACAATTAGATCTCTGGATTTTGCTACCATTCAGACTCCCTCCTAGAACATCAGTTTAAATAGGTAGGTGACTTGTTTTAATGACATTTATATGTTAATTGTAATTGAGGGAATAATTTAATCTGCATCATCTTTATTACCAGTGAAACTGCATTAGAATCAGTTTTTTATTTTTTTCATTCTATCTTAGATACCAGGTTGAATTTGCAGGCCTGGCACTAAAAACCATGTAAACTAAGCAAATTGATGTGGATTCAATGAGATGAAGCAATTATGGAACCCCACAAAGCCTTTCATAAAGAGCCACTTTTTGGAGTAGGACAGTATTCATTTGACTCAACAATTACTTGGGAAATTACTTTAGCTAAAATTCTGTGCTGGCTTTGATTCCCTGCAATCCCTGTGACATTTGTAGTGCATGGTGTAAGTTGCTTCCATGTAGAATAAATCAGAGTAGAGTTAAGCCCTTTGGGCCAGTCTGGTTTCCTTTACACTAGTGAAAATATGCACTTCAATGGACTTAGAACCAATTTCAGAAGTGATGCATAAGGAGGGGTAACTCAAATTCCTTGCACTCCCATCCTTTTACACTCAGTCTCCACTATACTTGCTCAGGTACACCAAGATATATTCACTTACCGTTCTGAGGTGTAATGGAGTCTCAATTAATGTAAGTTAATGTAGAGTGGGGCCAGAGCTATGATAGCCTACACCGGGCTCTTCAGTGTGTAAGTTGCTCTAACTTAAGCTCCATTATATGCAGGTAGAGCAGGCATAACTAAGACTAAATTACTGTGGTCCTTACTTTGAATTTACATCAGTGTATTTGAGAGCAGAATTTGGCCCTCTGTCTTTAATGTGGAATCATTAGAGACAGTGATATGAGAGAAAGAGAGAAATCTCAAATGAATCTGCTTTGTTTGCTTACTGAAAGGGCAAGCATGAAATGCCTTTCCAGAACAGAGAAATGTCAGGATCCCCATACTCACAGGAGTGACATGTTTAAATGTATCGGGAATCCTGGAGCAGAAGGGGGTGCAGGATTTAATATTTGTTAGCATCTCTCTGGAGAAGAATGTTATTCATTAATAACACAAATTCAAACCGACTGCAGGAGTAAGAATTATTTTTGAGATCCGAGCTGAGAAGAGTTTACCCTTACAGTGATTATTCTCTCAGGTCTGCCTGTTACCCTGAGACTTGGCAGGAGGTAGGGTACATCCTGGAGAATTTAAGACTCAGTTTTATACTTCTAGGCTTAACTGGATTTAACGTTATGTTTATGAGATACTCAATGCTGCCTCCCAGCAGAAGTTGGTGAAGGAAAGAAGACAATAAAATATTTGACTGAGTGATCAGTGTAAAAAAATAATAGAGAGGTTTCTTGTTTGTGCAACTTGCTGTAATTTTGTGATTCCTATAAACCAAAGTTGATTTCCTTTGTTCTGGGTTATGTAACTGTTCAAGAGATTTATTCTGTGGAATTTTAACCCTCCTTTTTCTGGACAACCTTTAAACTAACCTCAAACTTTCCCAAAGGGAAAAAAATAGTTTTTCCTAAACCTCTTTGGAAGAGGTTAGGTATGGGTTACTGGAAATGACCTGTTATTACTGTGCCAGTGTCAGAAGTAATTCTGGCAGAGCTAAAGAGAAAATTAATTGAAGGGCCAATCAGTGGAAGTTAGAAAAGCTTCATCTGTTTCTAATATGGTATATATTCTCCAATTCAGATTGTATTTCACATATAAAGATATATACTCTGAATCATATACCTCTCTTTCTAGTATTGCATGTGGCACTACCCTTTTGTGGGCCTGCATTATACATTTTGATCAATGATGAAAGCTATCAAACTTTACATTTAACTGGAAATTGTACTGGCAATTCATGTTTGGAAGGAGCTGGGTTATTCTTAAAAAGAGTTATATGAAGAGCTAGTAAAGAAAAATATTACAAATGCAGTTTTGCAACTGGCAATGTGTGAAGGTGTATTTATGAATCCCAAAGTGGCACATTGCATGGAGCTTCAGCAGCAACAGCATTCCCTACCCTCAGAAACGGCCATTCATAACTTAAGAACATGTAAATATGGAACACTTCCTGCATGCAGGCTGCTCTGGGAGCCAAAAAATCTACATGTTAACAATGAATTCTTGTTACTGTTAGTGTTTATGCTGGGTTTTAATAGAATCAAAGAGCCAAAGCACAACTGCCTTATGGCAGAAACAGCCTTATTACAATAGAGAAAAGTTGCACAGGCTGCCCTTTGCTCGTAAATTGTTTACTGGCAAATGACATCATCTGCTATTTATACACTCCTCATCCTCTTTTCTCTTTCTTTATAAAATCCCAGTGGTCTCTGACCTTTTTTTTTTTTTTTTTTATGATCCTCTGAAGTGACATTTCTGGCTAAGGTAGAAAGGCAGACTTTCCTGTGAAGGAAAGTTCTCACCAGTTTATTTTCATCATATGCAGAAAAAGAATAAAAAGTTATAAAGCTGCTACCTCTCTCAGGAAATTCATTTTTTTTAAAAAAAGGAATAAAATATGAAGACAGAGTCTTCTCATGGTTACATCCAGCAGCAACCCCACTAGCTTTAGCAACCCCACTAGCTGACTGATGTAATTGAGGAGACTTTGACCCATGCCATGTATGAGTATAATATGGAGGAAGGGAAGAATGAGCAAAGGGAAATTTTAGTCTGAATGTCAGGCATCATTTCTTAACAATGTGATCCTTTAAAATATAGAAGAATCTCCTGAGGAAAGTGGTGGGAGCTCTGATGCTTGAGTCATTAAACAGCACTGAACAAACCTCAAGAAATGCAACATGGAACAATCTAGCGTTGGAAAAGATATGAACTAGATGACCTAATGGGGCTCCTTCATCCCTAATTTCTATGAAAGACAGATGGATCAGTTGATAACTTTATGAGGCAGTATTAGTAGTGTGTTGCTAATATAGCACTTACAATTGCCAGGACAGATTTTAAAAAGAGCACAGCTCCCATTTAGATACTTAAGTGTGAAGGGGCCAGTAACTTACCCCTCACTGTGCCAACAAAACTTCTTGAAAAATCCAGTGCAGAATCCTTCCTGTGGAAAAGTCAGTGTTCTCACTACTGCCCTCTCTGGTTTTTGTATTTGGGGAGGCTATCTTTAACTCCTAACAGGACTCCATAGGAACAACACTGATCAAAGAGTATCCAGTGAGTATTAGTGGACTCTTCAGTCACACTGACTGTGCTGCCTGTCCAGAAAGCACCATCCACTTTTGGTTGCCTTACCTACTCACGCCCCTCAGGACTCCTCTGAACTACAGCAGCTTGTAATATCCCCTTAGGCTTTCTTAAATCAGTCACCAGTTGCTGGTATCTGGCCACACCCTCTTCTGCTCCTAGCACACCACAACGTTTGCCTCACAAGGTTATGTTTCTGCCTTGCCAAAAAAAAAAAAAAAAAAAAACCTAAGCAAATACACAAATGAAATAAGAGCAAACAAAAAAGAACATTAATTGTGGTGAACTGCAGGTGAAAGGAAGGGAGAGAAGAGATTTTTTTTGACACTGTAAAGGTAAATTAGAGTTTCAAATCCTGCTACATCTGAGCCTAAATATAAAATATTCAAACTATCTTAAGATATCATGGGATGGAGGAGACTCACATTGCAGACTTTAGTTCACATAATGTCCTAATGCCTCGTGAAATTATCTGTTGACCTAGTGAGGCTGTTGTCTCCCCAAACGGGAGACGAGTACCTGCTGTTTGAGTTTGTAGCCTGTCCTAGTAGCTGTTTGAAAGATGTACTCAGCTCCCTTACCAATAGTCTATTGTCGCCAGAGACTTTGCTCCCCTGGGCTAAGTTTCACCATGTATGGGTTCTAGCTGCTACCTTATGTCTTTCTTAACTGGCAAACCACAGCCCCCTCTCTCCCCTCCACCGCCAATAATGCCAGCCTGGACACACCTAACCAGGCTTGCCTTCACATGCTTAATGTAGATGGTGGAGGAGGATGTCCTAATTTTTGGTCATATTCCTATTTAACTGTATTGGAATTATGGGCCAAAAATCCAAGCCCGAATATGAACGTCTACACACAGCTCTAATTTCTTGTATCTTTTCATGATGAAAATCATGCATAGATAACAGAACTGTGACTTTAGACTGTTCTAACCATAAATGTTTTGATGGTTTGTTTGGGGGGAGAGGGAATAGAGGAAAAAGATGCAATGATCCTTTGTGCTTACATTTAGAATTTGTAAGCCACTCATGCCATGGTAATATGCACAGTATTAATAGAGTTGAGGGAATATTTGGGGGGGGGGGGGAGAGACGGACGGAGGTGAGAGGAGTGCCTCATTCTATTTATAGAACTGTGATTTCTTTGTTTTAAGATGGGTTTTGTAACCATTACTGAGTTTCTGATCCTCCTGTTTTCTTTAAAGGAACCAGACTGAATTTCCATTCTCACTCACTCTCACCAGTTAAAGGCTTCTAAGTTGACAATTTTAACTACTATATAAACAATATGTTCTATCAGAAAAATTCCAAGTATGTCAGGTCTTCCTATTTGTTTTGTTCATTCCTGCTTTTGATAGAGAAATCATCATTGCTGTTGTCCTAGCTAAAGAACCCCAGCCCAATGAAATGCAGCCAATGAAAGTGGGGTAGAATGTTTGCCTCCTTTGGAATACAGACTGCTCATTTTTCAAATGCAAGACAAAAATATTCCTCCTTTGTCACATGGCCCTTCTGCTGTTTGCTTAAAATAACCAACTGAAATCCTGCCTCCTCTCAAAGATTTGTGTTACACCCTTCATCCTGAAGGATCTTTTTAGGTCCTCAGTATACACTGTAACAGTAATGTGTCTATAATGTAGCTTCTGCTAAACCCATTTCCTTATGGTCATTAATGCTGATGCAAGGCATATTTGAGTTGCATCAAGTGTGCTAGAAATCAGAATAGTGTTCTTTTTACAAGGATGAAGGGAAGAAAAATCTAGTAATCACCAGATGTTTTGCTCAAGGTAACTATTTCAAAAATAAGTAATTAGCCATCCCTGGAGGTAACTTCTCATAACTTTAGTATAACTATTTATTAGAGAACCGAAAACCACCAGGTCCAGCAAGGCAGAAATGACGATGATTTCATTTCTCTTCAGACCCTGTACTGTATGGGGAGCTTTGATTAGTAGCTGATGTCGTTCTCATCAGAGATTTTTCAACCATAGCTGATCTGGAATCAGAGATACTACTTGAAAGAGGTGGTAATCCCTTGTAAAGCCCCAAACTGTTTTATTATCTAAACTGTCTTTGGCATTAGCAGTGAAGAAACTATAAACTGTTTAGTGAAACAATGTGCCAGATTCATACTTAATGGGAAATTAATTGAAGCTGAAAGGCCTTAAGTGAAAAGTGGGAAAAGGGGAATAAAGAGATGAGGAGGATTTTCCCAAGATATGTAGGATCAGATTTAAAAGGATGTGGCCTTTAAATTCAGATTTATTTTTCTATAGTGTAAATGGTACTCATAGTATTTGAAATGAAAAAAAAAAACAAAATAAATTTGGAAACAGCATGAAAGAAGAGACATTATTTACCATCTTTGTTTGAGAGCAGCAAGAAGCATCCAAGATTTATTAGAGGAACAATGGAAAGTTATAATTTATTATTAGCATAGACTCAATGTACTCTAGATTTTTCTGGGAGTTACATTTGAGATCCAAGTAGAATTCTCCCTGGATCTGTACTATTCTATTTCACACTGAATTGAACTACAGTGAAATCTTTATCATACAACTACTTAAGGGACTGACAAAAATTGGTCTTTTTAAAGATGGTGGCCTTTTAATAAAGGTGGTCAAGAAATTTGCTTGGATAACTGACTGGAATCCCATACAAGATGAAATTATATTGACTAGATAAAAATTGTTTGTTTGTAGAACATTTATTTATTATAAAACATTTCAATTTCAAAGACTTCATGTTAAGTGTCTTTTTTATTAACAAGATAGAAAGCCATTTGTAGCTGAAACATTGATCTGACTGACAGTTATCCTAGGCACAGGTGACATACATAAGTAAAGTGTATTATATTTAACTGCTGTCTGGTGTTTCATTATAAAAACATAGAGCAGATCTCTGTAAAGTGAAGTGTCTTCTATGGAAAAAAAGCAGTCTGGATACAGTCTCTACCATGTATGCCTTATGACTATTTAAGTAGTTCAGCTGTTTCTTCTGGGACCAGTTGTGAACGGTCTCTGGTTGCTTTGGATGGGTAAAACAGAGAATGTCAGTTTAAAATGCTAGGTGCTGTTATGGAATGGCTGCTTGGGGCAAGGTGCTACTTAATAAAGGATTTTAACACAGATTTCTCTATGCTTGAACTGTATTAAGTAATACTTATTGTTGTTGTTTATATTGTACTATGAGTCATCAAACAGGGTTGGGGAAAACATGATACAAACGCACAGGAAGACGTGATCCCTGCCTTGAAAAGCTTACAACAAGTGAGTGTAACAGACAATAGAAGGGAAGGAAGACAAGGGTTTAGGTAAGGTCAGTTATATAGATTAGCCACTTGCATTACTTCATACTTCTGGGTTATTTACAAGTTTTTTGCAATATTCCCTACATAAATCAATAGTAGTCATCAGTTGGCTAATTTCTTGTAGGGGTAAGTATCACAATAAATGGGGTCTTGACACAGGATTTGAAACCTTCTCCAATTTGAAGGAGGAGAGGATGTGTTGGCCTTATCGATTTCTTCAAGAAGGATGTTATATGCTTAAGGGTCTGCAGGATAGAAAACTTAGAGATGTTTGTGGGAGACACTGATGTTTCTGGGAGAAGTTGGAAGGTGGATGTTCAAGGGTAGCATCGCTGGCAAAGCAGAGGGTGTGTGAAGGTTGTGATAAATGGAAAACAAAGGCCCTTATCATGCAAAGATTTATGCACATGCTTAACTTTACATATCCTAAGTTGTCCCCCAACTTCATTGAGACTTTCAGCAAGTAAAGTTAAGCACAATCAAAAGCTATTGCAGGATCAGGGCCATAAGGAAGAACAAGTGATGGCTTACCAGCCACTGTATTATCTCAGACATACCCCCTATGCATTCTGTCACCTTTATTTTATTCAATTCAAAATAGCAAATGCAATGTTCTAGGGAAAGGGGAAAACAACTTCGGAAGAGTAAGAAAAGATCCCACCAGCCATTTCCTGTGAAATAATTATTCTAAATCCAAATAAATAGCAAATAATAATCGTGAATAAATCTGAGATGGAATAAATTGTGCTGGGAAATCACCATGCCCGGTATGCCTTGTGAGGTAATCTGCCAAAATCTTATGATATTCCAATATGTCAAGTATCTTATTGCACTTATTTAAAGACCATGTTCAAATATTTAAAAATAAACTAGAACAAATGATTTATTAATTTTTATCCACGAAAGTACTACTTCCAAAGTATTTGGATTTTAGAAAGGGATGGGGACAGTGGAGGTTTGGGCAGCTCCAGGAGTCCATTGGATTCATGGCCATAATGCTAGCTGGGAACAAGTCTGCCATTATCATCACTCTCATAATCCTGGAGTAGGAAAGTTCTGTTGGGGTAGGGTGTCTCCACAACTGGGTACTCACAGCTAAACCAATTTCCCTGAAAAGGGGGATGGAAAAGGCTGGTATATTTAAATAGGGCTGCCTCACTCTAGTCCCTGTCAACATTTTTTTCCCCTGGAGCAATTGCTACTGCCAATCTGTGGTCCCAAAGCTAGTCAATGCAATGTTGGGATGCACGAGTAGCTACCATTGTGGTTGTTAGCAGGCTTAAAAATCTTCAGTATATCCATGTGATATATGAGTGGGAGCAATCACAAAGTTCCCTGTCCCAACCCCAAAGATTTTATTTTTCTCTAGGAACGGAAGAAGCAGAGGATATTGTGTTAGGTAACCTGTGGCAGCCAAACAAATGATTCCTAACTCATTTTATGAGCCAGCTCTATAAAATATTACCACTCTGCTCTAAGAATGTAACATCTGAGAGATAGTAGTACTATTTAGAATTATGTCTCTCCATGAGATGGGACCTCTATCATCCTAGAGAGGCAAGAAAGAAATCCCAGGTCCTACAGCCTGGATCATCTTACTCTTTCCATTAGAGAAGTGAGTTTCCAATCAATCTGACTCAGACTAAGAATTGTGGACCATCTTTACAATTGAATCTGGAGATTGTGAAACCATATTCTTGGAAGTTCAGCCTGCCTTTTTCCTTAGCCAACAGGGCCTCAATTTGAGGATTAGAGTGAAAATAAATTTAGGAGTTGTCACTTACTCCTTCACAGGTGGTATTTAGGATCTGTGAGAAGACCGATAGAGAAGCAACACAAGTCAAAATTCTGCCCTTGGGCTCAGTAGACTAAACTTCATTGACTCCGGGAAGATAAATCACTAAACATATTATATAAAAATAGAGTAGGAAAGATCGATAAGTAAATTGGATTGTTAAAGGAAATAAGGGGCCAGATTATGATCTTAGTTATGTAAATGAAAATCCAGAGTAATTTCCAGAAGTCAGATGAGCTATACTGAATTTACTGAATAGTGTTCAGGAGATGAAAATTGTTAGTTTAGGGCTAGTTTGGCAGAGCGGAGTGAGCATACCAGATGGAATATGCTGAAACAGTGTAGTGGCAGATGGCAGAATTCTTTTGGAGCTCCAGGTGAGGTAATGTGGCTCAATACCAATGTCAGGGGATGCCTGACTGGCATGAGGCATGTCTTAGTAACTGAGGGGAGTGAGGAAGCAAAGCTTAGAGGGCAAAAGCTTAGTCTTTTTGCTCCCCATCTGTAAATTTGGGATAATATCACTTCCCTTGCCTCTCAACATGTTCTGAGGATAAGTACATTAAAGATTGTGAAGCATTCAGATGGTACAGTAATAGGTGCCATATAAGTATCTAAGATGTTTAACTGTGAGAAAAGGGGGAGTCTTTGTTTAGCTTTTAGTGTTTAAACAGACTATCAGTTAAGGAAGGAGTGGCTTTTATTACAAACACAAGGAAAAACAAACATCAGAGCAACATTTCTCAACAGCTGGTCCATGGACCTGTGCTGGTCCCTGAGATCTCCCTGACAGTTTAAGAAGGCAGCAAGCCAGCCGCTGGTATCAAAAAAGTTGAGAAATGCTGATCTATAGAGTTTAACTATCTCAATCTATGGCATGGGTAAAGAATTTGTTGTCTTTTAGCTGGCCAAAGTGGCCTTTTTTCAAAGTGTATATTTGTGGCAGGGGAGAAACAGTTTATTACATTTTTCTTATCTAGTATTTTATCTACAGCTCTCTGACCAATTGGGAACTGTTGTGTACTGAATGAGGTGGGGAAATAATACTGCTGAAAAGAAGTGCTGTAGTGAAGAGCAATGCTGTCAGCTGGAGAGCCAGGCAGAGAATGACAGACCACAGAATCCTCCAGAGTCTTCAGCCAATGATATCATTACATTCCAGTGCTATAGCCCCAGCAGAGAAGACTACTGTATAATACAGAAAAAACTAATGAACATATTACAGTTTTAAAAGTACATACACTTTTTAAAGGAAAACTGCACATTTAGAAATATGGTAGTAGCACAAACATTTTCATTAACATTTTCTGGCAGGATCTCCCCTTGCTCATTACTGTTATCTAGGGTTCTGCCTCTTTCTTGTTGTCATAGGGATTGCTCTTGAGAACTAGAGTGAGGACTTCTACATTTTTAATGTTATGGGCTATATTACCAAAAGGGCCCAGTTTTCAAAACTAGCTACTTTTCTAATGTACAAGTTTTGAAGCTTGCAGTTATGGTCACTTGTGGTTTTGGGTGCTCCAGGACTGAGATGCACAGAAAAACAACTGTGCATGTAAATTGAGTAGTTGGACACTTAGCTATCTTATGTGAATGTCCAAAGACTTTTTATGGGTTCAAATCCATTATTTTGGGGCATCTAAGATAGCTGAAATTTATGCCTGGGTCATGGGAAAACCTAAATGCATAATTACTAGGACTGTTCACAGGTTTAGGTTTTTGAAGGACGAGGGTGCTATGTGGCAAGTTCAATTCACTTTGGAAAGTTCTCGCTGAATGGAGAAGTTGTGTCTTGTCTCTGATGCAGCTGTGTTGCAGGAGAGTCAGAGGGAGGCAGGAGAACATTCCCGTAAGAAGGACCTCAAACTGGGACTATTAACTGAGTGACATTTTCGGAACATCTGTGAAGGCAGGTTTTCAGTGTCTCACTGAAACTCAGTCCAGAATCCTTCACATCATCATTAGAGACATAATTTAAAATGTACAAGTCTCACTCCAAATGGGTAAATAAACAGAACATCTGCACATGATACCTTTTATGTACCAGTTTGCTGGGAGCTCTTTTAATCAATACTAGATATTGAGAAATGGCATTCAACACTGCTACCCTGTCTGCCCTCCAGAGGTAGTTGTAACAAAGCTACTCAAAGACCTGTCCGAGCATGCAATGTAAAATCTGGGAATGTTTCTTTGGCAGTTGTTCCAAGTCCTGTTTAAAAATCTAGATAGAATCCTCTGAGGACATTACATAGACATACCTAGATACACATCTCCACAGCTCAGATAGCAAGTGGTCCTGAAACCATTGCCAGGATAGGTCTCTCGGCAATGTCTCATGAGCAGTACTTCCCCATCCTGCTTCCCAACAAGATAACTAAATTGGGAGCTCCTCCCCTCTATTTTTAAAATATAAACTTACAGGCACAATACATTTGAATATGATTCAACAATGTGATGCAGTTGTGGAAAAGGCTAATGTTCTCAGGTGTATTAATAGGAATATTGTATGAAGGATACTCATGGTAATTCTCCCACTCTAATTGGCACCGGTGAGGCCTCAGCTGAAGTATTGTGTCTAGTGCTGGGCTCCACACTTCAAGGAAGATGTGGACAAACTGGACAGAGAGCATAGGAGAGCAGCATAAAGGATGACATGTTTAGTTTTGAGAAAACAAGACTGAGGGGACCTGATAAGTCTTCAAATATGTAAAGGACTGTTATAAAGAGGAGGATGATCAATTGTTCTCCATGTCCACTGATGGTAGAACAAGTTGTAATTGGCTTGAACTGTGGCAAGGGAGACTTAGGTTTGATATTAGGAAAAACTTTCTAACTATAAGGATAGTTAAGCACTGGAAGTTAAGAACTTGGAAGGGAGGTTAAAAAAAATCTCCAGTAATGGGGATTGTATAAGAAGAGGTTAGACAAATACCTGTCAGGGATGGTCTAGGTATACATGGTTCTGCCTATGCAGGGGGAGGGAAGGTTGAGCTAGATGACCAGCCTACATTTCTTTGATTTTATGACAGACAGCTGAGCTAGAGATGAGTATGAACTTAAGGCATAGTGCTGAGGAGATAGATAAGAGATCAGCCTTGACAAAATAATGGAGGGGTGAAGAAGTTAAGACTGCATATGTGGTTAGGTGGTACATAGGAAAACCGAGCCAGGAAGGAGTGATTTTTGAATAAACAAAGATCAAATATGTGTTAGAGTTCAGTACATGTAGTATCGTTATTTGTTTTGACTGAAATAGCACTTCTTAGCCCCATTTGATAAGTCATTTATCTTGATTCAAATGATAACACATGGAATAAAATTAAAACAGAAGTTATGTACATTTTTATCTGTCAACAAGATGTACATTAAGATGTCTTCAGAAAATCCTGTGCTGTGGTTAAGTGGGAGGGCACTAATAATTTTTTTTCTGAAGTAGTTCAGTGAACAGAAGTAGAATAGCTTCAGCTTATGCCATAATAATGACAAGGATATCAGCAATATTTAAGAATTCCCTAATAATAATAATTAATAAAGCAATAATAAATAAATAATCACCATGAAAATGTCAACGTTATCAGATTTACACAGTGGTACCTGATGAACAGCAACTTTCCATTATATGAGGCATAAGTGGAGATTGTGGCAACTCTGGTATGACTTTGTGATAACTGTTGGCAAATAATGACCTCTTAATAAAAATAAGTTCTTACGTAGCACATATCATCAGTAGATCTCAAAGTGCTTTACAAAGGAGGTCAGTATCCTTATTAGAGATGGGGAAACTGAAGTGCAGAGAGGTGAAGTGACTTACCCCAAGCTAGCCTTCAGGCTAGTAGAACGATCAGGAATACAAGCCAGGTCTTCTGAGTCCCAGTCCAGTGCTCTAACCTTCAGGCAATATTGCCTCTCATTGAAAGCAATTAAATCAATGGGAGCTGGTTCATATTTGCTTCTGAAAATCCAACTATGTACCTATCTGCATTGTTAGGGCCAGATTCTTAATTATGCAACTAACTGCCTAAGTCCCTTTAGAAAATGGGACTTAGGATCTCAAGTCACTTGGAACCTTTTGAAAATGTTACCCCTACTCTAGTTTAACCAAATGTTATTGGGTTTGATGCAGAAATTATTGGATGAACCTTAAAACCTATGTAGCTAGCAATAATGATATTTCTTGGAAAAAATTTTCAATCTCCAAAGCTTCCTCTTCACTTTGGACTACTGTAGACTTTTTTTCTTCTTGCTCTTCTGTAGCTGTGCAGCACTACTGAATTACTTTTGAGAAAGCAAATGCAAATCCACTTTGGGACTCCAGAAAAGAATGGAAGGAGGTGTGTTAATAATGACTTCTGCAGAGAGTAAGGGGAGAAGAATGACATCCATTAAGTATCTTTAACATGAAACAATGTAGCAACCAGTTTGGAAGCGGGGCTATTGGAAACCCTCTCTGGGCTTTTAACTCATATTTATACAATGAATCAATGTCAGCATTTGACATTTGAGTTTGTAGGTTTCAATTAAACTCCTGGTTTAATGACATTATCTACTTAATTATTTAAAACAGGGTCATTAATTTCACTGGCTAAGTGAATTAAACTATGTAATAATTAACTAGATAAATAATTTCATATGTGCACCCACATTTTTCTCATTCCTCCAAAATCTCTCTTTTTCTTCTGTCTCAGCCATGGAGATAATTTTCCATTTACTGTACTTTCAAGCAACTCCAGCTAGTACAATATATCTTGGTAATAGATTTCTCCCCCCCCCCAATAGCTCTAATTTAAACTGCATTTGGGCTACTAGCTGCATTTTATGTTTGATAATAAATGATCACAGTTCATAAAATTTTCTTAGAAAATGAAGGGCCTGATTCTCCTCTCACTTAGGTGCTCATACATCATGCTAATGAGCATGGAGTAAATAATGATTCATGCTTATTACTTCTGTGGAAAAACAAGTAGGCGTCTGGGCATGATTCTGCTCTTACTTAAACTGGTGTAAATCAGAAGTTACTCCATAAAGTCAAGGGAGTTACACTATTGCAAAAGTAGTATAAGTCAGATCAAATTGAGGCCAATTTGATCACTTGTCAGAAATCTCAAATACAGTGAAGAATGGATCAAAAGTGGGTCACTAGTTGTTGAGATGAATTATATTCAAGTTTTCACTTTTATTGTGAAAATCGTTGCAGGAAAATCCAGGAGTTTCCTCTCCAAATCTTTTTAAAATGAGACATATTTGTTTCCTTTTTTACTCAACCACAAGATGCAGTGATTTGGCAGAAGAAAATGGAGATGAAATGGTGTAAATTACACTTTCAATTGAAGTCAGTGGGTGTCTTTCCATTAACTTCCTGGGGAGCTTGATTGAGCTGTTAGCCATGTGAAGGAAAAAGAATATATAAAGACTGACTGCAACCCATTCTTGGTTTGAAATTTAACCTTTCTGAATAGATGCAGGGGAAAAAGGATAGGGAGATCACCCTGACTCCTAACAGGAAATTCCAGGAAGACAGGTAGCTTGTAAAAGAGTGACAGGAAAAGAGAAAGGAGCAGATTATTAGTATTTTGACAATAATAGTTAGATAGAAATATGTACATTAGTATTGTACAATACTAATTACAGTATAAAATGTTCATTCTACCCATTGTTAATTATGTATTGTATTAAATAATATTGTGGATAGCTTTAGGAAGACTATGGTATCAAATAGTGATGAAAGTATTTTATCCATACACTGATCAATTGAAAGGACAGGGATTTTGAGAAGCAACATGGATTAATGTATTAAGTATGTGTCTAGTAGTTGGAAATGCATGATTAATTTTGGATCTTCTCCTGACATGCTATGTGGTGGTAGACGAGTCATTTAACTTGCCCATGTCTTTCACCATCTATAAAATGGAGGGAAATAACCCACTTCACAAAAGCATGGTGGGGTTAATTAAATACTGTTTGAAAATAGCAAGTACTACATAAATGCAACTGCTTTGTTACTTTTAGGCTGGCTTCTGCCACTGCTTTGAGCATGTAATTCCCAGTTAAGTCAATTGGAGGTTTGCCTGCACAGGGACTTCAGAAGTGGGTGAATCACAACTTACCCACAATGGCAGTTTAATGTTCCCAGCTGACATTCAACTAAGTATCAGCAATAGAAGGTGGCTTTTTCAGGAAATGGTGTTAGAGGTAAGATCATGTGAAGTCTGATAGTTTTCTTCGATTCATAAATTAAGGGTGAAAGGGACTATTTTACGATCATCTAACCTGACAGGTATAACACAGACAATAGAATGTCACACAATAATTTGTCTTACGTCTTTGTCTTGTGATTGAGTTACAGAATATCTTTTAGAAAGCAATCCCAATTTAATTTAAACACTTCAAGACCATATCCCTTGGTAAATTCTTCCAACACTTAATTACCCTCTCTTTTGTGCCTTATTTCTAACCTGAATTTTTGAAGCTTCAGCTTCCAGCATTGGATCAGAATATGCCTTTGTCTGTCAGATTAAAGAGCCCTTTACTATCAGAAAATTTCTCTACTTACAAGTACTTATAAACCATGACCAAGTCATCTCTGCTATCTCTTGGATAGGCTAAATAGATAGAGCTGTTTAAGTCTCACTCTAAGGCAGTTTGCCAAACCTTGAGTCATTCTTATAGCTGCTTTCCAAGTTGTCCACATCTTTTTAAAAGTGTGGACATCCTAACTGGACACAATAGACCATTAATGGTTTGACTAATACTGTATACAAAGGTAATACCATCTCCCTATTCCTACTGGATATTTGCCTACTTTTATGTCCAACAGTTGCATTAGTCCTCTTAGCCAGATCATTGCCCTAGAAGTTCATATTCAATTGGTAAGCCACACTGACCCAAGTTCTTACCAGAGTTTTTGCTTTCCAAAGTAGAGTCCTTGCTCCTGTAAGAATGACCTATATTTTTATTTCTATATGTATGACGTTGTATTTGACAATATTAAAATGTACATTGCTCAGATGCGCCCAGCTTACCAAACTGTAGTATCCTGTATGGAACATGGAGGGAGGAGCAGAGGTTGCAGATGGGAAGAATTTAAAGACATCACCAGTAAGCTGGTTTGAGTGTACATGGCTTGAATGTTAACTACAGTTGCAGCATCTCTTAATAAAAAACTCAGTTATAGGAATATGGAGCCCTCTTGTGTTATTACCCAGGATGTTTTACATGAAACACAAAGGATCTAGATTGTTTTGAAGAATTAACCTGACTTCATAATTGTTAACCAGTTCACCAAGTTTTGTGTCAACTGTAAACTTTATCAGCAATAGACCTGGCTGAAATGAATTAAGTGAAAAAACTTCTCATAGAAAAATGTGTTTAAAATTTCAATTTCAACAAAAATTTAAGCTTTTCTAATCAGGAGTACTGGGGGGAAATCAGATCAACATGATGAAACATACACTATTGATTGAAAATATTGAAATTTTCCATTTTAATATTTTTGATTTGAAACTTTTCAAAAATTACCTGTTTTTGGAAAAAATGTTATTTTGAGTAAGATTATTGAAAGTGCATCAAGGGGCAGATTTTTAAAGACATTGCAATGGAAGTTAAGTGCATAGCTGCCTAGTGGGATTTTGCAAAGCACTTATCTACATGTATAAGTGCACGCATACCTTTGAAAATCTGGCTGTAAGTGACTTAAGTTTTAAAAATAGGACTTTCGCTACTATTTGGGAGCTTTGGTTCCTAAAGCTCATTGACTTATGCCTAAGCACCTTTTCTGAAAATGAGACTTAAACTGCTAAGTCAGTTAGGCACTCTTGAAAATGGTACCCTTCAGTTTATTGTTCCGATTTGGAATGGAAAATTCATTTTGCACTGTTTTAATTTCCTGCTAAAAGAATATTCTGTTTTTATATGATTTCAACAGAAAACCATAAACTCCTAATTTTATATTTCCCTGCAACTGTTTTCCCAGCTCTCATTAGCATGTGTAATGACAATAGGGATCTACTTTTAGTCCCTTCTTCCTGACCTCTGAGTTTGTATGTTACACAAATTTAGAATCCCTTGGATTTCCTTTTACTTACTTTATTTGACTCATACTAGCATGCACTTTATACCCCCCTATGTACACATTCCTGGCCCCATTTAAGTTAATGGGAATGTTGCCATTGACCTCAGTGGAACCAAGATTTCACCTACTATCTCTAAATTTGGTCTACTGAGGAAATAAATTGGATTAAACAGGTATGACTGAGGGCAAAATTTGGCTTGGAGAGACTGAGCGTAAGGAAGACTAAGGGACTTTATGTTGGTGTAACTCTCAGGCCAGGGGGCCAGAGATGAAAGGTGTAGCAAGAAAAGCAATTAGTATCAGTAAAATTAATCAAATGATCACTGAATAGGCATTGTGGAAGGCAGAGAAATTTTTGTTTAGTAAGTTACTGTGGTATTATCTCCATTTCAGTCATCCACAGGTGCAATGTTGGAACCCATTGCAAGTGGTGCCTCCTTAGCTGGGGTCTGGCAGTTCTTAGTGAGCTGATGAAAGGTTTCTACCTAAGTTTTAATAGTAATGCTGAAGTCCCTTTGCCTGCCTCTGCCCCACCCATCCCAATTATTGTTGGCAGGCAAGACTACTTTTAGATGAAAGAAGAAAAAGGATTAATTTCCATCAGTGCATCACCTGGACTTGAGTCAGATCCTCAGCTGATGTTAATCTGCATAATACCATTGAAAGCAACTGCACATTTCCCCTTGCCATTCTAACATGCTTCTTATGTTGGAGTTGCTGCTATCCACCACTGGAGTGCAGTCAGAAGTCCAATCTTCCACAATGGTTCAGAAGCCTTAACATTATTTAGAATGCTAGTTTCCTATTTATAGAACAGGACAATGACTTTTTCAAAGTAAAATTATATTCACTTGTTTTAATCAGAACTTTCTAGAAGCACAAATACACAGAGGGTACTAGACTATTAAAGGAGTTAGCATACTTTGACCCTGTGAAAGGTGTGACCCAGAGACCCCCTTAATGCCAGCTGGCAAAGGGCACACTATACTATATACTTGCGTCAGTGCACTTGCGGCTGATGAAGTGGGCATTCACCCATGAAAGCTTATGCTCCAATACTTCTGTTAGTCTTAAAGGTGCCACAGGACCCTCTGTTGCTTTATACTATATACTATAATTCACATCAAGCCTGACACACTCATTGCCCCAACTCACTGTTGTCATAATCTGTTTCTAAAAGGTAAGGTATTGTATGCAAACATGCTGATCATTAATACTGCATGATGTATGTATGGGCAGTATATAAAGAATTATAGATATGTGCTGGAAATATGTTTTTAAAAGGTGTTTGCATGCAGTGCATAAGCTCAGCTGTCCTAAACCAAGGAGTGTTGTTTTGCCTGATTGACTTTGTCTCCAACATAAACTGACTGCAAGGCCAGAAACAATAGAAGTACATGTATACAGAAGGTAAACAAAGCCCTCAAGCTAGTAAGTGGAAGAAATAAACATTTATTGATCACGATGAGGGTGGAGGCTGTTACCCCCAGGAAGCTTTCCTGGCTTTTGTAACAGATAGACTTTGGGAAATATACGCAGAAACAGAAAGTTATTTTGGCATCTGTCACCTGAGGGACACAGCAGGCCAGAGCTCTTGAAATCTGAGAAAGTGGAATCCTTCAACCAAGAGGGCTGAAGCCACTGGGAACTGACTGCAGGTGAAAACCTGCTTAGACAAAGATTGTTACTTGCTGAAGTTAGGTTTTAGTCATTAGAAAGTGTGTTTGTAACCTTTCAATGTCTCTCTTACTCTTACTTGAAATCACTCAAACCTATGTTCCTTGTTAAACTTATTTGTTTTGTAATGAAAAAAACCTCAATGCTGTTATATTGAAGTGAAGTGTAAGTCTTCAGCTAACCTAATAGACTGTTGTCTGCTCTGTCTCTTTGGAGGCAGTGAACTTAATAACTTCTGTGAGTGTCCAGTGAGAGGGATTGGATACTACAAGAAGACATATCTGGGGAACTTGGTAAATAAGCTTCAATGTTACCTGCAAGGCAAAGTTTGGACTGGCATAGTCCTTAAGAATTAGCTGGCAAGGCAGACAAGCTGGCGTGTCAGGGCGGTGACAAATAGTTTAGCAGCAGCACAGTTCACTCATTCTGAGGCATAGTGGTAACACACTGGCTCACAGTTTTGGGTGACCTAAGCAAGACATCACAAATGGGACTCAGAGTTAAAAACAAAGACATCAAAATATCACAAGAACTCACTCAACTGCATGTAACTCTGGGCTCTATAGAGATGAAAAATGCAACCTTATTGCTTCCTGTAATCAAATACAAAACCTTGGGTCCCTAAGCCACAGTGTAGTTAAATGCTTCTCAGTTGTTATCTTCTTGGAGGAAAAAGTAAATCCATGTATTAATTTTAGTAATTCTTCCATATGTTTGATTACTGGATATACCCATTTCCATTTGGCTCATGAATGTTCTTTATTATTTTTCCCACTCGTGGGTTTCTTTTAATGTTTTACAGGTATCTGATAAATGATCAACGGTTTGGAGGCTCTGTGTTCCCTTAGGCAATCACCTAACCTTGAGCCTACAGGTGTCACATATATTCAGTGCCTTTGGAATTTTTTTTTCCAGGCATATTCATCTTGTATCCTCAATCTGGAAACAATTACTGTGTTTTGTTTCATCTCAAGGAACATCTGGAATAGTTGTATACATTTAGTCTTCTTTGTTGAAAGGATCTTTTTGATTTGCTCTCATGCCATTTTTCTTACTTCACATACCTTACTTTGCTACCTATTTTCACTTAAACATATCAACTTGGGAATTTGTAGAGTGGATCCTTGGCCTGCTATCAAATCATGTTTCCTTGAACAATTGCTATTTAAACTGCCTTTCATCTGTAAGTCTTCCTTAATATGCAAGAGATGTTTGACACCTCAATTCTACATCAGTAAATAAACTAAACATCCCTAATCTTTGCTGACTGTGTTGACCAGAATCTAAACATTGGGCCAAATCTGAACATTCTGCCATAGGGCTAACAAACCACATGCACTAAAAAAAGCAAGCTGCTGAAAAACTGATTGGATACCATGCATTCTCTTGTTGAGATAAGGGACTTAGTCCCACTTTTACGTGACTAGATTTTAGACAAGATATTCAGGGAAACAAAGGATACATTTTTCTCACCTTTTATGATCGTGTCAGCTCACTGGCTTTTCACTATTATGAATGTAGACTTGGAAGGTTGTTTGGCCTTTTGTAATTTGACTGAGATGACATTATATTTCTCTTTGAACAAGATACAGATTTGCTGTTCACTTTATACGTATGTCTGTGGTGTATGACTAGTAGAAGATTTCATAATTTTGGACACTTACGGAAGCAGAAAACTTAAATTTTCTATCACTTTTGGCTAATTGTTTAAAGATATTTTCTTTTGATCCTAATATTAAAATATGTTCATCTGTACCAATGGCTGGATGTATTTCTGGATGGGGATCCCACCTCCCTCTAAAGCATTACTTTGGTCATTGCAGAAATGTTCTGTTACAATATGACAATTCCTCTATAAAATAGGAGTCTTCATTTGAACTGCACATCTGCAATGAGAACAGCAGTTGGAAATCTGAGCATGCACTACCTTTAGAGGCCCAATCCTATGAAGTGTTGATCATCTCCTGTAACATGCTGTCTGCTCTCAACTCCCATTGCAGTTAACAGAAGATAAGGTCTCTTAGTGCCTGGCAGGATGAGCTGTGCTTTTTGGACGAGTTTGCCTGTATATTCAGCTGGCTAGATGATGTGTTTAGTCAGAAAACTTCATATATTATGTTATTGTACCGCCCAGATATTTCTGCTGAAGGTAAAACAATGTCTGCATTGTCTGGACTGAAACTCTGAAAGTAGCTTACCAAAAGAAAGACTAATGAACTTTAAATGGATTGCTCATCTTTCTTTCTAAATGAATATTCATTTTCAAAATCCCATCCTTTTATACACAAAACTACTTTCAAAATATTGACCCATTTTCCCTTTTTTGTACTCTAGTCATTTCATTGCAGTAGCAATGCAATATATAAAGGAAAAGAGACAAGTTATTCAGCAGGTTTCAGTCTTTGACTAGTAGCCAAATGGCAGTGCAGCATGACCTTGGAGCTCCAGCTCCCTCAGATGGTAGAGACAGTGGATATATCCTGAGGGTCCAAAAGCCACCTTCAAATAGGAACAGTGAAACCTTAAGACTAGCAATGGAAAATGCAGCTGAACCAATAAGCGGGAGAGGAAAAAACCCACCTGGAGCTACTGCTCTTTGTGGATTTTTAGGTTCTTTTTTTTTAAATTATTGATATATGTTGAATTTAGAGTTGAAACAAAAACCCAGCTTTGAACACCTTCAAGTATGTGGAAGGTAGCAAGGAATCAATAGATTTCACAGCTGTTTCTTGTCTGTATAATGGGTCAAACCGACCCCTTGGGTCAACACCCCATCCCCCTGAATTTGGATGGTTTCGACAGGTAGTTTATACTGAATATGGTAGCTCAGTCCATCTCTGAATATATGTGTTTGTAAGAAAGCTTTGTCATTGAATTTCATTTAATCCCCCTCCACCCCCACATAACACTCAGATTTAATCCACAAAAACATGCAGGTCAGTATACTGTTTGGTATTTATTAACTGAAGAGTTGTGTATGTGGATTTAGAACAGCATATGGTCTTTAAAGAATAAAACATGAAGATTCATTGTGAACCAAAGTTAAAATAATTTGCAAAACTCTCACTAAATTCACATGATCTTTAACAGATTTAATTACTTATACCTAACTGCAATAACCAAAACCTTTCCAGTATTAAATCTTACAAAATCAATAGCTTCAGTTGTAGCAGTGTGCATGTGTGAGAGAGAAAGTTCTGATATGGAAGCAAATAGCCTATCCCCAGACTCTTCATTTCAACAGTACAGGATAAATTTTCAGAAAGATGGCAGCCATATTAAAGGCTTAGTTGGCATTTTTGCACCCGCAATTTGATTACAGGAAGAAATCAGATTGTTAATGATTCAGCTACTCAGATTTGCAAACAAACAAAAAACACAACAAGAATATGGACACCATTTGTACACACAAACAGAGCAGCCTGAGAGTGGTTAAAAATAAACCTCTGTTTATCTTTCTCTGTCATTCTTTTCTATGGTTACCATTGTTCCCATGTTCTTATTAGAAATGAGAGCTGCCTAAACTCAGGGATTTTGATTCACCCAAGCTATGGATCCAAATTTTGTGGCTTGAGACCACTTCTAGTTCTTAACCTTAAACTTCTTACTCAGCAGTACCGATTGTCTTCATAACTGCACTTCCATGTAGTAACTGGTTCCTGACTTTGCACCATCCACAGCCTCATCTTTCAAGAGTGTTTGCTCCAGAATGTGGTGGATTGGACTGACACTAAAGTTTTTATTACTCAGTTCAAAGAAGTCTATCTAAACAGAGATGAATTACACATTGTGATACTTTGCTATTGTATGCTAAGAAAACAAACACCCAACAAGCTGATATTGAGATTGGGTGCATGTTGTTCTAATATGTATAGCTTCCTGGGTAACCAGAGTAAAACAAATAGACACTTAGCCCTGGTCTACACTATGAGTTTAGGTCGAATTTAGCAGTGTTAGATTGATTTAACCCTACACCCATCCACACTATGAAGCCATTTTTGTCGACTTAGAGCTCTTAAAATCAATTTCTGTACTCCTCCCCGAAGAGGGGGTGTCAAGGCTGTATCCCCACTTTGAACTTTAGGGTACAAATGTAGGGGCCTGCATGAAAACTTCTAAGCTTAACTACCAGCTTAGGTCTGGTCCGCTGCCACCATCCCAATGGATTCCCTCCCTGGGAAGCCTTGAGAAACCTTTCACCAATTCCCTGGTGAATACAGATCCAAACCCCTTGGATCTTAAAACAAGGAGAAATTAACCATTCCCCTCCTTCCTCCCACCAACTCCTGGTGAATACAGTTCCAACCCCCCTGGGATCTTAAAACAAGGAGAAATTAACCATCCCCCCTTCTTTCTCCCACCAACTCCTGGTGAATACAGATCCAACCCCCTTGGATCTAAAACAAGGAAAAATCAATCAGGTTCTTAAAAAGAAGGTTTTTAATTAAAGAAAAAGGTAAAAATCATCTCTGTAAAATCAGTATGGAAAATAACTTTACAGGGTAGTCAAACTTAAAGAGCTCAGAGGACTCCCCTCTAGTCTTAGGTTCAAAGTACAGCAAACAAAGATAAACACTCTAGTAAAAGGTACATTTACAAGTTGAGAAAACAAAGTAAAACTAAGACGCCTTGCCTGGCTTTTTACTTACAAGTTTGAAATAGGAGAGACTTGTTTAGAAAGATGGGGAGAACCTGGATTGATGTCTGGTCCCTCTCAGTCCCTAGAGCGAACGCACAACCCAAACAAAAGCCTTCCCCCCCCCCAAGATTTGAAAGTATCTTGTCCCCTTATTGGTCCTTTGGGTCAGATGCCAGCCAGGTTACCTGAGCTTCTTAACCCTTTACAGGGAAAAGGATTTTGGAGTCTCTGGTCAGGAGGGATTTTATAGTACTGTACACAGGACAGCTGTTACCCTTCCCTTTATAGTTATGACAGGGGGTTAGCGCTCGACATTGCCGGGTCGAATTTGGGGTCGTGTGGACGCAATTCGACTGTATTGGCCTCCGGGGGCTATCCCAGAGTGCTCCATTGTGACCACTCTGGACAGCACTTTCAACTCAGATGCACTAGCCAGGTACACAGCAAAAGACCCGGGAACTTTTGAATTTCATTTCCTGTTTAGCCAGTGTGGCGAGCTCATCAGCACAGGTGACCATGCAGTTCCAGAATCATAAAAAAGCTCCAGCATGGACTGAATGGGAGGTATTGGATCTGATCACTGTTTGGGGAGACGAATCTGTGCTATCAGAACTCCATTCCAAAAGACGACATGCCAAATTATTTGAAAAAATCTCCAAGGGCATGATGGACAGAGGCTACAACAGGGACCCACAGCAGTGCTGCGTGAAAATTAAGGAGCTCAGGCAAGCCTACCAAAAAAACAGAGGCAAACGGCTGCTCCAGGTCAAAGCCCAAGACATGCTGCTTCTATGATGAGCTGCATGCAATTCTGGGGGGTAGGGACCCTACCCCACCCCTGTCCATGGACACCTGCAAAGGGGGAGTCTCATGCAACAGGGATGAGGGTTTTGGGGATGAGGAGGTGGAGGAGGAGGAGGATAGTGCACAGCACACAAGCGGAGAAACCATTCTCCCCGACAGCCAGGAACTGTTTATCTCCCTGGAGCCAATACCTTCCCAACCCTTCCAAGGTGGGGTCACGGACCATGAAGCTGGAGAAGGCACCTCTGGTGACTGTACCTTTGTAAATATAATGCATGGTTTAAAAGCAAGCATGTTTAATGATTAATTTGCCCTGAAGTCTTGGGATGCATTCGCGCCCAGTACAGCCCCTCCTTTTTAATGGCCAACCCAATGGGTGCTTGGTATGGGAAAAGAGGGTGCTGCTGTTTGAAACCATTCCCACATGTTATGAAGGTTGAAGAAGCTGAAAGACTGTGGCTTACCATGGCTGCCTGAAAGCTGAATTCTGTTGCCCGGCCCTGCGTGTGTGATCTCTCACACCAAACTGGGAGGCCCTCAATATAAGAGGCAAAATGCGACCCTGTACCGAAATGTGCTATGTATGTAATGTTAACAGCTTGGTTCAGCGTGAAAGAGTCTACCTATTGTTCTCTAAAATGTGTCTTTTTAACTACTACTCTCCCTTTTTTTCCTCCCGCAGCTGCAAATGTTTCAACACTCCCCCTATCATCTCCGTCCCAGAGGCTAGCGCAGATAAGATGGCGATGAAATGTTCTCTGAACTCGTGCAGTCCTCCTGCACTGAAAGAGCTCAGCAGAATGCGTGGAGGCAAACAATGTCAGAGTCCAGGAAAGCAGAAAATGAACGCGAGGACAGGAGGGACGATCGAGATGAGAGATGGCGGGAGCAAGATGAAAGATGGCGGCAGTGTGATGAAAGGAGGCAGGACGCGTTGCTGAGGCTACTGGGGGATCAAACTGATATGCTCTGGCATCTGGTGGAGCTGCAGGAAAGACAGCAGGACCACAGAGTGCTGCTGCTGCCCCTGTGTAACCACCAGCCCTCCTCCCCAAGTTCCATAGCCTCCTCACCCAGATGCCCAAGAACGTGGGGAGGGGAGAACCTCCAGGCACCCAACCACTCCACCCCAGAGGACTGCCCAAGCAACAGAAGGCTGGCATTCAATAAGTTTGGAAGTGCAGGGTGGCCTTGTCCTTTCCTCCTCCCCTCATCCAAAACCCCACCCGGTGCTTCCCACCTCCCCCACCTCTCCCAGGCTACATCGGCAGTTATTTATACCCCTAGCTGTGTGATTTGCATGATTTTGAAACAATAATGATTTTATTGCCTCTGCAAGCGGTGATCGAAGGGGGGAGGGTGGTTGGCTTAAAGGGAAGTAGACTGAACCAAGGGGCTGGGTTTTCATCAAGGAGAAACAAACAGAACTGTCACACTGTAGCCTGGCCAGTCATGAAACTGGTTTTCAAAGCTTTTCTGATGTGCAGCGCGCCCTACTGTGCTCTTCTAATCACCCTGATGTCTGGCTGCGTGTAATCAGTGGCCAGGTGATTTGCCTAAACCTCCCACCCCACCATAAATGTCTCCCCCTTACACTCACAGATATTGTGGAGCACACAGCAAGCAGCAATATCAATTGGAATATTGGTTTTGCTAAGGTCTAACTGAGTCAGTAAACTGCACCAGCGAGCTTTTAAATGTCCAAATGCACATTCTACCACCATTCTGCACTTGCTCAGCCTATAGTTGAACAGTTCCTTACTACTGTCCAGGGTGCCTGTGTATGGCTTCATGAACCATAGCATTAAGGAGTAGGCTGGGTCCTCAAGGATAACTATAGGCATTTCAACATCCCCAACGGTTATTTTCTGGTCTGGGAAGTAAGTCCCTTCCTGCAGCTGTTCAAACAGACCAGAGTTCTTGAAGGTACGAGTGTCATGTACCTTTCCTGGCCATCCCACGTTGATGTCAGTGAAACGTCCCTTGTGATCCACCAGTGCTTGCAGCACCATTGAAAAGTACCCCTTGTGGTTTATGTACTGGCTGCCAAGGTGCTCCGGTCCCAAGATAGGGATATGCATTCCGTCTATCGCCCCACCATTGCAGCAAAGCCATCCACTATGACCTGAGTCACTACCCTTGATAGCAGCAGCTCAGTGATTGCGTTAGCTACTTGGATCACAACAGCCCCCACAGTAGATTTACTCACTCCAAATTGATTTCCGACTGACCGGTAGCTGTCTGGTATTGCAAGCTTCCAGAGGGCTATCACCACTCGCTTCTCAACTGTGAGGGCTGCTCTCATCTTGGTATGCTTGTGCTTCAGGGCAGGGGAAAGCAAGTAACAAAGTTCCATGAAAGTGCCCTTATGCATGCAAAAGTTTAGCAGTCACTGGGAATCATCCCAGACCTTCAACACTATGTGGTCCCACCAGTCTGTGCTTGTTTCCCAGGCCCAGAATCAGCGTTCCACAGCATGAACCTGCCCCATTACCACCATGATGTCCAAATTGCCAGGGCCCGTGCTTTGAGAGAAGTCTGTGTCCATGTCCTCATCACTATCATGAGCACGCTGTCATCGCCTCCTCACTTGCTTTTGCAGGTTCTGGTTCTGCACATACTGCAGGATAATGCACAAGGTATTTACAATGCTCAGCAGCAGTGAGCTGAGCGGGCTCCATGCTTGCCGTGGTATGGCATCTGCAGGAGAGCAGGAGCGCAGAGTTGCAGCAGAAGCGGTGGATGACAATGGATGCCATGAGACTAGATATTTATAAAGAACGATGAGAGGACCTGCGAGGTGGATTCATGGCACCAGGAGAGCAGAGTTGCAGCGGAAGCGGTGGAGGATGACAGTACAGTGCACATTTCCCAAGAAAGACCACACGTTCCCGGGAGCCCATGACAGACAACATGGAGAAATTCGCTATCGAGACACGAGCAAGAGAGTAGAGTTGCAGCGGAAGCGGTGGATGACAATGGGATGCCACGAGAATAGATATTTATAAAGAACAATGAGAGGACCTGCGAGGTTGATTCATGGCACCAGGAAAGTAGGAGAGCAGAGTTACAGCGAAAGCAGTTGGTTGGATGATGATGATGGTTAGCAGTCCTACTGCACCATCTGCTGAAAGCAGTATGGCGTCTGCACGGAAAAAAGGCGCGAAATGATTGTCTGCCTTTGCTTTCACGGAGGGAGGGAGGGAGGAAGGGAGGGGTGACTGATGACATGTACCCAAAACCACCCGCAACAATGTTTTTGCCCCATCAGGCATTGGGAGCTCAACCCAGAATTCCAATGGGCAGCGGAGACTGTGGGAACTGTGGGATAGCTACCCACAGTGCAGCGCTCCGATAGACGATGCTAGCCATGATACTGTGGACACACTCCGCCGACTTAATGCACTTAGTGGGAACACAGACAATCGACTGTATAAACTCACTTCCTAAAATCGACTTCTATAAATTCAACCTAATTTCGTAGTGTCAACATACCCATAGAATGGCAAGAAAAGTATGGGTAGACAAGATAGCAACTGGGGGGGTGATAATAGCTTCTTGCAATACAAATATGTTCCTTCACAAAAATAAACCTAATTAGCTTAGAGTTAAGGCTATTCAAGTGTATTTCCTCACAACAACAAAACACTTATCAAGCAAAGAAATCAGGAGTTAGGGTGACATTCATAGCCAGCTTAATGCCATTTTTCAACCAGCTGTCCACTACCATCATAATAGCCAGACATTAGCATCACATTAATATAATTTGTAACACACCCATTTTCAACTCAACAATACTACTGCCCAGTCAGTGTATCTTTCAAAGAACTGATGGTGCTATCAAAGAGGAAACCACACCCCCTAAAACTGTTGTTCAGAATAGCCGTAAGTATACTCCTAATTTTCTCTCAGTCATTATTACTACAAAGTTGGTGGTGGGAGGGAGAAAAGGGATTGAGGAGGGAGAAGGATGGGGGAATTTAAAATTCACAAAATGCAAGTTAAATATAAGAAATGGGCCCAACCCAAAATCCTGGTTCTAAACATACCTTTATGTTGAGAATAGGATTTGAAATCCAAATTTGGATCCATATTTTGCATGTCAACTATGCGGGGGCTTATCTCAAATGTGGGACCTGTCATTTTGTTTGAAGACTCTCTGCTTAAGTCAATAGGTGTTTTAAGTGTGGACCGATGGTCAGATTGGCTTCAGCCTATATCATGTGATTCACACACAAAAATCAAACGAGCTGGTGACACTGTAGCCACCTTTTCACTTTTTGACCTACAATACTGTAATAACCCAGTCTGGCAAGGAAGCCAGAAGTTTCAGACCTCATGAATTTCAGCCCTGCCTGTCTGGTTGCTTGACCCACTTGACTGCCTCCTGGGGAAGAGCAGCCAATCAGGAATGCTGCAGGAGGCAGATAAAGCTCTCCCTACTCCCAGGAATGAGCAGAAAGGCCCAGCAGGTCTGCTCCCCCTTGTAAAAATGGGTCAGTCTGCTTTCTGCTCCCCCTGCTACTCCAGGCATGGGAAGCGGGAGAGGGGGACGGAGAACCTCTGGAGCTACAGGTGGGGCTGTGGGGACAGAACTGATGTGGTTGTTGGGGGGGCAGAATGGATGTGGGGGTGGGAGCACAATTAATTAATTCGAATTTGGGAGAGGCTTGAAGCGCATCATCATCAGTCATCCAGATAGAGCTCCTGCAGCACAAGTTAAAATCACATTCTTCAATACAGTTGGGAGAGTTGGCAACACTAATTATCACGCATAAACATACTAGGGGTGGGCAGAGGGGGGTGGAAAGGTTAAAGCCAAAGCCAGATGAGAAAATACAATACAATCACTTTTAAAGAACATCATGACTTTGGGGGGGGGGGTCTGAAATAATTTTTGAACTTTTAGGCAATAATGTGTTCCGTCAGACCCAGTGTATGCCCTTCTTCTGTCCTTTCCCTACCCAATATTAGGCAGGCCCCTCTACAGAAAACCTTCATCCTATAATTTTCCATTTACAAATAAAACCAGACTTCAGTTTTAAATCAGTATTTAAATCAGCCACTGCCAGTGGCTACCCAGTAAAATTTCCTGTTAGACCTAGCAAATGCTAATATCCTGAAAGCCCTCCTAACATTTGAAAATTATGGTTCTCTACACAACAGAACCATATTCCCTGACTTTTGAGAGAAAGAGGTATGGTTCAATTAGCACAAAATTAGGATTTTGAGCATCATATAATGCCTTGCATTAATGAGAGCTGGCAATGGGAGTAGATTTAAAAGGAAGGAGAGGGTTAAAGAGCTTGGATAGGGGATCAATGAATCAGCAGCAAAGCTAGTTTGAAAACCCAAGGGTTCCTTCTATCCTTGAGCTCAACCCACTGAAACACAGTGGAATTTCATCTAATACCAGCTCTCAAAGAATGATACTGTCCAGGTAGAATATGCTGGAGACTGTTCATAACTTTTTAAATGCTTCACTAGTAATCCATACAAATAAAATCTTTCCATGTCTCCCTACAAATCAACATTGCTGCCTTACAAATACCACCATCCCCTAGATATGCTGGATCCAGATTAACTGGGATATGTGAAATGACTGCCAATGCAACAGGAACTAAAGAAACCTCAGGAAAGGTTACCTCTAAACAGTGCAATGCCCAAAGCAATCTATGAAATCAGTAACCCTCCAGGCCCAACTTTGGAGGCTCCAATATCGATTTTTAATCAACAAATAGTTTTGGTTTTAGGAAGAAAATCCAAAAACAGCTGACAAGGAGAAGATAACAGTTTGGCTGCTGGATCATGATAGACTATGCCAAACCCTAACATATTAGGCACTGTGTGTATTGTACAATACTGGAAGTGGGCACACAGTCTTTAGCTGGTCGCTAAAATTGTTTCAAAATCTTTTCAGTGAGCCATCCATTTGTTAAGAACCACAGACTGGCCTACAAAAATGCTTTGAATTATCAAACATCCACAAGAATGCCAGAACCTGGTTCGACTTGATACCCATGGAAGGGTGGAGAGGATGCTGATGTGCTGCTAATAGAAATGGGATGAGGCAGAAGCAATAACAAGGTTATTACAAGCAATAATATTCTTCAGGAAAACATTGATCAAAATTAATGTTATTTGTTAAACTTTTTAAAACACAATAACACCTTTAAGAGCAATAGGGTCTATTCTAAATGTATATTCATTAGTCATCTGCACTATAGCCTTGATAGCTGGACTGAAAAGCAGCATTCTTATAGCCTTATGTTTTCATTCTACCCAATAGAAATCTCTACAGCCAATGGAAAAAAAAAATCCCAATATAATATCTGTGATCAGCCAGCCATCTGTCCATACAGTTGCAGCACCAGCTTATATAATTTTTCATTTTTTAAAATAACCAAAAGAGTCTCATTCCCCTTGCCACTTTTACCTTAGAAAGACACTTGTTGCATAATGAATACAATTCTAGAATCTGTAAAGTAAAACTTGTGCTCAGGTGCTCTAAGGCCTGTTAGAGTAGCTAATTGTTTGCTGATGATAACAAAGGTTTTGCCAAATGTACGATGTGGTAGTCTAGTAGCTCCAGAAACTCTCAGAATCCTAACCACTTTCAACAGAGTAATAATAGTGACCTTGGAATGGATATCCCACCTCTGGCACATTCTGATTATTCATGTTAGTTCCCCTCCCTCCTAGCTTTATTTTGGAATGGGATAAGTTTGAATGAGAATTCAATCAAAGATGACATGATCTAGAATTGTGAGCACTACTTTTAACTCAGCCAGTTCACTGCTAGGTTATGGCCAGTTTAAATGTAATTAAATATGCTGTAAGTTACTATTCTATTATAGGTACAGTAGAGTGAAATTTTTCCATCGAGTAGTAAATTCACTGAAAAAGGGAGTTTTGGGGCCAACTAAAACTAGAATTTGGGTCAAATTCAGCATATCATTTTGGCCAAATAAAAAATGAGGGGGAAAAGGAGAAATGAGCCATTTTAACACTTAATTTTTGTTGCTTTGTAGCTAGGGCTAGTATACACTAGAAGCACTACAGCGGTGTAGCTGCACTGCATTAGTTATGCCGCTATAACCTGTAGTGTAGACAAGCCCTGTTTCATTTCAAGCTGTTGTTTCTAATCAACGTTTGATACATTTTGTTTGACCCATGCAAAATTTTTCCAGTTTTTCATTTTGACGAGAAAAACTGAAAACAATCTTTTGTGGTTCAAAATAAACCAGGGTGGTTTTTTTTTTGTGTGGTGTTTTTATTTTTTGTTTTGGCCATCAAATCAAAACCATCAAGTATTTGTTCATCTTTAATTACAGACACATTTTCTTGCTATTAACTTCATTTTTTGATGAAAAATAATGTTTTAAATTAGACCTCTGCTATGAATAATACCACAATCACTCACATTCTGCCTCCTGCTTTCCCTGGTAAGTGCTGGTTAGGATAGTGAGAAGCTCTGTTCTTTTCTGCTTACTTGTACACCTCTACCCTGATATAACATGAATTTGGATATAACGTGGTAAAGCAGCGCTCCGGGGGGTCGGGGGGCTGCGCACTCTGGTGGATCAAAGCAAGTTTGATATAACGCGGTTCACCTATACCACAGTAAAAATTTTTGGCTCCCGAGAACAGCGTTCTATCGAGGTAGAGGTGTATGTATTGGGGTGTGATGGGGATATCTAAACTCCATACCAGACAACATAGGATTAATGAGCTAATGTGGGCTTGGGTGGTTGTGAGAAATGTCAGGAGCCAAATCCTGAAGTACCAGGGTTGGAGGTAGAAGCTTAAGAGGGAGATGACAGGCCAGGGAGGAGAGCAAACCAGACGGTCAGCACTCAGCTCCTTAAGATGGGGCAGACTGAAGAGCAGAACTCCCCAACTGCCCTGGGGAAAGGGAGAGCCATATGCTGATGCACCCTGTGAAGGAGCCATTTCCCTCTGTTACCTGTGAACTCAAAAACCAGGGCAATTAATGCAAATAAATTGTTTGTTGACTATCCTGGTAAAGGAGAGATTTTTAAAGTGACCTGGCTGGTAGTCCAAGTCACAGAAAGTCGCAGACTACTGCAGGCCTGGAGCAACCATCAGCAGGAGGTACTTGATGGGAAGAATGCTGCTGTGCCACACCTGGCCACAAGGCAGTGCTAGAGAAGAGGTAAGTCATTCACATGGGGACATAACCCTATAGAGCGGTGGTTCCCAAACTGGGGTTCGCAAAATGTTACAGGGGGTTCTCAGGAAAAAATTCCTTAATGGCGGACAGAGCTGTCCATAGAAACCCCAGACAGCCTGGGGCCAGCAGCCCGGAGCCCCTGGACTTCCAAGAGCTAAGCAGATCAAAGCAAGCATATCTATCACACTGAGGAGATTTAAACTTCAAGACTCCTTATAAAAAATGGAAAGGGAGGGGGATATTTTTTGCTGTTTTTAAAATTAAATAGGCAGCTAGTATTGTTTTTAAAATTATTATGAAGAACAAGTTTAAGCTTTGTTGTAACGTGCGTTGTTTGCCTGGACTGCTCAAGACCTGAATGCTTGTGTAGGAGGAACTCTTTGAGTTGGCTTCTTAAATTCCTTCATGCTGTTAAATATCTGATACTCCTTGATGAAACATAGGAGCCTTGTCTTATAACAGGCTTATTCGAAGTGATACAAGCTATGAAAGTGAGATCTTGGAAGACTGTTGCCGTTTTCATAATGTAATAAAAATACTGTAATGATAAATAATAATTAATAATAGTGTGTAATAAGCATGTCATAAAAAATTATATTTCCACTGCTTTTATAATTTATACTCAGGTAAAGGAGAAAATCCCTGGAAATATTCATTTTCAGGAGGGGGTTCGTGAGACTTGACATTTTTGTGAAAGGGGTTCACAGGTTGTTAAAGTTTGGGAACCACTGCTATAGAGGGTGCTCCTCCTCCCACCCTCTTGTTCAGCTACCTTTGGTATACCTAGCCCTCACTGGAGAAGTGGCTCATTCTACCATCTTGTTCCCCAATGAAGACACACAGGATGATCCACAATCTGACCTCAAGTGTAGGGTGCTTCTGCAAGATTAATATAATAATTACAACACAGCTCAAAGTGTGACTATTGAAATTCACACTAAGACCCAGAAAAACATGTTTTAAAATATTTCTCAACTAAATTCAAATAGCAAATGCACTTGATATGCTCAAGGATATTATCAGGAGCACAAATGAGAGGCTAAATACAAATCATATTGAATTAATTACTCAGATGTACACTATACCCTGCATGCCAAAGAGTAAGGTTTTGAAAGCTTCCTTTTGCTCTGATTCTTTCAAAGCAGGGATATCTAAAGGCAGTTATGAAGGAACTCCCTTTCAGAAAGTTTGCATGCTTTATTTATTTAAAAAATTGTTCTTGTAGCTCTATGGAAAAACATATCTTGTAAAAAGCTAATCTTGCCCCTTTTTCTTAAGGGGCATATTTGAAAATCTACATGAAAACAAGTCTCAGCAATGCACGCTTTTTTTTTTTCCAAGCAGGGGAAGTGTTTCTGCTTTTAAATAATTTTAACAGCTGTGTGGAAAGCCACACGGTGACTATGTCATCTTTGATCATTCAATGAAATCACTTTTCATTGTTAATAAAATTAGATATCTTGGATAGAGTGTTTTGGAGGTGGTTGTGAGGAGAAACTAATTTTAGATGTGTAATCAGGAGTCCATAATTTTTGTGTTTAATAGAATCATTTAGCATACACAATTTACTCCAATAAGGAGGGCTGAATGCTCACTGAATACTTTGCTACTACTTCTACTGACGTCAATGGTAAAACTCCCATTGACTTTAATTATTCAAAATTAGTTCCATTAACTATTGGCCAAATCCTGGAGTACCAGATGTGTAGATATGAAAAGGTTGTATTGGCTATACAAGTAGGCAAAAGAGGTAGCTCCCATATTCTGGGGGAGTATGAATCTCCTGAGTATTGTAAAAGAGATATCTGTCTGTAGGAGGAGTGTGGGTGGTTGTTACCAATCAATCTGTGAACACTATCCATAAAAGGAACTGTGCTCAGCTCTGATATATGTTGAATAAAATCACCTATCCCCACACACCTTCAGGGGTATCTAACAACAAAAGGGAGCTATGGGAACCCAATACATTAGAGAATAACTCCTGCTCTTGTGAAAACTGGTGATCCTATATGTTAATTACTGGCTAACTTCACCACTTAAGTGCCTTAAGTACTGAAGGGTAGATTGTGACATAAATTCATATTTCACTCCAGATCATACTGATGGTACAGAGCAGAGGCTGCTAATCCAATAGTCCCCTCTATGAGCTAAAGGACATGCTCTAAATCAGGGGTAGGCAACCTATGGCACGCATGCCGAAGGCGGCACACAAGCTGATTTTCAGTGGCACTAACACTGCCCGGTCCTGGCCACCGGTCCGGGGGGCTCTGCATTTTAATTTAATTTTCAATGAAGCTTCTTAAACATTTTTAAAACCTTATTTACTTTACATACAACAATAGTTTAGTTATATAATATAGACATATAGAAAGAGACCTTCTAAAAACGTTAAAATGTATGACTGGCACGCGAAACCTTAAATTAGAGTGAATAAATGAAGACTCAGCACACCACTTCTGAAAGGTTGCTGAGCCCTGCTCTAAAGCATGACTCACTCTCTAGTTTGTTCCTGGGGCAGCGTAACTATGTACAGCCCCTTACTCCGGACAAATTGTAAAATTACAATCTAGCCCTGAATAGTTCACCCTAAAAGGTGGTGAGATGGCAGCTGTGGTTCACCCCATATTTACCCTTAAGGAGTTAATAGGCTAAGAAGGGGGGCAGTTAACTAGACAGGCCACAGCTTAGGGGCATCAGGTGGCTTAAGTAATCCCCTGAATAATGAAGGATCCACTTGAGGAGGAACTGGCTGGATTGGGTTCATAAAGGCAGGAAGCTGATAGCAGAGAAGGCTATAGGGAAGTAGTCTACAGTCACTCTCTGGAGAAGGGAGGTTATGTTTAGGGCTATAGAGATAAGTAGCTTACAATTCTCCCTTGGGAGGAAGAAGTTGTAAGGCTGGCAACAGGGGGATAGAACAGTGGGGAACATGGGACCATGCTGCCCCTTTAAAAGTGGGAGGGCTATGCCCTTTCACTTTTTACTGGCTGTAAGGGTGAGTAATGGAGGTGGGGCCATGGTGCGGGTACCTCTGGGCCCCCCGCTTTAAGGGTGCTACTGCTGCTCCTGGCTGGCAATCCTAGGGGGTAAGTGCCAGATGGTGTGGAAAGGGCTCAGAGAAAGGCAATAAAGTTCAGGAGGGAACAGACCTTGCTTGCTGATTAGAGGGTTCCTGAGCTGGGTTATCCTGGCCAGCCACTGAGGGAGTGGTACCATGGGGAAGGGAATGGGAAGACTTCCTGAGTCTGCAAGGGACAAAAGACTTTGCATATGTCCCTGTTCTGCGGTGTCACAGTGACCTGACCAGAGGGTCAAATAAGGCACATCTGTGGTTGCTGACTTGGAGAGGGTGTGCAGCAAGCAGCAGAAGGGGGCCCCCCGACCTAGAAGGAGCTAATCGCCATAGTGGGTAGGAAGAGGCTGTCAGTGGCTCCTGTGAGAGGAACATCTTAAATATGACCTAGCATACTGTTGCTAATATTTGGCAATATTTCATAGCATTGCATTATTCTTAAAACGCCAACTCCTGGAGTCAGGAGAATGTCAGATTTCATTTAAATAGGAAAGTAAGTTTTTACCCTATCATTGCAGAGGAGACCTGAAAAATGGGATCCATATATAACATTGAGGCTCAAAAAACAGGAAGCAAATGAAAAGAATCCCAATCTCATAATGTTTAAAGTCTCATAAAATCTCATAATGTTTAAAGTCTTATTCATGAACTTTAAATGTGCGGGTCTGGTAAAACTTTTATTACTATTTATGTTCCTACTTTCAGCATGTTTGCTATGGAAAGTGGTTCTTGCTATATAGTGGATAAGAACATGGAGGAAATTGAAGTAAGGTCCTGTTGTCTCTTTGCCAAGTGGTAGCAGATTTCAGGGCCTTATGTCAGTTTCCCATTGGAGGAGTAATAGGTGATGCAAAGTCAATGTATATTCTAATCTTATTTGTTTATTAACAAAATGCGCAGAAGTCATTTGAAAAGAGGTAATGACTATCTGGATCCAGCTATGCAGCTTTTTCCTATGTAAAGTTTCATCCTGAGTGCTTATATCTCAATGGCTCATAATACGCATGACAGTACTTGTTTCCATAACAGTACTTAAATTTGCAGATGATAAAATACTGGGTATCAGGTGACTCTACAAGGCCGATTGTAAGTAGAAAGAGTGAACTAGGCCTGGGGTTTAGTTGTACTATGCACTATACAAACTTAGAGGTACATGTGATGCTACTCTAAATAGCTTACAATATAATGGCCTGATTGTGTGACTACTTAAGCGCATGAGACACTTCTCTCACTAGAGTAGTCTCATTGATGTAAATGGGACTATGCATGCAGATAAAATTACCCATGTGCTTAAATCTTTTCAGGACTGGCCTTAAGGAACTGTAAGAATTCAGACAGACAAAGGAGTTAAAGCACAGACAGCTGGCTTAAGCAATTCAGTGCAAGGTACTGATGGCCAAAATTGTCTATTAAATAGTGATCATGAGTATAATTGGTGGGATGGAAGATGATGGCTGTAGTTTTGAAACTTCTCACACAGAGCTTGGTAGTGGTAAGAAAGCAAACAAATTTGTAATGTGTAAATGTGTCAAAGGAAATTACAGCAACACTATAGGAGAAAGTGAAGCCATATTTGGATTATTATGTGTACAGTTCTATGCACCTTATTGTAAAAGAAAGATCCAAGAAATTGAGCCAGTACAAAGGAGACGAGTACCTGGGAGCTACAAATACAGTTATTGTGGATGTTAAATAAACTGGATCTGCAACTTTTCAGGGGAAGAGAAAGAGGGAGGTCCCCAGCTGGCATAGAACCAATGCCCCAGCTGAAGTATAGAGAAGGCTCCAGAGGGGCAGCACAGGATGTCTGTGCTTTTGGGGAAACTGATTTTGACTAAGAAGAAACTTTCTGAATAAGCCAATGACTTCCTACTTATCTTAAATATTTTCCGTTCTATAATCAAAGGGTTAAGACTAGTCTGACCATAATGGGACACATCCTGGTAATGTAGAGGGGCTATATAATGCTGGCTTAAATAGCAGGCTGAAGTTTCATTTGGTTGTACTGAATCTATGCCACATCCACATCTTTTACAATCTGGTCATGGCTAGAAGTGTGGTGGTGAGCTTAGCAATGTCTGACTGTCACTTAAGAGCCCATGAAGGCTATTTCAGGCAGGCGTTACTAAAAGTTGTACTAGGGATTGAACAAACCCCGTGGCTAGCTAGAGGGGTGTGTGTGTGTGTACATGTTTCTTGACCAAAAAAAAAAAAAAATTAGAAAACTTGAAATTTCATTTAAAATTTTGTAATTTTTATGCCTCTACACTGTTTCACCACACACCAGTAGTAGTAGCACATAGTATATAGCACGTTTTTTATTGGATTTTATTTTTAAAATAAAGGGCAGCTGCTTCTTAGTACTGGTTGAAACAGTTACCTTCTTTTTTAGATCAATCTACTCCAGAGACACTTTGAGCTAGAAAACAAGATAAACTGTTTCAATTGGTGCTAAGTAGCAGCTGCTGTTAATTACTATAAAATCTAATATAAAAATTCAGCTATGGTATGACAAATAGAATATAAAAATAAACTCAGTTCTGACATTGGGATTTCTGAAATTCCATTTCACAGAATTTCTAAACCTTTTTATTCAAATTTGGAAAGAAACCAAATTTGAAATACTTAAATAAAAAAAAATCTGCTTTTTTTACCAGCTTTAGTGCTAGCCCCTGATTGGAGGAGTGCGCTGGTAATAGGCACCAACTCTGGGTGTACTCTGGGACTGAAGTACCCATGGAAAAAACTGGGGGTGCTCAGCACCAATGAGCCACCAGTAGGTGGCAGGAGCACATACATGGTGCACAGTGAAACCAGAAAGCACCCACTAGCAAAAACAGAAGTCAGTGCCTGTGGTATGGTAACCTCTACCCACCACCTTTGGTCCCATGTGTAATTATTGAGGATCAGGGCCCAAACACTTGAGCTCTAACATTTGATAAAGCCTTAAATCAACATAAAACACCTCCTTTCTCCTCATGTACAGCATATAGTATAGCCGTGCTTTCTATCACTCACTTCCCTGACTTTTTTTTACTTTTGTGTCAGCTCTTTCTAAAGAGGTCTCTGTGGGTTTCCTCATCCTTTCTATTTTCATTTTAAACATTTTCATCATAAACTGAAGATAAACTTTTTACTCATCCACAATTAAACTCTTAACAACAAACATTCCCTAATATTTCCAACATTTGGAAAAGTAGAAAGGCCGATTAAAAGCCGACTTGTCCTAGTAGGGTGTGTGTGTGTGTGTGTGTGATCTTATCAGACTGGTCTTTCCTTTCCAGATGTCATGGTTTTATGTGGTGTAAATGATACTCTTGTTACCAGATGGTATAAGAAAGAAATAGCTTCAGGGAGGTATATGCTATTTAATTCTGCACATCCAGTGTCTACTGTAAAAAAGAATGGCTTTTTAAATTGGTCAGTAAAGTGTCTGAATTTTGCAATGTACACTTGGCAATGGAAGCCCTGAACTGACTAAGTACACGCTAACCAGATATGGCCCCTTTGTTATAGACAACAAACCGGACCACCAATAAAATCATTCAAAATAATGCTCAGACTGATGATCCCAATACTGCTATTCTCATCACAACAAGAATAACTGTACTAAAACACAAAGGGTCAAATTGGGTTCTCATTTACACTGGAGCATAGTCAAAGTAACTGTGCTGAAGGCAGGGGATTTATTCTGGATTTTCAGAGGTTCAACTGACAGAAGACTTGTTTTAACCTTTTCTGCACAGCAAGTACTTACAGAAAAGAACAAAGGAAATTCTGCACATGTTAAAGAATGTTTAATTGGACACTAAGGGTTTAATTTTGCTTTCAGATAATGGTTTGCAATTCTCACTGAAATCAAAGGGAGTTACATGCACATGTCTGAAGACAGAATTGAACTCCAAGTATTCACTGCCTCCTAACAGCATCCCTTGGAAATGGTCACTGAGTCAGCAAATATGGAGTAATTGAGCAAATAATTATTTCAAATTACCTAATTTTTGAAAATCCTCTGCTTTCCATGGAAATGGAAACATCAAGTCACACTACTTAGGGTGGTTAAAGAGATGACTGATTTTCATACAGCACCAACAGGGCCAAATTCAAAACTACTGTAAGTAGGTACAATTTTACTGAAATCAGGAAGTTGCATCCCCTTAAACCAGGCTTGAAGATGATCCTCCAAATTTAGTAGGCTCCTATTATTGAGAGTACTCTGGCTCTGTTGTGCAGCTCCATTGGTCCAAAGCTTCTTTTAAACCAGCAAATCATGCTGGGGGAAACCCTGCTAAACCCAGGGTTGTGAGTTCAATCCTTGAGGGGGCCATTTAGGGATCTAGGGCAAAAATGTGTCTGGGGATTGGTCCTGCTTTGAGCAGGGGGTTGGATTAGATGACCTCCTGAGGTCCCTTCCAACCCTGATATTCTATGATTCTATATGGTCAAATAACTCTCCAAACCAGGGGAGTCTCCAGCAGGCCTGACAAGCAGAGCAGTTTCCTACACTTCACCTCCCAGAGCTGTCAGTGTTGTGGGGTGAGTTTGGAGTAAGGAAGAATGGGGAGAGCTATCCCCAGTTAGCATTTGATCCTTCAAGAACCATAACACTAGGTCAGGAGTGGTAGAAGATTCCTAAAAGTGGGGAGCCCCCTATACTGCCCCTTCCCTTGAGGTCCTGCTCTCATGCCTCCTCTACTCCCCCTGTTTTTCCACCTTATGATGGTAAAAAGTGGCACTCCCATTTTGGCACCCCTGCATGTTAAAACATCCTCTAGGCAGTCCTTACCTGTGCTGGGGATGGGGAAATATATCAAGGAGTGGTAACTGGCTCACTGAAAGAGACTCTCCCCGCCCCTTCTGCCTCTGCTATTCCCAGTATAAGTACTTCATTGTTAATTCCAGAATTAATATGCTCATTGCCCTCTGGTAAGAGTAGGAACCAGGAGTTATGCAGTGAATATTTTAAGGATATATTCACTATGTGGAAAAATTAACTGATACAAAATCTATTGTGGAATCCACATGTTAAAATACAGAAACTCACTTTTCTAAGATGACTCATGAAATGTAATTGTACAGTATTTGCACCTTTATCTTTTGGTAGAAATTGTATTTTTGATTTTCCCTATAAATCTTGCTTTTCTCAACACACACTATTAAAAAAGCAACCACAAAATCATTTTTATTCTTACATAGTGTGAGTCAGTCCTCAGGGTTAATGGCACAAAATTCTCAAATGCTTCCATGCTTTTGTTTTTCTACTAATCTGTTTCCTAACCCGCTGACCTCCCTAATGTTTAGTGATGTTTCTCCTCTGGTATTTTTTCTGTTCACCATCTGAGATTTTATTGTGGAAATGTGAGAGATGTTGGCAAGGAAGGAGCAACAGACACAAAGTTAAGCTTCATTTAAGATGCAAATAAGAGGGTTTTTTGTTTTTACTGATCCCTCCAGTGAAGGAGACAAGCTGAAGTGCTTGTCTATGACACAACCCAATGGCCCCCTCCCTCGGGGGGTCCCCTGGGGAGGCAGATCAGCATTGTACATTGCTAACGCTGTTGAAGGTATTGCAAGGTATTTTGGGAAGGGTTAAAGGTGTAAGTGTGGAGTGAAAGGTTCTTTTGCAGGTTGCAAGAGGCCGAAGAGGGAGGGCAAGAGAAGGGAATGGGTTAACTCAATGCTCCAGCTAGGTCCGAAGATAAGAAGCTGACTTCAGCCCAAGGCCACTGCACACAACCGACTCTAGGCTATCTGCCAAAAAAGATGGAAGCCTAGATTCCAACCCCAATCAGCCATAAGAAAGGAAAACTAAGTTAAGCAGGACTACAGAGGCTTAGAAAACTAGTAAGATGGCGAAGGCCAGTGAGGGGGAAAACAAAGTCTCACGTCTTTGAAGCCAGTGTATTTTGGAAAACTGAGGAAGCCGCAGAAAGCTGGTTTAAATTGGGACAAAGAGCACAGGGGACAAAGGTCTCCGAACAAAACACCCCCAAAAGAATCCAGAACTTAAAAACCCTCCTGAGAGCCAAAGCAAGTCGAAGATCAACAGCGGACCCTGGACGGCCTGTGCACAGGACAGAACTCTCATCCAACCTTCCCCCTCTTCTTCTTACGTTACACCCAGGCTTGGCCAGCCTCGTGTCGTGCATGTGTGAGTATGAAAGTGGATTAGGACTGGAGCACTAACACTTTCCTTCTTCCTCCCAGTGACGTGGGAGCGTTCTCAGCACTCACTGCTGTTATTTTATTAATAAAGCTTTAAAATTTAGTCACTTGGTGTGCTCCTTCAACTCCTCCCCTAACGATCCTGCGGCCTCAGCCTGATCACCTGATGCCTCAGGCAGATTGGTAACATAAATCTGTCACATCTATACTCACAGCACTGCAGCAGCACATAGGTAGCAGTTAGTGAAGATGCTACCTACACTGATGGGAAAGCTTCTATGATCAGTGGAGGTATCAGCCCAAGAGGTGATACCAATGTTGATGGGAAAAGCCCTCCCATTGTTATAGTGCTGTCTACACCAAGGTTAGGTTGGTGTAACTATGTTGCTCTGGGAAGATGCATCAACATAAGATTATGTATCAACATAAGTTCCTAGTGTAGACCAAGTCTAGGTGACAGATACAGATTGCTAATCTAGAAAGGAATAGTTGATATGACAACCTATCTGATTGAGGACCTTATACTGATTTTAATGGGTGCTAGGTAAAGACTTCCACTGACTCTAGTGGGAGTTGGATCCAACTTCGAATTAGCAAAAGACTCTGAAGGCAGCAATTGTGCAAAATGTGGGCTGGGCAGGAAGATGAATGGACAGAAGACAGTCCATTTAATCAGCTGATCTGCTGCAAAGGTGCACATAAATGAGAGAGTGGGGCTGAGAGTGCTTGCTAGGTTCTCAAAAGGATGCAGGGGAATCAGTCCACCTTCAGAAGGAAAAGATAATGTGCTCTGATCTGATCTCTACATTGTGACAGTCAAAGCTGTTAATGGAGGGAAAATGTATAGGAATAGGTTTAGGCAGCTATAATTAATGTGCTTTGGAGTTACTGGAACTCCATGGCGTAGCTACAATAAACGTAGAGTACTGAAAGCAATTACTATGGTAAAGACTGTTTGATCTGAAGATCGGTAATTTTGAAGAAATACATTAATCAGACACAGAAGAAAAATGTTCCTCACTTTGTTCAGCATTGTTGTGGACTGTTTCATAAAAGCTGCATCCAGACATAGATGCATCTATAATATAAAACAATAGTGAGCCGGAAGGGCAAACTCTAAAGCTTATTTGAAGAGTAAATATTTAGTGTAAGCAATGTTGCTACATTTCCACAGATGTCATCTTCACCTTATTTTTGGTACTCCCCATTCACCAGGTGTAACATTTATTTATGTATTTTTTTTTACATGACTAGTGTGTAGTGATCAAGTTCCCACTGCTTATTATAGAAACCTACAGAATGATATACCAAATGCTACCTTTCCTAAGAATGCACAGCTATCTGCCTCTGCTGCCTGGCTCCTGAGCTAAGTGGAACTTGGTTGTCTCGAAGGATTGTGAGCAGCAATATGTTTACATAGATACTTGATCTACTTTTAGGCTGCTGGTCAAGGACAATCAAACTTCAGTTTGGGCCAAATGCATCAAATTGTCTCACCTGATGGGTGGGGCCAGCCAGTGAGAACAAAGTCCTCCACTGTTTTTTGGCTTCCTGTTCACTTCTGGGTCCAACACAACATACTCTTAAAATTAAGGCCTTCAGCAATCTGGGGTAATGCTACCTTAGACTACCTTCCAAATGTCATCTATAAAGGCAACTGCACTCATCAAGGAGGTTGCCATTTTTCCAATACATGGAAAAAATCAGGTATTGGCTAATCAAATACTAGCCTATCTCAAGAACATCTTTTTAACTTTCTATGATAGAGAAATATGTTGGTGGTGGTTTATTGGATTTGCTATGGTGTGCATCACTGTAGTATCTCTGTTCCTCACAAACAATTTTATCCTTGGGAGTGAAATTGGGTAACCTTATTAACCCCATTTTACAGTTTGTAAACATGGGTACAGGAAGAAGTGTGAGAGATCATAGATTCCAATGCCAAAAGGGACCACTGTGACCATCTAGTTTGACCTTATGTATAATGCAGGCCATAGAACTTCTACAAAATAATTCCTAGAGCATATATTTTAGAAAACAATCCAATTTCGATTTTTAAAATCATCAGTGATGGAGAATCTACAATGAGCCCTGGTAAACTATTCAAATGGTTAATTAGCCTTACTGGAAATAAGGTGTAAATGTTTTTGACAATTTGAATTTGCATAGCTTCCACTTCTACCTACTGGCTTGAGTTATGCCTTTCTCTATTAGTTTGAAGAGCCCATTATCAAGTATTTGTACCCCATGTAGATACTTTTAGACTATAATCAAGTTACTCAACCTTTTTCTATGTTAAATAAATTAAGCTCTTTGAGTCTATCACTGTAAGACTTGTTTTCTAATCCTTTAATCATTCTCATGGCTCTTCTCTGAATCTTCTTCAATTTATCAACATCCTTCTTGAATTGTGGACACAAGAATTGGACACAGTATTCCAGCAGACCCAGTGCCAAATAAAGAAGTAAAATAGTATGTCTATTCCTAGTTTGAATTCCACTGTCTATGTATCCCAGGATCACAGTAGCTCCTCTGGCCACAGCATCACATTAGGAGTTCATGTTCAGATGAATATCCACATGACTACCGCTCCCCCACAATCTTTTTCACAGTCACTGCTTCCCAGGACAGAGTGCCCCATCCCATATGTATGGCCTACAGTCTTTGTTCCTGGACGTATACACTTACATTTAGCCATATTAAAATGCATATTGTTTGCTTTTGCCCAGTTTACCAAGTGATCCAGACTGCTTTGAATCTGTGATGTCGTCTTTATTTACCACTGCCACAATTTTTGAGTTATCTACAAACTTTACCAGTGATGACTTTGTTTTCTTCCAGGTTATTGATTTAAAAAATACATTAAATAGCATAGGGCCAAGAACCAATCCTTGTGGTACCCCACTGGAAACTCCTGCTTGAATACAATTTTTGTTTTGAGATTTTCAAATTTGCCAGCTTTTAATTCATTTCATGTATATCATGGTTTTTTCTAGTTTTAATCAATATCAGGTGATACGAAGTCAAATGCCTTACAGAAATCCAAGTATATTATGTCAACATCACTTCTATCTACCAAACTTGTAATCTTGTCAAAGAAAGAGATCCTGTCAAAATAACCTGATCCGTTTTCCATAGACCCATGTTGATTTGCATTCATTACATTACCTGCCTTTAATTCTTTGAGTCCATATAAGCCACTCCATTATCTTGCCCAGAATTGACGTCAGGTTGACAGCCCTATAATTACCCGTGTCATCTCATTTTCCATTTTTAGAAATTTGGCTCAGCATTATCTTTCTTCCAGTTTTCTGGAACTTCCCCAGTGTTCCAACAATTATTAAAAATCAACATTAATGCTCCAGGATGTTCCACAGCCAGCTGTTTTTAAAAGTCTTGGATGTGAGTTATCTGGTCCTGCTGATTTTAAAAATGTCTATCTTTAGGATGTAAAACAGAAGCGGCTACAGAGATACTAGTGGAATGGAAAGTGTTATCATACATAGAGGCTATATCAACTTTTCTTCCTAAAAAAACAGAACATAAACACTTCTGCTTCTTCCATATTATTGGTTTATTGGTCCATTATTACCTCACGTGTTTGGAATAATAAGTTGCTAACCCTGAGCACAAAGATGTCTGTTTATTAGGGTTGTGTCCTTAGTACCCTCTATAATTGTGAAAGCTGGGTTACATACTCTAAACCAGGGCAGAGACTGAACAGTTTCCACCTCCGCTATCTAGAAAAATCCTTGGAGTTACTTAGGACCAATGGATCACCAATAACAAGAAACGGCCTACAGTTTAAGCAGTCTATGCTGGATGTTCGCAGGTTTCACTGCCTGGGACATGTGGAACACGTGCCTCAGAACGTAGCCTTTGGCAGATGATTTTATGGCCAACTTAGAACTGTCTACGACTCAGAGGAAGACCAAAGCTCTGATACAGCAGCAGGGCCTCAAGAAATTCAGCATTCCCACTGACAACTGGGACAATTCCTGCCCATAATCGTTCAGTTTGGAGAAGCCAGGTTAAGATTGGTGCAGTCACTTTGAAGAGCTATCAGAGAGCCCAGGCTGTGGCTCGTAGGTGAGCCACGAAGCGGAGTATGCTTCAACTTCCATCTGGCAAGTGGACCTATAGGTACTGTGGGCAGTTTTGCTGCTCACGCAGCGAGATCTTTCCCCATACCATTGCTAAGCACCAATGACTATTGACTTTGTCACATCTTCTTTCATTTGTCAAGGTGCTGGATGGCCACCAGTTTATTGACAGGATTCTTTTTGTTGCTAATATATTTTTTTTAAAAATCCTTGTTGTGCTTAACTCTGCTGGCCATAGATTTCACCTTGTATCCCTTTGCTTCCCTTATCAATGTTCTGCAATTCCTAGCTTCTGATTTATATTTATTACTATTAAACTTCCCCTTTCTTCCATTTGTTATACATTTTTTTATTAGCTGCCTTCACTGACCAGGTAACTTTTTTTAACCAGCACAGCTATCTTCTTTTTTGGGCACCTAATAAGGTTCTTTAATGATTCACAATTAATCACTTTTTTCTGATTAAATTCTTCTTCAGCTGATTTTGCTCATAAAGCTGAAAATTATGAAACTAGCCCCATTAAAGCACCATGTGTGTGTGTGTTTATATATATATATACACACACACACACACACATATATATATACATATATATATATATATATATATATATATATATATATATATATATATATATTACTGAGATGAACTTTATTCTGCTTGCATATTATAAATGTGATCAAGTCATGATCACTTGTACCCAAGGTATCACTAATTTTAGATCTATGATCAGTTCCTCTATCTGTTAGGACAAGGTCTAATAAAGAATCACCCAGGGTTGGTTGCAATGGTATTTGAATTAGGAAATTATAGATGACGACAATGTTTAGCAAGTCCAAGGATGTTTTAAGTACCAGCAGCATATCACTCAGATTAAAGTCTCCCATGGTCAGCTTTTTTCCCCTACACATGATGGGTACAGAAGGAGAGGGTCATCCTGTTCCTTATTGTGATCTGATTGTCTTTGCAGACACTAACTAATCTGGTATCTTATCTGTTAGGACATCGATCCCTAAGTATTTCAAGATAACTTGGAAGAAAATTATCAGTAGAAATCTGTGAGAGGTCTTTGACTAGAATGCTTCCTGGAAAGAGGGTTTGAATTAAACAGCAGGACAGTTTATTTGTGTACAATTCCTACTGTGTTCAGGGAAACAGGACTTCGTGCAGTCTTTGTAAATAAATGAGACTGTGTCAATGAAATAGCTCACTCCATCAATTTCTTCCCCAACAGAAAAACCCCTCAAGTCCCAGAATATTGGCTAACTGCTCCAGTCAAAGGGGGTAACTATTATTTTTAAAAAACCTCTTGCATCTGAAGAAGTGAGGTTCTTACCCACGAAAGCTTATGCTCCCAATACTTCTGTTAGTCTCAAAGGTGCCACAGGAACCTCTGTTGCTTTTTACAGATTCAGACTAACACGGCTACCCCTCTGATATTATTTTTAAGTTTATTAAAATAATAGTAGGGGAATTTCAGTTGAGGAATTACTATTACCAAGTACTTAAAATATGTTGTGTACTTTTACTGGGTAGAGATGAAGCTCATTTCCACTCTTCCCCATTATGAATTCCAACCTGTAAAATATCACTTTTCATGTTGCAACACTAATAGCCCCTTCCCTCTAAGCAATGATTTTATATTCCCTTGCCTCCTCTTCAAGTTTGGTGAATGTAGTAGACTCCTTTCCTGTGCTTCTTTGCATTTAGGAACTTATAATTATTTTAAATCATTTTATTTTTCTAGCGATAAATATATTGCAGCACATAAAATGCAAAATCATAGAAAAAATGAACCCTGCAGCTGGAACTGATATGCAGTACATTCATTAGATCCTTCCTCTGATCTTATGAAAAGACAACTGAACCATTAACAAAGGAGCATTATAGCTAAATATATCTCCTTTATTGGCTCAAGGGGTGAGATTCTTGGAACACCTATTTTCAATTCTAATCCCTAATAAAGTAAACTAGACAAAAGATTTAGTGTGGATATATGAAGATGCTACTGCTTATGGTATTTTCTAGAGTACCTATCATGAACATGTGGGAGGATACTGTAAAATATTAAAATAGTACTAGCCTCTCTGGATCAAAAGATGCAGTTACTAAAACCTTAGGGGGAGGAGAAGTAACGCTTAAAAAAAGGCAAGAGAATGAAACACAGGGGAACAAGAGGTCAAAGATGCAATAGAAAGATGGACAGCATCAGGCAAAATGTTCCACAAAAGGGGGGTGGTGAACGAAGAGGGACCAGCTCTAGTAGGAGTGTCAGGAGAGAGATGAATGTTCAAGCAAGACCAATTATGGTGGTAGAAGGCAACTCAGGATCAGGCCCAGATTATAAAGGGCATTATATACCATCAGTTGAATCTGTGGGCTACAGGCAGCAAATGGTAATTTTGGAACACAGGCTGCGATGTGTCTCATCCCTATGTAAAGAATAAGAAAGCAATTCTGTTCTACAATTGTTGCTCTCCAGATAAGCATAAGATACTAAATAAAAGGTAAAACAAGGCAAAAATAATAGATGAACACTTAGAAATTTCTGATAATCCTAATAACTTCTCTCCAAAAATATAGAAAAATAAAGACACAATCTGTCTGCTTAATCCTTGTGCTACACATATATAGACATCACACTGATCAGAAGAGATTAAATCCATAACCCTTGGTTTATAAACTGTAGTTTGTGAACAACTGAGCTAGAGGAAAACTTCCCTTAGTTCTCAGTGGTAGTAGGACTATTTGTGGTGTAGCTAGCAGATGATGAAATAATCAAACATAGAATTAGTGCCTGATCCCTTGAAGTGAAAGAGTTTTGCCATTGACTTAAATTAATACTTTACAGCTGGTGACACCATAGGACAGAAGCCCCCTGCACTGTGTTATATGTGCTGAGACATTCTCAAACCCAGTTGAAAAAAACCCACCATTACTTATTCCATACACCATAATTCTCTAGTAATGACTGCCAAATTGCATTAGGGCAACTTGATTTATTACATACAGATGTAGTAAGCTTATGCATCTTTCTTTTGGATCAGATGTACCTCAACCACAGGACAGTTGTAGGACTTAGAGGGTATTGATCCATATCTGTACAGTAATTTAATACATCATCGGTAGCAGGAGCTCTGGACACATCCTAGGCACAAAGAGTGAATAAACAGTTTTTAATATCTGTGTGAAACGGAGTCTCTGCCAGTCCCACTGTTTGCTGCAGCTTTTTAAATCCATTATGATGGAAGCAAATCTTTCTGCCACCTCTGTGGATGGAGAAGTCACTACCTGCACCACAGTGGGTGCTCACCAAGAAGTTGGGTCACTTTTAGATTCAGACCAGGAGTTTTGCACTAGCTGCTCTTGGGATACATCTGGCTCCCTCTGCAGTGTGTTTTGGAGTAGGGAGAAAGGCAAGCAGAGGTAGGCCAGGGAGAAAAGAGCAGGCCAGAGACTATGGATCTGCCATTATGCACATCCACTAACAAATGGCTTCTGTAGACTGGGTCCTCAGGAGCACTTGGAGCTTCAGGGCTCTACAAGCATTGACAGTGTGTAGTGAAACACCTCCCTTTGCAGAACCCCCACATGGCAAGTCTGGCTACTTGGTCTTGGCCCGGGGGGGGGGGAGAGTAAACCCTAGTTCCAAGAATGCTAATTCTGCACAACCAAAGGAAGGGCCGTGCAGTGGCAGAATCTGCAAAGACTGTATATCACATTTTCAAGGCAGTGAGAGAAGATTTATCCATACTATGAATGTCAATGAGAGTCACTTGATTTAAACCCCTCACAAGCTCTTTAAAAAGGCTGGGATATGAATATGGCACCTAGCATTGCCAAATGCCTAATCACACAAACCCAAACACCCTTGTCCTGCCCTGCCCCTTCCCCAAGGCCATGCCCCTGTCCTGCCACTTCTCCAAGGCCCCTCCCCCTGCTCATTCCATCCCCCCTCCCTTCCTCTTCCCCACCCTAACTCACTTTCACCAAGCTAAGGCAGGGGGTTGGGGTATGGGAGGGGGTGTGGGCTCTGGGAGGGAGTTTGGGTGCAGGAGGGGGTACGGGCTCTGGAAGGGAGTTTGGAGGCAGGCTCTGGGCTGGGGCAGGTAGTTGGGGTGTAGGAGAGGGTGAAGGGGCAGTGCTTACCTCTGGCAGCTCCCAAAAGTGACCAGCACATCGCTCTGGCAGTGGCTCCTAGGTGGCGGGGGTGGGGAGACACAGGGAGACCATCTCTTGTGTGCAGTTTCTGGCCAATGGGAGCTGTGGAGTTGGCACTTGGGGTGGGGGCAGTACATGGAGACCCCCTGTCCCCCATCCTGCCCAGGAGCCAGAGGGATGTGCTGGCTGCTTGGCGGACCCAAGGCAGATAGAGAGCCTGCCTTAGCCCCACTGTGCTGCCAGTGCCTAAAATTTCCCGGTTTGGTGGTAGTAGCCTCCGGAAGATAGAGCGTGATTCCAGTAGAATTCCGGCGAAACCGGGTGGATTGGCAACCTTAATGGCACCACTGTATATACTTGGAAGATACTGAAATGAGACTTGTAGAAACTTCAAAGAGAGAAAGTCCCTATTATGGCTTTACTGAAGTAGGGAAAACAGGATGAAGCTAATTCTGATCAAGCAATTGGAGAAGGAAAGAATGCAAAGCTCTGGGGTATTTATGTTAGTTCCCTTAAGATGACCATCTTATTCCGTTTCTAGTATTTGCAAAAATCACCAAATGATACCTTTCCTGTATGGGAAAAGGTGAAAAAACTTCAGCATCTCCTGAGTCAAGATTCGACGTCTGACTGACTTCACTTGGTGAGGTTCTATGGCTTCTGTTATGCAGGAAGTCAGATTATCTAATCAAAATGGTTCCTTCTGGCCTTAAAATCTATTAATCTGTCCAATGAACATTTTTTTAAAAAATCCATGTTTGATGAGGCAACTATTGGTTGCTCGGATTTCATTGATACTGGGAAGCAATCCTAGTTGTGTTTTACATCAAAGCCAGAAAAAAAAAAAATCTTCACTTGAATTAAGTCCTGTGATCTTGTTTATGATATCTGACCTTGAACCAGAAGTTTAGTGTGAGTGGACAACTATATCACAAGCGGATAAAGGTACTAGGTAGGCTTGTTAAATATTTTTTTCCAGCATTTATCTTAAGTGCAATAATATATATAACTTTTAGGAGTCATGTACATCCTCAAAACCCATTTGACCTGAGTTACTTTATTGTTCCTAAACTAAACTTGAAACATACTATGTAGAGAAAATGTCATACAATATTTAATTTTTAAAATATACATATTAGGTAACTACATACGGCATATTATTTCACCTCTGATTAAGATTCCTTTGGCTAAGACCTGGAATATTCACACACATGCTTCACTTTATCCATGTGAGTTGTCACTGGAATCTACACATCCAGATATTCTTAGCCAGGAATGAATGCCTGTGTTGTCTGGGGAAGTGCTACTGCTGTAGCACTAAAAAATGATATTGTTCCCTGTAATGTTTTTTTGTTTGTTTGGGGAAGAGGGGGGGTAAATCTAGCATCTACATATATATTAAGTTTGTGCATGACACAAAACTGGGTAAATGCTCCAGCTCTGTATTTCCAAACTTCTGTCTTTTAATCTGGAATTCAGACGCTGAGTGTAATGAAGGTTTTTATTTTGTTGCTGTTGAAAGATTAGCCATCTAAGTTTAAACTCCGCTGTGTGGTATCCATAGAGTAGTGTTTCCAGTCAGGTGGTTTACAGTTTTTAATTTTTTGCAGAGCTTTTTTTGCAGAGCTTCCAGAAATGCTTACAGGACTCAAGTTGTCCTTGGCTGTTAAGGGTGAAGTTTATTTATATAGTAAAATAAAAGCTTACTCTCACTAGGCAAACAGTGTGGTAAATAAAATGGTTAAGAAAATACCCTTCTTTGTGGCCCTAGACTTTCCAACATTTCCAAGTTTTAAAAATTCAATCAGCTTTGGCAGTCAAATAAAATAGCACTTTATGGGTATGGGTTGGATATTTTGTGTGTCATACAAGACATTTCTATGCTTCCAAAACTCCTATAAATGAGGACTAATTCAAGTATCTTTAGACTAGATGATTTTCTGTCCTAAAAGTGATTGTTCCAGGTCTCATAGGTGGCAAAACAATCTCCATGTTTAATAAAAAAGAATCACAATACATAAGGACTTCAAGTATGCATTACCTACTGTATGACATAGTCAAATGGCTGGGTACTATCAACTCTCTTTTGGCTTGCCTCTGTGAAAATCCTCTAACTAATGCAATCAAGGATAATTATTATACCATTTGCTTGTGTTTATGCCATATGAGAGAGCTCTGGGTTTATTAAGCATTGCAATTCATCCTGATTGCTACCAAGTAATCCTTTGCAGACTTGTAAATCAAAACTGTGGCTAAATTTCAGCAGCATGATTGTCATGTTTTTCGAAGTTTTCTAATTAAAACTTTATGAGCATTCAATTAAAGAGAGAACAGTTTTCCTGCTCTGGAAATTAAGTAAGCTGTGGAGCCGCAGCAAAAATGAGACTCTTTTACATTTGCTTTTCTTTAAAAAAGAAATTATAGTGGGTTGTTTTGGGCTTTTCAAACTGTTTACTACATTTGTCTGGGAACCCCCTACCATGGTTGACTTAACAGCATCAGCTTTATGAGAAATGCTATTTGGATAGACCTTCTAAACCATTCTGCAATTGTAGGTACGTGGGTGGATAGCGTTGTTTTACACTTGGTTAAAATAAATGTTTTTAAAAAGAAAATTATATAAAGTGCTCTCTGCTATAAGATATTGTTACAAAAAAGCCCCCAAACCCATCAATCAAGAATTTTCTTTGTGAAATAAACCTTTCCAAGCTGTCTAAAAGAGGTGGAGAAATTAAAGTTACATACAACTAAAGGAGCAGGAAAACAAAATCACTGTCGATAACTTAGATTAGATCCCCTAATGTGTTTCTGTAACTGAGTTGAGGTAAATATTATATAGATCCTATTGGAGCTGCCACATTGAGAATATCTTTTGGGTCACTTGGTAAACTCTATAGACTATAAAGGACCTGATTTGAATTTAGACTTTGGTCATGTGCAAACACACATTAGTCCATTCACTAGTTGAGTAAATTTCTGCCAATTAGTAAAGTTCACGTTAATGTTGGGCTATTTGGCAGACACACAAATCTCAAAACAAAAAATAAATCCTTTCAAAGTGCTCCATCAGATCTCAAAATAGCCTCCAGAGTAATAAAGAAAGGAATACATGCATGATATATGGCAGGGGTGGCCAAACTTACTGACCTCCCATGCCGCATTAGGGAATCTTCAAGTGTTTAAGAGCTGGGATACACCTACCAGGGCTTGGGGCTTCAGCCCTGTGGGAAGAGGGGTCTTGGGGCTTCAGCCCCACAGGAGGAACCTGCCCTGGCTCAGGGCTTCAGCCCCACTCCTGCTGAAGCCCTGAGCCCCGTCAGGCACACCTTGCATGGCTGAAGCCCCAAGATTCCCTTCCCAGTTGGGTAGAAGGCCCAGAGGTGGCACATGGGGGTCACATGACCAGATTTTTGCCAGGGTTTGCTAGACCCATTCGGTCCCATGGTGCCGCTGGGCTCCTTCCCTACATGTCAACTGCTGGAACTGGCAAACTGGGAGCTGTGGCCATGGGGAGAGGCAGCGGCAAACAGCTGGGAACTACAGGGAGAGCCTCTGCTTATGCTGCTTCCTCTCCAAATGGAACTAACACCTGGGAGCTGCAGGGAGGGGTGGCTGAGGGTAAGAGGGAGATGTGTGCCGGGGGGGGCATGCCTCAAGTGTTGTGGGACACAATTTAAAGATTTGTGCCACCCAACTCTCAGCAGGCACCAGTTGTCTCTGGCAGAAGCCCCTAGCCCCACCACTCTGCTGCAGGGCAGAAGCCCCAAGCTTTCCCCTGCACCCCCACGTCTGGTAGATAGAGAATGGACAGGGAGGTGGGGGGGTCTCCGCGAGCCTCACTTTAATTGTAAAAGAGCCGCATGCAGCTCGCAAGCCACAGTTTGACCATAGCTGATATATGGGATGGCTCCCCTTCTTTCTCCTGCTGAAATGACAATCTGAACTAGTAGATTGCTAAAGGTAAAATTCAGAACCACAGAAATTAGAGACGGTAAAGACTATTGTGTTTATCTCCTTGACAATGCAGGATGTCACATGACCATTTCCTTTGTGTGCAGCAGTTGCAACTCAGACAAGAGAAATAGATTTCTTAATTGCAAGCTGGATGGAAATATAAAGGAATGTGTGTGTGCAGGGAGGGGGTTACAATGAATATACACGTGTTTGTTCACCAGGGTTCATATCATGGATGAATTAGCTTCATGCAACTCTAAATATAGCATGTGTTAACACATCAAAATAAAATGTGTTCTTAAAATAAACAAAAATCAGACCACCCATCCCTCTCTTCCCCTTCTGTGCTTCCCACCTTTTATTTCTATTTAGATTGTAAGTTCTTTGGGGCTCTTCTTATTCATGATTTTCACAATGCTAGTGGCTAGGAGCCCAAGTCATGATCTAGGGCCCCATTGTGATAGGCTCTGTGTACAACAACAGAAAGACACCCTTTCCACAAAGGCACTGTGCAAACACATAGTAAGAGCCTATCACAATGAGATCCTGATCTCAGGTGGAGCCCCATGTGCTACTGTATTACAGCTAATAATAATTGGCCTAGAAAATTCCAGCCACATGGCTTAATTTTGGCAGAATTGTAAACAACTGAAAACAGGTTCTAGGTGTCACTACCTGCACTGCATATAATATTCTATTTACAATATGTGGAAGGGAAAAAAAGTTGAATAATTAGTGCAGGCAACTGGCACTGAGTTACATTAAAATTGAAAAGGCATTATAAAATAAAAACTTCCTTTGCACTGTTAAGTACACTGTGTTCATAAGGGCAATGCAAAAAGGAATGTGATAAGTTTCCTTCATTTATTAATCACCTAGATCAAGTTTCAAGCCATCATTTGCAAATAGTAAAGAGAGACATCAGGAAACAATCAGATCAGGTTTATCATGAACATCTTGCAATGTCAAATTGTACAATTTTTTTATTTGTATTTTTCAGAGTTTTCATAGTGTATATATACGTATCTAATGATCAATAACTCAGAATTTCATAGTATGAATGAGCTCTTTGTTACACTAAATCTACACCAACAAATCCCAGGGAAATCAATACTGTGATCTGGTCCCTTCATTCCTTCTGCAGATGTTTGCTCATTCCGGTGTCCAGGGATAATGAAACTGAATGAAGGTCTTTCTGATGACAGTCTGTGTAAAGCATCAGAGTTTTCTATCATACATAAACAGCACTGTATTATTCATAAACTGAGCTGACAAATGTAATTGACTGAAAAGCGCTTGATCCAATTAAGTGCCTCTATGAGAAAGAGAATAATATTTTGTTTGGTGATTACGTGGTCCTTTTTTTCCTGCTGAAAAAAGTCAGTGAAGAAAAGTTATGGTTCTAATTGTATTGAAAGAAATAAACTCTAAAGGTGTCTATGTCATAACTATGAAATGCTGGTTCACAGTGGTAAATCCTGGGTTGAACCTGAATCAGAGAATATACTTGAGAAAAGAGTGTGCTTTATAGCTTTTAAATCACTTTCTGAAGTCATACTGTAAGGAATAATAAACTGGGCTATACAGATATGTCAGACTTAGGATCTTGGTAAAACTCAATTGTTCTCATGAGTTCACTAGAAAGAGGATCAAATGCACCAGGATGATTAGTGTTGCAAAATATTACTTGAGAGATTAGTGAAAATGTTAGTGGCTTAAATTGTTGAAATATAAAAACAGTGGAAATGAAAACATCTCAAGTTGGTGAAATGATCACAGAAGTTTCTAGTGTGAAGGTGAATATTTTATATTATACAACCATTTGCTTTTTTTAAAAGAAAAGGTTTAACCTAAGAGACATATAGAAAAGTGCAGACTAAGTATAGCAGACAATACATTTTATCTTTAGGAGATTCAAGGGGAGGCAATCAGCAGGATTTGCAGGCTGCTCTCTCCTGCTGTTGAATATTGGCAACTGGGAGATCAAGATATAAAGGTCACTTTTTAAAAACTCCCTGTTCTGCCTCATGTTGGGCTTGGGCCTGATTGCCCCATGCCCACTGAAGTCACTGAAATTCTTTCAATGGGCTTTGGCTCAGATCTTTAATTAGCAACCTGTGTACCTGATAAAGTGCTAGCATTCAGTAAAGCTCAGTCCAGGGGCATTGCACTGAGGGATACTTAGCTTGAAGAAAATGAATCTACTGGCTGATCTTTCAATACCAGCATATAATCTGAATAAGAAGTGCTGCAAAATTGAATTAGGGAACCCTTACAAAACTTCCATGGGAAAATTATCCTGCTGAACTTTCATGTGGAGGGCTGCATGGATGTGGGTGTGTAGGGGGATAACGATGGAATTGGTTGACATATTCTCTGGTCTATTGAAAAAAAAAAGACAAGGTCTTGACAAATGTGATATTATATGCATATCTGAATAGAAGACATACACTAGATTTTTAATATCAAGAACATGGGAGAACAGATTTTTATAGACATTTGGAACAAAATTGTCAAATTTCTATAACAGTTGTCCTACTGGTCTGTACAGTATGACACATTCTGCACCTGTTCCATATAAGGAGCTTCCATTGACGTTGGTGGGAATTCTCCTTATGATATGAGTGTGTCCAATAAAGAGGAATTGGAGCATGAATTAGAGAATAGGAGAATTGTGCCCTACAGCTATGGAAGACAAGAGATCACTCTTGTTGTTTCAAGGGCTCTGGGACACAGCAGTGGTTTCCCATACATTACATTAGTTTAATCATTTTTTGTTGTGTTGTTCCCATCCTGTGTTCATCTGCAGAGAAAACATGATTTACAGAATATTTATTTTTTGCTCATTTCATTACTTTAAAAATGCAGATTTGGATTGTAATTAAGGTTTTTTTTTAAATTTAATTTTAATAGCTTGCAGATTGGGTAAGAACATTCTGTGATATTGTAAAACTGTTTCAATAGACAATGAATTCATTTGTGCATTTTCCTTATTAAAAAGCAGATGTGGTTAATTCTTTATGGAGTTTTCTTTACGTGTAAATTATGGGTGTGGGATTAAAAAAAAAATCTATGCAGGCCCATGCCAAATTTGGGCCTTGATTTATTATTATTACTATTGTGAAACAAGGAACAATGAAACAAAAAATTAGAGATGTATGCCATTAAAATTAAAGCCTTCAAATAGATAGCTAACATGCATGTTTCATATTTAACCACAGCTGGGACTCAGAGCTGGATTGTATTCCTGGCTTTGCCGCTGGCCTACTGGCTGACCCTGGTCAAGTTTCTGTGCCTCCGTTTCCCCATCTGTAAAATGGGGATAATGATACTGACCTCTTATAAAGCACTTTGGAAATCTCTAGCTGAAAAGTGCTAATAAGAGTTAGGCAGTTTTATGATTGTCTTTATAATATACTGCCAGCTATATTGTGTTTGTATGGAATTATGGATTCCATGTGTATAGTACTTCTCCAACAATTCCATAGTAAATAAATCAATATCCTTCCCACTAAAAATATGTCCTTTTCCAGTTTCATTGTGTTTTTTTCCCTTTCTCCATTGGCTGAGAACTGGCATTCTCTGTCTTTGGCAAAGTCTATTAGTCTCCATTGAAGCAGTTGGGATAAAGGAATGCTTTTGCTTCCCTTCCATTAATTTCTTGCATACGGTGCATATTTTCTGACAATGTGCTTATTTTGGCTAGATCATCCACTGCAGAGAGATTATTTTCACTTACTGTTCCTTCACTTTACTTCTATTATAACACATGGATTTTGCACAGGGCCCGACACTGCAGGGTGCTGAGCACTCCCTGCTAGGTGTTGAGTGCTTGCAATTCCCATTGACTTCCAATAGAGTTGAGCAGTGGAAATACTGCTGAGCAGTTTTTTGGGAATTCCATTGCTGGCACTGTGACACTTACATAGCACTCCCTACTAGAAAATTATTTCAGTGTTATGATCACAGAGGAAGGAGAATCAGAATCCTGTGATTGGTGGTCTGTTTGTTTTTTTCCTCATCAGTAGGGGTCGCATGTGTGCTCTCTCTCAATCCTTAGACACAGAGTTCACCTCTCTTACTCTGAACCACCTTTGAAAACATTATTGGTAGGGAACCAAAGCTATGTTAGTTCCCATCACCTCAAATACACTGGTGATTTAGGCTATGTCTACACTACGCAGCTTTTAGTGACATGGCTGTGCCGCTACAGCCATGTCGCTAGAAGGCACACAGTGTAGCTGTTTGTTGGCAGGAGAGAGCTGACAAAGTGCTGTTCACACTGGCACTTTTCGTTGGTAAAATTTATGTCATTCAGGGTATGTATTTTTTAATACCCCTGAATGACATAAGTTTTGCAGGTGAAGTTCCAGTGTAGACAAAGCCTTAGATACTGTGAATCCAGATATGCATCCATATTTTCAGGATGGACCCTAGTTATATTAAGAGCCAAACTCAAACAACCTCAGACTTCAGTGTATAAGACATTAGAATCCATATCTTAAATCTTAAACTCAAAGTCCTTACTACTTTTAGCTGTGGGAGATGCTTTTCTCTACTTTTCTCTTCTACATTACTGAAAAGACCCCTTTTATAATACTTAATTTTTATGTTATAGCAGTGTGATGGGGTGTGCACCCCACATAAGGCAGAGCAGGTTGTTAGACCAATTAACCTAATAAGTGCACCTGGGGGAGAGCCAGACACTGAAACACTAATTGATGATAAAGCCCAGTTAGGCATGGGGAGGCTGAGATTGTATAAAGCCAGCAAGGTAAGACCAGAAGGGGGCTGCAGGGGAAGTAGTCTGCAGTTTCTCTTGTGGAGAAAGGAGGTGTTTGGGGTGACTAAGTCTGGCAAGGAGAGAAGGAGTAGTCTGCAGGTACTACCTGAGAGGAGGAGGTTTGAGCTTGTAAACTCAGGGGAGGTCCAGAAGGAGTCTAGGGAAGCAGCAACAGGACCTGGGAGCTAGCAGACCATAGCTGCCTGATATAGGTTTGTATGATACTGGGACTGGAAGTTCTGGAACCCAGAGAAGTGGCAGGACCTCTGTTCCTCCACCAGCCACTGGGAATGAAGCACTGGAGCTGGCATTGGACTGGAAAGCTGAGTGGAACAGCAAATGGGCTGCTGATCCAGAGGGACTTTGATACACTGGAAGGGGAGGACTATAGTGACCTGGCTGGAAGGCTGAGTCAAGAGGAAGGAGCCTAAGTCCAAGAGAAAGAGAGGCCATTGGATGAGGAACCAAAAGAAAGGGGTGTTGGGCCTGAATGTAGCTAATCCACAGATGTGGCCACAAGGAGGTGCCTCAGGGGTGTGTGTGCCCTGTGACAAGCAGAAATACAGGGTATGGAAACCTTACATGGAGACTTCTGCAGACTAGACCTGATCCTTTGAGTGCATTTAAATAGGTCTGGGGTGTGTGTGTGTTTCACTGTCAGAAGGTTTAAACAAATCAAAATTGTTTGCACAGTAATCCATGACTCTGAGACATTTCACTCTCCTCTTCCTTTGGAAATGCCCATGGTGTTAATTGGAAATGCTTCTACTAAATGAACAAGTTACCCATATGCAAACATGTTGGTAAAATTTTAGGTTATCCTTAGGGAAAACTGGTTAGTCTATTATATTTGTTTGCCAGCACAAATGCAGTGACCAACACTTCTGAAAGTTTTATTCTTTAAGTCCTATTTTCAAAAGTGAATTAGGGATGTAGAAGCCTAGAAGTCAACAGGAGTTAGGCTCCTAAATGCTGAGGTCACTTTTGAAAATGGAATGTAGGTTTCTAAAACACTTGGGTGATCCTGAAAGTTTATCCAAAAGCCTTTAAAGGCTAGATTGAAGAGTACTTGATAAGAATGGGATGAGTTGTTGAACAAACTAATGTTCAATATGAATACAGATATCAGAAGCTGAGTTGGAATTTTTAAAAGAGTTTGAGTTGAAGTTCAATGAGAAATTCGAGTTGGCTGCTTTGAAAATCCTACTTCAGTGTTTAACTACCTTCTGTCTTGAAATCCCATAGATTCTTTCCTTTTTAAAAATACCTTTAAAATTTTCATTCAAAATCAAACAAATTTCTTAACACCAAACATATACAGCTTGTATGGAATTTACAGTTATGGGAGTCATTACCTCTATATTGGTATACATTTGTCCTTTTATAAAATCAAGAAGTGAAGCTGTCTAAAGACATTAAAGGAAACAAATTATTAATCAAACTTTAAAAAAAAGTTCAGGTCTGGGTTTGGCTTCAGTATAAAGCAAAGGTTTAGCTTTTATTTTAACCTAAACTGTTCACACCGTCATAGTCAAATCATATTTAGAGATGGACCTAAGTGATAAATTTAATATCTCAATATAGCACTAGAGCCAAATTTCCCTGGTTTGTGGGGTAGTTTGGACCTAGGGTTCTGGTTGGGCCTTAATTCTCATGTTACTCAATTTGCAAGTCAAAATTCCCATTTAAATAAATGGCTCACAACTCTGAATGTGCAGATTTTATGTTGCATTTTCTTGGGGATGATAGGGAGGGAAGGGGGAGAAGGCCATTAATGCAGGTGAAGAGTAGAGTGACAAAGCAGCTGGAGCACTTGTATACATCCCAAATAGGGTGACCAGACAGCAAGTGTGAAAAATCGGGACGGGGGTGAGGGGTAATAGGAGCCTATATAAGAAAGACCCAAAAATCAGGACTGTCCCTATAAAATCAGGATATCTGGTCAGGGGCAGCTCTAGCTTTTTTGCTGCCGCAAGCACGGCAGGCAGGCCACCTTCTGCGGCTTGCCTGTGGGGGGTCCGTTGTCCCGCGGATTCAGTGGCATGCCTGTGGGAGGTCCGCCGGTCCTGCGGCTTTGGAGTACCCACCGCCGAATTGCCGCCAAATCTGTGGGACCGGTGGACCTCCCTCAGGCAAGCCACTGAAGGCTGCCTGACTGCCACCCCCACAGTGACCGGCAGGGCGCCCCCCACGGCTTGCCACCCCTGGCATGCACTTGGGAGCGCTGATGCCTGGAGCCGCCGCTACATCTGATCCCCTAATCCCAAAGACTGTGTTATCACTTTGCAGGAGATACAGTACTAGCACACAATAAAGCCCCAGTTCAGGAAAGTACTTAAGCACGTTTTAAGTGGTATAGTGCTGAGTAAACTCAGTTTAGCCACTTCTCCAGATTCAAAGTGTTGGAGGGAGAAAGAGAAGAGGATTACAGGATGCATCCAATCAGCAAGCAATGGAGACCCAAAATTAGTTGGGGGTTAGTTAATGGTGTTTTGGAGTGGGATCACATCACAGAATTTTAGCAGATCCCGAACAATGATCCTGGAGAGTCTGCAAACTTCTTGGAAAAAGAAGAAAATCCTATGGAGCCAACACTCCTCAATTCTTATGCCACCTCCATCGTCCCAATCCCCACCGTTATACCAGGTTTGTCTCAAATGAGGTAATATTACCTTTCATGTATTTTGTTGAATATTTAGATCATCTTTGAAGCCTGGATGGGAGTGGGAATGCATCCAAGGAAATAACAGTTAAGAGCTACTGGATGGGTTGGAGAGTAAATGGTCTGAGTTGCGGCCCTCAGTTTTGAGGGAAGAGGGTTATGACTGGAGAAATCTTTCCCAAAGTCTAGGGGTGTTGGATTCTGGACTTTTGGTTTGGGCCCATGTCTAGTCCAAATGTTGTCATCTCTAATGTTTTCCCCATCTTCAGCTGTGTCATGATATAATTTAGACCTTCACATTTTTGCAGGGGAGAGGGAAAAGAACAAGTTCGAGTCACTGGCTGTCAACTATAATGGTTACTGCACTAAGGAAAATTTGAAAAGCAGTAACAAATTTGAATGCTTGATGAAAATAGGAATTCTTCTGAACTATGTACAAGATATATAAAAAAATCAATGTTACTTTGTAGGCTTTTAGCTACAGCAGTATTCATTTTATCTTTTTATGCCTGTTTTCTAACTGTTAAGTTTTAAAGTTCCAAATATGAATTTATCCCCTTTTTTGGTTGGTTGTTGGAAAAATATGTTGTCTCTAATTTCAAGACATAGTTTTGCCTGTTTTTCTAATAAACCATCACTTCTGGAATAACTGGCAGGGTTATTTTAAGCTATGCCTTGCATTTTTTTTTTTAAGTCTGCCAAGTGAAAAAGAATATAAGTGCTAAAACAAAAAAACCTGACCAACTATAAGTTAAAAAAAAAAAACAAAAAAACTGTCAAAGCTCCATTTACTTCAATGGAACTACACCAGTTTACCCAAGCTGAAAATTTGGCCCTGTAACTTTAAAAATACCTCATCTGAAAATTCTTGACTTTTCCATTGACGTTATCAACATGGGTCCCAGTTAGCACTAACTAGGGTAGTGGTTTTTGTGATGCAAACATAAAATACAGGAAGATGAATACCAATTCTGCTTAAATATGATACATTGAACTGATAATGTAGCAGTGTAAGGCTTCGGATCTGACTGCAAATCCACTGAGCAATCTACTCCACCTAAGTGGAGCATTGCTAAAACAAAACACAATCTTTAACATTCAATACCTATTTCATGAAGGCCTCCCACTAGACATCTTAGAAAGCCCAGGTTCACATTTTCTCTTTACCTCCTTCATTGTTGGCTTAAGTTTGGTAAATATGATAGTTGAGAGAAGGAATTGTTCCTAAGTTTATAAGGTTTCATTATGGATTGCCATGAATTTAGATTTATGACGGCATTAATATTTTCTGACTTGCAGAACAGACTACTCAACACACATATACTGTTATTTGATAACAAATAGCTGTACAGTGTTGGTGGTTTCATAAGACTGAATTCTTTCTGTTCTGGCACCCCAAGAAATTTACCTATAGTTCCTTTCACAGCAACTTTGTTCTAGGGATAAAAACTGAACATTAAGGAGCACAATTAAAGACCATTGACTTAAACTACATCTTATTATTGTTTTAATAGTTGAATGACTGCTCCCCCTGTGTGGCCTACAGTACATAGGTATAACACTGTAATAGCAGCTGTGAAAACAGTCTGCCTTCCCCATGTTTAGATACCTATATGTGACTAGGGAGTAAAGGGGGAAGTCAAAGCTCCAAGAATGTAATTAGGGTAGAAAATGTACAGTAGGTGCATTTCTTCCAAATTCCGCAAAGAAAAGTTAATTTGACTTTTTGTTCTGCAAAGTTTATCAATCCAGACTTTCTCAGACAGATTATCTACACTCAAACTTGTTGTTTCTGGTGCAGGCCTTTCCAATGCTATAACCTTGTAATTTAAGGGTCTGATCCTGCTCCCTCTGAAATTAATGGGATTGGACCCCAAGAAATAATTGGATAGCAACATCAGACATGAAGAACAAGCCCCCTCAGCACCCCAATGAGAATTTGCTGTTCTTTAAAGTCCATTTGTGAAGTCATCTTTGAATAGAAATCAGTTGGAAGAAATATGGCCTTATGTTTAAATCAAGAGAGAGGTTGATGTCTCAAACTAGCTGGAGGCTTCCAACGGATTTAGTAGAAGGTTGTCCAGACTTGAAGAGATAAAGATAACCATGAGTAGATTTTTGTCTGAGAAGAGAGGATGTAGTTTCCTAAATAACTAAATATGGGAGAAGGCTACATTTTAATTTTATTGCTTGTGATGGTTGTTTGGCTTTCTATGTCAGGTGATGACTCTAATAGAACTTCAAGGCTGTCACAAGTAGAGGACACGTCTTTTAAAGATCAGTCATGACTTCTGCCAATTCTTCAATGCTCTATTTATTTCAGGGACTGGAGTAGCTGGATAATGTCATTATTCACTCTTGGAGAAATCAAAACACAGGACTGGGTGTCATTGTGAAAAGACATCAATATGCCAGTTTCCCCAAGAGTGAAATGGCCATGAAATAGAAGATATCCATAACATTATGGAGCCTTTCAGCTGCCTCTATGACTATCTGAGAAGAATGAACAGATAAGCTTGCTGGGTATCTAGCCCCTGTGGTGTTTTGGGACTTACACAACACATCTGCTTTCTGACTTCCGGCCAGTTGAAGGAAAATGCCGTTATTCCCTAATTCTCCATCACACCTATAATGTATTCATTGCCAGAAGGATTTATGCATTCTCTTTGATCTTAGTTTGTTAGATTTACAATGTTAGAAACAGCAGTAGTGCAGATAAAAATAATTAATTGTTAGAAAAAGGTGTTGAGCTGTGCCTAGACTCAGGACATAACACGTGTAAAGGTCCCAAGCAAAAATTAAATAAAAAATCAAATAAAACCCCCCTAAAGCGCTCTGCTCTATTATTTTCACTAATCCAAAATGTCCACAGAACCATTGCCACCTCCCCTCCTCGGTGTCTGTCCTTTCTTCACTCCTTTCACACCCAGGTAACTTTCCTCTGCTTCCCTTCTAGCTGGCTGTACCCCAGTCATTTTCTTCTTCACTCCATCCTCTTTCTTGTATTACAGTAGCACCTAGAGGCCCCAGCTAAGAGCAGGGCCCCATTGTGCTAGATATTATGCTAATGCACTGTAAGACACCGTCCTGATCCAAAGAGACTATAACCTAAGGAGACAAGACAGACAAAAAGTGGGATGGAATTGGTGGGGATCAAGAGGTGAAGTAACTTGCCTAAGGTGACACAGCAGGTCAGTGTCTGAGCCTGAATGGAAAACTTGGTCTCCTGACTCCCAGTCAACCTCCCTATCCACTAGACTGCATTGCCTCTTGGTTCCTTTCCTCCCCCTTCCCCCACTTTTTCTCCTTGTTAATATTGTGTTGTCAACATTCAGAGTAATTTTACTGTAATAAATTTTATAAGTATCAACTCACATAATACCCTCTAGCATTTGAGATTATTTTATAAGCATGTAGAGTTTTCAATGTAAACTATATGTCAATATAAATTGTTTTAAAGAGAGTCCTACTCTTGCTATCTTCTGCTTGTGTTGTCAAATCAGCTGGCTGGTCTATAGCATTCCTCAAGAACTAGACCAGAAGAAAATCCAAAATTGCAGTTAGCAAGGTAAACCCACCATTATCTCAGTAACAGAGTGGAACATTGAGTGTCTTCCTGGATAGGCCCTAACATTTTGTTTATTAATCCATATTCAGAGTTTGGATACTATAGTGACAGGGCCGGCGCAACCCATTAAGTGACCTAGGCAGTCACCTAGGGCGTTACAATTTTGGGGGCGGCGACCACAGCGATATTTCAGCGGCAGGACCTTCTGCAGCCTCTGTGGGTGGCAGCATTTCGGCGCGGACCTTCTGCTGCCTAGGGCGGCAGAAAAGCTAGCGGCGCTCCTGTATAGTGAAAGTGGTTTACAAATGCTGATGAGGTGAGATTAATTTGTTTTATAGGTGGATGGATACCTAGTACACCTCTACCCCAATATAACACAACCTGATATAACATGAATTCTGATATAACGCAGTAAAAGAGCGCGGGGGGGGGGAGAGGGGGGCTGCCCACTCCGGCGGATCAAAGCTAGTTCGATATAACGTGGTTTCACCTATAACACAGTAACATTTTTTTGGCTCCCGAGGACAGCGTTATATTGGGGTAGAGGTGCATGTAAATAGGTTGATGTTTGCTTCATGTGGGGAGGATTTAAACATGCCTATATCACCAAGAACACCCAATGAGCTAATCATAGCATCATTTGGACAATTAAATCCTACTCTGAGCAGGTGTGCATGGGGGAAAAAAGCATAAGGAGCTACTTCCTGTTACACAGATGGAAGGATCTCTCCACAATGCTGAAGAAAATGCAAGCAGGTGGGTCTGGCTAATGTGCCACTGTGACAATGTGCAGTCTATATGGTTATAAAAACATGATAATAAGTGAATATAATGTAACTGGAATATGCATCATGCAGATTTCTCTTGTAAGGTATCATTATAAGCTTTGTAATCCACTGAGTGTGATCATCCTATTTGTATAAATGTACCACTCTTGTATCTGAAACTAGAAATGTGCAATATAACTCTGAGGGCCTATTGTAATTATGCAAAGTGTGGGCCATTAATGGTGGTATGGAATCTTGATGACTCCCATTGTCTGCAGATGGCTGTGTTTACCTGTGAGTCTTCCTGTATATGTATGTGCTGGCAAATGGGTAATGAAGTCTTGCAGTGACATGTGATCATGTCACCTGAACTGGAATCCATCTTTAAATGGTGCTTTTCCAGTGTGTGTGTGGGGGGGTGTGTGGTGGAAACCCAGAGAGACAAAGGGTTCCCGCCTTATGCAAAAGATATATAAAGGGGTGGAACAGAAGAAAGGAGAGAGGGGAGCCATCATGAAGAATCCCCTAGCTATCACCTGAGCTGCAACAAGAGCTGTACTAGGGGAAAGAATTGTGCCCAGGCCTGGAAGGTATCCAGTCTGAGAAAAAACTTACTAAAGCATCTCTGAGGGTGAGATTATCTGTATTCAGTTTGATTAGATATAGATTTGCGCATTTTATTTTATTTTGCTTGGTGACTTACTTTGTTCTGTCTGTTACTACTTGGAACCACTTAAATCTTATTTTCTCTATTTAATAAAATCACTTTTTTCCTTATTAATTAACTCAGAGTATGTATTAATGCATGGGGGGAGCAAACAACTGTGCATATCTCTCTATCAGTGTTATAGAAGGTGAACAATTTGAGTTTACCTTACCCTGTATAAGCTTTATACAGGGTAAAACGGATTTATTTGGGTTTAGACCCCATTGGGAGTTGGGCATCTGAGTGCTAAAGACAAGCACACTTCTGTGAGCTGTTTTCAGGTAAACCTGCAGCCTTGGGGCAAGTAATTCAGACCTTGGGTCTGTGTTGGAGCAGACGGGAGTGTCTGGCTCAGCAAAACAGGGTGCTGGAGTCCTGAGCTGGCAGGGAAAATAGGAACAGAGGTAGTCTTGGCACATCAGTTGGCAGCTCCCAAGGGGGTTTCTGTGATCCAACCCGTCACAGCTGCCATACCCCAGGGTGCAAAGTCTAAAATTGGTGGCATGTCTAGTCTTCAGCTGGTGACCATATAGGTTAGTTAGAAACGTTGGAACATTTCTGATCAGCAGGACAGAAAAGCAAACTCCACAATATGTCTTTATTCTGCTATAGGAATCTTACCTGCAGATAGAATCTGTCAGCAGCATCTCTGCTCCTATATTAGTCAAGGCACAGTTTGGCCTGTTGTGTCCAAATCCGTGTTATCGTAAACAGGAATCATTAAACTGAAGCATTCAGATTTTTAAAATAGAGGAGCTGATTTCAGAGGTTGTGTGCTCACATCTCCACTGTAAGTCAATGGGAACTGCAAGTACTCAGCTCTTCTGAGAATCTGGCCCACAGTTCTTGTGTTTTGAGTGTCAAGGAGTATCTAAATTATGAATTTTTTTTTTTTTTTTTTGGATATGGAAAAGTGGCAGAACCAAATTTCTTCATACTTGGCAAAAACAGAACTGCTCTCAATGGAGACCAAGCATGGAAAGTTCTAGTCTGAGAATTATTTTTGTCAAAGTTATGACAGGTTTGAACATAGTTTTATATAGAAACCCCTTCTTGGATTACTGTCTATAGTGACATTATAATGCAAATAGATATTGAAATAAAATTGGAGAAGTTAGATTTATATTCATATACAATTACTAGTAAGCGTTAAAAAAAACAAAAACAAACAAACAAAAAAAACTCAGAACAATATAGTGACATTTTGTCACACAAACAATTTTGATTTGGCCCAAATACATACACAGAGAGAGAGAGAGATTTGGACTTTCTATAACAAGTTGTCAAACATTTGTTTTCATTTAGATCTGTGTTTGAGTATGTGCACATTGACACAGGGAATTTTGAGTCCATAGGAACTGAAGACATGTTTCAATTCCCAATGAAATTCTTTCAATTACCTTCATTGAGAGTTAGATCAGTTCCTCAGTAAGGACTTTAGAATGATATCCAGCATTAAACTCACTGAAATAACTAATTTTTCATTCATTTAAATGCATGTTGGATCAGGCCCTGATGCACCATATTCATATATTGTGCCATGCGGACGCTACTTTATGTACACTGAACATACAAAGGCATTGAAGGAGTTTAGGGAAAAGGCTACAATCAAAGCCAATTTTTGGCAGGAAAACAGAAAAATTACTTAGATTTGAAAGGACATCATAAATCACAAGTTTTAGTTTAATTACTGATTCCTTTAAAACACTTGGAGGATTCTAAACAGATTTTGACTATGTCTGTATTCTTATTGGACTCTAATTCAGGAAAGCATTCCTATTCAGGACAGCACTGAAGCACATTCTTACTTTCAAGTGAAATCTGTAGGTCTCAAGTGCATGATTAAATATAATCACATGCTTAAACCTTGTCTTGCATAAGGATAGAATTAAAGACATGTTTAAAGTGATTTCCTAACATGGGTCTTTTACTTGCTTTTTTGTGAGCACTATTGATTTTTTCATGCATATTCATACAAAGCAAATTTTGAGTCTATATCCAAGATTTGAGTAACCTAATCAAGGGAGAGAATGTTACTTAGGTGATGAGCTACAAAATTTGTGAGCAATTGTCAATCACCTGCTAAGAGAAAACAATAAATATCACCATCTGTTCATGGATAATTCCTGAACAGAATAGAGATTGATTCATTGAATTTATTGTTGTTCACCTACCTTTATTGAGAGGGACAATGTCTACTGGAGGTAGGGTAAGAAGAACTTTCTAGTCAAAATTAGAGACAGCCCTGAAAGAAATTTGAGATATGATATTCCCATAAACCAGAATAGAAAAAATTTCAAGAGAAGAAAGAGACTTCTTTATTTGTATTCGTTGAAACTTTTGCTTTAAAAATGAATGTGCATCATGGGTCAGATTACAATTTGGGCCACACTTTCACAAGCTAATGCTTAAGGTGCACCAGAAAAAAACTACAGCATTCGCAATAGAACGTCTATGTACCTATTTGCATGCACTATTACTATTTTTATTTGCATGTCCAGGTACAAATAGAATTTCCATAAAGCAATGAGTATTTGTACAAATTTGATGGCAACAATTTATGAGCAATTTTTTAAAAAATAGCCCTTCCTATCACTTGGGTATTCCATATGTGCTAATTAAAAGAACATTAACCAAAGATTTTTGGGTATGAGAATTCTGCCTTCAACTTTGGTACCAAGATATCTCTCATCTGGTTTGAAGTCTTATGAGTCTGACTTGGGTCAGATAAACTCAAGTGTTTCTTGGGTTTCCTAGCATAGCTAGTCTTCATCAGTAGTAAATGTGGTCACAGCCAGGCATTCCAGCATATAAAATGGAACCAGATTAAAACACAGACACCATAGAAATATCTGAGGGGTGAATTGCCCCATGCATCTCAATCTGGTGTTAAGGGTGCTACCTCTGAGACCCACCAACACCATCCCAACAGAGGACTCTGGCAGCTTCAGTATCTCAATCTCATGCCAAGGTGGTAAACCACTTACTCAATCCTGAGTGTCTATACCCTGCATCAAAACTGAACATCAAGTACTCCAGTGAACTATCATCCCACTTCACTGAAAAGATCTTACACATTCAGGCAGCCTTCTCAAACAATTTGTTCTCCTTATGCCCACCAACCAAAAGCCCTATTGCATTCCCAGCGTTCAGTACAGCCAGATATCAGGAAGTTCTTGAAACCATAGGAAAATCTTGATCCAAGAATCCAACCCATGTCCTTTCTGGCTTGTAAAAGAATCATGGACAAAAAGTGCCATTTCTGACGAAAGAGCCAATGCCTCATTCAGAGAAGTAATTTCGCCTTCCTTTTTCAAATATGCAATAGTCTGACCATCACTAAAGAAACCCACCATGGATTCATCGGTTCTAGCCAACTGCCAGCCAGTATCAAACCTCCCATTCTTGAGCAAGTTCATAGAGAAGCTAGCAAAAGGCCTACTTTAAGATCATCTAACTGAAGTTAATATCCTAAACACAGCACAGTCTGGATTTAGGCAAGAACATGGAACTAAAACTGCTTTGCATGATCTCCTGTCGACATCTGCACTGTATCCATTGATTATCATCCTTCTGATATCATCCATCCTATCTGCAGCATTCAACACTGTTGATCATGAGATACTGCTGTCTCACCTGAGAGAGGTGGCAAGGATCGAGGGTAATGCACTAAAATGGTCTGAATCCTCCTTAGAAGGGAGCACCCAATGAGTAGTGATGCAGACATTAGGTGACTTGGTCAATTGATATGGACTCAAGTGCCAGCAATATGTAATTGATACACTGCTCTACCTATTGTTCACCACCTGTGACCATACCACTAACACCAAGATGGCCCAGTGCCTGGACAGCTTCAACTCATGGATGAAGAGTAGCTGGCTGAATATGAACCGGAGAAAGAGAAATGATGCTGGTGGTCAGAGGAAAGTATTTAGAAGAACTCTCACCTATAGTGCAGTGTCTTTTGGTTAAAGGTGCACACCCAAACTGGTCAATTTAGTCCATAGTCTAGGAGTACTCTTGGATTTCTCACTGAAACTAAGCTGTCACATAGCAGCATCCATCATCTCTGATTGATTGGCTAGGAGACTCCATCCCATTCCGGTGGATGATAATCAGGCCTCAGTTATTCACTCACTCCTCAACTATGAGTTCAAGTAAAGCAATGTCTGGGCATGAAGCCTTTAGCACTTAGGAAGTGCCACCTAGTACAGAATATGGCAACACATCTCCTAAGCAACACAGGCTACAATGAATACATGAGACCAGTTCTTCTCTCTACAATGGCTTTTCCTGGATTTTCAAATCAAATTCAAGGTTATGGTCCTTCAAGGTGCTCCATGGTCTGGGCCTAAGGAATCTAAAAGACCATCTAAAGCTCTGGGATTAAGACCATGGTTGATAACTCTTCTCCTCCAGCACAATGGAATGCTCTACAATAAGATTAAAGCTCATGAGTATGGAAGCCATAACTTTCTCAAGTGCTGGTCTGAGACACTGGAATTTACTCCCACATGAACAAACTTCATGAGATTCCACTCCAACTGCAAAAGGTGTTTCTTTGACCTTCCCTTTTCTAACATAAATACATAAACATGTATATTTAAAACAACAAAAAGCTTATCAAAACAAGACGCTCCACTGCAGATGCTTCACCTAAGGGGAGGATGAGAGGAGACAAGTGACAAATGTTAGTACAGTTGCTTAATGCAATACAGGAAGACACTTAGATACTACATTGATGAATCTGGTATAAGGATCTATTTAGAACAGACTGCAACAGACCTAGTGCAATCCCATAAGTAGGTACATTCTACCTTCTTTCACTTCTGGGGGAATAAAGCAGAACACGTCTCACCTTCAAATATGTTAGGGAGGGATAGGGTTCACAGCTTGAGGTTGGAAATACAGGGGAATGAGAGGTGTGCTGTGGTGTATTTAAAGTCCTCAGTTGCCTTAATTTGGCTCTGTTTAAAGATCTAAGGCAGTGTTCTCCTGCAAACTGAATCACTAAAACTGGATCTTTATCAAATAGGATTAAATCACTCTGGTCCAGATGGGGTGTGAATCAACATTTGATCTACACAAGCATTTTCATCAAAGGCAGAAATGAAAACTCATCACAGAAAATTGAGTTTCATATAGGGTGACCAGACGTCCCGATTTTATCGGGACTGTCCCGATATTTCCTTGTTTGTCCCGCGTCCTGACCGACCTGCGGTCGGGACACTGGACAAACAAGGAAATGCGCCGGAGCCTGGAGCCCGGAAGTGCTCTCACCCCCCCCCCGCCCCAACTCCGCCCCCTCCTCCCCCGAATGGCTCCCTCCCCGAATCCCCGTCTCTTCCCCGGGCTCACCATTCCACCTCCCTCCGCAAGCGCTGGAGGGAGGCCCGGGAGACTCAGAGGAAGCGCGGGGCCGGGGTGAGTAAGAGTCCGGCCTGGCCCCGAGCAGGCAGGACTCAGTTGGGTGGTAGGGAGAGGAGGGGGGCGGCCCGCGGGGCCAGGCGGCGGCTGTTCTTACCCCCAGGCAGCGGGACTCGGGAGCAGCTGCTGCTGCAGCTCCCACTGCCGCGGGGGAGGAAGCGGCCATGGCGCTCCGCGGCTGCGGCTGTGGCGCCGCCGAACCCCCCGAGCCGGGGCCTGCTGCGGGGACCCAGCAGCGCGCACGCTGCGCCCAGCCCCTGGCCAGTCGCGTCTGGGCTGCTGCCCAGGTGGTGCTATCCCGTGGCGGCCCCAGGGCGGAGGCATCGGCAGCCCAGCCCCGTTCGTTCCCCTGCGGGACCCGAGCAGGACGGGGGGGCTTGGGCCGGCTGCCCCCACTCCGGGGCCGCGGCGGGATAGCACCAGCTGGGCAGCAGCCCAGACGCGACTGGCCAGGGGCTGGGCCCAGCATGCGCGCTGCTGGGTTCCCACAGCAGGCCCCGGCTCGGGGGGTTCAGGGGCGCCGCAGCCGCGGAGCGCCATGGCCGCTTCCTCCCCCGCGGCAGTGGGAGCTGCAGCAGTGGCTGCTCCCGAGTCCCGCTGCCCGGGGGTGAGAACAGCCACCGCCTGGCCCCGCAGGCCGCCCCCCTCCTCTCCCTACCACCCAACTGAGTCCTGCCTGCTCGGGGCCAGGCCGGACTCTTACTCACCTCGGCCCCGCGCTTCCCCTGGTCTCCCGGGCCTCCCTCCAGCGCTTGCGGAGGAAGGTTTTTTTTTTGGCCCCGGCCCCCGCCACGCGCCCCCCCCCCCCGCGTCACCCTCCGCCCCTCCCCCCGCGTCCCGATATTTGACTTGGGTGATCTGGTCACCCTAGTTTCATAGAAAGTTACTTGTTCACTTTTTAAGTTAGCTAAAGATGCAATAACATCACTATACGCATGTATTATCTGCATTTCTTAAAAGGAGGAGTGACTAATCACTCAGTCACACAATTCAGTTCAAAAATTTGATTCCAAATGGTCTTGGGTATAATTACAGGTTCTGTTGTTGCCTCAAACTTAAGCGAACTCAAACTTCTGACCGCTAAATATCACGGCACAACTTCAGGCTGTTGTGATGACAAAGACATGATACAATTATCTAAAGTATTAGCATAACTGATATATTATGGGTTCAGTTTACATAGTCCAGTGCAGCTGATACAGGAATGGTTTTGATTTCTCCCTGATCAATATGTTCAGCCCCTTAAGAATTTTGGACCAAATTCTCAAAAACAGGCAGATACGTTGCACTTCTATGCTTGGACACAGAGGTTTGAGTGCTCCACTGATGTAAATCACATGCTGATTTGTACCATCTGTGGATCTGGTCCTGAGTGTGTTCAATACAAATTTGTGAGCATATTAATGGATAATTTGTTTGCAAGTACAATGACCCCTTTATGTCCCATTAGCTATTTTGTACTCACAATTTGTATATTTTTATGAGCACAATTGTCTCTCTAGTCTGCCTCCACACTTTTTTTAAAATCATAGTCCTTAATGTCTTATTTTTGGCTAGATTCAATATGCTGAGTTCAGCATGTTTTATGCAGAATGGAATTCTTTTCCTTGGAGCATGAAGTGAGCACCATAAATGACCTCTGTCATTTACACATTCGTGAAATAAAACAAAGGAAAAACATGCTCTTCTTTGGGGAACTGAACCTTTTGTTTTTCCTCACTTCTTTCAATCTGAGAATTTAACTTAATTTTTTTGTTTATGGTTCCAAGTTGTGTTAATGAAGTACTATCAACAAAATAGTGTGTGGAGTTCCTATGTAACAGAATTTTACTATAGGGTTTACTTCATTATTTGGCTGGGTAAATAAAGCAGTTGGCAGATGGATGGAAGAAAACAGAAATGAAACATCCAATGAAAAGCACTGCCATTCCAGCAGTACTTATAACTTGATACTTATAAGTATGGTGAAAGAAAGAAATTATGAAGCTTCAAGAAACAAAGTACTGTAAGAACACTATGTATTTTAAAGTAACGTTAGAGGCCTGACTTGCTCAAACCCGTAGGGAAACTCAAAGATCCAGCTGAAATTCCACCTTCATCCCATTTGGTTAACTTTTGTATTGGTTTTTAATTCTTATGCATCTTTGCTGTTAAGGATTCTTGCCAAGACTGGAAATGTAAATGTAAAATATAACAAATACTTCTACACCTATTTCAGTTCTGGGGGGCTTATATGTTATCCACCTACCTATGTTTTAATGTTCTTCTGTCACTAGTTGAACCTGATCTCTGCTTTAAGTAGCTGATGGACCTAATTTGAAACCTAAGATCCAAACATTTTGTGAGTGTTCAGACAAATCCAAATATTGCTAGTAGGCAGAATCTTAGTAAAATGGGATAAGCTAAACCCCCTATCCAAATGACCTGGAGTGTTTGGGTATTTGAAATCGAGAAACCAATTTTGCAGCTTGAGCCCCCCCCTGTATGAACATACTTAGCCCAGTAGCTGTTGAACAATGCTAGTATTGAAGTTAATACAAAAAATACATTGCTTTTATTTAAATAAATACAACTAGAGAACTAAGAAAATCATGGATGCAGAATACACTGTGTAAAATTCATGAGACTTTTTCAAATCACAGATCATCATGAGCCACAGCAAATACATATGTATGTAACTGGATATTGAAGCTGACATAAAGAACTCATGCGGACGTGGTGATGAAAGTAAGAGAGAGACCACTAACACGTCAAGATGTATTATAACTGTAACAAATTTTGTGTTATGTTTTGCACACACCCACTATCCCCAGCAAAGAGAAGCTGATTTAACTTGTGAAGCAGAACCTGGCATCCTTGCTAATGGCTAGCTTACTTCTATATCCAGGTTCATTATTAAACTGACCAAAGCATTGCCTGGGTTTGATGGTCTGCTGACAACACAAGCACACGTGGCTTCTGCAAAGCATCACTGGAGCATTATCCAGTTTCTGCAGTGCTCTCTCGCTCTCTCTCTGAGTGCCAGGAACACTTTTATCCAATTATTTGTGATTATCAGTTAGTGTTGTTTTCTTGATTATGCACCAAAAACAAAATGGAACTCTGTCAAGTATTACATACCCTAGTGTATGCCTTAAGATACACTCTTTACCCATAAAACAAAACATCCGTCAGAATAAGCTTTCCAAATTATTGCCCATAATGAACCTTTGTGCTGCAAGACATCCTTTGCCTTGAACTGTTACTCTCTTTTTTTTTTCTTTGAGGCGTCACAGAGGCTCTCTATCATTTCCTTGAGGTGTGGTGTGCGGTATCTGTTTATTGCCATGTTGTCATTTGAACACAGTTTGGCCAGGTACCCTTGTACAGGCTTGGGAATGGGAGGCTCACAGCATTACGTGTATTTCCCCGAAACACACTAGAGTCTGCTAAAAGCAGCAGGCTGAGGATAGATTAATCAAACTACAAAGCAACTTTGTGACTTGCAGTGAGAAAGGCCAGCTTCCTTTCTTAGGCTGCTGGTGTGATGTGATATAATTGGCAGTGAGGCAATTCTGGAGAAAACTGCTGAAATGGTGTTAAAAATCTGGCATTTTTTCCACCTTTTCCCCTCCTCAGAAAGCATGCATTGTATTTCTAAAGGCAAAATTCAGTCTGTTAACCACAATAACTGTTATTTAATCCTAACCTTGTTATGTAGGTCTGTTCCATCTTCAACTGCAGGTCCATTTGTAAAAGCAATTAAGGAAAAAGCTAAAGGTTGGCCAAGCCAGAGACTAGGAAGAGAGAATGCTGGCAAGCAAGTAAGTATCTGAATCCTGAGCTATGTTACTTTCCATGTTAGGTTAATAACACATTTTTTTCACTTCATTTTTTGAAATGAGAACACAAAGTATAAGGAAAAACTATAAGAAAAATAAAAACCTAAAAGAACCATTTTCTCTGCTCTTCACCTGAAGCCTGATTGCCATTGACTTCGAAGGGCTTTTATTCAGGCTCATGATGAAGTTTAGTTGAGTGGAAATAACACTGTGAGGAAGTAAACTCATTAGTCAATACATCTTTTCCTCAACTGGGAGAAGGGCACTGTAAAAATGTGTGCTTTGTATTGTGGTCTATTGCAGTTGGTTTCATGGGTAGTAAGAATGTCTTTGGAAGAGCCATGTAGGGAACTTTGACGATGCAGAAGCGCCAATAAATAGACACAGCTTTCCTTACATTCTAATTTTAATGCTTGCTGGGGACACTCCTGTGTAAAGCAAAAACTTTATCTCAGCTCACATAAGGTATGTTTTGTTTGTAATCTTAGGAGTTTAAAAAGACCAAATAGCCAAGTTTGGTACTTTACAAAAAAATTCCTTTCAGGCTGAGACTTATGCGTCAACTTTCAGTCTAGGATGGATTTTTATGAGCAATTTATAATCCAAATCAAAATAAGGACTTATAAAGGAAGTGCTGACACAAACTTAGAATGGGATCCAATAAAAATGCCATCTGGCTTCTGCAGTGCTGAAACCTGTGCAAGGCCACAACGTTCTTTCTTTCTTCCCCCCTCCCCCCTCCGCCCTGCCGGCCGTCCCATAAAAACTTTTTTCTTGGGCCTTACATGCATTTCTATGGTGCCAAACCTAACCAAAAAATATAGTAATCAAATTTAGCCTTTAATGACAATGATACAAATTGTGCTACTCCATGTGTTGTGCAACCTTTAATTGTATAATATGCAACATCATATTATCTTCCAAAGGGCAGGGAACAGCTTTCTGACACAGAAGGATAGGGAGAAAAATAAGATTTTATGAGTTTGGTGTCAATGAGTGACAGATGGGATGAGAGAAACAGATTTATTTTAATGCTATTTGTGCTTAAAAAAAAAAAAATCAAAATTGGGACCGATCTCCCTGCTTGTTCTCCAGCAAGCATTAGCTGTAGTGCAATGGAGATGTATGGGCAGGGAAGTGTCTTTATTAATGATTTGGTCAAGGATACTAAAAAAAAGTCTTGTCTCATCAGCATCCAAAAATGAAACCTGCCAAAACATTCTAATTTGGGATATTCTTTCTCCCAATTATTTTACTATTTGCCAAAAAGAGCTTTTGAAATATTTGGCAGGGTTTTCCATCAGGAGACAAGAAAAGGAAACAGAATGAAGTGGAAAACAACCCCCCCATCAAAAAAACCCTTGAAAATAGCTATTCAGGTTATTTGATCCATTTATGAAAAGTTGATAACTCTCTAACTCAAGGCTGAGTGCTGCAATCGCGGGAGGGTCGGGGCGGGGGGTGAGGAGGTAGGCAGGAGGGGAGAAATAGGGGATAAATAAAGCAATATGCATATTAAACTAACCAGCACCTAACTTTAAACATGTTTCTTGTTAGGGGATCTGCTTAAATACCATAGCAAACATGAGGAATAATGCCATTATACATTGAATAAATTACTAGAAGGACACTTTTGCAATCAGCTGCATGGTTGGTCAAGTATAATACACCAAAGAATATACTTGAGAAATATGACCAGCTCAGCCATGTTTAAATGACATGATCTTGAACTGGTTTAAAATGGTATTTTAAATGAGTTCATAGGCCAGTATGAAGAAATCCCTAGATTTTTAAGAATGAATGACACATAGAGCATTTTATTTTGGTACGTACGTACTTGAGAATAATGGGACAAAGAACTGGGTTCTATTTACAGTTTTAGTACTTATTTCCTGTGTGACACTGAGCAAGACACAGTTCTGTACCTCAGTTTCCCCATCTATCCAATGAGAATAGCACATCTCTTGGGTACAAGAACCTGAAAAGTATGCCTGACAAGGGTGGTGGGAGGAGAAATTTATTCAGGGTTGGTGTTTTGGTATTCTTAGATGGTAAGTACTATAGAAGTGCAAATTAAGTGCTTTGCAATATTTGTCAGGTAGTGAATCTGAATCTAACAATGTATGTACTTGCAATTTGATTAATCTTTGATTTCATTCTTTATTTGCTCTTCTCAAACAATTTATAAGGGAAATTACATGGGATGTGACTTAAATATAAAATTGGCATAAAGGAAGTCAAGAGAAACACAAAACTAGAGTTTCTCTTGTGCCAAACAAAACTGACAGGAAGCATTGAGTTTGCAACTGGCATAGTGTTTCCTAATAGCCCCTAAACCAGTGTAGGATTGTCATGGTGGAATTCCAGGGAGGCCTCTTTCTTCCTCTGACATGCATCCTCTTTCCCCCACCACACCACTGTATGTCAAACAGGAGGTGGGAGGGGCAACACATCTCTGTATCCAACACATCTGTGCTGGCAGAGAACTTTCCTTGCAACAGAAGAATTGTCTGCTGGCCAGTTTCCATTAACTTGCACCTCCTGAGTGGTGTAAGAGGGTCAGAAACTGATTAGTGAATCCAGCTCATGAATTCTTGAACTCAGACCTTGGCAGGGAAAATGGAAGAGGAACTGATTTTTAAAATGTGTTTTTAAAATGCATTTATTCATAGTTTTAAAAACTTCAGAGATACTGTGTTACTGAGTTGGGATTTTAAACATATGGTTGGATTTTTTTAAAAAACAAATTGTAGTTCGCCTAAATAAAAAAAATGTTCTCAAGACCTGACTGAATCAGATCTTTGATTTGACATGTTGTGTCAGAATTCTGAAATGGAAGAAAAATGTCTTTCTAATTAGGCCAGAAAGCCCTAGAACTAACATGCTCCATCATTTGCTGGTCATTTCCCAAGCTCTTGCAAAGGGAAGAGTAGAAGAAGGGCCTAGAGTAAGGGTTATCAAACTTTTCCATAACATGATCACAACTTACAAGAACGATTGCATTATTGATCAGCTTCCCATTTACTTCATTCTTGCTTGGACCACCTCTTTTCCCACTTACAATCATATAACTTCCCTATTGGGGTAACCACAATAATTGCTTATGTTTGGAGGGAAGATATTATGGAGAGGATGTAGAGTCTTTTAAAATGTCTGTTAATATGATTAATATTAATCATCTGTCTGTCATTTGGCATTGTTTGCCAGATGCAGAAAAGAAACCTGCAGTGAAATACAAAAAATAGAATTGTCCTCTTCTCCAGTATGGTGTTTAATTCTCTAGTGACCAGTCTCTAGTGACCAGTCTCTAGTGACAATCTGATTTCTGTGCTTCAGCTAGAGATGGGTGTCAGCCACAACCCCATATCCCAACATCAGGAAATAGTAGATCCAGAGCTGAACCTTTCAGCTTGATCCCATCTCTAATATAAGCAGAGAACAGATTCACTTTTTAAATGGTCCAGTGCCTGTTTCTTCATTTGCCCGTGATGTGCTATAGGGAGCTCTCTGCAGCTTCTGGGAGCCCCTTGTTAAATTTTTGCCAACAGGATGTTGATAAACTTCCCTGCCAGAATGTTGCTGTTTGTATAGTGGCTACACCTATCCACTAGTCCTGAGTTAAGGTGACCAGATGTTCCGATTTTTGGGTCTTTTTCTTATTTAGGCTCCTATTACCACCCCCCCCCCCCAACCACTCCCTGTCACCCTACCCTGGGTTGGTTTTATTATTTTATTTATGATTTTATATAGCTACATAGATGTTCACAGTACTTTAGAAAACCTAGAATAAGACAAGCTCCTTGCCCTAAAGAACTTGCAATCAAAGGCTCTGATCTTGTAGTGGGATCAATTAGCACAGACTCCATTACCTGATACAGAATCAATTGAGGTCAGTGGGACTCTCCACAAGCAAAGGAATCTGCACTAGCAGACTGATACAGGATCAGGGCCTAATATTCTAATAATGTAACATAGCTCAAGAGATTTTTGGCAAGCTTAACGGTATAAAGCCTAAATCCTGGCCTATGACACAGTTATAACCACTGTCACTCGTGGTATGGTACTAACAAATCTGCTTTGTGGCATCTGGAAGGCTGTAAATCTTTCTAAAAAAAAAAATAGAGCATGCAGTTATATATCTGCATGAACAAGGCTGGTCTAATTTTGCTGGGCTTCAACATCCTGAGTCGAGTAATGAGAAAACATGTAGGACTGCAAATAAAAGGGTTTGAGAAAAGGGATTTTTTTTTACACAAAATATTTTCTAATTTTCTCCTCATTCTGGCACCAATATAAATGTGTAAACGAGTCCAAGAAAAATATGAAATATCCAAATGTTAGTTAACATAAGACATGTAGGTCCCAAATTCCCAACCAGATATATCATATGTCATAGTTTGCATTTGCTGTCCATGCAATGGAAAATAGTAAGGGTTGCAAAGCCTAGATTATTCTTAGTAAGGATTATTCAAGTTTTTTCAGACCTCCATCTCCAATGGGATTTGTAGATTCTCAGAACTTCTGAAAATAAGGTCACTTTTCTTTAGCAGCATAAATATGGATTTAAGAGCCTGACTTCAGGTGCCTGAGTCTGAAAATTTTAGCCAGTCTAAAATTTGCAATTTATAATTTTGGATGGAGTTGAGATTTCTTTTGTCCATATTCTGATGTTATATAATTTTAAAAATCATTATTCCTACTCACTTGGCAATTGTTGGCTTGAGGGAATGAATTAATGAAGGTTTATAGGTAGAAAAATAATTGGTATAATTTATTTCTTATAGTTGTAAAATTCAAAAGAGTCAAGCATCAATAGTGGGCTACATCTGAGTTGTGTTTTAAGCCATCTTAATGCCTCTTTGATTCTGGGAATAGATGGTAATCAGTCAGATCCCCAGCTAAAGTTAGAGAAGTCACTGGGGTGCTCTAATTTGCCCTTTGCCTGTCTGCGTCCCAGTAAGGAGATCTGGAAGCCTAAGGTAGCTGAAGATAGGGACTCCTGGCTGTGGTCTTTTCCCAGTCCATGCCTACTACACCCATAGAAGGCAAGTGGCATAAGAGATACTACAGGAGCTCTACATCATGCACGGATTCTTGTACACAGGGGGAGTCCTTCACCAATCACACTTAAAGCTGGTATTGAGACTGCTTTGTGCCATCAGCATCACAGATGCTGTCTGCCAGCTCTGAAATGGAGGGATGTGTATGAATCAGCTACTGGTGTGGCTATTAGATCCATATAAACCCCTACAAAAGGGGCATAGAGGTACAGCAACTACTGCTGTAGACCATGCTCTGGAAGAGTAACCATAGACAGGCTGCATTGAAGCTCCATAGTCTTCCCCTCTGTGGAGGGGATGGATTTTGTCCCCCCACCCACTCAAATTCCTGCTTAAGACTCAATCCTACAAAGACTTAGTGTGTGCTTAACTTTTCCAAGTGGGAGAAGTCCCATTAACTTCAGTAGAACTACTCTTTGCAGGACTGGGTCTTAGTTTCCTGCACTAAGCCCATTACCTCAGGCTTTGTCCTGGGAGGGTAAATTTCACCCTCTCTACACAAGAGTGAAAGAAATTACTTTAAATAAAAAGAGAGGTTTTTTTACTGATACATTTCTGGGGAATTATGTGCCTTTATATGCAGTCATGAATGCAGGTGTCATCCTTCAGGGTTCAAGCCAATCTCTAAAATTAGACATTTGGGGGGTTGATTATGCTACAGATGCCTAGCATATGGTTATTTACATAATCTTTTGAAGCTTCTGGTGCTGGCCACTGTCAGAGACAGGGTTACTGGACTAGATGGACTAGTCTGATCCAGTGTAGTTGTTCCTAAAGCAGTCAATACATTTCACTTAAAAGCAATTGCTGAGAACTTGAAAGATTTATCTGGGCTGATTTCTAACTGCCTTACCTTCTCTTTCTTGTTCTGTTTCAAGCTCCTCATAGTAGTGAACATCTAAACTTTAAAGCAATGGTGCTGAAACTGTTCCTGTTGCGCTTGCTCCCCCTTCCCAGTAATGGAATCTGTCCATGCTCCTCCTCTACTACTGCATAGTTGGCTCACCAGAGGAGCTTGGGCTGAAGGTGGAACTGGGGATGGGGAAGGAGAGGGAATGAATGCAGAGCTGGGCTGGAATGCAGCTGTGGCTGGGGCAGAGCGGGGCTTGGTTGTACTCACTCCCTCCCCCTGGCACGGCTGGCCCAGGCTCCTCCGTGTGCCTCCCGAACCTTCCTCCACATGCCCCTAGCAGGGCATGTCCTACATTCAGTGATCACTGCTTTAAATTGTGCGGCCTCCTCCTGCAGTTGTTCTGCATGTGAAACGTCCTTTGATTTCAACAGTTTGGCATGGATGTGGGATTCATCCCTATTCTTGTCAAAACTAATGTTTTGGGTATGGGGTTAACCTTGAGGTTATAAAGGGAACAGGAACATAGGGAGGAGAGAGTGAGGCAGAGGACAGGCCACTGTTGTGTTATACTGTAGTAAAAATAATTTATTTCAACTGCATATTTATTAAAATAATATTTTTAATATTGTTCCTAAATCTTAATGGCCAGATCCTCAGCTGCCATAAATCTCTGTTAACCCATCTGAGGATATAACCCTAAATTTTAATAGCCATGGAAACTAACTGATTTCCAAAGGAACTGAACCACTGTTGCACCTACTGATTTTAATGGGATTTGCAGTTGCACAAGTGAAGATATACTATTGATTGTGCCACGACCAGGTCTTCTGAATTTATTTGCATACTGCTTTGATTACAATCAGGCTCCTGTTGTTAGTGAGTTTCCCTAGAGTAAGAAATTATGGCATATGTGACTGTGCCTGTAGTGGCTGAGCTTCCCAGACAGAGAATCGGGGACATGCATTGTGAAGTTTTCTTACGCACAACTGGTTGAAATGGGCACACAATAAAGAAGAGCTCTTGCAAGCTTCTTAAACACAGGCTGACCACTGATAGCAGGAGTAAAAAGGACTAAGAAAATAACCCGAGTGGAAACATGGACCTGTTAAGGGGGTCTCACATATGATCATCTTTTTCATAAAAAGGGTAAGTAGAACTCACTTGGGCGTTTGCTAGAGTATATGTCAATGTTTTGGGATATTTCTATTGCACTGTATAGTACATCATCATATTCTGTAACTCCCTGGTCTTCTCTGGTCTTCTCTGATTTTAGGCAAAACGTCAAAACTGTAAATGTGTTCAGTCATATGACAATCAGGCTAGTACATTTTAGAAATGCAAACCATATTTCAAAGGAAACTGAAAGATGAGAAGACAGTATGGAGCTAAATCCAAGTCTGTATTTGAGACTTGCCAGGTTTTTTTTTTTTCCTTGTTTGTTTTGTTTTTTTGGCAACCCCACTTTTTTTTCCTCTTTGCTCCTTGGTTTTCTAGGTGAAGATCTCCACACTTAGATTTCCAGCTGTGTGTGTGGTGGTGTGGGCAAACAAGAATGCCTCTTTCCTTGCTTGCCTGTCTTTGGCATTGCTCGTATAGGACATCGTTTTATATAGTGCACATGCAGGAGTATAGACAGAGTTTATCCTTTTCTCTCTCCTGACTGCAAGGAAGGTGCTGAATTTGTGACTGTTCAATATGGGTGAATATTGGATTTATAATTACAACATAATGGCTGAGAATGAGAGGCGTATGAAAGGTATTCAAGAGCAGTTGACATCACATGGAAAACTTTTAAAGCCATTCTGTATAGAAAAAATCCTGCCTGTCATGCATCATCCATTTTCTCTCTCTCACTATTTTTTCCCCTTCCTTTCCTTATTTTATTATCACAGACAAATACAAAGGACATTTACAGGAAAACAGGATCTATCTCTCTTAAGCTTTAATGGGCTCCTGCTGCTAATGCATTTTAAGGATTATCACTCACAGTGGAGGAGAAACAGCAGGAAATTATGAACTTTTAATAAATAAATATCCTGTTTTCATGCAAATATTCTTAGTAACACAAAACAAAACGGAAAAAGAAATCCAGCCAATGTGTTATACAAGCCGAAATGTCATTAAACATGATGGATTTCAAAATTTTCCGTGACATCTAAGAAAGCTTCAAGTGTCTCCAGACTTTTCAAAGTCACTGCTTTGGATGGTTTCAGGCCCTTAGCCAGGATAGAGGGCCAGATCATCCCTTCTTGTGGAAATGATAGTTGGAGGAGAGTCTGGAAACTCTGCAAGGTTCTTGGCAATTAGTTTGCTCCATGCTTTCTCTTTAAGAAGGAATTCTGACCTTATGGAGGTGACAAGTGGTGTGGTTTGGAATCATTTAGAAGCCCTTGAATTCATGCTGTCACTAGGTATCCTTCCACTACCCCCCTCTGCAACCATAAAAAGTGCCTGTGTCCTACTAGCTTAGAAGGGCCAAGCAGGTGCAGAGAGGGAGCCAGTGATTCTTCTAGCAGTATTATTATTCAAGCAGAATTGCATGAGCTCCCCAGGAAAACATCCTATGAAAAAATGCTGCTCCCTAGCTCTGCCTACTTCTTGCTCTCCTGACTTACTGAGCCTCAGTTTGCACCCACCTGCATCCAGCAGTTCAGTTGCATCAGAAAGACTCACCTCTGGGGGAGAGTAATTTCAGTACTGTGCACAGTTTGGCACATGTGTTTTACAGTCCAAGCTATGAGAATATTTGGCCCAGACTCAGATTTGAACTTAATGGCTGGTCTATATCTCGATAATGAGTCAAACAAAAACCTAGCTCAGGAAACCGCTTGAACTGTAGGAACATTGAGATTCAGATCTAAAATTTGAAGCTGGCTTCTAGTGTGGTGCTTAACCAAAAACTGTCTCTGACAATCCTCATTGTGGCGGGGGGGGGGGAGTTTGGATCTGAACTTTGTAGCTTGGAATCCTCTGTTTTCTGGTGGTTGCCCTCATGGGACATGCACTCTGCATAGAGCTTGTACCCAGGGTCGCCAAGAGCGGGTTCGGGCCCCGGTGAAAAAATTTTTTCTGGTCCCCCAGCAAGGACAGACCGGCTAAACAGGGCCAACGAGAGGGGGGGCTGGAAGCCAGGGAGCTGGGCCTGGAATTTTTTTGGGCCCCCCAGCAAGAGCAGACCAGCTAAACAGGGCCAACGAGTGGGGGGGAAGCTGGGGAAGCTGGGCCCCGGAGCCCCTTCCGAACCACCGGGCCCCGGTAATTTGTACCGGCTTCCCCCACTCTCATCGGCCCTGCTTGTACTGATGCCGAACACTGACTTTGGCATGGGAATATTTGTATCTGCTGAAGTGGTTAGCTATTAAGTTACTCTGGAACACCAGTGCTTCCCCATGAAAATTCCAAGGGACAGATTTAATTCATTGGTGATGTATCCCCATTACTCTGTGTAAATTCGTACATATGTTTATTGAAGTTCATTAAATTGACAGGAAGTTTTTCAAAAATATCCATTCATTGGTAGGATAGAAACATACAAGTCAATTCCACTCCCTTGAGATGATCTCATGATGGGCATGTCAAATAGGATCTCACCAAATGCGAGGAGATATCCATGTCATCTCTGTGTTATGTTCTTCATTATGCAATAATGTAGCTCTGGTGGTTTGTATTATACTTGAAGATAGGAAAATCAATTATAAATAAAATAGGAAATTGCCTGCTAGCACCTGAAACCTTCAACCATTTGTAGTACTAAACTCAAAGGAATTCTTTATAAGGTTTTGGATTTTTGGGTAGTCACTTTTCAATTTTTAGACCAGTTCCTGTGAAAATGTGACCTAAATACATACTGCCAGTTGCCTCTTGAAATGCTACAAGTGCACCTGGATAATCTCCTAGCTCTAGAAAAATAGTTTAATATTATTACTGTGAAGATACTTCTATGAAATGACCCTCATTCAATCCCTTGGCTTCTAGCTTTCATCCTGCTGAGGAGAAGCCCACATTTGTTCAAATTCCTACAAATCAGTCTCTCTCTCTGACATGTTAATGTTAAGATTGACATTTAAAAAAGGTTTCTCAGTGTTATCCCATCTGGTAGGGTATAGTCATTTTAAAAAGTGCTTGGAAGCATTTCCTTAGCCATTTTATATCTATAAAAACATACTGATCTCTAAAGTTTCAAGACAAAATAACTTGGGACAAAGAACCCCTTTTACAATCTACATTTTCTTTTACAGCTTTTCACTTGACGTTTGGATATTTTATTTTACAATTCTGATGCTGGCAGACCTTTCTCTCACTTTTTAAAAAGCTATAAAATTCAAATATTCTCCTGAAGAATATATTTTTAAGTAGTTTGTTTAAATTCTACAGTATAGTTTCCCACTTAGCATAAGGAGACAGCAGATTCTGATTGCTGAACACATACAGTATCTTCAGTAGAAGATGTTGACATGCAGCACACAATTTTGTTGTCTACCTCATTTTTTTGGAAAATGTTTTTTAAAGAATTTTTCTTACAGCATGTCAGTACAACAGAGGGTACTGCATGCTTTCAAAATTCAAATAAAACACATAAGTTCAAGTTAACTTAAATATTAGTCAAATAAACATTTAATTAGGAATGAGTAAAACATTATACCTGTGTGAAAATAAATATAAAGCATCTGTTGCATAATTCATGTAACAGGAGCTATATTATATATAATTTCTGGTTTTATATATAGAGAGAAAGTTTTATCTGAAATTGCATGGCACGCCTTAAAGGGACAGGATGCTCTAAAAAATAAATTGAATTTTTTGCCACCAGATATCTCCCCAGACATCATTGCATAAGCAGAGCCCACATTGTAATTCTATGGTGCCACAGGTATTTTCTTCCACCTCAGTGTGCTACCCTGATCCATCTTAGTACTTGGTTTTCTTATGGAGAAAGAAACAACTTCCTCTGTTGCCGTTTATGTTCTCAGATAATCTCTCAGCTGAGAGTAGTCACACAATAGTATACATCACAGTAGATGGCATCTACTTCTTCCCACTCAGAGTTCAAATATGCTACTCACATGGTCCCTAAGTCTCCACTCTGCTGATTCAGTTGCAATCATATAGCTAGATATCTAACAGGAGATTTTCAAAGGCACAGTTCAGAGTTAGATGCCCTTCTTTCATCAAATTTCAAGGGGAGATGGGTGTTTAACTGTCGTTTGGGCTTTTGAAAGTTATCCCCCTAAATTCTAGCCTTTTCACTGACAATTAATTACTGGTGAAAAATGTTATATCTTCCCCCTACTGCCAGTTTTAAAACTCAGGCCCAACAATCTTAACAAATCATGAATTTGTCATGAACTTTATCACAAACGGTTATTTTCCCAAATATTTGTACTGGATGGGATTTATTAGCTATTGTTTGGTATCATTTATTATTTGTCTTCTGGTAACTGGAAAAAATATTCCTAATATCCTTCCATTTAGAGAGCAAAATGCCTTTTTGACAGGTTGAAAATGAAGACTATGGATGCTTTGGTATAAGAATCTGGAAAGAATTTGTTTGTTCCCCGCTCTTACACTACTGGTAATACATAGGTTCTTTTGATTTCCAATTTAATTTGCATCTGCCAGCTTCAGTCTTGAGGGATAATGGTCCTGGTATCTATATTTGGGACTGACACTGATCCCACTGTCAATCGTAGAAATCATGAGTAACTCCCTGAAGTCAAATGGATTCAGTGAGACCAGAATTAGGCTCTTGGGGAAGAGCTACCTGCCTTTGGTATTGTTTTTCACAACTGTAAGGTCTTCTACTAGCATTTAATTTCTGCTTAGAGAGCTATAACAAATTAACTTGTAGTTTTGATTGATCTGCTCTCTAATAGTTGTTACACTGGTTTCCTTGAGCCCATTCAAGTTTTTTTAAGCACTATTGGTTCATGATTTGGGTTGTTAATATGACAGTCCTGCCTGTTTGCATGGTCTGGCAGGGATGATGTTCAGGAATGCAGAGTGGTTTGGGCAGGTTTTGATTCAGGTCATCTAATATCTGCCTCTTTCTTGCTCCTGTTTTCTGAGTATCTGGGAAAGTTCCCCATTATCTGCAATCACACTGTGAGATAGGGCTTAGGTGTTCGACGCAGGGAGTGGCAGTGGTAGTGTCACCATAGTGTGTCCAACTCCAGATCTTTATTCACCATACAACAGACTTCTGCCTTTTGAAAATGTCAAACCAAATAAAAAATTCAAATATTTTTGCAAGAAAGAATTTTTCTGGGAATCCTATTTTCTGAGAACCAAAATGGAATTTTCATGGGTAAAAAACCTCACTTCTTCAGATGCATGGAGTGAGGTTTTTTACCCACGAAAGCTTATGCCCAAATAAATCTGTTAGTCTTTAAGGTGCCACCGGACTCCTTGTTGTTTTTGTGGATCCAGACTAATGGAGCTACCCCCTGAAAAATGGAATTTTGTTGCTTGCTTTGAAGGCTCTTTATAATTTTTCTCCTTGTAGGCAAAAAAAAAGAAGTTGACAAGAACCTTCTAGGTGGGCAGTTGGGAAGCCATCATTTTGATTTTCCTGACAGAAATTTGTGGGGGGGGGGGGGGAGGGGGGGATTCTGAAAAATTGAAATTTTCCTCAGGGGATATTTCTGCAAAAAGGGCGTTTTCTGTTGGAAAATTATTCTGACAGAAAATTCCCAACTAGTTCTGCTTATGACCCTGCATGCAAAATGGAAACAAAAATTACACAGTCATAAGAACTCATATACTTGCAGTATTAGTTAATATCATTATCTATTTTGCTTCAGGTGATACATTAAAATTGTGGTACAGTCACAATTAATAAATAGTAAATTCTACCCTAATAAATGGCATACATATGGCAGCCATAGGAGGATTGGGGCAGGACTTCCTTTCTTTTGCATTTCTACTTGTTACAGGTGGAGAGTCTGGATGTCTAACTGAACTTTCTGATCTTCTTTGGTCTGCAAAATTGGGCTGTAAACTTCTTGAGAACAGGGAGATTTATGTGAGATTTCTGATATTTCCTGATGACCTTCAAGGGTAGGGGACAGTAAGAAGGGAGAGAATGATCAGGGAGCGGGAGGGGGGGGGAGAAATGTTGCATCCAGCGGCCTTCCCTGATGTTTTGTTCTGTTAGTTTTTTTATCCCAATTTTAAATGGAGAAAACAGTTTAGAAAATTCAACTGAGCTCTTTCAAACTTGAAAAAAAGCTTTGATTTGGATTTTGATCAAAGGCTTACTTTGAGAGCAAGATTTGTATACATTTAAATAGCCCAGTTGCTCACAAGAATAGAATAAACATACAAGCCAATTTAAAAAAAATGGTGCAAAAACCTAGGCTCCTAAATCTACATTTAGGTACTAAAATAACTGGTGGGGATTTTCAAAGGTACTATAAAATCACATTGCTTTTAGTAGGAGCTGTTGAGTAGCCACAGAAAACTGCCTAATGATAATGGAGATGAAATTCATTTACATTTCTTGTTCATTTTCTGCTAAATGCATACACAAAACCCCACCTCACTAATTTCTGCAACTTCTATTCTGTTACTGTTACCCTGGTCTTCCCATTAGCCTCTCCATTGTATTCTACATCAAAAGATACATTTAAAATTTCAATTTGCATTTGATATCAATGGGAATTTGTCCAGTTCTATAATCATATGTAACATATGTTTTCATTCTGGAATGAGAGCACTTTTCACATATGATAAAGAACCTGATGGCTAACATCAATGAACAAGGTAAAAGTTAGAAGTTGGCACTATTGAACTTGAGGTCTGAGAAATATCTGGAGGAAAACCAATGTTCTTATATCCCACTAAATTACAGTCAGTATGCTCAGCCTCCTGGTCTTTTTCATCATGTTTTGCTTTGCAAAAACCTGGCTTATACTTGCAGACATGCAGAAACAATAGACTGAAATGGATGTATTGTATGTTGCTAAAACTATTTCTTGGATGCCTTGAAAGTATATGTTTCCTTGGGCTTATCATTAGAAATTCCTGTTCTTTTGGTTGCATCGTCAAGCAATCGCAGAAGTTATGGATTGAAAGTTCTTTCAAGTCATATCATCCTTCTAGCTCAGCATCCCCACTTTGAACTTTAGGGTACAAATGTAGGGGCCTGCATGAAAACTTCTAAGCTTAACTACCAGCTTAGCTCTGGTTCCGCTGCCACCATTTCAATTTTTCCCTCCCTGGGAAGCCTTGAAAAACCTTCACCAATTCCCTGGTGAATACAGATCCAAACCCCTTGGATTTTAAAACAAGGAGAAATTAACCATTCCCCCTCCTTCCTCCCACCAACTCCTGGTGAATACAGTTCCAACCCCCCTGGGATCTACAACAGGGAGAAATTAACTAGAAATTAAGAGCTGCTGAGCTAGAATTGATATGCAAACTAGACACAATCAACTCCGGTTTGAATAAGGACTGGGAATGGCTGAGCCATTACAAACATTGATTCTATCTCCCCTTGTAAGTATGCTCACACTTCTTATCAAACTGTCTGTACTGGGCTATCTTGATTATCACTTCAAAAGTTTTTTTTCTCTTAATTAATTGGCCTCTCAGAGTTGGTAAGACAACTCCCACCTGTTTATGCTCTCTGTATGTGTGTATATATATCTCCTCAATATATGTTCCATTCTATATGCATCCGAAGAAGTGGGCTGTAGTCCACGAAAGCTTATGCTCTAATAAATTTGTTAGTCTCTAAGGTGCCACAAGTACTCCTGTTCTTCTAAATAACTAAAATAATTCTACTATGTAATCTTCCATGAAAAATGAGATTTATAAATGTTAAGTAGTAGCCTCAAAAAATCCTTTGACGTATCGATGCTGCCAGCTTTGCCTTAGAAAAATATAATAGTATATACAGTAACCCTTATACTTCCCAATATTAATTAATTATAGGGATATTTAATATCATAAATTCTGTTGGACTGTTACTTAGTTTTATCCAGCATTATCTAAAGCAGCTTGCTCCTTTAGGGTAAATATTATCCACGTTTTACAAGGAATACCTACAGAAGCGACTTTGTCTGTACAAAGTGCAAGCTGGTCTCCATATTGGAAGAGAAGGTTCGAGGGCTGGAGAAACGAGTATCAACTCTGCGTTGCATAAGGGAAAATGAAGATTTCCTGGACAGACGTCAGGAGATGCTTCTACGGCCACAATGTTCTGAAGATTCAGAGCAGGCGCAGCAGGGACAGAAGGATTGTGAAGAGGTTTGGCAGCATGTGACCTCCAGAAAGAGAGAGAGGAGCGTCCATGCACCAGCAATGGAGATACAGGTGAGCAATCGTTTCCATGTTCTCTCTACAGGTACTAATGCGGAGAGTCGACTAGATGACCCATCTGAGGGAAGGGAGCAGAAGGAGACTCCACCGATTGGAAGGCAAAAGATGCACTGTCCTAGGGATGGGGTTTCCACGACCACCACTCCCAAGAGGAGGAGTAGGGTGGTGGTAGCCGGGGACTCCCTCCTCAGGGGGACTGAGTCATCTATCGGCCGCCCCGACCGGGAAAACAGAGAGGTCTGCTGCTTGCCAGGAGCTAGGATACACGATGTGACGGAGAGACTGCCGAGACTCATCAAGCCCTCGGATCGCTACCCCTTCCTGCTTCTCCACGTGGGCATCAATGATACTGCCAAGAATGACCTTGAACGGATCACTGCAGACTACATGGCTCTGGGAAGAAGGATAAAGGAGTTTGAGGCGCAAGTGGTGTTCTCGTCCATCCTCCCTGTGCAAAGAAAAGGCCGGGGTAGAGACCGTCGAATCATGGAAGTCAACGAATGGCTACGCAGGTGGTGTCGAAGAGAAGGCTTTGGATTCTTCGACCATGGGATGGTGCTCCAAGAAGAAGGAGTGCTAGGCAGAGACGGGCTCCAGCTAACGAAGAGAGGGAAGAGCATCTTCGCCAGCAGGCTGGCTAACCTAGTGAGGAGGGCTTTAAACTAGGTTCACCGGGGGAAGGAGACCAAAGCCCTGAGGTAAGTGGGGAAATGGGATCCTGGGAGGAAGCACAAGCAGGAGAGCGCAAGAGGGGAGGACTCCTGGCTCATGCTGAGAAAGAGGGACGATCGAGGAGTTATCTTAAGTGCCTATACACAAATGCAAGAAGCCTGGGAAACAAGCAGGGAGAACTGGAAGTCCTGGCACAGTCAGGGAACTACGATGTGATTGGAATAACAGAGACTTGGTGGGATAACTCACATGACTGGAGTACTGTCATGGATGGATATAAACTGTTCAGGAAGGACAGGCAGGGCAGAAAAGGGGGGGGAGTTGCATTGTATGTAAGAGAGGAGTATGACTGCTCAGAGCTCCGGTATGAAACTGCAGAAAAACCTGAGAGTCTCTGGATAAAGTTGAGAAGTGTGAGCAACAAGGGTGATGTCATGGTTGGTGTCTGCTATAGACCACCAGACTAGGGGGATGAGGTGGACGAGGCTTTCTTCTGGCAACTAGCAGAAGTTGCTAGATCGCAGGCCCTGGTTCTCATGGGAGACTTTAATCACCCTGATATCTGCTGGGAGAGCAATACAGCGGTGCACAGGCAATCCAGGAAATTTTTGGAAAGCGTAGGGGACAATTTCCTGGTGCAAGTGCTGGAGGAACCAACTAGGGGCAAAGCTTTTCTTGACCTGCTACTCACAAACAGGGAAGAACTAGTAGAGGAAGCAAAAGTGGATGGGAACCTGGGAGACAGTGACCATGAGATGGTCGAGTTCAGGATCCTGACACAAGGAAGAAAGGAGAGCAGCAGAATACGGACCCTGGACTTCAGAAAAGCAGACTTTGACTCCCTCAGGGAACAGATGGGCAGGATCCCCTGGGAGAATAACATGAAGGGCAAAGGGGTCCAGGAGAGCTGGCTGTATTTTAAAGAATCCTTACTGAGGTTTCAGGAACAAACCATCCCGATGTGTAGAAAGGATAGTAAATATGGCAGGCGACCAGCTTGGCTAAACAGTGAAATCCTTGCTGATCTTAAACGCAGAAAAGAAGCTTACAAGAAGTGGAAGATTGGACAAATGACCAGGGGGGAGTATAAAAATATTGCTCAGGCGTGCAGGAGTGAAATCAGGAAGGCCAAATCACACTTGGAGTTGCAGTTAGCAAGAGATGTTAAGAGTACCAAGAAGGGTTTCTTCAGGTATGTTAGCAACAAGAAGAAAATCAAGGAAAGTGTGGGCCCCTTACTGAATGAGGGAGGCAACCTAGTGACCGAGGATGTGGAAAAAGCTAATGTACTCAATGATTTTTTTGCCTCTGTCTTCACGCACAAGGTCAGCTCCCAGATTGCTGCACTGGGCAGTACAGCATGGGGAGAAGGTGACCAACCCTCTGTGGAGAAAGAAGTGGTTCGGGACTATTTAGAAAAACTGGACGTGCACAAGTCCATGGGGCCGGATGCGCTGCATCCGAGGGTGCTAAAGGAGTTGGCGGGTGAGATTGCAGAGCCATTAGCCATTATTTTTGAAAACTCCTGGCGATCGGGGGAGGTCCCAGACGACTGGAAAAAGGCTAATGTAGTGCCCATCTTTAAAAAAGGGAAGAAGGAGGATCCGGGGAACTACAGGCCAGTCAGCCTCACCTCAGTCCCTGGAAAAATCATGGAGCAGGTTCTCAAGGAATCAATTATGAAACATTTAGAGGAGAGGAAAGTGATCAGGAACAGTCAGCATGGATTCACAAAGGGGAAGTCGTGCCTGACTAACCTAATTGCCTTCTATGATGAGATAACTGGCTCTGTGGATGATGGGGAAAGCAGTGGATGTGTTATTCCTTGACTTTAGCAAAGCTTTTGATACGGTCTCCCACAGTATTCTTGCCGCCAAGTTAAATAAGTATGGGCTGGATGAATGGACTGTAAGGTGGATAGAAAGCTGGCTTGATCGTCGGGCTCAACGGGTAGTGATCAATGGCTCCATGTCTAGTTGGCAGCCGGTTTCAAGCGGAGTGCCCCAAGGGTCGGTCCTGGGGCCGGTTTTGTTTAATATCTTTATTAATGATCTGGAGGATGGTGTGGACTGCACTCTCAGCAAGTTTGCAGATGACACTAAACTAGGAGGCGTGGTAGATACACTAGAGGGTAGGGATCGGATACAGAGGGACCTAGACAAATTAGAGGATTGGGTCGAAAAAAACCTGATGAGGTTCAACAAGGACAAGTGCAGAGTCCTGCACTTAGGACGGAAGAATCCCATGCACTGCTACAGACTAGGGACCGAATGGCTAGGTAGCAGTTCTGCAGAAAAGGACCTAGGGGTCACAGTGGCCGAGAAGCTGGATATGAGTCAACAGTGTGCTCTTGTTGCCAAGAAGGCTAACGGCATTTTGGGCTGTATAAGTAGAGGCATTGCCAGCAGATCGAGGAACGTGATCGTTCCCCTTTATTCGACATTGGTGAGGCCTCATCTGGAATACTGTGTCCAGTTTTGGGCCCCACACTACAAGAAGGATGTGGAAAAATTGGAAAGAGTCCAGCGGAGGGCAACAAAAATGATGAGGGGTCTGGAGCACATGACTTATGAGGAGAGGCTGAGGGAACTGGGATTGTTTAGTCTCCAGAAGAGAAGAATGAGGGGGGATTTGATAGCAGCCTTCAACTACCTGAAGGGGGGTTCCAAAGAAGATGGAGCTCGGCTGTTCTCAGTGGTGGCAGATGACAGAACAAGGAGCAATGGTCTCAAGTTGCAGTGGGGGAGGTCCAGGTTGGATATTAGGAAAAACTATTTCACTAGGAGGGTGGTGAAACACTGGAATGCGTTACCTAGGGAGGTGGTGGAGTCTCCTTCCTTGGAGGTTTTTAAGGCCCGGCTTGACAAAGCCCTGGCTGGGATGATTTAGCTGGGAATTGGTCCTGCTTTGAGCAGGGGGTTGGACTAGATGACCTCTTGAGGTCCCTTCCAACTCTGATATTCTATGATTCTATGAACCGCCCCCGCATCCTATCCATATGTAAGTGGCATAGGATGCTTAATTAGTCAAGAGGCTATAGTAGACCTTGCAGAGTTCATCTACCTCAACTCTATGTCCCTGGGTGGGGAGGTTTCTTTCCCTGCTTCAACATTTAGCCCAACTATGAGGGCTGGGAACTGGATTCAAGACCTACCTTTTTCTCTAGCAGTTCTCTCCTTTATCAGCATTTGCCTGGAGGAGGAAAAAAGAGAGAACATCAACAAAGCTATTAATACTATTGATTGCACCTTTTGACTTTCTTTTGATCTCGACCAAAGCTACTGCAAAATGTATTTACAAGCAGTACCACCCCGTCAACGTGGATTTTGGTCCAGATCCATCAGGTGTACCCAAGAGAAGAGAGGTTAAAAAGCAGACATCCTGACCTTGAAGCCAAAAACAGCTGATGTCTTTCAAGATCAGCCAGGCAAACATTTCTATTCATCAATAGAACAGTCATCCAGATGCATGTGCATGTACAGTGGATTACAGGCTCCATTCTCATACAGCAAGTGTTGGTGGCAAACTGGCAATAGAAAACTTCCAACTCCCTGATATTTGCTGTCTGTCTTCATCTTCTGACACTTAACAGAGGCAGCATTTTCTTCACATTTTCAGGAGCCAATTCAAAGTGTTCCTATTTCTTTACCAACCACCATCACTCCAATTTCATGAAAATTCCACTGACAGCTGCAAACATTAAAGCAAAATTCAGTGGCATGAGAATGTGGAAAAAATGAAAAATAATATTTACAACTCTGAGGAGAAAACAAAATGGACATAATGCAAGAGAAGCATGGATGCATACTTGTAGCTATCTCTGAATCAATGAAATTTGTGCATATGAGCTTTATTGTTTATGAGCTTTATTCTGCTGTCAAGTTTGTATCTTTACAAAGCCATTCTGTACTGTGGAGTGCTTCCTTTCATCCGTTCCCTTCAACAATGTGGCATAATTTTGTTGGTCCTTAAGATCAATGAATTTGAAATTAGAGAGAATCTTTCATGAGCTTTTTTTCAGAAAATTAACTCACTACATTAAAACCTTCTTCTGAATTTTGTTCAGTAAGTAAAGCAATTTCTATTTGATTATTATCAGCAAAACAGTAAAACATAATTCATCATTCTGCATGAAAAATAAAGACAGCTTACTACATTTCACTCCAAATTAAACCAACTATACAATATTTCATAAGTTACTGCAGAAGTAGAATTTTTTTGTAAACTATTCAATATGCCTAAAAAGAATATATCAGTAAATATAAAGATCTTTGTTCAATATAAATTAAGTAATCTCCTTTCTATAGTTAAATACTGGAAGTTTGGAGGCAGGTTTCAGCAAAGTCATTATTCATATCTTAATTCTCAAATGAACAAAAGCTTCAGCCAAGCAATTTTGTTCAGCTACTTGAAAATATGAGAGAACAGATGAGCTAGTGGTTAGGGCACTAGCGCAGAACTGGGGAGTCCTGTGTTTAACTTCCTGCTCTGCCTTGGACCAGTCACTTAGTCTCTCTAAGTCTCTGATCTCCATTTGTAAAATGGGATAACATCGTTTTCCTTCTTCATGGGGTGATGTGAGGATAAATACATTGAAGATTATGAGGAGCTCAGATACTATGTTAAGGGAGACCATATAAGTACTTTATATAGATGTGTTTTAGTTCCAGTATTGCAGTTTGTAAACCATTCTTGCTACCAGAGAGAATTGTGCAATAGATGGAGCTGGGTGCTTAGTTTGGCTTCCAGGTTCCTCTTTTTCTGGGTTCCATAGAACCATAGAGTTTAAGGCCAGAAGTACCACACAGAAGTCATACACTAAACCCAACAACCAAAATTAGACCAAGGAATTACAACCCACAGGAGATTAGAGTCCAGTAGAACCTCACAGTTATGAACACCAGAGTTATGAACTGACCAGTTAACCATACACGTCATTTGGAACTGGAAGTACACAATCAGGCAACAGCAGAGACCAAAAAAAAAAAAAACCCAAAAAGCAAATACAATGCATTGCTGTGTTAAATATAAACTACTAAAAATAAAGGGAAAGCAGCATTTTTCTTCTACACAGTAAGTTCCAAAGCTGTACTAAGTTCATATTCAGTTTTAAACTTTTGAAAGAACCACTATAATATTTTGTTGAGAGTTATGAATATTCCCAACGTGCTTGTAACTCTGAAATTCTACTGTATTAGGCAGAGAATAGAAGGGACTGAAGGTTCACCAATGGCCAAGGCCCCTTCAATGGCAAGTAGTAAGTGAAATATATGGAGGGCTGGTCTCCACTATGGGAAGATCCACAATGCTGCAATCAATGCAGCAGGAGTCAATTTAGCAGATCTAGTGAAGGCCTGCTAAATTGACAGCAGAGCGCTCTCCAGTCAACTCCAGTACTCCGCTTCTCTGAGAAGAGTAAGGTAAGTCACCCAGAGAACGTCTCCCATCAACACAGTGCAGTGAAGACACCAGGGTAAGTCGACCTCATGCCGGTATTCAAGTTGCTGGAGTATCGTAACTTAGGTCGACTTACCCTGGTAATGAAGACATAAACTAGAAGGAATGCCCTGGGATGCAACATACTGCCTCACATCATCAGAAGTAACCCGGTCATACAATCCTATTCATACATGTGCTCAGCTATCTTGTTAAATTAATTGTTTTCTTCTGTAACTCCTATTGGGAAGCTATTACAAAACCTCACTCCCTGATGGTTAAAAACTACCTCATTTCCATCCATTCCTCCTCTCATAAAAAAGACCATCCATTCATTCTAGTAGCTCTTCTCTGAACCTTTTCCAGTTTGAATTTCTCTTTCTTGAACATGGGTGACTGGCGTTATACACAGTATTCCAGATGAAGTCATTGGTAGGATTAGCTTCAGGTCTAGTCAGATATGTCATTTCTACTTGCCTTATTTTTGGATGTTGATCAGCTGCAAACTTCCCTTTTTGGGGACTCATTTTCTATAATCCTTCAAGTCAGGGATAGCACTCCTGAACCTTTTAGCAATTCAGTCTCTCTTCCTAAAATTGCTAACTACTCTCAGACTTAGCTGCCTCCGATAGCCCGCTTGCAGATAACTTTTGAGTTTCTTTTTTCAGGATCTAACTTGTAAAGGGAAATATTTGCCGCATTAAAATTGATGCTGACTTTTTTTTTATTTCAGGTTTTACCTCTGTGACTTTGTGCCTATAGATATAAACTGAATCACTCTGCAAACAGCCCTGGAAGGCTTTATACCAGAGACCCCTCTCCACTTTTCCCTTAGCCTTGGGGCTAGTAATTTGCTGCAGAACACAGTGTTTACCTCCATTCCCCACTATGCTGGTTCATCTGGAAGAGATGTGCAAGGGTAAAAAAAGAGAGAGATGGCAAATAAGCCCCAATTCCCTATACCTCTAACAGTGAAAACCGATTACATCTGAGTTTGGGTTTTCTGTGGGTGGTATCACTTTCATCTTAGGGTGTATATTTGTTCTCTCTCTTTGGGTATGATTTTTCAAGAGCTATGAAGACCTATTTTCAAACGGACTTTGGCACAAAGTGTCTGGTCTTAATCAGTGAAGTCAATGGGAGCTTTGCCATCTTGGTGTATTCTTCCAAGATTCTGACTGTACGAAGGCTTTAGAAAGACATTCTATATTCTGTCTTGATAGTGGTAAGATCTGGTCTTTTTATATTGTTTTATAGAAGCACACTTATCATTGACAAGAAGGTGATTGCCCATTTCACATGCCTTTTACTTAGCTGTATCTGAGAAAGTAGTGGATATGAGTGCAATAAAAAATGTGAGTTGTTTAATGAACTCCCAGTTTTAAAATAGACTGTTTGTTCCTACCAAATGCCATTAATAACTAGAAAATAAATCAAACATTTTTAAACACATTAATATGTTAGCAAGGAGTTTAATAAAATGATTTAAAATTGTATCCAGGACATATTGTAACTGATTTTTTAAAAGGTGGAGGGAGAATTGGTTACAGTGACATATAGAACAAAATTTGCTCAGTTCCACCACCAAAGATAAAGGAAAAATGTAATAGGGTCTTATTTTTGTCCTGATCGACTTTGAAAAGGAAAGACACAATGCAAAAATAAACTAAGGAAAGAGCTGCTAGAGTAGAAATCTGTGAGTTTATTCACAATCAGAAAAAAATAAGAACCTAACAATCAAGAAATATGATATATTTCAGCTTTTATGATAAAGTGAGCAGACTTGTTAATGAAGTGAGTTACTCTATTGTCTGCCATTGAAACTCCTCATCAGTATCCTCCCACAAGTCATGGGTACCTACATTAATCACAGTGGAATCATTACTAGGTAAAAATTGTAACCATGGCTCCAGACGCTACACAACAGCTCTCAGTACTGCATTTCACAGCAAAATCTCAGAAAGGGCAGACTCTTATACATGTCATCATAGTGTTCATGCCTTGATTCCTGAACTTGCTGATTAAACGTTGCTGAACATCTTCCCTCCAGTCTCTCCCTTGTTTGCTTTTATTTCCTCTGAAGACTTGGACCTCTGTTCTTTGCATCTCCTGCCATGGCTAGAAATTTTGCTTCTTGGTTCTCTCAAGCTGCCACGTCCAATAATCACACACAGAAAATGCTTATGCAAGCCAGTTGGCTTGGTTTTCTGTCCTAAGGGAAGAGTGCATCTGTTTTTTGGATTAAATCATTCTTATAAAGTCATGCCTATTTAGTTGACAGAAAAAAATACATAATTTAAAGCTTTCATTTGTTCTTGTGTTAAAGGATTTCAGAGGTTTAATTCACCCTGGTTTTACCCTTGTCGAGAAATAAAAATTTAAAGTTCATTATGGTGATCCAATCTCTCCTTTTGTCTTGGTTAGATAGACAATAAGCTTTTAGACAGAGATGTTGAGTTCTCTGAACAAGACTCCAAAAGCTTGCAAGCTATCTGTTGTTTTCCCAGCAGGCTTGTTCTTCTGCATGAGACTAATAAAGTTAGATTAGCACCCATCAAATGCTCAGTGAAGACAATGCAAAAAGAGAGATACACAATGATGCCAAAAGTTCACACCTTTCTAAGCCACGAGAGTTGCTAAGTAAGGTAGCATTCTGGAAGAGATCACCGTATCATTTCAAATGTGATTATATTTTGGGGCAGGATTATACAGTAAGTCTGGGACATGAGTTCATGATAGAGAGACTGAGAAGAAAAGTCCATGGAATGAACAACAAAATAGCTTTTTAAATTGTATTTTTAAGGATCTTGGGCTGAAATCCTCAAAAGTATTTAGACTCCTAACTTCCATGTATTTCAATGGGCTGTAGAGATTTCTAAAGAACTAGAGGAGAAGCCTGAACAAGGTTGAGTGGCCTAATAGACTCTTATTTGAAGAGGCATTATTAACTAGTCTTAGAGCATCGATCTCGGAAGCAGAAACTCCTAGATGACTACTGTGAACTGTACTACCTTGAATAAGTCATTTTTACCTCTGCATTTTAATATATTCAGTTCTGAAATAGTAACTCATAGTTACTATTACTCATAGATATTACTCATGGTACTGTGAAGCTCAGTGACCAGGTATAAAAGAATATGCTGAGACCTATAAATGATAGGATTTATATAATATTAGTAAGACTAGTTTTTATTCATATTAAATAATTAATATGACAATTGCAGGGAGTTTATTTTAAAAAAAGCGCTAAGAAGACCCACCAAAACTAACTCCTTTTAGTTAACCTTTAATTTTCAAAATCCCATAGTGATAAATCTCATTATTTTTCTGGAGTATAAGACTATGGTAGTGCTCTCTTTTGTCTGGTGACTTGATCCCTATTTACTGGTTGGATTTCAGGGTCTGTATGTATAACTATTCTCTCAGTTGTAGAGAGATTATGTTGGATGTAATGTCTGTTGAGAATTTCAGTCAATTTTTTTTCCTGAGGCAATCAATATAATGATCCAGGTGTGTGGTTTTATCCATTGCAGAATGTCCAGTCAGATTATTCTTTTTTCTGTTGGTTGGGGATGTGATAGTTGTGGGTGGTGTCATCTTTGTGGGGAAAGAATTCCTTGAGGTGGTGTTGATGGAAGAATTCTTCTAGTTCTTCATATGTTATGATGGCATTAGGTTCTGTAATGGGGCAGAAGTTCAGTCTCTTGGAGAGCACAGATACTTCAGTTCTTGATAGGTTGATAATGTTGGGGTGTTGTGTAGTGTTCACATGGTGGGTCACGGTGTCTTGGTTTCTCCTGGAGGTGGTGTACTATTGCTTGTGGAGTTGTAGTTGATTCACTTTTTGTTTTTGCGGTGGATGGCTATCATCAGGGGGGTTTTAGATAGCTGTTTTAGGTTTCTTGGATGATCTCCAGGTAGGTTTCCTGTTTTGTTTTTTTCTTTGTGTGTGTGGGAGCACATGGTGATTTTTTTTTTTTTTTGGTGTATGTAAGGTTCAGGATATTATTCCTTGAATGTAGACATATCTCCACTGCTATGATGATAAATTTCAAGATTCATGGGGCATACACATGCCTATAACATTAACTTATCCCGTGCAACAAATACACCAGTAACAACCAGACAATCAGTATGCTCTCGGATTAACTCTCCCCAAAAAATGATAAAAGACAAAAACACCATATCACCCCAAGTGAACACTTTTTCACAAAGTGATCACTTCATATCTGATCTTTCAATATTTGGCCTAAGAAGAAATCTTCAGAAGGCAAACCAGAATTTCTTTCAAAAAAATCCATTATTAATTCTGTTCTACACATGAATTTGGCCCTGAATTGCTGCACAAGCAGCAGGGCTATGGCAGCTCAGTGCATGCCCACCTGCCAAAATTTAGGCACCTCAGGGACTTTATCAGTGGAAACTTAGGCACCTACAGGATTATGTGGCAGCTGAGCAGTGGTTTTGTGAATGCCTGTGGTGCCTAAATGTTGGACTTATTTGCTGAAAGTGGCAGGTAGCTAAGTCTCTCTTGTGAATCTATCCCACAGTGTTGTGCAAAGAACACACATGATATAAGGTAAAGTCCATGCATTTTAAACTGTTGATTGGGTTAATAACCCTCACACATTTTTCATAAGCTCTGAAAGTCCATTAGTAGTGAGAATAACAAGTAAAAATGTTCAGAACTGGAAAACTATTTTGATTGCACCATATTTTGTATAGTTGTCTAATTTTGCAACTCTGAAGAAGTTTTATATTTTCAAAATTAATTAATGTGAAGACAGGAACTGCTTTTAAAAATTTCATTCCTCTCAAAACTATGTGGTATAGGAATGTATTCCTCTGTCAATTATACTTCATTATTTTTGAATATAAAAATGTATTGTTCCATTACATGGAAAATTGCCATTGAAGTATTTCACAACTTCAAGAAAGATTACTGTACATAGTTAAATTATGGAAAGACCTTTCATGGTTCAGTAAATGGAAATAATTTGTATTTGAAATCTAGTCAGAAAAATATGTAAGCAGGAAGATAAGCGGATTGAACACTGTAGGGGGAAAAAAATCAGCAGACAATTTTGATAAAGGCAGGGGGGGAGGGGAGAACTTAAGATACACTGGCTGGAAAATAAACTCCCTTCCATAAAAGGAAAAAAGAACAACAAACTTTGCTTCAATCCGATTAGTTTAGGGTCAGTGTAGAGGAGCTTTCTCATGATTTGTAGGCACTTTTCTTTAACCTGTGTGTGAGTCCGATTGTGACTTTGATTGTGTTTCCTGTTCAGGGGAGTTAGGACCCTTTTTGAACCCTTACATGGGCTACCCACAGTATGCAGGAAAACAGGTGAGGCTAGGTGCCTGCTTACTCCAATACCAGAGTAGGAGAATGGAGACTGGGGCAAGAGAGAGTGGGGAATGAGTGGAGCTTTGACTGAACACACTGTCCTACCCTAACCCCTAATGCCTAACCCCTAAGCCGCCTGTCCCCTAGAGGTATCATTGGCCCAGAGCTATGCACCTCTGGTCCCCATACAATGCATGGGGAGAACTTGGCACCTAAGGGTATGTCTACACTACAAAATTATTCTGATTTTACAGAAGTCGATTTTTGGGAACAGATTGTATAAAGTAGAGTGCATGCGTCCACACTAAGCACATTAATATTAATTAATAGAACCTTGGCAAGCGTCGATTTTCGGAGTGGTGCACTGTGGTAGCTATCCCACAGTTCCTGCAGTCCCCGCTGCCCATTGGAATTCTGGGTTGAGCTCCCAATGCCTGATGGGGCCAAAAATTTGTCACGGGTGGTTATGGATAAATGTCATCAGTCAACCCCCCCTCGGTGAAAGCAACAGCAGACAATCATTTCGCGCCCTTTTCCTTGGATTGCCCGAGCAGACGTCATAGCACGGCAAGCATGGAGCCTGTTCAGCCTTTTTTCACTGTCACCGTATGTCTGCTGGATGCTGCTGACAGACGCGGTACTACAGTGCTACACAGCAGCAGCTGCAGCTCCTTGCCTTTGCAAGTTAGCAAAGATGGTTACCAGTCATACTGTACCGTCTGCTGCTTTGCAAGTTGGCAAAGACGATTACCAGTCATACTGTACCGTCTGCTGCTGTCATGGGTGCTCCTGGCTGGCCTCCGTGAGGTCGGTCGGAGGCGCCTAGACAAAAATGGGAATGACTCCCCAGGTTATTTTCTTTTTTAAGTTTTGTCTAATGGAGATTCAGTGCTGCCTAGAATATCAGGCAAGCCTACTAAAGAACCACAGATGCAAGCGGCCACTCCGGGTCAGAGCCCCAGACATCCCGCAGAAATGATGAGCTGCATGCCATTCTAGGGGGTGCCCATACAACAAACCCACCCATTGCTTCCCTCCTCCTCAACTCCTCCTGGGCTACTTTGGCAGTTATCCCCCCATTTGTGTGATGAAGTAATAAAGAATGCATGAATTTGAAACAACACTGACTTTATTGCCTCTGCAAGCAGAGATCAAAGGGGGGAGGGGAGGGCGGTTGGCTTACAGGGAAGTAGAGTGAACCACCATTCTCACTTGCTCAGCCTATAGTCTGTCCTTCATGGCCTTGGAGATTTTTTCAAATGTTTTGGCATTCTGTCTTTTGGAACGGAGTTCTGATAGCACGGATTTGTCTCCCCATACAGCAATCAGATCCAGTGCCTCCTGTACGGCCCATGCTGGAGCTCTTTTTCGATTCTGGGACTGCATGGTTACCTGTGCTGATCAGCTCTCCACGCTGGGCAAACAGGAAATTAAATTCAAAAGTTTGCGGGGTGTTTCCTGTCTACCTGGCCAATGCATTCGAGTTCAGATTGCTGTCCAGAGCGGTCACAATGGTACACTGTGGGATAGCTCCCGGAGGCCAATACTGTCAAATTGCGTTCACACTAACCCTAATTCAAACCGACAATGTCGATTTCACGCTACTCCCCTCATCGGGGAGGAGTACAGAAATCGATTTTAAGAGCCCTTTATGTTGACAAAAATGGCTTCATTGTGTGGACGGGTGCAGGGTTAATTCGATTTAATGCTGCTAAATTCGACCTAAACTCGTAGTGTAAACCAGGCCTTAGAAAGGGATCCTCAGAAGACACAGGCTGAGTGGGGAGTCACCAAAGCTATCTAGGAGTGAAATACAGAGGAGTGGGTTGGGACAGGTGAGGTGCTTAAATGCCTAAGGGGCTGATCTGGTGCACTTGCTGATAGGCCAGAGATAGGCTCCTCCCTCAGCTTGGGATCTTCAGCCATGAACCCTCCTCTAGAATTAGGCACCAAAACCAGTAGCTGAAACCATCTCTCTCGGCCTCCTGAAGTATTTTGTCTTGAAAATGTCAAAATTAAACTTTACATTTGCTTCAGAATTTTATCTCTTAGTTTTCTTTTATTTTTTAACCACAACAATTTGGCAAAATTGACATGAATTTGTGAAATGTTTCGATATTGCTAAATCTGCATTTTTCAATGAAAAAAAATTCTATGCAAAATGTTTTACTCAGTTCTGCTTTACAGTACTTAAAAATTCTTGGCCTCATTCTGGCTCAAATTATTCTCTCCTACTGAAATCAACAATAAAACAAATATATTTCTCTCTCTCTCTATCTCTCTCATCATGTTAAAAGATTAGGCACTGGAATGACATAATCACTGATTCCATCTGTCTGGAAGTTTTGCATATAAACATGTCATGTGTCTGCATTGTTTCACAGGACATGGCTTTTATAGGAACCCTTTGGTTAATTCAGTCCTATTAATACTCCCACTCTCATTACTTTCCATCATATAAAACATGACGGTTCATTTGCTGGTATTGTATACCTGGGCTGGTTCCCTCATGCTCAATGATGCACAACTCCTTCCTGCCATGACCTTCCTTTTACTTCTTCTTGGATAACCACTGACTCTGGAGCATCCAAAACAATCAAAACTTTTCAGAACAGCAACAAAGGGAAACTTAATTTTAACAATTTTTTTTTATTTATGCTGGCAAATTGGCAACTTGTCATGGTCCAACTCACAGAAGGAGTTTGAATGGGAGATAAGCCTCATAAATTGCATTTGATACTCCGTTTACCAATCATGCTTCAAGCTGGGTTTTATAAAATGCATATAATTTAAAAATTGCTACTTTTTTGTTGCTGTTGTTTGAATGTGGCAATTTGTCAAATTGTAACAAATGTGTTCAAAATTCCCCAGCAGCTGCGGGAAAATGGACACCAAAGAAATGAATTTATGAAATCAGATTGCATGGCAATTTCCAAAGAGAATGTGATGGGTCTTTACAGTTCAAAAAAAACTGAAGGAAAAAGATAAAGTCTAATACACCTCTACCCCAATATAACGCAACCCAATATAACACAAATTTGGATATAAAGTGGTAAAACAGTGCTCTGGGGGGGTGAGGCTGCGCACTCCGGCGGATCAAAGCAAGTTCAATATAGCGCGGTTTCACCTATAACGTGATAAGATTTTTTGGCTCCAGAGGACAGCGTTATATCGGGGTAGAGGTGTATTACACTCTGAAAGAAAAATAAAACCCTCACAAACAATGGCCATGCTTTAACTATATCTTCTTAAAAATATTAATACAACAAACTTTTAAAGGATAACAAATATATTCCAGGAAAAAAATAGAGCTCATGCTTGATTAGGAAAATCTACCATATGTATTAAATGCAAGAGTCTGATCAGTATGAAAAAAAATTGTGATCAATACCTCAGCAAACTATCATCATGTTTCTATCCTCCCTTTTTGAAGCAAGCCAAACAAGAAATTAGCAAAGCCATCTCCTAACTCCATCTGTCAATTGCCAGTACCCTGGACTCCTCTGAAACAGGTTTCAGGTAAGAAACAGCAGGTTCTGGTTAATGATCTTTTCCTCTCATAGGTAAAGGGGAGCAATATGAGTAGATCTTTCTGTGGCTTTTGATACTACTGATCACTATCCGGATGTCCCACCTTCATCATCTTCAGGAATTAATGGAAAAACTCTAAAATAGCTCACATTATTCCTCTCTTCCAGACATAGTCATTATCAGCAAAGTCCTTGCCTGCAGAGTCCTACAATGCTGCTGCTTTTCTCCTACATAATTTGATATCTATATGAAGTTGTGGCGAGAGCTGGTGAAACAACATGAGTAGAAAAACCAGCAGTATGCAGGTGACACCCAGTTCTGAATCCCTTTATGATAAATGTAAATTGTACCATCTCAAAGCCTTGCCAAAATGAGCATCTGAATGAAGCGAGGCAGAGATAGCTGAACCCCAAGCAAAACTGAGATGATGTTAATGAGAAGAAGAAATCACTTTCTTTTCTCTGCAACATCTCTTCTCCATCCCCCCACACTTACAAGCTCATCTGCTTTCAGACCGTAGTCTTGGGGAACTTTTGATTCCTATTACCCAAAATAACCATGCCACAAAAACTGCCCACTTCTATCTTGTGAATGAACTGAATATTGCACCACATCCAGTTAGCCAAAGACCTGGTCATGGCTCTCCACACATTTTGTGCTCTTCTGTCTTGATTATTGCAATAGTTTAAAGGTAGGAATGAAGCGACACTCTGAAAAGCTCTAGCTGGCACAAAATGCAGCAGCCCATCTGCTCAGCAAGACCGGTTGAAATGAATACATCAGCTGGTGCTATGCTATCTGTGCTGGCTCCCCATTGAATGCAGACCAGTCCAAGGTTGCTGTCCTGGTGAAGTCCATTTTGGAATTGATCCTAGCAATTTGAGGGAGTGCCTCTTAAACCATTCCCTGGTCCAGCCACACTCTACAAGCATACAGTTGTGCAGCCATTTAGGACTCCCTGTGTCAGAAGTACTTGTGAAACCTGCTCTTGAGCAACTGGAATGGTGTTTGTCATCAAATTTATATATGAATTATTACAGGACATTAATCTGTAATAATTGTTAATGACATAGTTTGACGCAATAAAGCTTCCCCCATCTAGATGTTACTTGTAATAAAGAAATATTGTTTTAAATTTAAATTTCTTTTCTATTTTTTTTTGTCTAATAGTTTGTGAGTGGTGTCAGGTGTAGTTGGTACCCTTTCAACTTACCGTATTTAAAATAAAGCAAACATGCATACAAATTTTAACAAACATGAGTAGGTCGGTTTAGGTCAATGAGACTACTCACATGTGTGATGAGAAACATGCACATAAGAATTTGCAGGTTTAAATTTCCTTGGGTGAAACTTGAGAGGTGGCATAGTGGGCTACTATGCTATAATTTTCCTCTGTATCCTCCTGTAACTGGAGAAGAGGAAGGGCTGAAGGACAGACAAAACACCCTCATGTGCTAGCACTTGCTTTATATAAAGTGCAAACACATAATAAACCAACAAGAAGACATTTCCCAAGTTGTTTGTTCAGGCTTCGTTGGAATAGGGATGCTGTTGTTTCGGAAGATATAGGTCTCAGGAGAACCCAGCTTTGGCCCATAGGAAAGCATTCACAGTAACTTCCAGGAAAAAAATGTTCTCGGTTTCTTTTTTTCTTGGCAGCAAGTATTTTGTCTGATTTTCAGAATACAGCTAGAATTTTAACTTACTTGTTTTCAGCCAACACAAAGGGCCCACAGAAGGCCTGGTCTGCTACATGTGTGTTATAGTTACAAGATGCAGAGCTGGAAAACTCCATACTTTACCCAAGTAAGCTGTACTCCCCTCATGTAACCTTAACTTCACAGGTGGTGGAGATTGCACCCACCCTCACCTTTAATATGGAGGTGAACGTAAGGAGAACCCAATCACAATATGTGATACAGGGTTTTATCCAAGTTGGCTCTTTTCAAGGCTGCTTGAATGAAGGAGCATAAACATTTTGAAGATGTAAAATCTCTATGGTGCAGACCCACATGTTGCATTAAAAGGTGTTCAAAAGGTATGTCACTTCCATGCTGAAAAATTGCATTGTCCCGTATCAGTGGTATCATTACATGTGACAACTGCCCTTTCTTATTTGCTTGAATTCTGACCTCATCTACACTGGCAAAAATGAAACCAGTAATTCACTTCCAGGTCAACTACTCCAGTAGCAGTGGTGATGAAAACGGAGGTGTACAGAAGGCTCTGGTGTTTGGGTTTGTTCACATAGTGTTAAAAATGTCTGAGCACACTCTCCACTACAGCTTCCCAATTGCTAGTGTCAGTGAATTACAGGCCTCATTTTTTTGTCAATGTAGACACCACCTCATGACAGCTTTTATGATAGCTTTGTTCGGTGCCTTTGTAGTTGTCTGTTTGTCTCTTGGGCTCTCTCTCTATTTCTGAATATCACTGTATAAATTGTTTTAAATCTGTACACCAGTTTTATTTATTAAATTTTCCAGCTCAGAAAGCTAAGTGCTTGAAAATATTCTCATTCATCAGAACTATAATATGTCTCTGAACTGAGACTAACCTATCAAGTATGTAAATTTCTGATAGGGTTTAGGATCCCTCTTGGCACTCTAACAGGAAAAAAAATCCAACTTAACTAAATTATGCTTTAGAGGTAAAGCAATTTATATTCTGGATTCCATTTGAGAATCAATACCAGTACATGAACTTTTTCCTTTTATTTTCTATCTAGTTACAGTGTAATTGTTTATTATTCTTAACAGTACTAGTCAATGAAGTAGAATGGGTTTAGGAAAGCATTAACTCATCAACTCCAATTCCTGCCTTAGTATGTGTTATGCAGTAGGTAAACAAAATAGGATCATAGTCTTATGATTTTCTGCATTTTATGGCAATAATTTCAAATTATTACATACTCCCTTTAGGGAAAAAGTACTATAGAATTTATTAGAAAATGATCATCTCTCTACAATTAGTATGTGATGCATACATCTAAAAGAGGCTGGAAAAAGAGGTTAAAGGGGAGGATCCATCTTGAATAATAATTGGCTCAGTGATAGATAATGTATTCTTGTTTTTCTCTTTTTCATGAAAGCCCCATTGATTGTCAGGAGTGCCACACATGTCTTTCACCACTATTACATTTAATTCACTATATCCTTCTTGCAACCTTTCAAGGTATTACAGAATCATGTTTCAGAGTTTGTTTTTGCAATGTTTTGTATTGGCTATCATGCCAAAGCAATGGGTGTCTGTATTTATTTATTTTTGGTACCAATAGAGTGGTTAGATATTTTGGTCATTGAAGTCTCAATCCTTTGCATGAAAATGGAAAGTGTATCTTTAGTCCCATAACGAGTGAGCATGCAAGCATAAACAGCAGCTTTTAGGTACTGCAAGTGGGAGCACCAACATAAATGGATTACAGGGGGGCAACTTCTCCTCATAAAATTATCTAATGACTGAAAATGTTATTCTGGATAAAGAACAATAGTGGTACTATAATGGTGTTGTTCAGATCCTTGGAGAAATCCTGGCCCCACTAAAGTCAATGCAAAACTCTCAGATTTACCTATCAACTTCTCTGCTTCTATAAAGTCAAATCATTAGAAGATAAGCCTGGATATCAACTGTATGCATAAACAATCCAATTGTTCACACACACACACAAATCTAATGTAACACCAATTTTGAATATCTTAGTAACTATTAAGAAAAAGAATACTGCTGTAAAGTTTTTTAAATCTACATATGGAAAAATCCATCCAAATGTATAGCCATCCTCATCTCCCAATGTATTTCTAATTGCATACATTATATAAAGAAATAGTATGGCTCCGTTTTATTTTCCTGGCTACAAAAGCTGGAATATTAAGTGCCAGATTATTCACGCTGCTGTAAAATTACTCACATAAAAATGTCTCCTTTTTCTGGACAGAAGAACACAATAACCCCCTATTTAGAAAATGGTATAGGCAAATGCTGAGCTGTTTCATATACATAGAATAAGGTTTCTGTGCTGAACAAGATTCTAGTTACTGAGGTTAAATTATGACTAACCAACGACCTTGATGAATTTGTCTTTTGAGTCAGACCTACTGTTTCAGTTTTCCAGCATCCATATTTAGTCCGAGCTTTGTGTCTTTGGTAAAATTTGATAACCCATTTTCTGTATTTATGGAATTAAAACACCAACAGTATTTGGTGGACAGAGTGAAGAGTGGGAACAGTATTACATTCTAAAACCACAAAGGATTCTATAGTTACTTTCATGTGCCTTATGGCTACTGACCATTTTAGCCAACAATAGATCTCATGAATAGTAAATTATTAAAAGATGAAACTGAGAGAGTCATTTAAATTTTTACAAATATGCAAATGTTTAAAGGGTATCTCCTCTCTTCCCATAACACTATGCTCTTATGGGACCCTGGCTTCTCTCTTCTGGCTCTCAATGGGTCATATATGTCTTCCAAACTTTGACATACTAATTGGATCTAACAAATGTGGCAGCCTGTCTATTAGGCCTTAGACCACTGCACTTTCATTTCTCACATTCTGGGATTTCCCCAGTGCTTTCACACATTCAGAGAGCACTGCAGGGCAGAACAGACAAGACTGAATACAACAGCATCTAGGGTTCAGTAGAGAGATTGCTAGACTTGCTGGATCCCACTATAAGAGCCCCAAAAGTAGAAGGGCCTTTGGAAAGCAGCAGAGGATATGGGGAGCAAAGAGTCCAGGATCTGTGAAAAATCAAAGGGAAAGAAGGGGATCACAGGGGAATAGTGAAGTGTTTGGTTTTTTTAAGTGAACAGATCTGAATGCTAAAATACTTCAGTGCTTTGCCTGGTTGAGAGAGAGGCTCCAGAGTAGGCTCTTATTTTATAAAATGGATTCACTTAGCCCTACTGAGGCCTTCTGAAACTTTTCTAGACAGGTTCCATTTATTATCAGAACATTTTGAGGTTTCAAATAATACTGTACAGGTCTTATTTCACACTTTATATTAACAAACTCTGAAAAGTTATGAGCTTTCTCATTCTCAGTGCTGCAAAATTTCCAACAGATGTCTTGCCAGTAGCAATGATGATGATTAAAGGTTTCTAAAGAGCTAGTGCTGCTGAAAATAAGAGGTCCCACTGCCATACCAAAAATCTTTGGGGCCCTTCTTATTGGAAGTGGGTATAGCCCACTTCTAGAGGAAATCTTGTCACAAAAGATCTGCCCTGTCATACTTTTACTTAGTTTAGGCTGAGATTTTTTTTTTTTTAAGAACAGAAAACACAAAACCTTAGGTAAATATACGTATTCTAGCTGCTACAATCTGATTTCATAAAAATTACATCAAGTACAGGGATTCCAACCCTCAGGGTTGTAACTCATCCTCGGTCCTGGCCAATGTGTAGAACAGGCTGTTAGAAGAATTAACGAGGAAGCCTGGGTTAGGTGGTCATCAGTATGCTGATGAAACCCAACTTTTTGTTTGTACCGCTTTTGATGCAGACAGAATAAGTATGAGTGCTTTCCTAATATCTGCCAGAGATTGCGGCATGGGGGAGAGTGAATGGCTTGGGGATCAATCCAGATAAGGTGGAAGTGATGTTGGGTAGCTTGGGAAAAGCAACTTTACCATATGGCAAAAATTACATCTGTGAAGGTGTCTCCATTAACTGACTCTCAGGTTCGCAACTGAGAATTCTGGTTGGAGTCCCAGTTATCTTTCAGTGGTAGCCAACACTGGTTTTCATCATTTCCATCTGGCTAGAGGGTTGCAACTTTTTCTTTCTAATGCAGATCTCAACACCATAATTTAAATCATTGTCACCTGAGACTAGATTATTGTGATGCACTCTACTTGAAATATAAACCATACTTTGGTTCATCTTCATCATCATGGTGTGAACTGAGCTGCAATTTAAAACTGTATAATTACACATGCCACTCACCTAGGAATAGGCAAAAGGTTTAAGTAATGTGTTTTAAAATCAATAATCAGTGGTTTCATTTATTGAAAAATATTATTAATATTTTTCCCCTACCATTTTCCACACAAGACAATCCAGATCCAATATTTTATGGTGATCAAAGTTCTTATTCTTTACCAATATGATGGTCTTAGTGATTAAAAACCAAGTCCCATTTCTTCAAGTAGCTCCATGTGTGCATTAACATGAAAGGGGTAGCCGTGTTAGTCTGAATCTGTAAAAAACAACAGAGGGTCCTGTGGCACCTTCTGTTAGTCTTAAAGGTGCCACAGGACCCTCTGTTGTTTTTTACATTAACATGAAGCCTCACTGAATTCACTGAGTCAAAGCTGTTGGCCTGTGCAGAGTTCTATGCAGTATCAGTCCCAAGTTATAATCACCATAAAATAATCAACATATTTTGTTCTTATCTGCTTTCTTCAGACCATTCAATATAAAACAATAGATATTCATTTCTTCATCAATACCCTGAGATTTATCCGTCTATCACAAGTCTTTTCTACCAATTCTCTGTAAACTATGTCAGAATTTCTTCAACTTTTCAAATCAATCAGAATGTGTTAGCTCAACAGCAGAGGCAGGTAGCCTAAGTATCATCACACAAATGCAGTATGAGAAGTTGCATAGTCTAGTGAGTCATTACTAAAATTTCCTGATCTTTTTTTTCCCCTCAGGGCCAAATTTAACCCCACTCTAACCCTATTTAATATTAGGGAGGAAGTAAGATAAGAAAACACAATGCAACTTATGCCTGTATTTTATGGAAAATAAATCTATTTTCCTCAAGCCTTTGGCTCTGATTCTGCTCCCAAAGATATCAACTGCAAAATTCCCAGTGTCTTTAGTGGCAGCAAGATCAGATCCAAAATATCTTTTCTGAAGGTTTCCAAAATTCCTATATCTGTGTTTATGGCTGCATCTATTTTAGTCTTTGGAATCCAGGTTTCATTCCCATGGCTATCAATCTCCTAAGTAAAAAGAACAGGAGTACTTGTGGCACCTTAGAGACTAACACATTTATTAGAGCATAAGCTTTCGTGGACTACAGCCCACTTCTTCGGATGCATATAGAATGGAACATATATTGAGGAGATATATATACACACATACAGAGAGCATAAACAGGTGGGAGTTGTCTTACCAACTCTGAGAGGCCAATTAATTAAGAGAAAAAAAACTTTTGAAGTGATAATCTGAATCTGAAATCTCCTAAGTGAATACTTCACCTTGGTAGGGAGAAGCATCTTTTATTCTGGATTCTAGCATATGGCTAGCTTTCAACAACCAGCATGCAAATTCTTCTTGTCCCCTGCTCCTATGTATGTCTAGCCAAATACATAAACTCTTAGTGTTCTTGAAAAGATAGAGAGATGGTAAGCTTGTGGCCAATGCTTTTACTGACAGTAACATAACACTCTTTAAGGAGGTATATTTTGACCACATTCTGTATTCAAGTGGCCTACAGAACAATGCTGACACTTTTATCTAACATTTCAAAATGATGAGGATCTTAAAAATACCCCAGCACTAGTCATGAAAGCAGATGTCAACTGAATGTTGCTTTTCCATTTCTTTTGCATAACTTTCAATTAAGGGCTTTCAAGACAGCTTTGACCTTACCTCTCAGGAATTTTCTGCTTGAAACTGACCCAGCTAATCCCTGAGTCATTATGGGACAATTTACAGTATATACATATCTATTGTCTATTATTCCATATCCCAGGATGACTGAAACCTATGCAGATGTTTCTTTCAAATGGTCTGACTGGATCATAGTGGCACGGATGGAGTAGACTTTTTGTGATGACCCAGGTTAATGTAAGCAATTTAGATAAAAACATATACACTGAACCACTGATAAAGTGAGCAATTTTTCTCAGATCACCTAAAAGAATATAATCAATCACATTTTTGATAGTGAGCACTTTTAAATTATATTGGCCATGGGCCTGCAGCAAAACTTAAAACTGGACATCTCCAAATTTGTAGCTTGAGCCCATCTCTAGTACTTTTACATGGAACCAATTGATTAATTGTCAGAGAAATTACTACTGTAGGGATCTATTATAACTATACCTGTAGGCTTGTGATTGAAATATATGAAGTCTAGCATTCTCAGAAATTCACAAAGCTTCCATGCTTTTTCCTCCTGTGTGTGTGTATATATATATATATAATAATTCAATTCCAAAAGGAAGAGCAGGATCTATTTGTTTCTACTGGAATTGAATTTGAAAGTATCTGACTGCCACACATTTTACTTCATTCAATTAGAGAGTTTATTTAACCTAGGGCTGAATTACAACTGAAAAGATCTGACCTAGAATTTGGTATCAAATATTTTACAGGTAATTTAATGGTAGTTTTGGCTGTATCACAACCCTGTCAGTAAGTGTTCTTTATGATATTCCAGAACATTTAGGGCCAGCTCCTCAGCTGATATTAACCTACCTAGCTCCATTGAAGTTACACCAATTTACAGCAGAGGAGAAACTGGCCCTTAGTCAAAAGGGAATCTTTCTTTTTTTACTTTAGATATAGAAGTAAAATGAACTCCATTGCCATAATTTGCTCTTTCATGTAATTGTATCCATCAGTGCACTGTTTAAAAAAGAGTAAGGAAGCTTTATTGAAGGTACTAGTTATTCAGTGGCTACATTTTGTTTGCAAATACAGCAATGCCTTAAGACAAAAATGGGAGACATTGTGCATTTGAAAAATGCAGAGGTTCCTAAGGGAGCAAGTCAAAGTTTAATGCACGAGTTAGAAAAGTAATAGGTGGAACATTATATTCTTGTGTTCCAATGGGTACAGCACCCAATATGGAGTCAGGACATTCAGACAGACAAATCTGTGCCTTAGTTTCTCCATCTGTAAAATGAAGACAATGTTACTTGTATAGCACTTTGAAATGTCTAGATGAATACATTTATGTAAGAGTTAAATGTTATCATTATTATAAAAATAACATCAACCTTTTGCACAAAGAGAGTCTGGTTAATTATTCACTAAGAATAATGGAGTCACTAACATTGTTTCTGTGCCTGGAATGTCTGAGTAGTTTGCTATTTTTTTCCCAAATGGTGGTGGTATATGCATTTGTTTGAATGCTGTTTTCTGCAAACGTACTGCAGCTTATGGATGGGTGCTTAGCCCTTGAAAACTGTTGCAAGTTTTTGGTATTTGGAAACAGTTTTTGAGTTGTGTGATAGTCTTTCTGTTCCTTAAGTTGATGACTGTAACTGTTCTAAACCTGGGGGTTGCCAGGCTGTGATGGGGGAATTTAATTATTTTAGGGACAGGATGAGAGCACTTTAGGGAGAGGTAAGAGAAAAAAATGCAGCTTTCGGGAATTCTGGAATATTTTAAAGCATTTTTCCTTTCTTGCCCACTGCACCCAGGGCCGACGAGAAGCGGGGGAATGTCGGTACAAATTACTGGGGACCGGCAGTCTGGAAGGGGGCCCAGGGCCCGGCTTCCCCCCCCCTCCCCGGTCAGCCCTGTTTAGCCGTCTGCCCTTGCTAGGGGGTCCGAAAAAATTCTGGGCCCGGCTTTCTCCCCTCCCCCCCTCTTGTCGGTCCTGTTTAGCCAGTCCACCCTTGCTGGGGGGCCCGAAAAAAAATTTTCACCGGGGCCCGAACCTGCTCTCAGAGGCCCTGACTGCACCCTTACCCAAAGCAATCTTTCCCGCAAAAATTAGGCTACTGTAAGATTTGTTGGCTGGGTTCAGCCTGATTTTTCCTCTTACTTCTTATTTACATCATTGTAAGAAACACAAATGAAATAAATGGAGCTGCTGTAACACTACTAGAAGTGACGACAAAATCAGGGCCTTGAAATTTGATATTTTTTTCCTATTCATGCAAAGTAACTGTCTATTATGTACATGCTTGGTTCTACTGTAGCTGTGAAGGCCTTTGTCAGATCCAAGAACAGCCTCAGTTTAGAGCCTCTAGATGGGAAGTTTGGTAAGACGACTACTCTTCTGTGTTACTCAAACACGATCTTATAATTATTTAAAAGCAGTGCAATGTATTTCAATCAAGCCCTTAGGGAAGCATCGAGGAGGGCCACAAGATAACAATCAAATACATTCTCCACATTCAATTGACAATGGACTCTGCACATATTGTTTACATCCTTATTAGTCACCATCACCAGAATGTGTTGTTAATAATGAGTCAATTTGCGTTCTTGAGAACATTTTTTGTTACAATACATTTTTCACCCTTTCCCTGACATCATAAGCTACATGGGACAAAAAGTTCTGTTTACTCTATATTATTTACTTTTTATTTTAAAGTTCAGACAAGTCCAAAATCCCAAATGAAATGGTGAGCAAGGTGGTGTTGTCTAGAGAAACTGTGAACTTCTACTACTGTCTCTGCTCTAACTCACTGTGTGGCTTGGGTCAAATTGTCTTAACCTCTGTGTTTGTTTCCTCATTTGTAAAATAGGATAGTAATATTTTGTGCCTGCCTCTCTCATGTGTTTTCAGGATTATATTGGGGCAGACAGTGAACATCTCATTCTCGGTGATTAACAGTTACTGGTATGAATATCTCCACTGAAGTCAGTAGGACAACCTGTATGACTAAGTGCTCATCACTGTGAGTAGGGAGTTCAAAAACAGGGGAGTTTTATCCCCTGTTTGTGAAAGACAACAAGGAATAAATTTTCAAGACAGTTTTTTAATACTTTTCATTTTAGTAGTCTGACAACTTTTTACTATTATCAGGTTACAGCTGTTAGATTAAATCTAGACACCACTAAGTCCCTGTTCAGACAAATCTCCCAAATAGAACTGGCCAAAACTCAAAATTTCCATTTTGTGGGATATTCTAAAATTTCAACTATTTTATTTTGATTTGGACCAAAACCAAGTATTTTTGAATTTCCATGCGAAAAAGAAATATGTATAGTCATTTAGGAAAATTTTTGTGTTGGAATTTCAAAATTTTGTTTTAGAATTTTGAAAACTTATTTAAAATTGTTTTGTTTTCATTTCATTTTTATATTATTTTATTGCATTATTTAATTGACATGCCAGTAGTTGTAGTTGTGTATAAAGTTGTGTATTTTTAAAATCATTAAGGGCAGTTGCTACTCTATATTGATTGAAACATCTTACCATCTTTTCTAGATTGAAATATCACAACACACAAAGGAGTCCCTATCAGTACTAGGCAGTAGCTTCCCTTAATTATTTTAACAATAAAATAATAGAATATTTAAACTATTTTCATATGACATCAGTAGTAGTAATGTATATTTTACTTTACTACTACTGACATATGATAGAATGTAAAAATAAAAAATGAAAACCCCATAAAAAAATTCTAAACCAAATTTTGAAATTGTGAAATAAAATTTTGAATTTTTTTCAAAATGAAAACTTTTCTAAATGGAAAACAGAAATCCCTATGGGAGTTTTTGTCAAAATAGGCACTTTTTAAAATGTTCCAATTTTAATGAAACTGCAGTTTTAATGAAACAATGTTTCAATTACACATTTTCCATTAGCTCTACTTCCCAATGCACTGATGGGTTGTGCCTCCATAAGGTCTGAGGGTCAGGTCTGCAAGAGCAGGAACACAGAAAATAGGGGAGAATATGAGATTGACCAGCAAATCACAAAATGAAATGTTAAAAGGCTCAGAGCACTACAGTTTACAGCCAAGTTTTGCAGACTTTTACAAAATGCATCCAAATTAAGATTGTGTGAGCCTGTGGTGGAAATTACAATAAAAAATGGTGTAAAAACCTAATCTAGTCACACAACAGTACAAGTTATACTGTAGTTGCTGTCTTGTAGTCCTTTATTAATGCTGTAATTAAAAGAAATGTTAAAAATGGATTTTAATATTCTTATTTAAATTTAAAAGTTAACAGGCACAGGAAAACGTTAGTGAATCCTTAAGGCTCATACTCTGCCCTGAATTCATGCCCTCCCCCCACTTTTTTTTATAAGATTGCAGAGCACTTGCTAAGAGTGCTTACTCACTCTTGAATTCAGTCAGAATTGTGGGCACTTAGCAGTTTACAGGACTAGCCCCTTATTGTGTCTATCCACAGACTGGTGACTCCTGCAAAGCAGAGACAAAGCAGGATTCCTTAAGGATGATGTTCTAGCCTCACGTCCCATTCAGTCTCCAACTGTAATCATTGGCAAAACACCCATTGACTTGAATGGGAGCAAGACTGGGCTCTTACTTTTGTATTTTCTAGTTTCTATGAATTTTTTAAGTAAAATTTCAGGGTAATTTTAATATTTAATTTTCACTTGCATGTGTTGCCTGATTTATTTCCCTGCTTTTCTCTATGTAGTGAGAATTCTCAGGCATTAAACAAAAAGAGAAGAAAATATCAACCGCTGCCTTCATTCTACAAATTTTGCCAGTCTTCATTACACATTTAACATTCTTTTGAACAGGCATCCTCTCATTTTCTTTCATGTCATCCCCTATGTATGGAAGGGGACTCAAACATATCCATAAAATCACCTCATTATTCTCCTTGAAATCCCTTCTTACAACTCTTCTTTGCTGTATGGCTGACAACAACACATTAAAAATTGCTGCTGTGCTCTGACCAGCTTTGTTGCATTGTTTTCTTGTGCTCTCCCTATCTGTTTGCTGTATCCACCTTATGCCTATAATCTTCTACTAGGATTGTAAACTCTTCAGGGCAGGGACCATCTTTGTCAACGTTTGAGGTGGTGTACAGACTTCACACTATGGTAAGCAGAAAGGGGTTAATAAATGTGACTGTTACTTCTCCAGCTGGGATAAAAGGCTGCAGCTCAGGCAGAGAGAAGGATGTTTGCCAGAGAGGGTAGGAGCCATGCTGAGAAAGTTCCTCAGCAGCAAATTGAGAGGCACTGTATGGAGAGATGAAAGTCCAGGGAGAGAGGACTGGGAAATTCAGTTGTGCAAAAGACACATGCAAACAGGCAAAGTCAGGGAGCCAGTCAGGGATTGTAAGAAACAGGCCATAGCTGCAAGGGCCCTGGGCTGAAACTTGGGGATATGGGTGGATCTTAACTCCCCTACCACTAGGGTTGCCAGCCCTCCAGGATTGTCCTGGAGTCTCCTGGAATTAAAGATTAATCTTTAATTAAAGATTATGTCGTATGATGAAATCTCCAGGAATTTGTCCAACCAAAGTTGGCAACCCTACCTACCACTCCCCTTCCCTCTCCCCCCCACCCCATGCAGCAGATGAGATGTAAGTCTTGGGAGTAAAAGGGGAAGGAATGAGAATGAAGAACTGGCATAGGGTCATTAGATTTTAGGTTTTGTTTGGACTTTCCTGTTACCCTGGAAGGGGTGAGGCTCCAAATGACCTGGCCAGAGGGCCTAGTTGCAAGAAATATCAGACCATTGAGTGGCTCAAACTATGCCTGACAGGTGATAGAGACAGCATCCAGCTATAAGGGAGCACACCAATGGTGAACCTTTGATACAAGTGTTTGCAAAGTGCCTAGATTCTAGCAAAACTGGGCTTTGAATGCTAGGCACCATCACAATACAAATAATAAACAGTAACAATGATGGGGTAGTTGCAGTATTATCAAAATATGATCCGTCTTGTTTAGTGTGAAAATGATCAGTACAATGACTTACACCGTAACAAAAAGGGATCCCAGAGGCTGGCAATATTCTAGACTTCCTTGCAGGAGACTGAAATTCATAGAAAAGCTGGGGGGTGGGGAGAGGGACTGACAAAAAATTGTACATGCTCCCTAAAAAATAAATAAATAACACACACACACAAACTTCCCACAAAAACATGCCTAACACATCAAACTCTAAGGGTCACATTTTGCAAAAACTTATGCATATAAGTAGCTCTAATCACTCAGGTTGTTTCTTTGACTTTAATGGAAATACTTGTGTATGTTTATTGGTTTAAAACTTTATTATGCTAGAAGATATAAAATAAGAAAAAAACAGACTCTTTGGCTTTCTCTTTAATGTTCAGAGCCAGTTCTGCCAGGTACTGAGCATTTGTAACTTCCATTAAGTTTCTCAGTCCCTCTGAGGGTCTAAGGATATTTAGCATCTGGTAGCATGTGACCCTAGGAAAGATTTGGGATTATTTTGGGGGTTTTCATTTACTAGTATTATAAATAATAGAAGTTTTTGTTGAAAAAACTTTTCTTCAGTGGAAAACATTTATAAAGATGTACAGTATTGAAAAGCTTAAGAGAGCTGAATCCCTACATTTCATTAGGTATCAAATACGTCACAATGTCAGTGTGAAAGTAAATATGAAAATAAATAATTACAACTTTTTGGGTGAGTGGAAAAATCTTTCGTGTTCAAAACTGATATCTGCTTAGACTCATACGATACTGCTGAAAGCAGTAAAAAAGAATGCTAGCAGACAATGAGGCCCATGAGTAATCAAAAGACAGTTTAGGAGTGGGAAATGTTGAAAGAGAGTACTTATATGTATTGTACTTACATTTTATCACAGTGGTAATGATCGTACTTTAATTAAATATTGCTACAGAATGTAGTAATGTATCTCTAGCCATTTTACAAGGCTCCAATTACCAGGCCAATCTTTTGGATAACACAACCATCTCTTCCTCTTAGAATAATACTTGTTCAAGGAAAATATTTCAGACATAACACTTCTGTGGGCTCATGGTACATGATACCTTAGGGCTGGACTGTGCCTTTAAGAAACAGCTCTGAGTAAGGAAGAGTTCAGACTAAATGTGCCTCAAGAACAGTGCTGTGCATTCCCTATATATATATATATAGAGAGAGAGACACCTATCTCATAGATCTGGAAGGGACCCTGAAAGGTCATCAAGTCCAGCCCCCTGCCTTCACTACCAGGACCAAGTACTGATTTTGCCCCAGATCCCTAAGTGGCCCCCTCAAGGACTGAGCCCACAACCCAGTGTTTAGGAGGCCAATGCTCAAACCACTGAGCTATCCCTCCCCCTCCTTGATGCAGTGGGCCTCCTATTGAGTTGATGTGAATGGGATAGGGCCACAGCCCTGCTTTCTCCAGAGGCACTTTGTAGTGAGGCACACAACTCAGTGGCACACACGGGGAACAAGTGCAGAAACTGCTCTCATGACAAGCCCTTGCACAAGGCATGCAAGGCTGTGGAGAAGCCTCCTTAGACCCTGCCCACACACACAAGAGCCAGTCACAGCCTGGATTGAAATTAGGATTGCTGATTTTGGTTGGACATGTTCCTGAAGTTTTCATCACATGACATCATCTTTAATTCCTGGAGACTCCAGAACAATCCTGGTGGGTTGGCAACCCTACAAAAGTTTTAATGCTTAAAGCCGGGTGGTATCTTGCCAACAGTGTAACCCCAGCCTCAGTTGCACCACAGTTCCTAACAGAAATGACAAAATATTAGAGGTTACTTTAAAAAGGCATTTCCAATTAAATACCACATGTGATCCATCAAAAGCTGAAGGCTAACTTTGTTCCTATAAATTAGAAGGATGGAGTTTACTGTTTAATTTCAGAATTTTGTATTTGGCAAATGCTATTTGATCAGTTCTACACATACTGTAAGTGCCATGTTGAGTGCTATAATGTAAATAAGTATATATTTGCAATTAGTACTGCACTACTATTTATTCATTATTGTTTTATATTGAGGTTCTGATCATGCCCTTGGCTCAGTTCGCAACACAGAAGCAGATTCAGACCCTGCCTTTTGGGTCTTGCAGTCTGAACAGACAGAGTCGGTAGAATTTCACATCCTACTGTTCTCTCAGTTGTCTGCCTCTCTGGCCATTCTGCCTGCCTTTTTTGAAGGGGGCGGGGGGAAGGGGTGCTTGCATATGTGAAAGTAACTGTTTGGGTTATATTTAAGTCACTTGTTTGGTTTCAGCTGATTTAACTCCTTTTTTAGCAGCACACCATCTTTGTGCATGCTGCAGAGTTAAAGAGCTGGGGACAGTGACATAGAAATCTATGTGAAAAGCAAAATCAAAGGACTTACCTGTTTTTGTGTGCGCTCCACACTTTTAAGAGACAATTGGGTGGAAATTGTTGTGTAACCTCACTAATGACTTGGGCTCATAGCCTCTTAAATTGTGCTTGCACTCTTCAAGATAATTTAAAGCAATCATATGAATTGTTACTCTCTGAATGTGTCCCTAAAGCATACTGTAAATGCATTAACAGATTTTGGGCCCACAGATGTCTTTTAAAAAAAAAAAAAGGACTTAAACCATGAAGTGATAATATGAAGTAGACTAGCCAATGTATTGATGTTTCCTCTAGGGGACTCTAGAAACTGTTTCTGGCTCTTTTGGTTGGTAAAGCATTAGCCTTGATCTCTGTGTTTTTGGTTATAGCAATAAAATATCCCAGTTTTATTCCTCCCATGTTGCCCTGCTGTACTTTTCCACTAATTAGTGGTGTTCAATGGAAGGTCAGCTCTGCTGTTCTGCATCTGACATCTAAATCAGACAATGGAGATATGTTGGATTGGCTTTCTAGAACATATGTAGACCAGAGGGAAGAAAAAATGTATGGAAAACAAACTATTTTAAGTAGTATGAATCTCTCCCCATGCTTTTCTCTTTTACATCTGAATGCAATCTTCGGGGGAGACAGGAGGGGGGACTGTCTCCTCAGCCCATTGTTTGTATGCACACGCCCAAGAATTTCTGGTCAATATCTGCTTCTTTTCTCACTGTCTCGCCAATAACCAGCATCACCTACATTATATTTTTTCATACTATTTCTCTTCTGAATATAAATAAAAGCTGTTTTTCTTTTAACAGTAGATGTAGACTTCAAGATAGCCACAATATTTATATCTACAGAACAGAGAAGAATTAGGATAGGCTTTCCAATGACTTCAATAATTTTTGGATCAGACACAAATTATATATTGATCACTGGGTGTAAGTGGACTTGATGGAGTTGATCTTGTAACGTACATGAAGAGGGGCTGTAAGAAGTGGCTGAAAATGGAAAATTATTTGTTTTGGCAACCAAAAACAACAAAAGGATTTTGGCTGAAATCTTCAGTTTTTTGCTTTTAGTTTGTTTGCTTTTAAACCCCCCAAAGTTGTCAAACCCATCCCATGGAAAATTCCATTTTGATTGAATGTACATTTTTGTCAAAAAATGTTTTAAACAAAAAATGTTGACCAGTTTTAATAAATTCAGAGATGGTTACAAAATAATTAAATAAAAGATTTCTCAAAAATATGGCTCCAATTCCCTGAAGCACTTAAGTGCTTCATTAATTTTAAGCATGTGACTAATCCTATCCTTATACAGGAAAGCACTTAAACATATGCTAAAACTTAAATACATGCTTTAGTCCCATTAACTTCAGTAGGACTTAAGCATGTACTCAAGTATTTGCAAGGTTCTATGACCTGCAATGTGCGGGAAGTCAGACTAGATGATCGTAGACTCATAGACTTTAAGGTTTTCTGGCCTTAAAGTCTATGAGTCTAATTCACAAGCTGAAAGTCTCATAAGGTGCTGAAAGTGGTCCAACAACACTCACTAATCACAGTACTGAATGCTTCCATTAGAGCTAGCCAGATAATGACTTAGTTTAATAGGACACTGAATTACAATAAGTAAACTATAACAAAACCTGTTGACTGAAGACTCTGGCCTTGTTCCAAGCCTTAAGAAAAACAGAAATTTCTCATATAGCAGGTAATCAGTAAGATGGGAGAGCAGCGACATTGAGAAGGCCTTTTTAAAAATCAGCAAAATCTATATTGATGATTTTTATGGTAATATGGTAACAACAGCTCTTTTTCTCATAAGCCTGAAATCCTGTGATCTTTTATTAATTGCTAAGCCATTGATTATGAGACTGTATGGTAAAAGAAGCCAAGTTGATTATATATAAAAAAGCAGGTCATTAGGTATGTTGAGTATCAGAGGGGTAGCCGTGTTAGTCTGGATCTGTAAAAAAGCAACAGAGAGTCCTGTGGCACCTTTAAAACTAATAGATGTATTGGAGCATAAGCTTTCGTGGGTGAATACCCACTTCATTGGATGCATTAGGTATGTTGTTACCTTTCTACACATGTTAAAAATAGAAGGCCCATAGGTGGAGTGTATGTGGGCAGAAGATGAATTGTCCTTCATTATTCAAAAAGTAACTTTAAAAAAATGACTTGCCATAAATATGTCCTAGATCCATTTTCTTTCTTCCTCCCTTCCTTTCTATGGCAGCTCAATAGAGACTGCTACAACCCTTAGACTGAAAAACTCTTTATGGAGAGAAAAGGGCCATTTGAGAATGCCTGGGCAACTTTAATTCTAGCATTTCCTAACTTTTGAGGTTTTGACCTTGCAACTTTAATGTTTAATGTAGTTTTTTTTTATGTAATGTCATGGTTTTTTAAAACCAGAAAATTGATTGTGTAGCAAAGTGATCTAATTCTCAGAAATGACTAAGCCACTTTCACTGAAACTCTCCAAACATGTCTGAGGGAGAGAGCTGGCATGGAAAATTTCAGTCCAGACAGTTAAATCTTGGTAAAATTTATAGAAAACTGAAAGCAGGCGTATAAAGGGAAAGTATTAAGCATTGTTAACCTTAACAATAGCTACTAGTTCAATCTTAACCCCACAGGGTGAACCTTTTCAAAACTGTATGTATTATTATCACTGAGTTTACCATATCTTCATGTGCTCTCATTTGTCCTCTTATCAATGGAATGTGCAATCAATATGAATGTAAATACATTAATCTTCAAGATACTGTGCATATAGAATTTGTATACAGTACTTTCCTGCAAGATCAAAAAACACTTTCTATACAACTACCATATGGCCTCCCAGATGGCTTTTAAATGGCTAAGAAGCATAAGGTCAAAGTCCAGATCCTAAAAATCTGTACTTACAAACATTTCAGCACTCAGTGAGCAACAGTTTTGTCTCTATTATATTTGTGATTAACACTCTATTATACAGAAAGTAATAATCCATGAGTAATTTTCTGCTAATATAATTAATGTTCTATAGGGTTTCATGCACAAAAATTAGTTCTCTAGAATATTTTTGGGGAAACTTCATTTTTCCAGGCAACTTTTTATTTACAGTAACTCCTCGCTTAATGTTCCTGAAAAATGCCACTTTAAGCAAAATGAAGTTAAGCGAACCCAATTTCCCCATAAGAATTAATGTAAATGGGGGGGGGTTAGGTTCTAGGGGGGAAAATTTTCACCACACAAAAAACTATATTATATATACACACACACAGTATAAGTTTTAAACAAACAATTTAATACTGTACACAGCAATGATGATTGTGAAACTTGGTTGAGGTGGTGAAGTTAGAGGGTGGAAGAGGGTGGGATATTTCCAAGGGAATGCCTTACTGCTAAATGATGAACTAGCATTCGGCTGAGCCCTGAAGGTTAACACTTTGTTAATGTAGCCTCACACTCTACAAGGCAGCACGAATGGAGGGAGGGGAGACAACATGGAAGACAGAGACAGAGACACACACCCTGTGTGTGGGAGAGAGAGAGAGATGCGCATTGTCCCTTTAAGTATGCTGACCTGACTCTAAGTACATTGCCTTTAAAAAAATCAGGAAGTTGAGACAGCAGCTGCGGCCAGCAAGCTCTCTCCGTCCTGAGCCCTGTCCTGTCCCCACCCTGCTCTATATGGAGAAGGGATAAGCGGTGGGCAGGAGTAGGGGGGAGGTGGACACCCTAACATTAGCCCCCCTCTTCCCCCCTCCCCTGCACAGCAAGCAGGAGGCTCCCAGGAGCAGATCCAAGGCAGAGGGCAGGAGCAGCATATGACAGTGGCAGGAGGGACAGCTGAACTGCCGGCAATTGGTAGCCTGCTGGGCAGCTGCTGCACAGGGAACTTAGGGGAGTGGGGAGCTGATAGGGGGGCTGCTGGTCCACCGGTTCCAAATCCCCACCAGCTAGCTGCAACGGGCTGCTCTTCCTGCAAGCAGTGGACAAAGCAGGCAGCTGCCAAACAACGTTATAAGGGAGCATTGCATAATTTTAAACGAGCATGTTCCCTCATTGATCAGCAACGTAACAACATTAACTGGGACGACTTTAAGTGAGGAGTTACTGTACTTATTTACTGTCACTCCTGAGAATATTTTATTGCTTAAAAGGACAGTTTTAAGAAATCATCTCAGATTAGCAGTGTATGACTAAAGAAATTCTGAGAACTAAACACCTCACTATGTCAAATCTCCAGAGCTATGCTTCAGTACTGCCTCTAATTTACAATGAAATTACTGTTGGTAGAAAAACTTTATTGTACAGAAGGAAGCTAAAACATTGCGATACATGACTGTGTAATGAAAAATCCTTCAGTTCTCACTTTTAAAAAAAGGTAAAGCTTCATTACATTTGGTACCATAATACATGGTATGTTGACTAAAGAAAAACATTTTTTATAACCAAGGCTTGTAGTGTGTGCTGAAAGCAAAATAATTAAATTGATCTCATTTGTTTTTTTGATGGGGTCTCCCTTGGGAAAGAATATTAGTTTCGTTAGACCAGATAATGTCTCTGTGTCTATGCAAAGAACTATTGAGTTAAATTAAAACCTTTATTTATCAAACAGCCAAAATTAATAAACACAACTATAGCCTTAGATATAGTTGGCTACTAGACATTCACTTCCTGTATCAAATAATGATTTATTTATAATTCAATTTAGGCAGAGCATCTGCTCATGAAGGAGTACTGAAACACAGTATCCACACAAGAACTCTTAAAGGTTTGGACACAGGGATCAAATTGCTTTGCAGACAGTGCGGTTGGAAAAAACCTATAATAGAACAACAACAACAATAACCCCTTAAAGAATTTTAAGAGATGGCTTATTAAATGGAATGTCTGAAATTATTCATAACAACTGCTGTTAATTGGAAGGCATTAATGCAGCTACGAGAAGGCAGGGAGAAAACAACCTGCAAACCCTATTTCTTTGTTGAGTTTTCATCTATTTATTTTGACACAAATCAGAAGACTAACGCTATTTTTGGCAGTTCTGATTTTAGGCTGCATTAGAAACTTGATACAGCCCTGAGTATTTTACTTTGCTTACTGTAAACCAGATTTTCTAATCGTCTATTTATGAAGAAATACCACAAATAGAGGAAGTCATATATATAAGACTCTTGGAAGTGCAAGGCACAATTCAATAGTCAAGCAACAGTTAATGGGAATATATGAAAAAACAATGCAAAGATCTTATTTGCAGCAATTGAAAAACATAAGATAAATCACTGTAATAATATGCTGCTCTGAATAGGTGAAAATAATTCCTCTAGAAGGCTACCAGACAACCTAGTAACACCCAAATATGATATATCCATGCACAGGCAAAACAAGGAAAAGAAAAACAGATACATTAACAGCTGCCAGTTCCACTAATGACCAGTGACATTCAGTGAAGGTAATTTATTTTTCATGTATACAGGGAATTTTATTAAAATAATTAGGGGAAATGCTGAATATGGTTCACAACATGCTTTCCTCTATTTCATTTATTTTATTTGGTATAAGCATTCCTGGCCTCAAAAACCATTAAGGCTCTGATCCTGCAAACTCTTAGGCATGTATATAATTTTGCTCACATGATTAGTCCCATTGAAATCTATGGGACTATTCGCAAAAGTGAAATCACACACACATTTGTTTGCAGAATCAAGTCCTAAGTCCTTGGAACAAATAAATCTTCCATAGTCTGTGTGAAACCTACTCTTTCCCCCTCCAGGACCCTTCCTATGTAAGTAATAATTATTACTTATTATAATAAGTCAATGACTGCTGGTGAATTTCTAGGGAACTGTTGTATGAAACTAGTTCATTGTGAGGCAGAAGGACCAAAGACTAAGTGACTTCAACCACCAGAGGAGCATGTGATTCCTTAGAAATGTATTACTTGGAGTGTCTAATTGCTATTATGAAATAGATGGAAATTAACAGGAATAAACTTCAAATTTTCTGGGAATTGCTCACATGGTATGACATCTTTGATAATCAGTTGGGTAACTCCATTTTGATCCACCAACTTCTATTTCCATTTAAAAAAAATTATTCTTCTACGTGAATCTGGACTGTATACATGACAGCCTGGAATAATGAATCCTTGGAACATGTAAAAATTATATTTAGTACAAAACAACCCAGGCATTTTTATATAATTTATAAAACAAAATATGAAGCTATCTTAATGGTCTTATCATTGAGCAGACACTCTTATGTATCTAGTAACACCAGTTCTGTCACATGTTACCTGTTCTTAAGTTTCTATAAAATTTAAGGTATTATGATTACTTGATGTAAAATATTTTATGTGTTAAAAATGGCCAAATCAGAAAAAAGAGAGTTTGACCATTTACGATATCAAATGATAAACAGCTATTAGAAGAAGGTTAGCAGATTAAATGATTAAGCCCAATCTTTTATTTTTTTATATAAGTAAGAACTAAAAAGACTGGCGATGCCCTAAACATCACTTACAATACAATTAAATCTCAGCAGCATTAAAATAATCAATTCACTAGGAACAGAGGCAGGCAGACACATACAGAAACTCCTTTCTGCCTTTCACCATTGTTGAAAGCAGGTGCTCCGCCTTTTCCAAACACCTTATCAAACAGATGTCTTTTGCAGTGTGTCTGGAAGAGCATCAAATTCAGAATATCTTGGACCAATGGGAGGAAGGGAAGCAAATTCCAGAGTTCTAGGCCTGGTCTACACTACAAATGAAGGTCAACATAAGCCACTTTGCATTCACCTAGCTGTGTGTGTCTACACTTAAAATTGTCTCCCACCTACATCAGTGTCACCATCTCCCCGAGTGGCACTGAGCCATGGTTGATGTACTGAGATTGATGCAGCATGAGTTAATACACTGCTTTACCTATGTTGACCCTAGTAGTCGTCCAGCAGCTGTCCCACAATACCTGACACTCTCCACAATGGACTCAGGTGTGATCTCCACTGCCCAGAGTCATGGATACCAGAAGCTCCCCCCCCCCCCCCCCGCCCCCTTAAAGCCCTGTGAAGTTTTGAAATGCCTTTTCCTGATTGCTCATCTTGGCAAGCACACTTAACAGCCCTCCACTGTTGTGCACAACTGCCCAGACCACTGTGCTCCAGACCTGCTCTGACTTAAAGCAGACAGGACATATTGGACCTCCTGGGCCTGTGGAGAGAGGAGGTTGTGCAAGCACAGTTACGTACCAGCTGTAGAAATGTTGATATCTACAAGCAGATTGGATGGGGGATGCAGGTGAAGGTCCTGCAGCAGCAGTGCCATGTGAAACAAAGGAACTGTGCAGGCACGGGAGGCCAATAGTTGATCTGGTGCCAAGCTGCCAACCTGCCGCTTTTACAAAGAGCTGCATGCCATACTGGTGGAGACCCCGCCACCACCCTGCACACCACCATGGATACTTCCAAGGAACCCAAGCCACAGGCCCCTGGGCCTGGCCTGAACAGTGAGGTGGAGGAGGAACTGGAGGAGGAAAAGCAGGAGGATGAGGGACATGTGACGGGGGGACAGGGGGTGCCCAGCTATGCTGCGAGTCAGGACCTGTTTGAGACTCCACCTCAGTCTAGTCAGTCCTGGCAGTAGGAAACAGGTGAGCCCATTGCAGGGGAAGGATCTGTGGGGTATGTAAATTTAGTTCCCATTACAATGATGGAGACCCCAACTCAACAGGACACAGCTGTCGACTTTGCATTAACTTACTCATACCAGAAGAAGTAGTGGCACAATAAAGAGAGGTAGTGTTGCTATCTGCTTTTCATTCCCCTGTAGAATTAGACAAGGGGTGGCATGCGAAGTAGTTTATGTAAAAGAATGTCTTTTAAATCCTCCTGAGAGATCTCAATGAAGCTTTCATCTTGTGCTGAAAGTTGCTAGGGGTGGCAGCCTTAATACTTCCTCAGCAGTAGGACACTTGCCCACCCCAGTCTGTGATGACATCAGCAGGTACAATTAGAGTACACAGGTTAGCAGCATATGGGCCTGGGTGGCTTCAGGATGCCAGCAGCAGCTATGCTCTCTCTGCCTCTGTTACCCTCAGCAATAAGATATTAGCTAAAATCACCACCGCCGGTGGAAAGTGGTGCCAGCATTCAGTGCCATTGCTCTATATTCATAGTTCCATGCAACGGAGCAATTTCCTCCTCATCTCCCTCAGTCCTGGTGAGCCATACTCACCACGGCTGGTGCTGTGGATGGTGCCGTGCACAAGGACTCTGAAGCAGACGTGTCAATAAATATGTCTTATTTAAGTCTCTAGGGGACCAAAGGAAGGGAGTTTAGACTCTTGAGTTTCTCTTTGCATTGCGACTATACAGACAATGGTACCTTTGCATGTTTTAGCATGGTCTTGTGGGGTGTTCCCCCTCCACACTGGTGGAATGCCTGAGATAGATAAGGAGAAGAATGAGGAGGACTCAGGATGACATGTTCAATGAGATCGTACAAGCTCAGATTGCGAGCACAGGGCCTGGAGGATGAACATTGCAGACAGCCTGGAGAAGGAAAGAGTGGACAGGAGAAAGGCCTAGGATTCACAGCAGGAAAAGGTGACGGAGATACACTAAGTTATAATGGGGTTTCTCCGGTAGTAAACACAGATGTTGCAGACTCGTGTGGCCCTACAAGTTCAACAAACCTGGGGTTGCCTCCCTTTGCAGTTCATGGAGATCGTCATTGCAGCACCTCCCTTCCCCTCCACCCTCCAACATTCCATGCAGCAGCAGGGGCCGCATCCTTACCACTCTACCCCATGGTACATTAGGGACAATCACAGCTTCACATACTAACCTGATAAAAGCCACGGTAGCTCTATGTGTACCTAAAATAGACATGGATGTTCTTTCCTCTTGATAAGTTCTGTTCTATTAATTTATTAAGTTTTTAATGTCTTTGATTTTAAATTGCACAGATTTTTCTTTTCACTGATTTTGTTACTGAATAAAATTCTATTATTTGGAACATAATTCATGCTTATTAGTTCACAACGTAAGCTGCAGAGTGCCTAGCACATGGCCGGCTCCAGGCACCAGCCTGGCAAGCAGGTGCTTGGGGCGGCCACTCCGGAGAGGGGCGGCAGGTCCAGGTATTCGGCAGCAATTTGGCAGACGGTCCCTCACTCCCGCTCGGAGCGAAGGACCTCCCGTCGAATTCGAATTGCACCGCAGATTGCGATCATGATCGCGGCTTTTTTTTTTTTTTTTTTTTTTTTTTGGCTGCTTGCGGCGGCCAAAACCCTGGAGCCAGCCCTGGCCTAGCAGCTCTGAAAGCATCAACATACTTGTTACTGTACAGTGTGACACAATTCATAGGATCAGAGACAAACTCACAGAGTGTAATGATCATAAATGTACAGCAAATGACACAAAATTAATAGGTTCATCGACAGTGTCATAGTCATACATGTACATCAAGCATCACATAATTCCCAACAGGCCCCAACGTATCAGGGCCAGGTACATTGCAGTACACCACAATGTATTACTCTGCCTCACTGTAAAAGTGCTTTTTTAAAGTCTCCCTGAGCCGTATAGCTCTGCACTAAGTTTTTCTAATAGCCCTTGTGTCTGGCTGTTCAAACTGAGCAGACAGTAACTCGACCTCCGCCCTCTACCCCAGCAGCAACTTTTTCCCCTTTGCATCACAGATATTATGCAGAACAGCAGAAGTGAGACAGAGGCTAAACTGGATAAATTTTGTACATTGAACAAGCTATAGAAGTGGCTCAATGACCAGCCCTGACTACAGAAAACAATGTATAGCCTGTGCATGGTAAACAAACAAGGATGAGCAGAGTAAGTCTCAAGAGATAAGATTTAATATACTTGCTGAAGGTAAGTATCCATGTGGATATTCAGTCTGCCCAGCAGGTGGAAAGGGAAGTTATAAATGTGGCAAGAAAAATGCCTGTCACCGAACAGTGCTATCACTTAGGTTTCGATTTGGTCCTAAGACAGAAAAGAGAAAATCCATCCAAAGAGACACAAAAGAAAGAGACACACAGCCAAGGTGGGAGAACTCCATGCTTGTTGGGGAGTGGCTACTGGATAAAATACTGAACAGAAGAAAGATGAGCAGAGCTACATGATTAGAGGAGAGCTAACAGCTTGTTAGAACTGCAGTGCTCTGAGAGCAGAAATGGAAGAGACGTGCTTTCTCAAAGCATCACAGCAGCATTATCTTGAATATGCATCTGCAAAGAAGAATGTACAAAAATTATAATATGAGAGGTTTAAACTAGTGTAAATGATTGATTCTCTATAACCTGAAGTCTTTAAATCAGTGGTGGGTAACCTGCAGCTCACAGGGCGCACGCAGCCCGTCAGGGTAATCCGCTGGTGGGCCATGAGACAGTTTGTTTACATTGACTGTCTGCAAGCATGGCCGCCCACAGCTCCCATTGGCCGCGGTTTGCCGTTCCCCGCCAACGGGAGCTGCGGGAAACGGCACAGATAAAGATTGTAAGCAGTTAAAGACTGACAAAGTGCTTGAAAAATAAAGATTTAAAGAGGGCCAGGAACAAACTGATTTATTTATAAAGATGTTAAAACATTCAGAAAGTCAGAGTGCAAATGTGGATCCAGTGACAAACATAAACAAAGGGAAATAAAACTGCTTTCGAAGGAACTTTGGCTGAGTACTGACTGTATAACTGAGAAAAAACAGAACCAGGAGGTCTAAATACATCCTGCCTTCCATTCTGGGTCATTCAAACTCACCAGAAAAAAACAAACTGCTTTGTGGTTTTGCATGAACTTTTCTCCCATAAAAGATCAAAGAAGACTAATGGTAAAATACCCCCAAATTACAGCCATTGTCTAGAAAAGTTTAAAATGCAGATTTACTTTCTTACCCCCATTTCAGGTAAGCTGACTACAGTAAGAAGAAGGAGACCAGTGGAAATGGTCTTCAGGATTGTTAGTGACATCGTTATCTTGCTCTTATAAAAAAACCACTGACTTTGGGCGACATCCTCAAGTGGTATTAATGCGTGTAGCTCTATTCAAGCCCTCCGGCGTTTTGTCTTTCTTATCCAATCAATAGATGTAAAGTGAAAAGCTGAATCCATTTCAGACACAAGGACACACACAGACACCTATACAGAAACTAATTTCTATTTCAAAGTCATATGTTATTTCATAGTACTGGATAAATATTATAATATTTCCTTTCTTAGATAACTGTTGTCCATTAATCTCTCTGCATTATATCTTTCTGCTAAGTAAATAAAAATAGACCAATGCCAAGGCTGTCAGGCTGCAAATACAGCTTTTTTGTGCCCATTATCTCAGTCTTTTAATTCACAGATTTCTGGAAGCTGAATGACAAGTAAAGATTATGGGCAAAATCCTTCACAATGACACACACTGCAACATTGCATATGCTGGAATAAACTGTTCTGTCAGACTTGAGCAACACCATTAACTTTAATTATTTCATGGTTGTAACTGACAATATAATTTGGCCTTCCAGGGTACAGAATATACAATTAAAGATCCACGGTGTAGATCAGACAGAAGAATTTTGCCCTTCAGTTTAAGTTGTCAAATAAATTATAGGTTATTTCATTTATTCTCTCAAGCCTAAGAAAATTCAACTAGTAAAGTAGCTGCATTATTTCTATTTCTGTGGAGCTTGGTAGTGAAGGTACTGTTTATGCCTCATCACTTTCTATACTGCATATGAAATTAACATGGGCAATTAAAGCTCCTGGACTCTATGACCTTTGCACAGAAAAAAGAAAGTAAAAGCTGAATAAACAAGATGGGGACATTGAGGTCCTGTGATGGGATGTACTACTTCAGAAGCCCCCTGCTGGAGGTTTCGAGGTCTTACCCTGAACTGCTGCCCCAGAACAGGAGCAGTGGAGGTGAGTCCTCCAGGCTGACTAGTGTGGCTGTGTGTGAAACAGCCAATCAGTCTCCAGTAGGCTCATATAAAAGGAGCTAGTGGATGGAGCATAGTTAGTTGCTGGCTGGTTCCAGTACCTGCACAGAGCAGTTACTGGCAGGGACCGAGGGTGCAAGGAAGGTGCTCCTGGCTGGCTCTGGGAATGCAAGAAAGATTTGAAAGGTGAAGGTAAAGCAAAGGGACTGTGGGGAAGTAGCCCAAGGAACAGAAGCATAGAGTTAAAGGGAAGCAGCCAACAGCGGCTACTTATAGGGTCCCTGGGTTGGGACCTGGAGCAGTGGGTGGGCCTGGGTCCCCCTGTAACTGTGCCTCAGAGAGTCAAAACTGAGGATGCCAAATTCAGGACAAACTGCTGAGAAATAGGGCAGATACATCCCAAGATTTGTGGCTATTCTCCCATAGGATATACCAAACCAGCAACAAAAGTAAACTTCTGTTTCACCACACTGGCTAACAAGAAGTCATAAAGGCAGTTTCCTTAGGCATTTCAGTCCTTGTATTATCACTAAAAACAGTAGACTTAGAGATGAGTGGTTCTTTAAAACCAATCTCTTCAAATAAAAGGTTCTTCTGATCCCAAAGGACAAGACACAGACCCAGGTCAATATATAACTTAGATGTTACCCAAAAACCACTCTGATGCCAATCCTTTAGTATCTAAAATCTAAAGGTTTATTCATAGAAAGAAAGAAAGGTGAGAGTTAAAAGAATCAAATACATACAATAAATGCAAAGTTCTTGGTTCAGGCTTGTAGCAGTGATGGAATAAATTACTGGCTTAAGTCAAGTCTCTGGCTGCTTCCAAATCATTGGAAGGACCTCAATTCCTTGGTTAGAATGCTTCCCTTAATATAAGTTCATATTCCAGAGGCTGGAGCAGAAAAGAAGCAGGAGCAGGATAGAGGCAAAATGCAGAGGTTTCCAGGGCCTTTATGTCTTCTGCCCTGTGGAGAGAAACCCATTGTTTCAAACAAAGCCCTCAGTATAAATAGTGGAAAATTACAGGTGACAAGATAGAGTTTGGAGTCACATGGGCAAGTCACATGTCCATGCATGAAGGTTTGGACACAGTAGAAGCCATTACCTATACCTCAAACAGTACATTTGCAGGACAGTCCATTCAGTGTAGATGGGTGTCTCCCATGGTCCATTGTCAGTTAAGTGTTTCTTGATGAGCCACTTAATTTGAATAGTCCCTCTAAGATGTGCTGGCTAACTACCTTGTGAGCGTTACCAAAGGAGCAAACATTTGAAATCCAGGTATAGAATCAATATTCATAACTTCAAATATAAAAATGATACATGCATACAGATAGCATAATCATAACCAGCAAATCATAACCTTTTCATAGACATCTTACATGCCACAGTTTGTACAAGATTTATTACAAATATATAACAGTGGTTGCAACAATGATCTATATGATCATATTTTAATCAGATAACATCACACACCCCACCAGCCAAAGGCAGAGTGGCCACAGCCCTGAAGAAGAGAAGATTAAACCACCCTAGAGAAGGGGCCGAAGACCCCAAAAAAGGTCAGCATTTGTGGGACTTATGATACAATCCCTGGAAGGGGACTGAATTAGAGAGTGACTCAGGTGGAGAGCTGGGGCAACAGGCAAAGAGTCTGGGGGCACTGCTTCATACCAGAGCAGGGACAATTTGACAGCCCAAAAAGGGCTGAAAGACAGTTTGAAGGATGGTACTGTGATAGGCCCAGATGAACTGATTGAGAACCTGAGCCCACTGAGGGCTGCAGGTGAAAACACTGCGAATGGGGGGACTGGAATAGGCCATGTTAGACAGACTGAGAATCAATCCCAGGGACAGGGCTACAGATAAAGAGACCTAGCTAAGAGTACTGAGATATGCCCTGTTGAACTTGTACCTCAGAAGGGGTTTGTGTTGTACATCTACAGACTGTGTGTGACTTGGCCAGAGGGCTGAGTCAGTGAAAACCTGCTCAGAAAGTTAACTGTCATCAGGGGTCACCGCACGCAGCACAGCTAGACAAAGAGTGCTGGACAGTAGGGGTGCTCAAAGGAGGCCAGTAAACACTGTTACAGGCCCAGACAAAGAATGCAAGCAGTAGTGACTTTTTTTGCTTGCTTAACATAATACCATGGCAACAATCTGTTAGGTTACTGAATATAACTAAAACAAAGAGCTTTAGGAAGATTACTGTGATGTTGCACTCCATATGCTTTATGAAAATATGCTTATGAATGTGAATATGATGTAACTGGAATATGCTTTATGCAAAAGGTCTCTTGTAAGTTATCATTACAAAGCTTATAATCTACTGAGTGTGTTCATCCTATTTGTTTGCGTGTATTATTTCTATATCTGGAGTTAGGAGGATAAGATATAAACTTGTATTACTGATGTAATCATATGAAGTGGAAGCCATTAAGGATGCTTCAGATTCAGTGAACTGTAAATGGCTCTGTTTACTTGCAAACCTTCCTGCATACCTGTGGGCCAGCCCTGTAAGAATGGAGGCTGGGGTCTCACAGGACATGTAACCATGTCACATGGCACCAGATTTAAGATGGATTCTGGCATCATTTCCATTTAGAAGGAAGGGTGGGGACCCAGAGAAACAAAAATTTCCTGCCTTGTGCCAAAGCTATAAAAGGGGGTGGGAGCAGGACAAAGGCTGCCAGTCATGAGAAAACCTCTAGTTACCACCTGAGACGTCTGCTGGAACTAACAAAGACTGTACCGGGGAAAGGATTGGTCCCAGACTAGGAAGGAGTCTAGTCTGTGAAAGAAGCTTATTGGCACATCTTTGTGGGTGAGATATTACCTTTAATCAGTTTCTTAATGTATTAGGCTTAGACTTGTGTGTATTTGCTTTATTTTCCTTGGTGACTTACTTTGTTCTGTCTGTTATTACTTGAAATCACTTAAATCCTACTTTTTATACTTAAATAAAATCACTTTTATTTATTAATGAACCCAGAGTAAGTGATTAATATCTGGGGAGCAAACCACTGTGTATATCTCTCTATCAGTGTTATAGAGGGCTGACAATGTATGAGTTTATCTTGTATAACTTTTATACAGAGTAAAACGGATTTATTTAGGGTTTGGATCCCATTGGGAACTGGGTGTCTGGGTGCTGGAGATAGGAAACCTGCTGAGCTGTTTTTTTATTAAAGTCTGCAGCTTTGGGGGCATGGCCCAGACCCTGAGTCTGTGTTGCATCAGGCTAGCATGTCTGGCTCAACAAGGCAGGGTTCTGAAGTCCCAAGCTGGCAGGAAAATGGGCTCAGAGGTAATTTCAACATATCAGGTGACAGTCCCAAGGGGATCTCTGCGACCAAACCCATCACAATTACATTGATCAGAGTGAACTAGTCCATATGATGTTCCAGAAAGCAAACAATTGGCAATGTCTTTAAGCTTTACTGGCAGTACATTCAAACTATAAAAAATCTCATGAGCCCTTACATATCTGAGAAATTATGCCTGGATTGTGGCAGTATTCAGATAACATTTCTTTCCTAAACTGCTTGTTACAATGGAGAGTTGGACCCAACCTGGAAAGTTCCAGTGTGCACATGGACTTGGATCCAAACCATCTCAAAGTTCAGGGGCATATTTGTGTTTGACTTTTGTTCATCATCTTACAATGTGCAGGGCCCAACAATGACATGTGGGAGTGTGAATATCGTTGGGGTTGGGGGGGGTTAAGTGTTCAAAAAATAGTTATGAACCAACAACAAGAGGTTTGGAGGTTCATTTATAGATTCTTCATTAGCAGGGAGACATGAACATACTGTGGGAAGTCCAGGCAGGGCTGGTTCAGACAAGCCAGGGCCCTAGGCACACTACAACATGGATCCCCATGGCTCTGCCACTCTGCCACAGCCATTTCCTTACCATAGAGCAGGGGTCGGCAACCTCTGGCATGCAGCTTGCCAGGGTAAGCACCCTGGCGGGCCAGGCCAGTTCGTTTACCTGCCGCGTCGGCAGGTTTGGCCAATCGCCGTCCCAGGCCAATGGGGGCTACAGGTGAGGGAGGTGCTGGTCGCAGCTTCCTGCTGCCCCCATTGGCCTGGGACGGCGAACCGCGGCCCGTGGGAGCCACGATCGGCCGAACCTGCCGACATGGCAGGTAAACAAACTGGCCCGGCCCACCAGGGTGCTTACCCTGGTGAGCCGCGTGGCAGAGGTTGCTGACCCCTGCCATAGAGTCAGGGACAGTAGCCTGGAGCTCCCTTGTGTCCCCAGGAATGGAAGTAGCTGTTTCATGAGCAAAAAGAGGCAAGAGTTACCCTGGTTTAGTGCAGCATCTGATGTGTTTCAGTTAGGGTGAGAGGCTTGGTCCATCTGCACTCTTCTCTTCCTGCCACATATATGGTCCTCTCTTGGAACAATTTTTGCAGGCACTCCACAATGCCATCACTTCTGTGTTTAGTTAATACCCCATTGAAATAAATGGGCAATTCCCTCCTCTGAGCAGTTCTTTTAAGCAGTAGTCTGCATCAGCTATATACAGAACATTTTTTCAAGTTTTTCTTTACAACCATATGGACTAGGAACAATTTTTTAATCTGGCCCTGAGGCCAGAGAAAAGTCCTAAAAATGCTGAGGAAGCTGAAGAGACCAGTTTGAGAAATGGTTACAAAGAAAAATATATATAGCTTGACTAAGCAGCAACTAAGTGGGACAAATATCTGAGCGATGTTAGAAGCAAAGAGAGAGTGAAAGGACTTATTTAGGATAGAACTACCAGCTGCTGGCAGGAGTAATGGGATGGAATTTACAAAGGGAGCACTGAAGTTGAAGATAAGGTAAACCTGGCTGCGATCTAAGAAGATATGGAATAGTCCCCCAACAGAAATGGTGCAAACCCCATTGCTTAGTATATCTAATGAAGCTGGTTGGAAAAAATCTGATGGAAAAAGGCTGATTTATCAAAATTGAATCATTTCATGGAGATGGTTAGATTTTTGACAACGTTTCTATGGAACCTAGGTAGGGTTCTGACTGGTCAGGACCCTGTCTGGTTTATCGCCAGCTCACCTGCCTGGATTCTTGGCAGCCTGCCTGCTGGACTGCCTTGGATTTGAGGGCCCCAAGGTTTCCAGGGTCTACAACTCCAGGGCAGCCCACCAGGCAGACTGCCCCAGAGCCTGGGCTGTATTCCCTTTTGCAGAGATTTTAAAAATGATGGGTTTTGTTCCAATTTGGAACAAAACCAAATTTTGAAATATCTAAATTCTCCATGAAATAGAAATACTTTTCTCTGCCTAGCTCTAATATTTGACATTAGACTAAACAAAGCACTAGATGATATTTGCAAGGGAATATCCTACACTGGCAGAGAGAGAGAGAGAGACATGGTTGCGTTTTACATCTATGATTCTACAATGCATTTACCCAGGGGCTATGGTCAAGATTTTCAAAAGAGCCCAGCTCCCATTTAGGCACCTAAACAGGGGCCACAGCTTCACAAGAGCTCAGCATTAATAAACTGATCTCTTTTGAATGTTAGTTATAGAATAACAGAAAAGTACAGTTGGAAAAGACTCCCTGCTCGTGCAATATTGTTTCCTACAACACATGATCTTACCCATCATCATTATAACACTTCACCTGCCTCTGTAAGATTGTCCTCTATCAAATATTTGGCCTAGTTCAGATTTAAATTAGTGTAAGTATAATATACATGGAAACAAATCTGCATGTCCCGAAATTATTATATTGCTGTTGCCATAGTGAAAGTCACAAATGTGTCTTCAATTCACTTTTCTCTCTGTTTGTTTAAAAAAAATCAATTCCATTTTAGAAGCAAATACTTGAATTTCACATGGGTCCTGTTCTTTTTGTCATTCCAGTCAATAGCAAATTCCCATTCATTTCAAGGAGTGGCATGTGACCTAATAACAGCTTGGATACAGGGGGTAAAAAATAGGGAGAAATTTCTGAGAATATCCTCCAATTATATATAGCTGCACTCATTATAATGATGGTTTTAATTCTTCCCTTCAAGGTAAAGTCAATACTATTGTGGATGTATAGTCTTTTCTATTAAATGCTCTCTAATTATGCATTCCTCTGATTTCTTTGGAAATTTATACATATTCTAGCCTAAAAAACGTATCTACTGCTAAGGCCATTACATCATCATCCCTAATGTTATGTCTGACCACCCCAAATTGATATGGAAAATAATAATGACTACTACTACTACTAATTAAAATTAGCATTTATATAGCGCTCTGTGAACCTGATTCTCCTTTGTCTTGCACTAACTCCAGTCATATACCTGTACAAAGTAGCTGCAAAATTCTGCTAAGTTAGAAAGATGGTATTTTACACTCACTTTGCACAGGTGTAAATGATTGCACAGTGTGACAAGCAGGGGAGAATCAGACCCCAAAGCATGATACAGCTATTAACAACTGTGGCTGCTAGTACTTGGGTGCAGAAGGTTGGAGCAGGGGTGAAAAGTAGCCTTTCCCCATCTCTTCCATCCCTGCACAGGAGGCTAACATAATTTGGCTAGAGTGAGCAAATACTGAGCCCAGCTTGCATTGGAGATTGCACTAGCCTAAATCTAAGGTGACAGGAACAGGAAGTGTAAAGGTAAGCTCTATATTGTTTTAATGTTGTTGTTTTCTAGACTCAAAGAAGAAAATAAAGAAAGACCAGACATAACATTTCTATGAAGGGGAAAGCAGAATATGCTCCTCATTCCATCTGAGGCTCCATCTTGAGTTGCTGCACAGCCAGAGACATAGGCAAATTTCTTCCATTTAAAGGTGCAGATCCAGAAAATATAATCAAAACTATGTACACCACTAGTTAAACTCTGTTTTGCAAGAAAAACTAAAAAATAATTGCTTTTGCTCCTTTCAGTTTTAAGTGAATTCCTCCCCCAGAGAATTTCTTTTCTAAAAATACTCAAACTATATGTAAATTGTAAAATGTTCACATGCATTCACTCATACACAATTATTTCTCTTGTTTATTTTTTTAGATTACTTTATATGCATATTTATTTACACCATAACTTTTTCCAAGTTAATAATATCCTTGTTTTACAATGGTGTATATATACCGCAACATAGATGGGGAATCAGCCAATTATTTAAATGAAAGAACTATTGAATTAGGAGGATAAACTAAAAACAGATTATCATAATATATAAATTACACAACCACATCAGAGTGCATGAGGTTGACCGCTGTTTAGATTTGTTATTGTGTTCTGAGACTCTCCGTAAAATGCTGATTTCTGCTTGGCTGCTTACCACAATACTTGTATAAAGAACAGAGAGAAGAATAATGTGTATCTCCATGTTCAGAACCCCACATTTACAATTTTGTGATCTCTGTTTGGATATGACACCTGGAGTAGTTCAGATTATGTTACCAGCTAATGAACAGCACAGCAACATGCAGTGATTTGTTGGCTATTCTCCTGACACCTAACAAGTGTATATATACAGACCAGAACAGGGGTTTAACCAGCTCTTTGCCAGACAACATGGACCATATGTCATGAGGAAAGGAAAACTACATAGAAGAAAAAGAAAGTGCTAGTACATGGAGACTGAAGACATCTCAGACCCACCTTTGCAATCTGAAAACATGCGCTTTAAATTAAATGGAAGTTTCATGCCTAAATACCTAAGCATATTGGGTGGTTAGATACTGACATTAATTACACTGGTGTGAATCTGGAGCACCACCCATTTTCTTCACTGAACTTATTCTAGATTTGTACAAGTGTAACTAAGTGTGTTGTGTGTGTGTGTGTGTATTTATTTATTTTTAAAGATAGGCTGTCTAAAGTGTTGTATATAATTCTCCTCTGGTTCCAGCCAGGATCTAGGGATTCAACTGGCACATGCTTGACCAATGAGAAGAGTTACAATCATGATGTGACAAATTTCTTTATGGAAAAAAATTATGACAACACTGTAAAAGTAGACTGGACTTCCTCCAAATCAAGGATTGTTAAGAATACGGCAAGAACAATGGAGTAAGTTTAAGAACAGACCAAAAAAGCAGTGTTTTCAGGAATACTTCTGGTGCCACAAGCAAAGTTAGGTTGCATAGGCTTGTGACAGATTAAAATCTGAAAGTGTATGTATGAGTGTTTCAGCCTTCAGGAGTAAATTAATGAAGTCTTTGTTTAGCAAGATAATATGTTGGATGGGATACAGTATTGAAAGAAGAGGCATCAATGCACTGATTGGTTCAAGGAATAGATAGAGCTTCAGTGGAAAAAAGTTAAGCTTATGGACAGGGATTTTAGAGTGATATTCACAGAAGCCAGAAGAGAGGAAGAAAGAATGTGCACCTATCTGCTTGTTTTAGTTCTGAGAATTTGATGTGATTGGAGGAAATAATGTTCAGCAGTAAAACCAGAAACATAGGTCTAAAAGGGGAGCAGGGGGACAGGGAAGAATGTTAAAAGAAAACATTCATGAAATAGGATTAAAAACCCAGAATGTAATGGAGAGGTCAGGGGAAGTTTTAAGTGTTTTAAGTATCTTGCCTATGTACAAATGCAAGATGTATGTCAAAGAAAACAGGGAGACTAGACGTGCACCATATGAGCACAAAGAATGTTGGCATCGTTGATTTAACTGGAACATAGTAAGGAAGCAAAAATCTGTTATGGATAAATAATATAAGATAATATATATCAAGGAGAACAGATGGGAGGAACTAACTTTAACTGTAGAGGAAGATTTGGGAGTAAGCAGGATACAAGATTATGGAAAATCTATGGATGTGGTGGAACAGCTGTTGTTGGAAACTGAAGACAATACAAATAGAATAGCCCCTCTTTGGAGTTTCCAATCACTCTATCAGGGGGCAGTTAAAACAAATACCCTATCAGAAATTTGTAGAGTAAAATTTGGACTGGATTTCTATATGTATGTTCCTTTTTGTGGAAGACCGGAGCACCTAGAAACACTGTTGAACTTTAGCGTCCCTATCAGCAGTAACAGTCATCACTCACTGGTTTTTCAATTGCTGATTGGGGTCTAGTATATCTGAAATATAAGTACATAAAACTGGTCAGAAAACATTTTCTGTGAAAAATCAAAACCAAAATATTTAGGCTGAAACCCAGTTTTGATATGCCATCAATTTTGATATGCTTTATTCTTCCATTCTCCTCTATAGGTTGGGTTCCCCTGATCAGACTACATCTCCCATGAGGCACCACAGTCTCTTGGTGAGGGGAAGCAGTATGTCATGGGAGTCTTCTGACCACAGATCATCATGGGGATGAAATCTAGCTGGGGAACCTATCTTATAAAGAGAATGGCGATAAGATGCAACCAAACTAAAACTCCCATGAGACATCACCTCACTGTCATTTTGGAATTACAATATTTCCATTTTCAGGAATTCCATTTTTTGACAAAAAATTGGAATTGTCAGTTGAAAACAATCACTTTTCACACAGACTATTCATTTAGTAAACCAACTTTCTATAAATGACCAGCCCAAAGTGTGAGTGATCTCTTTCTTATCTGAAAATAACTATTTCAGTTATTCATTGTAGCTTGATCCTGCACCACTCAAGTCATGGGACTTTTGCCACTGACTTCAATACAAGTAGCATTGATCTGTTTTTTCTGAACAATGATTTTAGTCATGATTTTTTGAGACTTGTTTGCTAAGCATTAGAATAAACCTCTGGATCAGAAGAAGCAACATGGCATAATCAGAGACCTTAGAAATGGCTGTGAAGGTACAGGTATTGGGGTTTAGGGAGATGATTATAGTAATGTGTATGACATAAACCTACTAATAAGGACAATGAGGGCTTAAAGAGAAACCTGAAAAACCAGAAACCTGAAAAGAACCTATACAGAGTGATAGTTTGCTTTACAGTATATATGGCTTTGGTGACTGAGATTCTGCTAAGGAAAGTTTGAAATAATTGTGCATAAGTTAGCTGACCAATAGGGAAACAGTTGCTTCATACAAGTATTTTCAGACTATAAATAACAAGCAACAATTATTATTATTTCATTTGGTCAAACCCGGTTTAGCTAGGGTTAACCAAACTGAGAAAAGAAACAATTAAGATCATTTTTTTCTGATATTCACTCTATGTTCAGATCAGTTATGCTATGGTGTGGTTTTCCTTAAGAAGTGGTGGCAGCCCCATTGTGTGAGACACTTGAGACAGGACTGGATGAAGAACTAGGATTTTATTATGAGAGATGCAGAGCACAACCATTGATGAGTTGCAGGTGTTCAGAATCATTGGTGATTTGGCCTGTAGAAAATAAGCTCTTGAGAACAGTCTTGCTATGGCAGAGAGTGGACTAGATAAACCGAATAGGGCTTTTCATCTCTATCTTCTATGTTTCTCTGGCCCTACAGAGATGGTATGGCCTCATCCTGTTCCTTCAGTTTCTAATGTTCCTAATGTTAGAGTTTAAGATAATGCATGGTATTATGTGGAATTTCTCCCATCATTTTTGGAATTTCTTCCATCATACAAATCTCTTATAAAACCCAATGTTTTTATACAGTGCCAAGGCTTCAGTGCTTATTGGAATGCTGACCACTTTTATTTTTATTCTTGAAATATGCATAATTGTGGTAGATATGTCCTCCTGCCAAGACAAATGACACACACTGTTCTCATCTTTTTTTTTTTTTTTTTCATGAATCCCTATTTAGCAAAGCATTTAAGCACTAAAATTCAGGGTTTTACCTTTTATAGCTTTTAGCTAGTCTGGTTAGACAAAATATCTTCTAAAGGATTTCAGCTGCTAGAGCATTTTCCAAACTTTGAAGATAACAAAACAAAGAAAATACTTTCTATATCTTGAGAATACTGAAACCTTCTAACAGCCTGAAAAATCTTGAGAATACTGAAACCTTCTAGCAGTCTGCTGCACCTCATATTTTCAGGTAACTGGCAGGACCAGTAATCATCTACAGCTTAGTTCACTCTATTAAATATGAATAATAAACATATTGATCATAATGGGTCTCTGAGCTGATAAGGCATTTCTTGTGGATGAAACACACATGGCTTTAATGTACTTAATATAGTCCTCTAAATAATCACTATAAGTTATATTTTAAAATGATGCAGGACAGCAATAGAACTCCAATCTACCCTCCCAAACTGTCTGTAACACACTATGATTGCAGGTAAGAAACTGATTAGGCACAAGACAAAATATATAAATAATTAACAGGAAACCTATCTATGTAGTAACTGCAGTTTGACACTCTGAATTACACTAATTTTAACTTTATTGTCCCATGATAAAATGTGAGTAATGCTTTTAGCTAATTGAAACTGATACTGAAAATGAAATGCACCATTTCTCTAGCAGTGTAACTAATGTAATGCAATATAGTTTCCACAAAGAGAATGAGATCCAACATCTTATTAGAATTTTAAACATATATTTTAAATGGAAACATTCTTTTGAATATGAAAGCAGTTTACTACCTAATTCTGGCAGACAGTGGTGTAATAAATAGCCAGATTTAAAATTAGAGCAAAGTTAAATGCACATTATAGTTTGCCAAGTTTATATTATAACATTTTTTCCTCAAATGTTTATTTGTCAACAAGTTAAATTATTACATCAAATCAATCTCAACCCCTAACTAAAAGTAACCCTACTCTAAGAGAAAGTATTTAGTAGATAATACGGCTAACAGCAATATATTTGCTTCAGATTTACCTAAATTGGCAGAAAACATGAGGATCTTCTTAAATCTAATCCTGGAGGGAATAGTTTAGAGGCCTAAGCAACAGGTTTGGAATACTTACATTCTATGGAACCATAGGGTCAATTCCTGGCAGCACTAATTTTGCCCTTCATCCCTCCAAGTTATGATGGCTGCGTATCACACAGAACTTAAAAGCAAAGGTTGCCTTTGCTTTGCCTAGAGATTGAATATTCCATAGCATTCTTCTAAGATTAGGAGTTGCCGTTCTATTCTTGGCCAAAAATTCCCCTCCTTTTGCAGTGTGCTTGTATAGGCTGCACTTTGCAGGACTGGGTTCATAGTTTGTGAAGCCTATTGGGGCTCCTGGGATGAAAGGTTGTATAGAAATATAATTATACTTAAAATTATGCCTTGTAGCATTAGATTTCTAGCTTTACATAGGAGTTGAAGTCTTTAGAATCCAGTTTACCGCCAACATTCTGTTCATTAGTAATATTAAATTTTAAGTCTAAAGTTTACTGAATTGCATATAGTCTTCTCAATTATGATGTTCATCCATTAGACACTACCTCTTTGAATATATTGTTCATGTCTTAGTCCCAAGAAATGTATAGTATTTATGAATGAGCTTTTTGAGGCCCTATTTGGCTTTTAAAAACTTCTCCAATGTTTTAAAGCATTTTGAGGACCTATTTGGCTTTTAAAAACTTCTCCAATGTAAATGAAAAGTGTCCATAATAATTTGAAAACAATTTCCATAATTTTTAGAATCTATCTGAAATAAGTATGGAAAAAAGGCACAGCATTTATGAAAAATGAATGTTTTGGCAACATCATCTCTATATATTCTTTTTGTCAGTTTTCCATCAGAGATTATAACTTACTGGCACATTTAGCGTCAGGAGTTTTATCAGTCTATGTAGCTGCTATGTCTCCTACTTGTAACTCCAAACACTTAAACAAAATATGAGTGCTGATTCTTCTCCCCCAATAGCGAATTGATTCATTCACTTTTCTTTGTAGTCAAGAGATTAGTTCAAATGGAATTTGAAGAGATGTGAGTAATACTTCCAGCTGTAGGACTTTAAGGGCTGTTCCTCCTTTTGCATTTATTAAACTTCATACAGGCCATCACTTGCATGAGCACTTTGCAATACCTGCACACTTATATTTTAAAATGTAATATCTGAGCATGCAAGCTATAAAATGTACTTCCATGAACTTGCGGGTACTGTATGCAGGCTGAGGCAGCATTGGAAATTTGGCTTTTTGTCTTGTTTGTCATTCATTTTATACTAGTTTTTGATGTGTTTATTCAGTACAGGAGGAATAGAGATTGGACCACTGCTCATGGTAATATCACTGACTTCACGCTTCCCCCCGCCCCACTAAAGATGCCAGTCTGTGGAATATTGTAATAGAGGTACTGGTTGCTTTTTGTTCCATCCACCAGAGTAAATTCTAGATTTACACTGGTGCAATAGAGAGTAGAATCCCAGCCCACTGATTCTAGATGGTGTGTAAATAGCTTTTTCCAATCCTCACCCATACCACCTCTCCCCATCACACACCTTTTATCCCCTAACATGCTGTAAAACAAGCATACTTCTCTTTTCTGGCTTTTATTCATGGCAGTTGTTTAAATATTAGATAATGTTTTGGACATGCACGTGTGCTGGGTGGTGGAATTACATTAAAATCTAGAAATACAATGCTAAAAATAAATTACCCTCATTCCACATATGGTCACAATCAGTGTCCTCAAGCTTTGCCCTCTCTAATGTTACTGTACTTGTTGTAGCATGGAACTTAAAGTGAGATTATAGTATATAAATGTCATGCATTTGATGCTAGTTTTCTATAATCTGTGCTAGCTAACCTGGTGGATAGTTTACTGTAGCTCCCTCTTGATATATCAAACAGATTGTGGAAGGTTTCAAACATTCATGACTTGCTTGGCAACACTCTGAAAAATTACAAGATTTACTAGTTTAATGGTGTACAGACATCTGTCTCCCTACAAAAAAACAACAACAATATTTTACAACATCCAGGATCCATGAGATCACACATTTTTCTGAAAAGTGATGAATTACAGACTACCTTTTTAGGTTGGAGACAGAATGTAAAGGGGGGAATTGGAATCAAATGGTATAAAAGGTAAGAAGTAGAAAATGTTGGTGCTTATTACTTGTAGACAGGCATAGCAGTGGAGTGGGGTCACATAGAAACTCTGAGATCATTTAAAATAAAATTTGAGGGACTTGGTAAGTAGATGTTAGGATTTAGGGGTCAGTTTCAGAGAAGCAAAGAAGAAACCCCTAAAATATTAATTTGAGCCATTTTGGTTGAAAGTCTACTGCAGCTACATATTCATTCACTGGCCCTGAGAAGTGTATGGCTAATTCCTCAGTGATGCCATTCTCAATGCCCCATTCATCTCTTCCTTCTACTCTCATCACTGTTCCCTTCCAAATCTTCCCCCTCTGAGATAAGAATATCAGGTCTCAAAGATACCCTCTCCTCATTCAAATTACTCCAAAAAGCTTGCTTATTTCATAGTCTACAAGTTGTAAACCCATGTGACAATTAAACATGAAACCCAAATTCCCTTTTAATTATCTAAGAAAGAATAAAATAAATTAATAAAAGTAAAACATAAGAGACTAATAACACTGCTCTACAGCCAAAATGCTTCTGAAATAAATGTAGTCAAACTTTACCAATTCTGGGTCACTGAGAACGACAATGATGCTTAAAATTGTTGATTGGCTCTAGTTTTCAAGATATGCTATTGGGTCAGTATATACAACCCTTGACTTGGGAATGGCGGAGGATAAGTGAGTTCTAAAGGGAAGGGATCTCAATTTAAACCAGAAATGACTAAAATACATCTTTGACTGGATCTATGAATAAATCTATGACTGGGTTTGGACAGTACTTGTTTTTTAGGCAAAACAATGAATGATGCAATCTGAAGCTGGTATTGCATCATACATGATATGAATTGCATCATGTTATTCCTAGGTTGATGAAATCATAATGAAGCTTACATCACTCTGCTGAACAAATTGCCCTATATCAGCTCTAGAAATCATAGTGTCGTGCTCTCTTATTTGTCAGTGTTTGATTTTGCAAAGGGACACATTTCTGTTTAGCCAAAGTGAGCAGAGATGTCTCGTACTTGTGTGAACAGTGCAGATAACTTCTGCTATGTTTGTGGTGAAGTGACTTTTGCATCACAAAAGCGCAGTATAACCACTATGGTTAAGAAAGCCTTTATTTTGGCTGCAAAATTGGAGATCAGGACAAGAGGTGGGCCCCACACATATGCTGCAACACTTGTGCAACAAATCTTGGCCAGTGGTTGATCAGGAAAAGGAAATCTATGCCTTTTGCAGTGCCAACGATTTGGAGAGAGCCAACAGATCATACCAGCAATTGTTACTTCTGTATGGTGCCTCCAGTTGAGAAAGGTGTGTCAAAGAAGAAAAAGTGGACTGTGCATTATCCAAACATTCCATCAGCTATACGCCCAGTACCCTACGGAGGAGGACTGCCGGTTCCTGATGCACCAGAATCATTCTCACTTGAGTCAGACAAGGAAGAGGAAGAGGATGAAACTTCTGGTCCTGAACCATCAATATCACAGGACCCACATTTTCTCCCATCCTCCTCCTCTGAACCACACCTCATAACACAAGGTGAACTGAATGACCTTGTCAGGGATTTGGAACTACCCAAGAGTAAGGCAGAGCTGTTGGGCTCCAGACTACAGCAGTGGAATCTCCTGGCAGGTGAGGTTAGGGTTTCCATGTTCCATGACCATCAAAAGGATCTTGTCCCATTCTTCTTCATGGAAGGTGATCTTGTAGCCTGCAACAACATCGATGGTGTGATGGCAGCCCTCAACATCATTCACGATCCAGATGAGTGGAAACTGTTCGTTGATTCATCGAAGACGAGTCTTTAAGCTGTTTTACTGCATAATGGTAATGTTTTGCCATCAATTCTAGTTGGTCATGCAGTTCATATGAAGGAAATCTATGACAACATGAAACAACTTTTGAGGTGCATAAACTATGACCAACATCAGTGGCAGCTTTGTGGCGATTTGAAGGTTGTTGCTCTCTTGCTTGGTCTGCAGACTGGATACACAAAGTACTGCTGTTTTCTCTGTGAATGGGATAGTCGTGCAAGAGATTCCCACTACATCAAGAAAGATTGGCCACTCCGACAGTCATTGGAGCCTGGGAGGAAAAGTCTTCAGCATCCACCACTTGTTGAATCAAGGAAGATTTTGTCACCACCCTTACACATCAAGCTGGGTCTGATGAAGAACTTTGTCAAGGCCATTGACAAAACACAAGCAGCTTTCAAGTACCTCCATGGAAAATTTCCAAGGTTAAGTGAAGCTAAGATAAAGGCAGGTGTCTTTGTTGGTCCTCAGATTCGTGAACTTCTTCGAGATGATGCATTTGACCATGCACTGTGTGGCAAGGAAAAGACAGCATGGGAAGCCTTCCAGTTAGTGGCAATAAATTTTCTCGGAAACAACAAGGCAGACAACTACAGGTTGTTGGTGGAAAACCTCCTCAAGGTATATAAAAGCCTTGGTTGCAACATGTCACTAAAGATACATTTTTTTGCACTCTCATCTAGATTTTTTTCCACCGAACTGCGGAGCAGTGAGCGACGAGCACGGCGAGCGATTTCACCGGGACATTGCAACAATGGTGAAACGCTATCAGGGCAAATGGAGCCCATCAATGCTTGCAGACTATTGCTGGATATTGACAAGAGATGCTCCATTTAATGAACACAAGAGACAAGCCAAGAAGCGCCGAGTAGAAGCTGAATAGGACTAAACTATGTACATAATAGTTTTTTGCCTTTTGTTTCATAATAAATGTTATTTATATAACCCTTTTGCTGATTTTTAAAGTGTTACATAAACAGGACAGGTGAAATATTATCATGTAAAGCAACCATAAACACATGAAAAGACCTAGGTTTACAATTTATGATTAAAACTCTACTATCTACACAATATACATAGACATAAAATGTAAAAACTTAAATATCTTAGAAACAGTAGCCAATCAGTTGTTTTAATTGTCATATTTGAATTCAGCACATCAAAATACATAATAAATAGCATATTTTATCTCTGAAGCAGACGACTTCTCAAAAATTGTAGACCAGTGTAATAATTCATTCTAAATGCCTATGTTTTGGTGTAAAACATTCAAAATACACTCTCCCTCTCCCCTTTTCATCTAGATGTGCAGTTCACATGTCTCCTTTTTCACCTTGCATGCTGTTTGATTCCTCTGGTCTTCGGGAACAGAATTCACTAATCTAATCAGAACTGCTGGAAAGAGACTTTTACATTTTGCAATAAGAATATGGAATGTGCTTTTCTTTTTAATTCCCATACCAAGGGAATCAATTACCTGCAGTTTTTAGAACAGTGTGAAAAGCTTATCTGTTTTTCTTGGCATTAAAACCCTGCTGCAAGATTTTTAATGGGTTTTGATGTTTTCTTGTCATCTTTTTTGTTATTTTTACATGTTTTATAGGCTTCTGTCAGTGGATATTCTCATTGCTATTATGGCATAAACAACAAAATCAGTTGTACTGAATGAAGTCATGAGTATAAAAACATTTTAAATATCTATGAATTTCTATTAACTGTACACAAAGTTGTGCAAGCTTTGAAAGACCCAGTTATTTGTATAGTACACCTCTACCTCGATATAATGCTGTCCTCGGGAGCCAAAAAATCTTACCGCGTTATAGGTGAAACTGAATTATATTGAACTTGTTTTGATCCACCGGAGTGTGCAGCCCTGCCCCCTCGGAGCACTGCTTTACCGCGTTATAGCCAAATTCGTGTTATATTGGATCACTTTATATCGGGGTAGAGGTGTAGTTATTCTGTGCTATTTACAAATAGGCTAAAAAGATAAGGTAATTTGTCCAAAACTGTACTTTTCATCACATTATATATCAAAATTCAGATAGTAATATTAATACTCATATTTACCACTAGAATTTTGCAGACCGCAGACTATCAAGACTGCGAACAAGGAAAGAACCAAATCTCTTCTCAAAATGAGAAAAGAGTAGAGCTATCAGGTCAAAAAAAGAACCACAGTGTGTCTTTCAAACAATAAACTGATATGCACACACAATATGCAATGATCATTTTTGTCTACAATGGAAATGAAATCACTTGTTGAACGCAATTCATTAAAGACAATACAGTACTACTAAATATGTATTTTTTCAGAAAATGTGAAAGAAAATGTCATATCCACTTAATGTGTGCAATGTAGTTGTAGCATGTAGTTATAGCTGATAAAAGACCATGTGGGGCATTAGTTCAAAAGTATATCAGAAAATGCTTAGGTAGCACCAGCAACAGGTTGCCTTTGGAGGTTCATCTATTTAAATTCAGATTTGTTGCAGCCCTGCTTGGCTTGTGAGATCTGACAAGATCATAATGTGAGGTAGCTGCCAGCCACTGTAGTTTTTTGTTCACCATCTATGTGGATTCAGTTTCCATCAGCGAAATGTATGTTATGTACATGATTATGATTTAGCAAACTCCTTACAGATACACCATTCAACTTAGAAGACATTTGAGATCATGCTTTACTAATATTAGCTCATTTCCTATTTTTTTTCTGAAAACTCAAAAACAAGAGTGTTCTTTTCTGAATGCTAAAGAAATTCAGAGGGCCAGATTGCCCATAGGGAAGGTGTCGTGTGCAAGCCCACTACCAGCATCCCCACGTGCAGATGAGATTATGCCTCCTGAGGTTCTCCCTGAACTTGCCCTGGGGTGACGTAGCATGGGTAAATGCCTATGGCATCCAGCAAATTTATTAGCAGAAAAATCAGGCAACACACAAATTGTTATTTATGCCTATTAAGTTCATGCTTGTGTATGCTGCTTGAAATGAATATTTTGCCTAATAATAAAAATGCTTTCAGTTGGTCCATCGATAATACAGTTGAAGAGGGTATATAAGTTCTACAAGAAACTACAAAAATGTGCCCTTGGTTGCATGCATATGCATGCACACAAATAGATGCTCACACAAATTGAGTTAAATGCACACAGCTTCCAATGTGAAAGGCAACTCAGATTGTTTTGAACAAGTGGAAACAGGTGCACACCCTGCCTTCAAAGACAGGACCATAAACATTCAGCTAAGAAACACAAGAAAGAGAAATGACCTTCTTTTTCAAGCTCCATTTGAGCCAAATTCATACAGTGGTGTAAGGTTCATTTTGAAAACAGGAAGGAGATGCGGTAGTTTATAGGTCATGGCATTTTCTGTTAGGTAGAGTAGCTAATGGCAACTGAAATCAAATGTATCTTATGGATGTTGGTTTGCTTGATTCATTTGGGTCCCTGAACTTCTCCCCCATGGTCAGCTCTGCTTTATAGTACAAAAGTGCTAACATGGTAGATTTATATCTTCATCTTTGGCCCAGTTTATATATTTAATTTCAGTTTTTCAAATGTTTTGGGATGGCATGGGGTAGGGTTAGTGTTTCTGTCTAAGGAAGTTGAGCTCTTCCAGGAAATACGTGGAAAAGTTTACTGTTCCAGGTTAAGAAAAGCTGTTTAAAAAAATCTTTCCTCAGCCTGCAACGGATGTAGCAGGAAAATGAGATGGCAACAATCTCTCTGTGTCAGCAAAGGAGGTTATAGTACAAGAACATATTCGCATATCTTATGTTATTTCTAGTGGGTTTGTTTGTTTTTTGTTTTGGGTTTGGATGGATTTTTAGTCCCTCCACCCCCCATGAGGATGTGCACAAGCCTGCTTAAAATCCATGGTGACATTAATGATGAATTGTATTGCCCACTGTGCTGTACTTTGAACACTAATCAGTCTTTGTTTCCTTATATCATGTACCATATATATACACTATGACTTGGCTGGGATGAGAAAATGTAACTGGCAACAATTACTCTGATTGTTCTTATAATGATCAAACAGTAACACAGTTTGACAGAAGTTTTATAAACCATAGTGTTGTAGAACAAAACTAGCAAAAACTGGATTGAGTGAGGAAGGTGTGCAGGTTTTTTTTTTTTTTTTAGTTAATCAAAAGCACGTGAAACTGCCCATCTGTTTAGTTGTACTTTTCAGAGTATGAAGGCAAATCAATATTTTGGACATTTGTAGAGTCAATTTGAAGGACATTAAGTGAAGCTTATCTGAAGGTTAAGAAGCAAAATATATCAACCATTCTCAAATTCACACTGAGAATAAAGTTATGTATAAATTCCACTGGTCTATTGTTCTATTAGGTGGAGAAAAATTTGTCAGCCAAAGTTTACTTTACAATTTCTCCTGTAATATCTATAAGACATCATCACTTAAATGTCTGCAACACTTGGGGGAGGGATAGCTCAGTGGTTTGAGCATTGGCCTGCTAAACCCAGGGTTGTGAGTTCAATCCTTGAGGGGGCCACTTAGGGATCTGGGGCAAAATCAGTACTTGGTCCTGCTAGTGAAGGCAGGGGGCTGGACTCGATGACCTTTCAAGGTCCCTTCCAGTTCTAGGAGATGGGATATCTCCATTAATTTATTTATTTATTTATTTAACATATTATATGTCAACAGGCATAAGTTACAACACTATGAGAAAGTTTAGGAGCTACGGCACCAGATGGAGAAATAGATTAATAGGAAAATGCTGCACTTGAAGAAAAGGTGACTTCAAATATGGATTTGTTCAACATGGAAAATGAACATGAGGGTTCCTCAGCCTGGTCCCCAATAAGTATTTGTCCACATCATAAAACCATCACAGAGCCAGATATCCGTTAAATGAGAGACAAGAACGATATGCATTTGCACATCTACTTTTGTGCACATACTTGTCATTTGCAAATGGGTATTTAGTTACGTTTTTAAATGCATACAGTAAATACACGTTGAGCTGTAATCCATCTGCCTGATATGTAGTACAGGTGTTGGTTCTTGCACATAGTCACAATCAGTATCATTGTGGGTAACCAACATATGAAATATCTTAACTGTATGAGCAATAACAACCAAACAAAATTGCTAATCACAATGTCATAAATTGTAATACCATGAAGGTCAAATAAAAGTGCAGGAGGTCAGCTTTGAAAACAGAAATTATACTGAAATTACACTTTAAAATGTGTAGAAAATTGATTTTTCAATACATTCACTGTGGGTAGTCAGTTCCTTATAGAGCACAAGGCCTCCCCTTTAAAGTTAAGAGCTTGATAGCTACAGCATCTGATTGGAATAATTCACAGATTCTGATGTTCAGAAATAGAGGCCCAAAGTTCAAACACATCTGTTGCATGTGCACTTAGGTGCCTACTTTCACATACTCTTATCACAGTTGTGCACATGCCTTATGTATTTGTACAAGCCGTGTTTAGGTATATTTGAATACTTCAGATCCGATTCTCCTCCTGCATTAATTTAACACTTGAATCATGCACACACAAATTAGAGTGCAGAATGGAGGAAATGTGATACAAGAGAATAATTCTGCCAGTGTACATTTTTTGAATGACTCTATCTAGAAACAAACTACATGGAAATTATTTAGTAGAATTTAAGTAAAAGTGGAATATAACTTGTCATCTTATTTCTCTAGCACTATTTATGCTTTTTAGAAAAAATAATTATTAATATATCTATTGAAAGTTGATGATGGAATAATGATGACAGGGAATGGATGAGGAACACTTGACCATTAAATGTGCTCATCCTGAAAATCAACATTTTGTAGCTTGCAGACTGAAACTTACCTGAATATTGTTGCCTTTCTTGAATTGCTATGCAGACACCAGAAGTAGGAGGTTTTGACATAATTTTACCTCAATACACTTACTTTACAATTGCACAAATTGAAAGATACTCATGTACAAACCAATATCAATTTTAAGACTCTTGTTTGTTGCCAGCAAACAGCACACTCTGTAAAAAAAGATACATGGAAACTAAACAAGAAATGCTAAAGTTCAGATGAACTTTTGGGAGAAACCTCAGTATTGTCAACTCTTATGATTTTGTCATAAGTCTCATGATGATGATGATTTTTCTTAAAGCTCCAGCTCCTGGAGTCAAGTGGATATGTGATGATTGCAGCCTTCATTCTTAAAGAAAAAGTGTTTCTAGGCTATGGAGAAAGCTTCAAAATGTGTCCCCAATGCACCCTAAAGGCCCCCAAAGCAGAAGGCAAATAAAAAGAACATCAAATATATTATTTTTACATAATCTCATGATTTTGGGGGAGCCTGACTCATGATTTTTGAACATTTGAGGTTGGCAATACTGCAAACTCAATCTGAACCCAAATGTTTGTTTGCCTTGCCTCAAAGATATAAAATGACCTATTGGGAGTAGATTTCCCTGCTGGGAGAGGCAAATTTTACCTGCCAGTGATTTGAGGCAGACGTAGATTTAGATGGCCTGACTTAAGTATGATGCAAGGGAAAGACTTTTCAGATTTTTATGGCTGGAATTCTGCTGAGTGCATCTGCTCCATATTATTAATTCAAAATCTCATTCATCAAAAAAAAAAAAAAAAAAAAAAAAAAAAGGCTGGAGCTTCTTTATTATGCAAAGGTGGCCTTCAGGACTATTTTCCTTGCCAGTATTTGAAAGTTGGGGTGATAGATGGACTATACTACAAATAATAAAACCAAAATCAAATTTAAAGGTAATTGTAAAAAAGAAGACAAAGAAGGAGAGGGAAGGAACAGAAAAGAGAGAGATCAAGTGGGAAATTGCAGATGTGTAAACCAGTATCCTAAGGTTTGCATTAGTAGGGAGCCAGGACTATTACACCGAAGCCTGTCTCACAGAAGCAGAATGTAAGAAGTTAAGGAGGGATCTTTTTTCAGAGCAACCACTGCAAGCTGCCTCCCCACCTTTGTTTGTAAAGAGGTGGATCCATTTATGATTGTTAATGATTTTATAATTAATCGTTCTTTTCTGCATTTCTATACACAAGAGAATGTGTGTTGTGATGGATCCTGTAGATGCCCCTCCAAGAGGCTCTGATGGGTTTACAAAAACATTAAGGTTGCAAAGTCAAGCATTCAAAAGATAGGAAATGACAGAATGATGGCCTATAGCCAGTTTAACTGGCCTCATGAAGATCCCCGCCCTCCTTTCTCAGGTAGCATATGACTACTATAGAACTCCTTATGCTAACCCATGTCCCAGTACTGGTGCAGCAACTATGGATGGAAGGAAGAGGGGATGGCTAAAACATCCCTACAGTACAGCAGTTCACAACTACTGAGAGTAACAGAGCATCTGTGCTGTCATTTACTATATTTAGCCCTTCTTAACAAGTTTGTTCTCTCTGTTCCCATGTCCCCTTCCTCTTGCATTACAGTACAGTCATATGCTTTAAGTTTTGAAGAAACCTCAGCCATGTACATCTGATCATGGAAAAGTTCCAAAACAGCAGTGCTGAGATATTCTTGGATGTTTTCCCACAACACCTGAAATTCTAAGAAAGAAAATAACTTATATTTGGCATAAGATGTGAAGTACAAGGCCATTTTACTGAGTATTAGGTTCTGATGATAATGATGTTGGTAGAAATAGATCAGAGGTCACATGTTTCATTGGGGAGCATACAAGATGCATTATAGATTACTTCATTTAGAATGTAAAGATCCTCTCCCCACAAACAAACTCAGCAATATTTCAAAGACAACTTTGGTCACTGTCTGATTTATTTTCAGACAAAGCACGGATTCAGTCCTGATTCAATCTTTAATTTAAATCATTTGATGTAATCTGTCCAGGAGTACAGCCAATAGAGAAGTATGGTGACACAAGGCAACAGAACAACACCTCTCTGGGGGTACCACGGTAGTTCCAAATAAAAACACTTCAGATTTGGGATTCAGTTTTCCATTGAAAAAATCAAAATTTTCTATAGAAAATAGACACTTTTAGGAAATAATTTAATGTAGTTGAAATTGCAATTTTCTGTCAAACAGTTTCAATCAAAAACATTTTTATCCAGCCCTAAGTATTACCCTCAGCTGAGTAGTAGCCAAAGTTAGGGCCTTGAAGGCCAGCTTCATGCTTGAAGAGAAATCAGTGATATGGAGTCTGAGTATATTCTTAGTCCAACTTGTTTTATTTACTCATATACTCCAGTCCTAGAAGAGAGGTGGTCACAGTTAAAGTTATTTAGAGTTGTGTGCTTACCTCTCATTTGTGCCTTTGACAAACTTGACTTTAGCCTCTTTCGGTCTTAATTTTCCTCATCTATGAAATGGGAAGAATAATATTTATCTGCCTTCCAGGATTGTTGTGAGGCATAACTAATAAAATCAGAGAGGTGGGAAGAGAGCACAGGAGGAGTTCTAGTTTCACAGGCTAACGTTCAATCCAAAAGACACTGTTGACTCTAGGGGACATACGCACACACTGGCTCAGAGCTCTCTCTATACACCACCTTTCGGAGGGCAGGGGACATTTGTTATTCAGGAAGCACATTCATACAAAGCAATGAGGACTTTTCCATTAAATGAGTTTTCAATATCAGCAGAAACTCTGAGGGGCGAGGGGTGGAGAGGAGGATATGGTACTTCAGTGTAGAGCCCAGGCTGTGGCTAATATCTTTGTGATTCCCCTCATAAAATAACGTGGACCCAGTCTACTTAGCTCATCCTTGACTGAATGATCTTGAGAGAAATGCAGCCCTAAGGAATATCTATCTTTATAAAGCTATGCTTGCATGAGGCAGGTAAGAAGAGTCAAGTAGATGGACTTGTGGCACTGAGCTTTTGCATGGCCTGAGACATCATAATTGGAAGGAAAGTCCATGAGTTAAAATGCATGGAGTTCCTTGCTCCCTACATGGGAAAGCTCACACAGGGGAGAATCTGACCCTAAGGCTAATACTGCAATCAAAAACCCACAGCACATGTCTCAGAGCCTGAGTCAACTGACTTAGGCTCAAGGGGATCTAGCTGAGGGGCTATAAAATTGCAGTGTAGACCTCTGGGCTTGGGCTGGAGTCCAGGGCTCCCCCATCACCGGTCTCAGAGCCTGGCTCCAGCCCAAGCCTGAAAGTGTACACTGGAATTTTATAACTCCACAGCTTGGGCCCCCTGAGCCCAAGTCAGCTGACCCAGGCAAGCCCAGGCTAGGCTGTGGCTCTTTTATTGCAGTGTAGTCATACTCTGAGTCAGCCTTAAAGAATAAGGTGAATTTATATGTAGTTTATTAAAATTTATTTATTGCAATTAAAAGACTACAGTTGTAGAAAAGGTATTGAGGTAAGGACTGGAGCTCAAATCCTCAAAGGTATTTAGGTGCCTAATTCCCATGGGAATACATAGTCTCTGCACCTGAGACACTATGTAAAAGCAGCTCTAATTAAAAATATATTCTATATTTGTTTAATCTGTTTTAGAATTGTGATCATCACATACTGTGACATTCAGATCAATTATTCTGCTAACATTTTTTAACTTAGTCAGGAAGACACTTGAAAATATGGGAACTAATGGGATTGGAATGATAGCAACTCTGTGCATTGAATTGAAATGGTATTTTACAGACTTCTAAACATGTGCCTCTTAAGTGCCTAAGACAGAGAACACCTGATATGGACACTCAGATTAGTGTATTTTTGAACACTTCAAATCAGAAGGGTCCTTCAGTGCTAATTAACACAATTTGACAATTATATATATAAGCACTTTCATAAGTACTTGCTAACAGTGTCAAAAAAGTGTTACAGTCCATCACTTCTTATTGCACATGCCAAAATATTAGCATGACACTTGAACAGCCCTGCAATCTGCTTGGACAAACTATTAAAATATAAAAGAAACAACCTGAGGGAGATTTCATAAAAGCACATGGAATGACTGGTGTTCCCTTGTGTTTATTTGGTTTACTTTTAATAACACAGCATATAAATAATTCAGAATTTTAACCCAGCTGCTCGGATTTCATATCCAGCTACAGTAGCAATTCAGTTTTTTCCCTTTTTGTTAAGCAAATATTGTAAGTATACATTCTGAGTTTATATTTCTTCTTCTTTCAGTAATTCTTCATTAATGCTTCAAATTATAAATACAAATTAGGCTGCTATCACTACTTAGTATTTACAGTCATGATTTAAAGTCTTTGTTCTACTCTCAGAAACGGCTGTAAAAACATGGGGGCGCTCTGGGCTTATTCAGCTCATATAATCTTAGCTCATGTTTAGAGGTAAAAAGATATTTTTTTCTGCCAGCCTCTTGAAGTGCCCCTGGGATCTGATGATGAGGCGGTGTTCTTTCCTAATCATGCATCAGTATCAATAAACTTGACTCAGCTAAGAGTTGTTATAGGTGTAGTTATGGTGAAACTGAGATATCATCCAAGTTATACTCCAACTGCACCTTAATTACCTTTATTATATTGTCAGTTGAATCAGGTTTATTGCGATGATGCATTAGCAAGAAAGAAGACAGCTTCCAGATTGAGTTTGAAGGACTGTTGAGGTAAAGAAAAGTTTTGTGTTGTTTTAAACTGAGAAGTTGAATATGGTAGCATAGACAGCAACATGTGAAAAGCTATAGTGCCATTTTGTAGTCACTTCCAGAATTAAACCACACTTTGAGCAAAAGATAATTCACTTGTCCTATGCAGCATATATGCTCTCTATGCTTACATAGTTGGGTTCATGTTTCTTTTTACTACCATATGTTGTGAATATGCATATTAAAGGAATCCTGTAGGTGTGAACATGAGTCCTGGTAAGAAGCTAAGATGGAGGTACAAATCAAACCTGAATCAAGTGTATGCTTCACATTTCCAAATTATACACACCAAGCAACCTTTCTCTAAAAGCCTTTCCCACCTCAGAGCAAAATTCCTCTATTTTGGAAAAGACACTTTAAGTCCATGTTGTCAATTATGACATTGAAAATCTTAAAATCTATTTCCTGGTTAGACAATAATACTGCTACAAAGATATGTGTGTCACCATGACAGAAAAAAAAAACTTCATTCTAATATGCTGCCAGCACTGAGTGGCCAGAGAACAAAGTGCTGAGTCAAAACATCCATCTGGCCTCTCCTATGTGGTAGCACTTGACAAGTTTAGCTTTCTTTGGAGTATGTTGTCATGATTCTGAACTTTTAAATGGAAGAAGTTAACCTACCTGGATTTGCTAGCGGACAGGTTTGTTCAGGAATTCAAGATAAAACCTTTTACAGAATAACAGAAATGTTCTGTTTTTTTCTCTCATGGAGAATTACATTTGTTCTTTCTTTGCTTTTAAACTAAAAATAATGTAGATTGAAACTACATGTTTTGCTCTGTATGCATAGAAAACAAAGATTTTGTTACATTTTCATCTGGATGAAGTTTTCTCTTACATGAGAAACCCCAAAATGGGCAAAAGTATAATAAAACCTTAGAAATGTAGGGCTGGAGGGGACCTTGAGAGGTCATCTAGTCCAACAACATGATTGAGGAAGAACCGAGTATACTTTGAACATCCCTGACTGGTGGTCGTCTAACTTCTTAAAAGCCTCCATTGACAGGAATTCCACAGTCTCTCCTGGAAGCTTATTCTGGTGCTTAGCTATTCTTAATAGTCAGAAAATTTCCCCTAATATCTGTCTGAAATCTCCCTTGCTGCAGATTAAACTGGTTACTTCTTCTCCTACCTTCAGTGGACATGGAGAACAGTTGATCACCCTCCTCTTTATAACAGTCCTTAACATATTTAGAAACTCTTATCAGGTCTCTTCCCCCGCCCCTGCAGTCTTCTTTTCTCAAGACTCAACATACCTATATATATCTATATTTATCCTTTGCTCAAAGGTCAGGTTTTAAAAACCTTTCATAATTGTTGTTATGCTCCTCTGGACTTTTTTCAATGTGTCCACATCTTTCTTAAAGTGTGATGCCCAGAATTGGACCCAGTATTCCAGGTGAGGTGTCATCAGTGCTGAGTAGAGCAGGACAACTACCTCCTGTGTCTTACATGCAACACTTCTGTTAATACACCCCAGAATACTATTTGCCTTTTTTGCAACTGCATCACATTGCTGACTCATATTCAGTTTGTGATCTACTACAACCCCCAGTTCCTTTTTTGCAGTACTACTGCCTATCCAGTTATTCCCCATTCTGTAGTTGAGCAAAGTATTGTACTTTGCACTTGTCTTCAATTAATTGTATCTAATTGATTTCAGATCAATTCTCCAATTTGTCAAGAACATTTTTCATTCTAATCCTGCCTTCCAAAGTGCTTTCAACCCCTCCCAGCTTGGTGTCATCTGCATGTTTTATAAGCACACTCTCCATTCCATTATCCAAGTAATTAATGAAAGTATTGAACGGTATCGAACCCAAGAAAAGAGATGTGGATGCTGTTCTGAGCTCCAGCTGTCTTTCTGATTTCCCCCATTTATTCACTCTGTCCCTCTCTCTCTTTGGAACTTGAAGGTGACCAGGGTCAGCACTACTGACTGAAAACTAATTAAAGCCCCAGAGTAAGCAATAAGATATTCTCATTCCTCACTTGTTTAAGCCTTAATATCAAACTGTGCCCTTTACCTAGAACTATAGATCAGCCAATAGCAACTTGAAAATGGGCCCAATTTTGCTCAAATGGACTCATGGACCTGTGCAAACTCTCCAGGCTGGGTTGAGTTTTAAACTGAAACAACACTTGAAGCCAGGTGAGGGTTTTTTGGGACATTAACAGATGCTAATGATCGCTCATTCTGTTAACAGTGTTATCATTTAAGTGATTATTTGTGTGATGTTGAGGCCTGGATGACAGAAGTTTTTATGAAGTTAAAAATACATAACAATAAACAAAGAAAAGAATAACATGCTGTCAAATGATGTACCGCAGTTACTGAATATAGTAATAATTATTTATAGTGATTTTCTGGGGGGGTGTTTCTCCATTTGTATACAGAGTGTGCTAATCACTTTAGGGGCACCCCTACTTTAGTAGCATATCCAGAAACATTATTGAACAATTTCCACTTGCTTATACATGTGGAGACAAAGAATCAAGGTTAGGGTGACCAGATGTCCCGTTTTTAAAGGGACAATCCCGTATTTAAGCCCTCCTTCAGGTGTCCCAACTTTTTCTTAAAATCGGACAAATTGTTCCATATTTTCTGTCTCCCCACCGTCAGTACTGGCAGGTCCTGCTGTGTGCCGGATCCCTGCTCGCCAGCTGGCTTCCCACCAGTGGTGAGTGGGGGGTCCAGTGGCTGACGATGGTGGTGGGTGTGCAAGGCTGGTGGCAGAGTAAAGCTGCAGCATGCAGGGCCGACTGCTCCCCTTGCTGGTCCATCAATGCAACCCCCGCTGCAGGCCGGCTCTTGGCCAGCAGGGCCCTGTCCCCCATCCCATTTCTGGTTGGCACTGGCTGCACGCTGTGAGCTGCAGTGGCTGGTGAGTGTGGGCAGGCGCCAGGCAGTGGCCAGTTATGTGTTGCCTCTGGCGCCCACCCATCGTCCCTTTGCATGTTCTCCCTCTCATTGTCCTCTCCTTGCTTTGCCCCCTTCATCTCCCACCCCACCCTGCTGTTCCTCCATATCCCCCCCTGCTGGGCACAGCCCACTCCCAGTGCTGTGTGGAGAACCAGCCCCTGGTTGAAATGCTCAGCTCACCAGCAGCCTGGCTGGCAGGCTCCTTCCTTCCCTCACTGCCTCTGGCTGGGCCCCGGGAAAGCCCAAGACTCTCTGGCCCAGGGCGTTGGCCAGGAGGAACCGAACCCTGCATGTGCCAAAGTCCCGCACAGCGCTGGCATGGGGAAGCTTCTCCACCCCTCAGCTAAGCTCTGGAGTGGCGGGGGAATGGGGGAATGTGATTTCCAGCCTGTTCGCGCCCTGATCCTGCAGGTTCCACAGCAGCCCCCTGGACAGGGCCTTAGCACTAAGGTCCCTTAGGCACCCGTCCCTGCTGAGCCACCTCTCTGGCCGGGTTCGCTGAAGCTCCTGCAGTCAGGTTCTCTGGGTCCTGATGCACAGTTCATCTTTAGGGCTTAACCTCTTCCTGCCCGTGCTGTAGTCGGGGGGACAGGAGACGGCTGGGTTATGTTGGTGGCCAGCAGCAGCCTGGAGATATTAGTTGCCTTTCGACACTGTGCAGGTAGAAAGGGACAAGCTGCTTCCAGCCACAGGGAAGCAGGGGAGGGGGATGGAGGGGTGGGAAGGGATGAGCTCTGCAAAGACAAAGGCCAGGTCATCTCTTCCCCCCTCCACACTCCTGTGTCTGGAAGCAGCTCCCGTCCCTTCCGTCCCACACAGTGCCAAAAGGCTGCTGCTGGCCACATTCTGGTGTGAACCCTGACAGAAATCTGGGGAGGGGGGCATGTGACCCTGCATGCCCTCCCCCACCATGAGTTGCCTTGGGAAGATGTGGCACCAGGAGAGACAGGTATGTCCCGGGGCCCAGCCAGGCATGGAAGGCAGAGAGCATAGTACAGGGAGGGTCAGGATGGTCAGTTACCTACCCTGTGTGAGAGAGGTGTATGGGAGTTTGTTACCTTTCCTCGTGTTAACCTTAAAGATAAGAAGATAAATAAAAAGAATCCAACTATGCAGTGTTTCTTTTTAACAAGGTCTCAATCAACTTGATGTTAATTTGAACGTTTGTTCTGCATAGTTCTGATTGACTGCCATTAAACTCGCTTGAATATGAGTAATTTTACCAGGTGTCCCGTATCTAGCATAGGGGAATGTGGTAACCCTAATCAAGGTGGTCCTATATGCCAATAGTTGCATCATCTTGACCATCTATGTCTATTCTTGCTGGATGTAAAATCCTTGCTAAGTGGCTTTGAACCTTAAACAATGGGAAGACAGAATAACACCATCCAACCAAAGCCAAAATACACACACCCATAGTAAATAGATAAGATAGTAACAATCTCTACCTCTTTATCCTTCTTGCTCCCCACAAAAAAATCCTCAGTCTTAAAAGCAGATGGAGATAAAATAACGATGCCTTCACTGACAAAAGCAATTACTTCAAGATGGACCACATTGGTTGATAAAAGAGATGTACTGGATATATACTATGAATTATGTTCCTCACTAATCCAGAACCTTAGAGCATTATGTTGTAATCACCAGCCAGTTCTGGGAAAAATTTTGGAAACCTGCTTTGTTAAAGAAGTAGACAAAACATTGTAAGTTAACATTACCAAACCTCTAATTTAACCCTTTGAAATTGGTGGCCCTATAGGCCCAGAGATCAAGCCACAAGAGTGGACTAGTTTTACACAAATGTAACTCCAACTGATGCATTTACACTGGGGCAAAATTGGCATAGGGGAGTGAAGAAAAATATGAAGTATACTGGAGCACTCTGCACTTTGGCTAGTGGTCTGAAAAATGCTGGGATTCTAAGGGTTAATATTTTGTAAGCTACTTTTAATTGGAAATAAAAGTTGTGTAAAAGGGTTTTTTTATTACATTAATCTGTAGATTAATGTTTCCTGTGTTTTAATGACACGTTCCCCAGCAGCAGATGAGTGGTATAAAAATGTTTAATTAAAGTCAGTCATAGCCTGTTGGCAAGCAATGACCTTATCTTCAACTTAGCAAACTGGATAAAGAACGTTCAGTGTTTTCTTTCTTTATTTTTAACAGAAGTTTTAGGCAGCAATTGAAAAGGCATCAAATATTTTTAATGTATCCTGCTGACTGTTGACCACAGTAATGATACAATAGTGCTTGTTTTTGTTATGCAAATAACTTTGTTTCTTTGCTAGAATTTACCAAATGGAAAATAGAAGACGTAAGGTTCAGCAGATTTCCTGATGCAACTTCCATTTGGTTAACTCTTCCTAAAAACAGAGTGTTAGTTAGTTTAGGAAAATTTTAATGTAATTGCTGCACTAAAACAAGGCCTATAGCCACCACTATTTCCCGTGGCATTTATTATCTTAGGCACTTATTCCATGAATTATGCAGGGGATATGGCATGTTTGGACATATCAACTTGACGCTTGTGTGATTTCATGTATCTCTATGGTACCCTGGAAGTTCCTCCCCCCAGCCATTAACAATGTATTGTACCTGCATTCTCCTGTTTCCTATGAAAAATTTCCTCTCATTCCTCTCTCCCACACACAAGAAAGAAAGAAAGAAAGAAAGAAAGAAAGAAAGAAAGAAAGAAAGAAAGGAAACGTGTGAAGCATTAAATGCTGATGCACTTAAATAAGAGGGTTGGCTAGCTGCACCAAGGGCCGGCTGCAACTCTGAAAAGTACTTGCGTGTGTGTGTATATCTATCTATCTATCTAGGTTATATCTGGGACATGCCAATTATTTTTCTTCTGGTTTTATTTAAGCTTTTAAAATGGGGTCCACTCTCTTACTACTGCCAAAGTAAAATAAACCAAGAGTTTCTTTCAGTACATCTTTCAATCTTTATCAGCTCAATAAATGTACATGAGAAAACCAACGAGTAACTATTGGTGTTCTTTAGCTGAGAGAATGAAACAGAACCAGACATTTTTTAGGTTTATGAGAACATGTAAAATTCTCATTTCCTGTAAAAGTTCCTAGCAGTAACTGGAAGATCAAAATGTCCTATTTAGGATACAGGGTTAGTCACAAAATATGATACACACAGTGCGTTTTGGAACTATCATCTGCTTAGTATTAATGTTACCAGATTGGAAAGAATGGCACATACCGTGCAACCTCATTGAATGTAGCAATAATAATGAAAAAATGGAGGGAGGAAAAAGGTAGGGACTGCTGTAGCCAATCTCCTGACTAGAGTACACCCTGTGGTCTGAATGATAATCTCCAGCTACCCTGAAACTGAGTTGGCCTTGCCACCTACCAAGATCTGGCTCACTGGCTAAGAGCATACATAACACAACACTACCTTTATAAAGGAGACTAGAATAAAATCGGGGCAACCCCTGGCAGTATCTACTGTTGATTTGCATTGTCCTGACGTATCAAAATCCCTAAATTTCCAGTTACTAAATTGAGAGACGAGACCTAGTAAGATTTGTTTACTTGCCAATTGGCTTGAAATGTGTCTCTGTAAGAAATATCCTGCAGACACTCAAAGTTGCAGTTGTAGATTTCAATAAATAGAACTTACTGAGCTGCAATATCAACTCCTCAGTACACAGAAACATACTAAATATAGTCATAATCATTAAGGCTTGTTGAAAGCTGTTTTTGATGGAAAATTGGATATTTTGTGTGTGAAAACTATCTGCTTTCCATGGAAAGTTTGACTTTACATCAGAAAAACCCAAAAATTAAAAAAAAAATTGAAACTGTCTCCATAGTGCCTCCTCGGAGTTGTCATTCGGTTCTCTCTAGCCCCCATTCTCCTCTATGGGACAGGTTTCCAGCCACACTATATCTTCCTTGATGCAGCTTGGCACCAAGAGGAGAGACAGTGATTCATCATGGGAGATGTAGTTTAGCCAGGGAATTTGACCCATAGAGGAGGAGAATGACCGCACCACACCTTTAAGCGTTGGGGGGGAGGAGGGGGCGAGGGAAGGGGGGAATTTGGCAGAATTCGGAATGAAGGAAACAGTGCTTTATGGCTGGGTGTGGGGTCAGGGGAGAGGAAAACTGCTGCAAAAGGGGACAAGGTCCAGCCTGACAATGCTGACTCATCCCCTGGGAATTGGATGAGCAGAAGGGTTTAAAAGGTGCAGCCCTGTGAGTGAAGACCCCTTTTACATGGAGCAGGCTGAGGCATCACCCACCCTCCCTCTCCTTTAGGTGGTCAAGACCTGCTGTGGGTATTGCACTAGCCGTTCCTTTTAGCAGGGCAGGAATGAATTTTTCTCACACCACCAGATTGGCCTAGATGAAGTTAAGGTGTTTTTGCCTTCCCCACAGGAGGTTCAGGAAAGGCTCTGTTCATGCATGGCATGAAGGGCGGTAGGCTGTATGTCACAACTCATTATTTAAGTGTAGGGTGGATGTCCAATGCAGGTACTCCATAGGAAAGGTACTGGTATACAGAGACCAGCTAAATGGATTGGAAACAGACTTAAAAAGGTGTTCATTAAAGGAACAGAACGGGGGTGGGGGCTCCTATGATTGGTATGGCAGGGAGCCAACCCTCCCCCCCATTCTTATAGCCCACTTTAATCCTTCTATGAGGTGGGGGATGCTAAGGTCCCAGAAATAGATTGGCCGGGGGGACCTGGATGGAAAAAGAAGGGGGAGCTGGCAGAATCCCCCTGGGTAATTTTGGAATAAACATGGAGTTACCTGCACTGTACACTTTTATCTGCTGGGTAGTCCCAGACATCTAATAATAAAGTTGCAGCCTTATTAAATCCATATCAAATGTCTCCTGTCATTCTTTTGGGATAGCCGGACAATGAGGGCATGAAGCACCTGAACTCCCATGTAGCTCAGTAGTATTTCTGAATCAAAATTTTGTCTGAAAATGTTCAGGTTTAGATTTATAATGAAGTGGAAATTTTAGATGGGAAATTTAGATTAAATAATTTGTTTTTAGTTTTCTTCAAAATTTCTCCTGGGAAATGTAAACCATTTTATGACCACCTCTAGCACTTACCAATAAAGAGGAGCTTAATTAACATGCATAGTGCTGCAGTGCATATGAGGGTGTATGGGAGCTATGCTGGTAGGAAAGGGGATGCCGAAGGGAACACAGGAATTCTCATCCTTGATTGGACCCAGGGCCCATCTAATCCAGTATCCCATCTCTGAGAGGGTCCTATACCAGATGTTACAGAGAAAGATTTAAAACATCCACCATAGGCAGATTTGGGCTAATCTATCCCTCACATTAGGTTTCTTATTAGTCTCTAATAATTAGAGACCATAAACCCTGAAGCATGAAATTTAATATCCCTTCCAAAATTTTGTTATAATTAATTATAACACTGGATACTTTTGATACCCATATAAATTCCCAATCACTCTTGGAATCATACTAAGTTGTTGGCTTCAACAATTTCCTGTGACAATGAGTTCCACAGTCTACTCATTGGGTAAAAAAGTATTTCCTTTTATTAGTTTTGAAACCCTGACTCTTTCAATTTAATTGAATTTCCCTTTGGTCATGTGTTCTGAGAGTGGGAGAACACAAGCCCCTAATGTACCATCTTCATGCATGTATTAGTATTCACCATCCAAGCTAGAGGAGTGCCTGCAGAGCCACTCAAAGACTACTTCAGCTCCATCAGTGAAATACTCATTTATGCTTGTGGCACCTTAGAGACTAACAAATTTATTAGAGCATAAGCTTTCGTGGACTACAGCCCACTTGCATCCGAAGAAGTGGGCTGTAGTCCACGAAAGCTTATGCTCTAATAAATTTGTTAGTCTCTAAGGTGCCACAAGTACTCCTGTTCTTCTTTTTGCGGATACAGACTAACACGGCTGTTACTCTGAAACTTGTCATTTATGCTTCTTACATACCCCCTCATTTGTATCCTTTCTAAGTTAAACAATCCTACTCTTTCATATTTTTTTTTCAAATAAGAGTTTTTCCAGGCCCTTGATCATTCTCATAACCATTCTGTAATCCCGCCTCTACTTTTAAACAGGCAGACCCAGCCTCCTTGGAAACCACTCTTAAGAGGGCAAGGGATTGACAAACCTTGCCACACAATTCTGGATCCCGTCAGGACCCAAAAAGCAATGAATCAGATGGTCCAACACAAAACTGGGTTCTGATTGGCTGGCCAGGGCCCCTGCAGTGCTCCCCAGGCAGCCCTAGCAAGAACACCCTGGAATCCACCCTTCTTAACTCTGGGTGGGTCATTGAACTAACACATGTTCATTTCTGAGCACCCAGTATATTAGGATACAATAACATGTAATGAAATGTAATACAATGTAATGAAATCTTACAAAGTTATGTTATGTTATCATGCAGGCATTTTGAATGCATGGTTTTCCATAAATGGATCTTTCTGTTACCATTGTTGGTGGGTAATAGGGACTTCTGCTGTTTGCCTCACAACAATATCTTGTTTCACTATGACCTTTAATATAGCCAACTTTGCCTCCTCTTATTTTCAGAAAAGGCATCCCATTCAAGCGGGCCTCGGGGGCTAGGGTCAGGTTAAGTTGACCCTTACCACCATTTTGCCTCTATCTCAATTATAATGTATAAAATATCTTAGGCTTACAGAGCACTGAGAAAATTTACCCGTTATCATCACTCACAGTGCAAAGTGTATGTATCTCACTTTCATTACTCCTATTGGGGACCTCAGATTTTTCACTTTCATGGCTCAATACCATGAATTCAACTGGAATGCTCATGAATATTGTCTTCCTATTATCAGCATGCTTTGAAAAAAATCAAATTTCCATCTATTGTAAGGTTCCTTGCATATGTGTAACTCTTGTTCCAAATGCTGAAGACAAAAATTACTTTGACCCGCCATCCAAACTAGTGGAGGGCTGCAGCAGCACCACAGGCTTACTTCAGCTCCATCAGAGAAATATTCATTTAAGCTTGTTACATACCCTGTACCTGGGGGAGAGGATGGGAGGAGCTACATAACTGTAGATCCTGTTTGCCCACCCTTCTCCAGACTCTCTTTCTTACCTCCACATGTAATAAGTCTCAATTCTGCACATAACATGTGCATTGTTTGCATGGGCCCTTCACATTCAGCCTTTTGCAGAGCAGTGTTGCACTGGGTACAGCACCAGGGGACACTCTGCAGCCACCAAGCATGGGGCTGGATGTGCCTCTATGTTATTTGTGTACAAAGTCTGGTAATTATATATATACAGGAGAACTTTAGTTTTCTGCTCACCCCATAAATTGCACTCTTTCCACCTCTCAGCATTGTGGACTTTGTAGTGAGATCTCTTACTACCTGTACTAAGAATCCCACTGAATATATACTAGTATATGTGATGGTATATACAAACACTAAACTGGGCAATGCTGGGTTAATAAGCTAATGTAGGACTCAGGCAGCCTTGCCTGACCTCACCTGTCAGATGTCAGACCTTCAGGGAGGATCTTAAAAGGGTAAAACCCAGGTTATCTGGTGGTAGGTTATTGAGAAGGGTAGATATGTAGTTCTCAGCTCTTGGAAGGAAGGTAAGCTGAAGTTAGGAGCTCTTTGTTTAGTGGTTGCATTGTAGCTCCTTCCTGCAGGAAGTGGGCAGGCTGGCTGGCTGGCCTGGTGCTGACTCACCTTTTGAGTGGAGTATTCCTTTATATTTTCCTGTGACTTTAGCTGGGGACACAGTTCAACAAGCTCTTCTCTGAAGGAAGAGAGCCTCCCCACAGTTGAGGGATAATTTATTTGTGTTAATTCCCCTTTTCAGTTCATTGACCGTTGTAGAAGGGGCAGACTGTCTTGAGGCTCAGCCAGAGCACTGAGTCTCTTATGACTGGACTGATGTGATGGAACACATGGACAAAGTAGAATAGAGGCCTGGTGAATTCTGGGGCCCAACTTAGGGGGTGAGAGTATATAATTGGTTGTTATAAATAATTAAAACTTAACTGTGTTTGTTTGTAAATGACCTAAATAAAATGGATTTCTGTTGTTATACTTGAGGTTTCTTTAGCTAGGCTCTAGCTGTAAAATTCAAATCTGGATCTAAGTTCATATTTTGATACCCCCAAAGTTCTGTGATACATAGCAAGGTTTGGGTTTTGTTTTTGTTTTTTGTCTGGTATCTCTATTTCTTTTAAAATTATCTTTGCTTGCAAACTATTCGCTAAGATTCAATGATTCACTTTCTAGTCATTAATTCAAAGTAGTGAAGTGAATTAGTAATATATTGATAACATTTGATCTATGTATTTAGTGATTATTTTTGTAGTGTAATTTTTTTTTTACAACAAAACATTCTGAAGGTTGACAATTTGTAGATTGTTTACTAATTTTTTTCCCAGGTGGAAATACACTGGTTTCATAGAAAAAAATCCTTGAACAGAAAAAGAAGCGATGATGTGAGGGTAAATGGTTTTAACAATTTGAAAAACAGCAAAAATAACGTGAATTGTTGCTTTCTGTTAGCAGTGAGAAATTTATTGATGTAGGTCTACATATAGTCACCTTTAACTCATGCGGTTAAAACTTAGTTTATCATATCTTTTTTCCAGAGGGTGGACTGTTTGAGGACCAAATACTAACTTTGCTAAGGAAGTTACAGTTATTTACAAATTCACTTATGGACCACTGTAATAAACATTGAAGTCAATGGTAATCTCTCACAGGCTGCTGTATATCTGATGTAGAACTCCTACATTAAGTTTCTCTAAAAATAAATGAGTTTTCTGAACATTCAATTCCTTGATAGTTTTAAATATCTGAAATTATTTATAAACATAGATTATACCAGAAATTATTTATGTATGGCTTTGTAGCCAACAGTATATTAGTAATATTTTAAAAAGGCTAGTGAAACATTGTCGTACAAAACAGCTCTTGAATTTTATGCTGTTGTTTCTCAGTTTGTTTATTAAACTGTTTGCTTGGCAGCTTCTGGAAAGGACTTATTTACAATGGTTAATAAAGCTTTGTTATGTGTGTATAAGGCGAATAGCAGCATGTGTCCCAGGCGTTTAGGTCCTATCAAAATGCAAATCTTTATTTTCCCATTTTTAACCTTACACTGTTGTTATATGCACAAGATCTTCCCCTCTTGACAAGATTACAGAGCTATTTCCAATGGATATTTATGCCATCATAATATTAAAAAGGTACTAAAACTACTGGTATCTGCCATTATTATCTACATGCTTGTTCTGAGAAGAGGACATTTTCAGCTTGTTTTTCTTTTGGGTAACTGCTGGCTTCCTGTAAAGTAAAGTAAACTGTGCACTGTTGCTTTTTTATTAGTATGTTATGACTAGGACCAGGGAACCTCATCTGAAATGACAGGAGTGTTGAAATTGCAAGTAGTGTTTACATTAGAGCTTTCTTCATTAGAGTTCTGGAACCTGAAGAGGCAGGCTTATGCACTGAAAACTGAGCTTCATCAAAACTATTACAATTTCTCTACAATCAGCCAAATGAATTAAAATTCCCATGATTTCCTCCCCCACCCCACAATCTTCCCCTCTCTTTCTGGGACATCAGAAATTGTTCTGTCAGCAACACAGCCAAGGCATATCTGCACATTAAGCAATTTGGATTCATAACAAAATACAACTTGGCTGAGGCTTTCTCCCTGGTAAACTGTTTTCTTGCACTGTTTCTCTTTAGCAGCTCATCTGACACTGAATGTCTGACCCCTGCTACCATAATAGCTGTTAATGGAAACTTCACCTCATGCAAAGATAAGATGAATTTTTGGCAGCTGTGAGAGATTATGAAGAGTAAAAATAATCTTAGCTGGAATCAGAAGAAAAGAAGGCATCTATACCTTGAGAACTACTCAGCTGGCTTTCATTACACACCAGGCCTATATTTATTACAAAGAGGCTAGCCAAGAGATGGAAATTGATAGGCCTCTACACTGGGAGCAAGGAAGCCAATATTGGCTTGATAAATGCTTCTTTTTCAGTTGTGTGGGCACAAGTGACTAGAGCTGTGCAAAGTTGGTATGATCTGTCGGCAGCTAGACCATACACAAGGAGAGCTTTGTATCATCTACTGCTACCCATGTTGCTCCTTCTCTAGTTCTCACTCCTTCTACCCCAAGCTAAGAAAAGAATATAAATTGATTAACTTGATGCTTGTGGCAGCAATCTTCCCATTTAAAATTTTAGAGCTACTTTTCCTAAATGTAAGGTAATAACAGTAATACACAGCCTGTAACACCAGAAAAGGACAGCTAAAGATCTATTCAAGGATCTAAATTACACTGTTTGGAGTAAAATATTGAGCTTGTTGGAAACTTTCTGTTGAAAAGAGCTGTCATTGAAAAATGAGAAATGTTTGAACCCTTTTTTTTCCTGTTTTCTGTCCAAGTCTAGAAAACACAGGATACTGAGCTGTCACTAACATTTTGGAAGTAAATTGCTACCAACCATGAACCATTTTTTTTCTTTTTCCTTGCTGCTCTGACCTGGTAATTGTGATGGGGAAGGTTGCCAACCCTCCAGGATTATCCTGGAGTCTCCAGGAATTAATGATTAATCTTTAAAGATTGTCATGTGACACAACCTCCAGGAATATGTCCAACCAAAATTGTCAATCTAGTGATAAAAGGCAGTGTAAAAGGAGTGAAATTAATTTCATAAACAAAACTCTGGGCCAAATCCTGTGATCAGGTATACCAGTGTAAAAAATAGAATTACTTTGGTGTAAAGGAATGCAGTTTGTAATGAAAACTAGTCCTAAAAGACAACTGAGTGGGTACTTCACAATCCTTGTTACAAGCTCTATTTCAGTATAGGAGAATGGTGGGAGACACTTATTAGTCATTTTCCCCCTTTATGGACCAGTTTATGTGCATATGTTGGAGGGAAGGAGGGAATGGGTAGGGGAGACAGTGAATATGCCAGAAGCCTTCTTGTGCTTGCATGGCATGCATAGGGGTTTGTCACAATTGTTCTTGGGAGCACCTACCACCTCAAAGGAGGAGAGGTGTGAGAGAAGTATCCTAGCTCTGCACTGTAGCCTGCAGAGTGAGCTTGCCACACAGCAGAAAGCAGTCTACCCTGGCCTAAAGTATAGCACAGGTTGTGTACTCCCCCTGTGGGATCAGTCAGGAGGCACTAGTCTCTCTGAGAGGAGGAAATGTTCTTACTGAAACCAGTCAGGATTCAAAAAGGTCACTTCATTGCCACACATACACAAGCACAGAACAGGCCTATTTTGTTAGTTCTTAACCCTTTATTATTCTTGCCTATAAAATTCTTAGTGACTAACCTTTTGGCTTTTTTAAATGTGGAAGCTGGAATTTAGCTCAGCTTGGAAACCTGCTTTTATGCTCCTGCTGGGAGTGCTAGAGAGCCCTCTTATGCAACCACTTCAATAGTTCAAAAGGACAACTAGAAACTAGCCTCTGGGATCTTAATCTGACAATGATGAAAAATTGAGTGACTTTATCTAGCTAATTTACAAGTAGTGCAGTAGACAATAATGGATATAAAATCGAGTCAGTTGGGGGCAAATCCTGCCCATTCCTCTGGTGTGGATTCTCTGACCACTTTTGGTTTGCTTAAAATGTATTGAGCATTAATTCATATCTAGAAGTGAGGATTTGTTTCCTCAACTTTCTTGTAGCTGTCTCTTACATCTGCCCTGTGCAGCTACACAAGATGCATGCGGGGGATGAGGATTTGGAATGTGAGCCTATACAAGAATCTAAATCTGAAAAATAAGGTCAGACACATGGTGTGATGCTTTTAGCATAGCACCAAATGACTACAAATGGCTTAGTAGAAGAACAGGATAATTCCTGCTCCAAAAGACTCACAAGTTACATAAAACACTCTTATTTACTCCTTTGTCCCTAAAGATGCAGTTTTCCTCTAATTCTTTCCTTCATGGCTTACTTTTGAAAGTCTTCACCGAAAAAGGGACTTCCATGAATGTGGGATATGGTCCTTAAAATTTCTTCAGAAACCAGCTCATCAGAATGCTCAGTCAGAAAAGTATGGGGGAATTTCCTCCTAGTTTAGCTACAGTTACTTAGTGAAGGTACAATAGACATTACTAGCTCTCTGGTCCAGATGGATGACTGAAGGATTTCCTCCTTTTCACCAAAGATTAACTCCTAATGGGACATGATTTTGCTCTCCTGCACCTTTCTAAACTAAGTCTGGAATTTGAAGGGAGTACTTTAGTCAGGGCCGCCCGTGGGGGCAAGTGGGGCAATTTCCCCAGGCCCCGCAGGGGCCCCCACGAGAATATAATATTCTATAGTATTGCAACTTTTTTTTATGGAAGGGACCTCCAAAATTGTTTTGCCCCGGGCCCCCTGAATCCTCTGGGCAGTAAAGTCTTTAGTTATCTGGTCTATGGACACAATCAGTGTATTTTCAGAAGACAAAGTAAAAAAGCGTTACTAGAGAACTTAAAGAATTATGTCCTGCTGGATCAGATGCAGACTGACAATGGTGCCTTGCTATTGGACTCATGCATTTATACCTATATTCAGGAGGTAAAGGGAACTCTTCCTTAACATTAGTCCCTATTTTGTTACTGTATATCCCTAGTTACTTCTATAAATTTTAGTGCATACACAGCAAATGTTGTCTAACAACTATTTATGTAGCTGTATTGTGGAAAAACTGGCATAAATGAAGGTATATTGTGGAGAAGCTCCTCCCTGTGCAGAGGGCCAACACAAGGTAAATGTAGCACTTAAGTCCATTTGCAACCTCAAAATAAAATCCCACTTAAGACAAAATTTTGAAAACTTAAGTAGTACATAGGCCTTGTGCTATCTGCATGGGGATAATTTTTCACTCTAGCTCAGGATGGAAGTCTACCCTTAGCTACCCAATTTACCTCACAATCAGGGGAAACTTCCTTTTGTGCTTTGTCCCGTTGTACTAGCATAGCAAGTGCATGGTTGCAAAGGATCCATAAGGACTCTCTAAGGAATATCCCAGTGCAATAGGTTCAGTGTGTAAGCTACTCTCTATGTTCCTCCCACCCTACAAGAGTACTTGGTGTAGGGGGTATTTCAGGCCAGGCAGGAGAAGTGGCTTAGGCCCCTGCAATAGTCCACTGGGCTATCCTACAGTGTACCAAGGACTGCCCTCCCTTGCCTCCTGCATTAGCACAGGAATGAATCTGGGCCACTGTCTTCCTTCAAGGGCTTATTGAATGAGTATGTTGCGGCCATCTTCAGGGTTAAAACCCTTGGCAGATTGAACTTTGGAAGAAGAGAAGCAGCTGCATGAATTGTACTTGGGCAGTGGGTAACAGTCCCATCTTTACTTAATGAGTTAATTTTGGTGGGTAGGTTCTTTTTAAGACTGATAACTGATGGTGTCTCTTTGCTAATTTTGGATCTTTCTTCACTGTTAGTAGGAATATTTCTGCTTGGAATTCTTTACTGGCTTGTAAATCAATACTACTTTTCCCAGATTTTTCTCCTTCTTGACTAAGCCCTAATTTGGGTGCTTTTTAAGAATATTCCATTTATATTTTATCTGCTTTCTTAGACATTTTTTAACCCTTATATCGTTTTGATCTACTGTATTAAGATATTCAGTTTTGCATATATGGTTTGGCTGTGATGTTCTTTCTAACATGTTGAATGGTGGCCAGTCTGCCAGATTTTAATTTTTTTACTTTCTGTATCTGAATGTATGATTTTTAGTTTTGAATTAAACCACTGAAATGGTCCGTCCAAAAGGACCTGATGTCTCCTATTATATCTATATCCTTTCTACTGGATACCTCTTGTCTTTTGAATACATTGTTTGCTGTTATCTTGGGAATGCATCTTGGAGGAATTGCTCTATTAACATGTCAACAGGAGCCAATCTCAAAGATATTATCTAAACATCCTTGAGGAGACCACTGTGAGTGGAAAGGGAATACTTAAAAAAAATTATGGCCAAATATTCAGGCATGCTTGAGACAGATGAAATGTTGCTTAGACAAAGCTGTTTTCAAAAATAAATGTCTCTTGTAGCTCTGGCTATGTCTCTTTGCTTGGTATATGGTGTTTTTTGTTTTGTTTTGTTTTTGTTTAACACCTCCTTACTCTAGGTTTGAGTTAGCCTCATGGAATGCCCTCACAGAGAAAGGACAAATTACCTCTAATACAGAACAGGGCAAGGTAAATGGGCAAATATAATTGTAATTAAATTTAATTACAATTATTTATCTGTAGCATTGTCTAGTCAAATTTATTTCCTATCTTTAAAACAAAAAAATTCTGTAGAATTGCCAGTAAATGATCTTACTTATGACTACACAAGTTCAGCTCTGATTAGCACAGAGGTAGCCCCATTGAACTTAATGAGACTATTCACATGGGCAGCTCCACTGAACACTTATGCATACGTTTTCACTGGATTGGGCCTAAAACAACAAATATCAAGCAAATACTGCATCATATTTGAGGGGAACAAATATATATCCATGAATTTTCAAACCAGAAAAGTGATTTAAGAGTGACACTCATAAAATAGGAATAGGTCATGTGAGCTCATAGACTCATAGACATTAAGGTCAGAAGGGACCATTATGATCATCTGGTCTGACCCCCTGCATGCTGCAGGCCGCAAGACCCTTCCCTGTACTCTACCGTTGAAGTCCCCAGTCCTGTGTTTTAGTGACTTCAATCGGCTGAGACCCTCCTGCTAGTGATCCCTGCCCCATGCTGCGGAGGAAGGCGAAAAACCTCCAGAGGCTCAGCCAATCTACCCTGGAGGAAAATTCCTTCCCGACCCCAAATATGGCGATCAGTAATACCCCGAGCATATAGGCAAGAGTCTCTAGCCTGACCCTTGTTGGCCATTAGCTATTCCAATGTCCAATCAAGTAGCTTGAATTTAAAATATTTTAATGCATGCAATGACATACCCCATAAATGAGCTATAGCCTGACTCTTAATTGCAGAAAAATATGTCAAATAATGACTAAACGTGAAAGTCCCACAGTTCCTGCCCAGTACATCAACAGAAAAGAGAAGATATTCATTGTGAATTATTCAGCCAGCTCTTGTTTTTAAAATTATTGCTGGGACAGTGATTGAGTGGTGCTTTGAAGAGAGAAACTGAACTTAGAATTTGGAGACAGCAGAGCTGGACAGTGATGGTGTTAGTGTAAGGTCTCTGGCACAAAGGAGGTTGTGATTTCCCTCTCCAAATAGTGGGAGGATAACTATAGGTTCAAAGGAGGCCAACTAATGTGGAAAAAGTGCCAGGTCCAGTTACAAACACGAATAAAAATGAAGGGGGGGGGGGCACAGGGGACAGCTTGACTTCAGAGAAAGAGCTAATATTTTTGGCTGGATCCAATTCTTAAACTGGCTTATTCGAATATTCTGCTGCCAAACAGGGAGTGGAAAATCATCCCACAACAAAGGATGTCATGGAGGAAGGTTCACAGGAGGGGGCTATTGGGGGGGTTCAGAGAGTTTAGATAAGCATCAGAACATTTGGATGCTCATCCAAACCTCTAACAACTTGAGGTCAGCCCATTACTAATTATAATAGGATCTTTCTTTACATGATCCTGCAATACTGAATGATGTGACATACTGTGTGGCAAATATTACAGTATAATGTAAAATAAAGGCAGTGCTACTCTTGGCAGGGGCAGAAACATTTTATGTTGTGCATATAGTGAGATCATGCAATTAAATCATGTCATGTCATAAGTTATACGTAGATGGAGATTACATACACACACACACACACACACAGACAAGGGGGCAGAGGTAAGACACTTAAGCTTATGGTAACCATGAATGAACTCTTTCTGAGTTGCTAGTATTTACATTTGCAATTACTGTAGCAATGACAAGGCAGTCTTATGCCACTTAAAGGGTTCTTAGTAAAACATCCCAGGAAGTTTTAGGAGGGCTTGGCTTATGCCTTATATTTCCTCCAGTAGGGGCTGAGTGATGTCATTTTTCAAGGAAGCCAATTGGAATTGGAGAGACTCGGGATCTTGTAGGTATTAGCATCTCACCAGTTAAGTGTAGAATTTGGCCAAATGCTTTGGGGAGAATATCCATTCACAGCTGTAGCAAAGCTTTTTCTTGGAGCTACACTCAGCCATTGCATTATAGAACTTCAATGTAGGAAGAGTTGAGCACATCCGGAGAGTTGGGGGTGGGCAAGTATTTGACTGACTTCTGTGCAGTTGGGGAGGGCAAGCTTGGGCATCCATATAGTGCTGTTGTGGCCATCTTCTATCTTATGCTTCAATGTTGCTAGCCTCCCCAGTTGACTTGAGAAGGTTCAGGCAAGAAAGCTGGGCCAGTGCCACATCAGACTCCAAACTAGCTAGAAGAGCTATACCTGTGCCAGAGGAAAAAAAGTACACTGCAGCTGGACTAAGAGTAGTACAGCAGCCACAATAATCCTCTGCTCCTACAGGTCTCATGGAGGACAGTTTATAAATAAAATGATTATCAATGTGTTGCAGAGGAGGAGTCAGAATGAAGTAAATGTGGTTTTACATGATCTGAATGTCCCTGCATCTGCACATTTACTGTGGTGGGGGGCTAGTTCAGTGTAAATCAGAGTAGATGGTGCAGTACTCTGATTTATGGAGAGTTGAAATGGCCTTCAAGGGGGCTATTTGTGGCATATGGCTAGAGCACAAACCCCCTTCCCCAAATGTACATCCCCCAAGGGATGGGTGTGGGAGGGGAGAACTATTGATATAAGGGTAGTTCTATATCACAGAAGGAACCTTCTTAAACTAAAAGAATTCTCATTTGACTTCTGAGGTCAGCTTTTGCTCTGTTTTGCACTATTAGAGATGTGTAAAGCAACTGCAGTGAGGGTCTGACCCTTTATTTTGGACTGAAGGTGAAAATTTGTCTCATGACACGACATTCCAAATGTTCCGAGTACAGGCCAGGAACAAGAAGAAACATTCTTGTACTGCATTTGGTTCAGCTTTTACATAAAGTTGTGGGGGTTTGTCCCAGCTCTGATATGGTGAGACTTAAAGACACTAAGCTAATAACAAAAATACTTTCCAAGCAACAGAAGCAGTTGGGTTATACAAATGAGACTTTCCACTAAATGAAAGCAGGAGTTTTTAAAAATCAGATTTTCCATTTACCAAGACCAATGTAACTGTAGACATGATTTAAAAAAAAATCCACTAAGTAGCTTTGGAAAAGACCGTAAACATCTTTTGAAAGAGGGGTTTTCCATTTGGCAGACAATCCTATTAATAGAGTTTCCACTAGACTGTATAAACGCTCCTGCCCTCTTCCCTTCCCCTTTCATTACAACCTGTGCTTAGGCAATAGAATTTGTACCAAAAAAATTCATTTTAATTTTAGTTTTTCATTTTAAAATATCTGGGCGTGTGTGTGCAAGAGAGCACTATCCCCAGCAATTCATTATGCAGAAGAAATTATCTTAGGACATGTCAAGGCTAGTTAATGCCTTTAGCACAGCCCCCGTAAGCACTGTGCCACATAATTACCCCTGTGAGGTACTAATCTCTAAAAGGCTTCTCTTTTGCTCTGGGCATAATTTACTACATTATTTTATAGGGTGCAACATATTCCGTGCTGAGTATCCACCCAGCTCTGCTGCCTGACATATGGGAGGACAATTCAGAGCCACAGCTCTGCTCACTTCTTACCCCTCCATAACTACTTGTTTCTTTAGGGACATATCTCAGATTCAGCCTCTGTTCTCTCATAAGTGCCAGAAGCTGTGAAGGGGTAGCCCTACTACTTACTTAAAACTGTCATAAGCCAGGAGTAAATCTCACTAGTGTGTAACTCCATTAAAATCAGTAAAGTGAGATCAGAATCAGGTCCAGTGTATTTAATGGGCATGTCAAATTTGCTAAAGTGATATAGTCAAGAAAAATAATGAACTGCAGTTGCCAGTTAATACTGCAATCTAAGGACGTAGCATCAGAGAATTACACTTCTGTGGCACAGTAGCTGAAAATACTGGCACCAATTGTTCTGATATCTGCAGTGGAATAATTTTGTTTCTTATTTTATTACTGACACTGTGGACTAAGAAATTTCTAAATATTTGCATCACTGAAGATATTTTAGCTGGAAGAAGCTATAGTAAATACTTGTAACCATAGTGTAAAGCTTATGTTCTTTGAATATACAGGACATAGTTTACTATACATTTTACGAGTTAGTTTTGTAAGTAGAATATTATTTCTATTTGAGAATGCTTCAAAAATAAGAGCTTTATGTATTCTCAAGATTCCTGGTGAGTCAAATGAGTTCTCTTTTTATTGATGTTTTAAATCCACAAATTTGATGTAAGTTAAATTCATTATGTAAGTCTACATAATATAAATCTTCATTCACTTTGGAAACAAGTTTGTTTTAAATCAACTGTTAATGAATAAAATAAGTTTTAGCTGAGTTTATGAAGTGGTAAACTTGTTGCTAATACTTGTGGTGGTGTGTTTGTGAGCGGGGGGGAAGGGGAGAGGGTAGAGTTATTGTTTGAAGAACTGATCACCAAACAACATGAGCCCTGTAGGTCAGGCGTCAGAAGGGTGGTAAAAACCCTTTTGTTTTAAGAAGGCATCAGAGAGAGAGAGAGAGAGTAACTACATCTAGAATTAAAATAAAATAAATCTAGATTAGACTATTATAGTAATCTCTCCAAATGAAAAAATGAGATTGGAAGAATAATGAAGAGATTTTAGTAACAAATGTTAGAAAGCAACAGAGCATGAATTAGTGATGCAGAGTCTGTTCATAGATAATAAATATCCAATTTAGGAAATAAAAAAATACCCATGGGCTTCTGGTATATAATCCTTTTCTAACCATCTGCCAAAGTGTCCTTCTGGCAGGACTTTCTAAAGGAAAAACAGTAAATGAGTCACAAAGCTTGAATACAACTATGTAAAGTGAAAGTGTGTTATCTTTTTATGAGCCTTGAAATGCTTCCACAATGGGGCTGGAGGAAAGAAGTGGAGCAATACAGAAAGCTAGATCTTCAGCTGACCTAAATCCTCATAGCTCAACTGAACTCAGTGGAACCACATCAATTTATACTAGCTGAGAATCTGGCCTTGAGAACTTTTTAAAACTTTCTTTCTGTTCTTCAATAATCTTAAACAGAAAATTGGTTTGTAAAGTATTTTGAGATTTTAATAAAACTCTTGACTGTCCCAACCTGGGACACAGCTACCTATATGCACTGGGTCAGATTCTCCTCTTATTTACATTGGCATAAATCTATTTACACCAGTGTAAATGATTAAGAATCGGATATAAATGTTGCCTATAATAGACTCTAAATTTATAGAGCAATGTAAGTAGTGCCCATCTGCCTGGAAGTGGAATTCTCATCACTATTGGTTTCTTTCTGCTTTTCATCACAATAAAAAGATTAAGGAAGTCTCTTTATTAGAGTAACTAATTCGTCTTTAGAAAGATAAATGGCTTGACTGTGATCTCTCTTGTATCAATGAAAATTGGGGATAACTGTCCTAAAATCAATTGTTACCTGAGTTTAAGTAACATCAGAATCAAGTAAAAAGCAACAGAGGGTACTGTGGCACCTTTAAGACTAACAGAAGTATTGGAGCATAAGCTTTCGTGGGTGAATGCCCACTTCATCAGATGCAAGTAATGGAAATTTCCAGAGGCAGGTATAAATCAGTATGGAGATAACGAGGTTAATTCAATCAGGGAGGGTGAGGTGCTCTGCTAGCAGTTGAGGTGTGAACACCAAGGGAGGAGAAACTGCTTCTGTAATTGGATAGCCATTCACAGTCTTTGTTTAATCCTGATCTGATGGTGTCAAATTTGCATAAGAACTGGAGCTCAGCAGTTTCTCTTTGGAGTCTGGTCCTGAAGTTTTTTTGCTGTAAGATGGCTACCTTTACATCTGCTATTGTGTGGCCAGGGAGGTTGAAGTGTTCTCCTACAGGTTTTTGTATATTGCCATTCCTGATATCTACTTGTGTCCATTTATCGTCTTGCGTAGTGACTGTCCAGTTTGGCCAATGTACATAGCAGAGGGGCATTGCTGGCACATGATGGCATATATAACATTGGTGGACGTGCAGGTGAATGAGCCGGTGATGTTATAGCTGATCTGGTTAGGTCCTGTGATGGTGTTGCTGATGTAGATATGTGGGCAGAGTTGGCATCGAGGTTTGTTGCATGGGTTGTTTCCTGAGTTAGAGTTGTTATGGTGCAGTATGTGGTTGCTGGTGAGAATATGCTTAAGGTTGGCGGGTTGTCTGTGGGTGAGGACTGGCCTGCCTCCCCAGGTCTGTGAAAGTGAGGGATCATTGTCCAGGATGGGTTGTAGATCACTGATGATGCGTTGGAGAGGTTTAAGCTGAGGACTGTAGGTGATGGCCACTGGAGTTCTGTTGGTTTCTTTTTTGGGCCTGTCTTGTAGCAGGAGGCTTCTGGATACACCTCTGGCTCTGTTGATTTGTTTCTTTATTTCCTTGTGTGGATATCGTAGTTTTGAGAATGCTTGGTGAAGATCTTGTAGGTGTTTGGTCTCTGTCTGAGGGGTTGGAGCAGATGTGGTTGTACCTCAGCGCTTGGCTGTAGACTATGGATCGTGTGGTGTGTCTGGGGTGGAAGCTGGAGGCATGAAGGTAGGCGTAGCAGTAGGTGGGTTTTCGGTATAGGGTGGTGTTAACGTGGCCATCATTTATTTGTACTGTGGTGTCTAGGAAGTGGACCTCCCGTGTAGATTGGTCCAGGCTGAGGTTGATGGTGGGGTGGAAGCTGTTGAAATCATGTTGGAATTCTTCCAGGGTCTCCTTCCCATGGGTCCAGATGATTGATGACATCTTCATCATCTGGACTCATGGGAAGGAGACCCTGGAAGAAGAACTCCACTGGCCATCACCTACAGTCCTCAGCTTAAACCTCTCCAATGCATCATCAGTGATCTGCAACCCATCCTGGACAATGATAACTAGCATGATTATAAGGAGTCTACTTTAAAAAATTACTAATTATTTCAACCTTTCCATTCTCTGCAAAGAACATAACACATACTACAATGTCCATTTTGCTATTAATAGCATAGATGTGTGGAGACAAGACAAATTTGCGCTTAAAAAAGTAGAGAAAAGATCAAAAGGAAATAACTTTTTTTAGTAGATTTTAATTTCCACGCATTCTATTATACATTGTGGAATTTTTCCTGTGCAATATGATGCTTTTACTACAAGTTTGATTTATCTCAGTATTCACATTAAAACCACAGCTAAATTACCTAAAAGAAAACCTCCTATGAACCATCTTTGACCATTTCATAGCTTTTGATGATTAACGCCAACATGTTTGGCACACTTTCGTATGCTTTGTTTCATCAAAGTACAAATCATATTTAGGTTAGGCAAATGTTAATGAAAAATAAATAGGATTTGGTATTAAAAAGCTGATATGGATTTAGTTCACCAATTTCCTGAATAGTAACTATTTGTACAAGAATATTTGCTTTGAGAGTGAAGTATCGAATTGGCTGCAGACCTGGCCAATTTCAAAAATGATGTTGCTAGAACACCTACTCTGTACTGTAATTTGTAGACTAGAGGGGCAATACAAACCCCATCCAGAAATCAGAGTTATGGAAAAACAGCACTGAAAATAAAATACCCAATATTTTATACTCTTTTTTTTTTCATCTGGGGTTATGAAAAGATGACCAGAAAACAGTGGCTTACTTTCTCTTTAATTTATTTCTGAAAGTTACGAAAACTAAGGAGCTTTAATAAGCTTAGAGAAAAGCAAATGTTGCTCTGATCTATAAAAAAGGTATCAGGATCAGCTCCTTTCTACTGCTTTATATATCTAGTACCTATCACTGGTAAAATAATAGAACAAAAACTAAATGGAGGAGGGGGAAAGCACTCAACCTCTAGGGCCCAATCCCGCAGACTTATGGAGCATTGAAATAAATAGATCTCCTTGTATAAATCAGCATAGGGCTTGCCTGCCCTTGAAATGCTACACCAACCCAGCTGTGCAGAGGCAGCTCTTCAGTGCAGACATGACTTATGCCAATGGAAGGGGTTCTTCCATCAGAGTAGGTAATCAACCTCCCTGAGAGGTGTTAGCTAGGTCAATAGAAGAATTCTTCCATCAACCTAGCGCTGTCTACACAGGGGCTTAGGTCAGTGTAACTATGTCACTCGGGGTGTGGATTTGCCGCACCCCTGAGTGACATAGCTGAGTCAACCTAACTTTTTAGTGTAGACCAGGCCTTATTTATGGACATAAGCATGTGGCACTAGTAGGAGTTGGAACTCTGAGTAATAAACAGCAGAGAAAATCAGAAAAAGGGTGTGAGTAGGGAGGAAATGCAAAAAATTTCACTATTTTTTTCCATGAATAATTTTTTTAAAAATGTTCTGAACTGTAAGTAACACTTTTTAAAAATAGCCTGGATCTTGCTAGACAACTTTGATTTCTTTTTTGCATTGAATTACAGAATTAGTGACTGAGAAAGCATAGGCTGGGAGTGAGAGGAGAGCCCTGGCTCTACTTACCTTACTTTGCCAGCCAAATAACTGACTGAGAGCACTCTGCAAAGGGGGTCTCCATCTCTCCCCTCCCTACCTCATTCAAGCAGGGAGAAACTGTGACACCCCTTACTGTGGGCTATGTCTAATGCTTGAATTAGTCCTATATAATTAACTAGTATAAAAATATTGTTTTAATTTTCCACAGCACCACAAACTATAACTAGGTATCAGTTCATTAACCACTGAAATACAGGTGAAACCAGGAAACTATTTAACAGAACTGGTCAAAATACTAAAATAAATCAATTGTTTTCATTTTGAAGTTTTTGAAAATAACTGATTTTGAATAATCTTGCAATATTTTCAGTTTTTTCCTTTTCCTTTTTTCACAACTTTTAATTCTTTTTTTCATACTGGAAAAGGGAAAATGAAGACCCAAAACCCAGCAAAATAAAATATGCAGAGAAAAACCCTCAAATTGGAGAAAAATAAAATTTCCCCCCTGAAACATACAGTTTTGATAACAGGTCATTTACCTGTTTAAACAAAATAATCTAGAGCTGCTGTTTGACATTATGCTGTAACTATATACAATAACATGGAACTGGAAGTGAAGAATGCATGTGCAGATGGTAGAATGTAATTGCAATACTTTTGGCTTAACATACTCTTTGTCAGATAAGGGGATGTTGATAATTTTAGTTACCACATATTGAGAGGACTAGAATCTAACAAATGCCTTCCTCCCACCTCCCCCCCGCCAAATCCAGTTTAGTTCTAACTGAAACTCAATTTTCTTTTTCTCACTGAAATGACAATGTTTTGTTCAACCCAAATTGTTTTTTTTTTCATTTTTGTTTCAGGTCTTTTTTTGTTTTTTAATCTAGCCAAATTTTGAAATGGGACACTCTTTTGAAAAGAAAAATCAAGAAGTTTCATTTCAAAATGATTGAAACAATATTTTGAAATGAAAAGTCAAAAGAAAATGTTTCAAAATGGCTAAAATGAGCCTTTTTGACTTTTATGGAATATTTTTCGGCAGAAAATGTTTTCCTAATTCAACCTGAATTTGAAAATAGTTTCAGTGCGTTGGAAAATGAATTTTTAAGTGACTTTGCTATACTCCAAAAAAAATTTCCAGCTCTAGTCTGGACCCCTTTTCTCATCCAAAGATGTCACCTCAAACAGCACCCTTCTACCTTGTGCTATTCTGCAGCAGTGGCGCAGTACAGAGTGAGAAGTGAAAAAATGGCCCTATCAAGTAACCATTGCCACTTTCTCTGGGTGTTTCTTAAATGTCACCGAAATACTAACCCATCATTACAGTGCTTATCTTATGAGATAATTAAGACAGAATCATAGCTAAAGGTGAGGAATATGTATGGATCTTATTATATTAATGTTAGGTCAGCTTCTCAGGAAGCCTGTTCTTTTTTTTTTTTTTTGCGTGATCATAACAGTATTATTAACAACAAACTAAGGAGCCAAAACCAACACTGATTACTTTGTATGTCAAAGTTTAGCCAAATAACACTGATCGAAGACAGTTAAGTTAATCTTCAGTAGCCATGCACATTAATCTATTTTATCTCGGGTTTTAATTCTTGATATCAGTGCCCAACTGTAAGACTTAACAGTTAATATCTTCTCCTAACTTCCTGCTTTTATATAAAGTCTGATACAAAATCTTTTCCAGTACAAAATGGTATATGCCCAAATGTCACACCCATGAGTAATTGAGTAGTTGCTTACCCTCTGAGCAGATTCATTGAAACCAGAAGAAATCAGTACTGCAGAGGAAACCAATACTCAGACTGGGCCCAATTCAGGAAAGCATCCATATTCAGAAAAAACATTTAAGCATGCACTTTATTTTATGTATATGCTGATGTCCCATTGGTTTCAATGGGGCAGATACTCTCCTGTGCTTTGCTTTGCTCAGTACAGGGGCAGGAGCTGCATCAAAGAGCTGGTGGTTCCAATTTAGAATAAGAATATAGGAAGAGAGATGTAGAAACATAATTTGTGCATGCTGAAAAGTAATTTGTTGGAATACTCATTTCTTTTATAATTGACTGTCAAAACACTGCAGAAATAACACTGGTCTACAATTTTTGAGAAGTCGTCTGCTTCAGAGATAAAATGTGTTATTTATTATGTATTTTGATGTGCTGAATTCAAATATGACAATTAAAACAACTGATTGGCTACTGTTTCTAAGATATTTAAGTTTTTACATTTTATGTCTATGTATATTGTGTAGATAGTAGAGTTTTAATCATAAATTGTAAACCTAGGTCTTTTCATGTGTTTATGGTTGCTTTACATGATAATATTTCACCTGTCCTGTTTATGTAACACTTTAAAAATCAGCAAAAGGGTTATATAAATAAAATTTATTATGAAACAAAAGGCAAAAAACGATTATGTACATAGTTTAGTCCTATTCAGTGTATACTCGGCGCTTCTTGGCTTGTCTCTTGTATTCATTAAATGGAACATCTCTTGTCACTGTCCAGCAATAGTCTACAAGCATTGATGGGCTCCATTTGCCCTGATAGCGTTTCTCCATTGTTGCAATGTCCTGGTGAAATCGCCCGCCGTGCTCGTTGCTCACTGCTCTGCAGTTCGGTGAAAAAAAAATCTAGATGAGAGTACAAAAAATTTATCTTTTGTGACATGTTGCAACCAAGGCATTTGTATGCCTTCAGGAGATTTTCCACCAACAACCTGTAGTTGTCTGCCTGGTTGTTTCCGAGAAAATTTATTGCCACTAACTGGAAGGCTTCCTATGCCATCTTTTCCTTGCCACGCAGTGCATGGTCAAATCCATCATCTCGAAGAAGTTTACGAATCTGAGGACCAACAAAGACACCTTCCTTTATCTTAGCTTCACTTAACCTTGGAAATTTTCCACGGAGGTACTTGAAAGCTGCTTGTGTTTTGTCAATGGCCTTGACAAAGTTCTTCATCAGACCCAGCTTGATGTGTAAGGTGGTAACAAAATCTTCCTTGATTTAACAAGTGGTGGATGCTGAACACTTTTCCTCCCATGCTCCAATGACTGTCGGAGTGGCCAATCTTTCTTGATGTAGTGGGAATCTCTTGCACGACTATCCCATTCGCAGAGAAAACAGCAGTACTTTGTGTATCCAGTCTGCAGACCAAGCAAGAGAGCAACAACCTTCAAATCGCCACAAAGCTGCCACTGATGTTGGTCATAGTTTATGCACCTCAAAAGTTGTTTCGTGTTGTCATAGGTTTCCTTCATATGGACTGCATGACCAACTGTAATTGATGGCAAAACATTACCATTATGCAGTAAAACAGCTTTAAGACTCGTCTTCGATGAATCAATGAAGAGTCTCCACTCATCTGGATCGTGAACGAAGTTGAGGGCTGCCATCACACCATCGATGTTGTTGCAGGCTACAAGATCACCTTCCATGAAGAAGAATGGAACAAGATCCTTTTGACGGTCACGGAACATGGAAACCCTAACCTCACCTGCCAGGAGATTCCACTACTGTAGTCTGGAGCCCAACAGCTCTGCCTTACTCTTGGGTAGTTCCAAATCCCTGACAAGGTCATTCAGTTCATCTTGTGTTATGAGCTGTGGTTCAGAGGAGGAGGATGGGAGAAAATGTGGGTCCTGTGACATTGATGGTTCAGGACCAGAAATTTCCTCCTCTTCCTCGTCTGACTCAAGTGAGAATGATTCTGGTGCATCAGGAACCGGCAGTCCTTCTCCGGGGGGTACTGGGCGTATAGCTGATGGAATGTTTGGATAATGCACAGTCCACTTTTTCTTCTTTGTCACACCTTTCCCAACTGGAGGAACCATGCAGAAATAACAATTGCTGGTATGATCTGTTGGCTCTCTCCAAATCATTGGCACTTCAAAAGGCATAGATTTCCTTTTCCTGATCAACCACTGGCGAAGCTTTGTTGCACAAGTGTTGCAGCATATGTGTGGGGCCCACGTCTTGTCCTTATCTCCAATTTTGCAGCCAAAATAAAGGTAATAGGCTTTCTTAACCATAGTGGTTATACTGCGCTTTTGTGATGCAAAAGTCACTTCACCACAAACATAGCAGAAGTTATCTGCATTGTTTACACAAGTACGAGGCATCTCTGCTCACTTTGGCTAAACAGAAATGTGTCCCTTTGCAAAATCAAACACTGACAAATAAGAGAGCATGACACTGTATGATTTCCAGAGCTGATATAGGGCAATTTGTTCATCAGAGTGATGTAAGCTTCGTTATCATTGCATCATCCATGACTTCTAGGAATAACATGATGCAATTCATATAATGTATGATGCAATTCCAGCTTCAGATTGCATCATTCATTGTTTTGCCTAAAAAGCAAGTACTGTCCAAACCCAGTCATAGATTTATTCATAGATCCAGTCAAAGATGTATTTTAGTCATTTCTGGTTTAAATTGAGATCCCTTCCCTTTAGAACTTACTTATCCTCCGCCATTCCCAAGTCAAGGGTCGTATATACTGACCCAATAGCATATCTTGAAAACTAGAGCCAATCAACAATTTTAAGCATCATTTTTGTTCTCAGTGACCCAGAATTAGTAAAGTTTGACTACATTTATTTCAGAAGCATTTTGGCTGTAGAGCAGTGTAATGTTTGCTACATAAAAATTAAAGCTGGTCAGAATTTGTTAAAGTCAAAATTTTTCATAAAGGTGGTTTGATTTTTGACTAAGTTCCAACAGAACCCAGTCAGGGATCCAACAAAACCTGCTGGTCAGGTTTCAAAATCTTCCTGGCTTCCTGCCAGCTTGCCCACCCAGATCATCAGCACTTGATGGACTGCCCCAGACAAGTGGGCTGTCCTGAAATCAGAGACCAGGCTCCTTTGCCTTTTATGGATCACTTTAAAATATCAAAATCCTCCATGAAATGCAATAGCCTTTCTCCCCACAGCTCAAATAAAAATCTTCATCTTAACAAAATCATAGTCCTCATTGAATCTCCAATTATATTTTATTGGGTTTTCTTTGGGAAGATGCTCTGCATCTCACAGACACTATTATAGCAATATTCTTCACCCTACTGCAGTTAAAGCACTGTCAGCATTTTTATTGTAGACCTATAAAATTTTCAGGGATATTTAACTTAACTCATCCATGATGACTTTCTCTAGGGCAACATTAAATCTACATAGCCAATGCATACACTTCAATGTAAGTTAACCACTTCTTTCCCCTCTTAATTTTTACTTAATTTGTACAGAAAAAAAGCTCTGGGTAAGATATATGCTGCATGTTTGAATGCTTTTGTATAGTCTGCACTGCACAGAATGACTATGTACGTGATGGCTCAGCCCTTGATCCTGCAACAGGATTAATGATATTCGGAATGGAAAATCAGTGGAACTCAGGCCCAGCCTACGCTTAAGTTAGGTCACATAGTTGTATCTGTCAGGGTTGTGAAAAAAATGCACTAATGAGTGCTGTAGTTACGTGGACCTAACCCACAGTGTAGATGCACCTATGTCAGTTTGCTCAAGGATGTGGTGGTGTTCCTGCACTGATTCAAAACCCTCTTCCGTTAGCATAGGTTTCATCTACACTATGTGGTTATTCCAGTATAGCTACAATTGGCCTCGCTATGCTGGCATAGTCTCCATAGTGTAGATGTATCCTCAGCAATGCTGTGGTATTTTTTTATAGAGATCAAAAACTGAATGTTGTTATTGGAGATAGACAGTACAATTCTAGATGAAAAATGGGGTACAAATAATATGGTATATCCTAGGGCCTCAATTAATCAGAATACAATCTCTAGCAATCTCATTACTATTTAACAAAGCACTTTAGAGTTGTGTTTAAGACATACTTGTCATAGGCATAGGTGCTTTGCTGAATAGGGATGGACTAAAGAATGTGCTTAAAGTTAAGCATGTGCTTAAGTGCTTTGCTGAATTGGGATCTAGGGAAAAGAATGAAGTTGAAAAAATAAGTGGTGTTAAAGCTTCCTGGGAAAGACACCTCTGTGTTTTGGCTAATGTTCAATATTGGTACTTAACAAAGAAATAATAAGCAGCACAGTAATAAATAGTGCTTACTGGTGGAGTACTCTAAGGGAGTTAGGCACCCAAATACCTTTGAAATTCAGTGGGATTTGAGCATCTCCTTCCTTAGGACTATTTTGAAGATCCTAGTGTCCAGAGATTTTTTTTTTTTTAAAGGGTTGTGGAGTTTTCATTCTCCTGCTGAAGGATTCAGTAGCACGTCACTGGAATGAATGTCATTTTACCACCAAATTCCTTAAATCCTGGCTATAATCCTCTGTCACTGCATTTGTTTTAAAAAATCAATTTAAACACATTGTAGTTTCTGCAAGGAGTAAAACTTATCACTAATGAAGTGTTTCTTTCACAAGTATGAAAGGATCTACATACATGGAATGAATACTGATTCATATAGTTTGAAGTCAGAGACCATTATATCATTTAGTCTTACCTCCTGCATATCACAGGCCATTAAATTTCACCCACTTACCTCTGTCCTGAGCACAGTAACATGTGTTTGGCTAACATATATCTTCCAGAAAGGCGTCCAATCTTGATTTGAATGCATTAAGAGATGGGGAACTGCTTCCTTGGCAATTTGTTCCACTGTTTAAAAAATTGTGCCTAACTTCTAATTTGAATTTGTTTTGGCTTTTTGGTTCATATGCCATTCTCTGACACATTTTTAAAAAGCACTTTAGTACCTCATATTTTCTACCTGTGAAGGTAGAGAAATCTACTGTAATCAAATCACCTTTCAATCATATTAAAAAAAGATAGAGGTTGAGCTCTTTAAGTGTCTCAGTTGTAAGTCATTTTTCCAGCTCTTCGGTCATTTTTGTGGCTCTTTTCTGCACCTTCTCCACTTTATCAACAACTTTTAAAAATACGGACTCCAGAACTGTGTGCACTATTGGTTTCGCCAATGTTGTGTATATAGAAGTAAAATTAACTTTTTTATTAGAGTTGGACAATTTTTTTGACAATCTTTTCTTCAGAAAAAAGTGCAGATTTGGTGACACCTAAACATTTGGCAAATTTGTGTCTGCACCACCAAATGCTCTTGGTCAGAAAATCGAAGGGAGGGATTGAGAATTTTTTGTTTCAAAATTTCTTTACATCTTATTTTGAAAAATCATCTTCTAAAAAAGCCTCAAATCAAAACAAAACACTTCAATGTTGTCAGAATAAAACACTTCATTTGACCCAAAATGAATATTTTTGTCAACTCTTGATTCACCAATAATTTTGAACACTTTTGGTTTTGAATTGCTTGGAATCTTTTTCTGATTGTTTGGAATCTTCACATAGCTCTGTTTCCTAATCCCCTCTTTATACATCCAATGACTGTATTAGCCCCTTCTCTCCCAGAATCACAGTGGGCACTCATGTTCAGTTGCTTGTTCACTATGATCCCTGACTCCTTTTCAGAGTCTCTGCTTTCCAAGGTACAGTCCCCCATTCTGTAAGCATAGCCTGCATTCCTTATTCCTAGATGAATAATTTTTTATTCGGCTATATTCAAAAACATTTTGTTTGAATAGTCCCAGTTTACCAAGCAATCCAGATTAATGTGTATGGACCACTCAGCTAATCTTTGTCATCCACAAACTTTATCAGCAGTTATATTTACCTTAATCATCCTGCTTGCCTTTCTGGAATATTAGCACAATAAGCATTTTCCCCATCTTTTGCATTTTCCTCAGTATTTCAAGATTTAAAAAAAATTATATCAGTGGGCCAGAGATCTCCTCAGCCACACTTTTAGGTCTCTTTGATGCACATTATGAGTTGGCTGATTTAAAAATATTGATTTTTGGTAGATGTTGTTTAACATCCTCCATAGTTATTAAAGGACTGGAAAGTACTGCATCATCCTTATGTTATACAAATATATCATCCTGCTTCTTTCCAAATACAAAACAGAAAAAAGTAACTAAAGTTTTCTGCATCATTAACAATTTTATAATCTCCAATTAGTAGTGGGGCAATACCATTGCTAGGATTTAATTTTGTTCCTAATATACTTTCAAAAACATTTAGCCTTAGTCCTGCCAACCATTATCATTAGTTACCCTTATCTACATTTTTATAAATTCTTATTTATATTGTTTTGGAATTTATTTCCCACTTTTCTCATTTTGTTATATGTTGCTTTTTTATTTCTAATTGGTACCTTCACTTCACCAGGATAGAATATTTGCCTAGTTCAAGTCCTCTTGCTTAACTCTGGCATTTTAGCCATCTAATAAATTCTTCTTAAAGATATCACAATTTTATTTCACATTTTACAGTCTAAATTTTTCCTCCCAATCAATTTCATCCATTTTCCTCAACTTTGGGGAAATTAGCCCCTTTGAAGTGCCAAGTATGCATATTACTGGCTGAGACTGTCCTCTTTGGCCATATTGAATGTGCTAATTAGCCAATTACCAACTTCTGATTTATTAATCTTACTCGGTCATAAAGAGCTCCAGAATTGGTAGCATAGAAGACTAGATCATCATAATGGTGCCTTCTGGCCTTGAAATCTATTATGTGTTGAGTGGCGATACTTTGTGTGGTTACAAAATTATCTTCTGCAACTTTAGAAACTTTAGTGATGTTTTACTATTGGCTTCATGAGACCTCCAGCATATGATTAGTTTCAGCATGCTCAAATTGCAGAAGTACATTTTTTTTCCTCCTATTTTTTTGGTTGGTTTTAACTCACTTTTGGCTTGAACACTGACAGGTCAATTTACACTAATTTTATACATTATGAAAAATAAATCTTAACTAGAATTTATTGATTTGTTGTTCACTTCATTTGTCAAACAGCAGCATTAGCAGATCTTGAAACAATAATATAACTGAAAGCAAGAAGCTTTACTTTCTTCTCAAGGAAAAGACCCTCTAATTCTTTTAAAATAACTGGTAGAATAATAAGAGCTTTTAATAGAGTTGTATCTACACACACCAAGAGATGTAAATGTAAACATTTCATACCAAAATCTTGTTCTCATTTACCCTTTGTGCAGTCCTAGGCCAAAATTTTCAAGAGTATCCTCTAGTTTTGGGTGCCTATGTCTCCTAGTGCCCAATTTAAGAAACCTGGAGCCTGATTTTCAGAGGTGCTTTAGAACTTCATTTGGAGTTGGGAGTACTCAGCACTTCTGATTAGCAGGCCCAAGGTGCCTCAAGATGGACACCCAAAAAGTGAAGCATCCAAAATCAAAAGTGGTCATTGGGAATTTTGGTCTGGTAACTTCAGTGGTGGTAGCCACTGTGCATGAGTATGGAAATTGGCCCCATATCTATATGCTATAATGTCCTCCAATTTACCTAGCTTCTTCCAGAGTTTGCTCCTTCTTACCTTGTACAGCTGCACAGAGGTTGATGATCATCTAGTTTATTTCTTATATTCTTTATGAATTTCATCTGTTGCCTGGTAGCCAAATAAGAGGTTTTTTTCACCTCTCTTAAGAACTCTGCATATGTTCTGCTTTAAAACAATGTGGTTTTACTTTGTTTTCTTAAAAAAAAAAAACCAAGTAAAACACTCCACAATGTTTTTTATATATATATATATATATATATAAATCATTTATGATGGGTGGGGGTAGAGAGAGAAAGAAAGGTGGCAAAAAAACAGGGAAGGGGCACAAGGTCTGGAAATCAAGTGAATGTAACAAACAAGTCAGCCAGCTCTTGCAATGGAGAGGGGAAAGAAATGTGCTAACAAGATATCAGGGGGTACCTGTGTTAGTCTGTATCTACAAAACAAGGAGTCTGGTGGCACCTTAAAGACTAACAGATGTATTGGGGCATAAGCTTTCGTGGGTAAAAACCTCACTTCTTCAGAAGATGTTTCCCATGTTTTACCAAAGTTAAACTAGCAACAGGTTTGGCAGCGGGTACCAGAGAAGATCAGTCAGCTGAGATTCTCTTTTGCTTTATTGTGCTGATATTTCTCTGCTAAACAGAATTAGCACCTTCACTTTCACGGACTCTTTAAGTCAAGAGAGTTTTCTTTATGCTGTCATGATAAAATAGCATGTGGAAAGCAGTAAAATTAAAGGGATGCTCATAAATATATCTTATGCATAAAGGTGTACTGTGACATGTGGGCTTTATTGGTGTAAATTTGGGATGGCTGCATTAGATAGTTATTCTGGTTATTTTCAATTTGTGCCAATAACACCTTAATACCATACTATGCCATGATTCATTATCTCTAGCCACACTAAAATGTTTCCCTTTTCTCTTAACCACTACATAAGGCATTATTAGTACAAGCAACTATCCACTTTACTTTATTGTTTATTATTGTAGTAGCACCTAGGAGCACCAGTTATAGATCAGGAGCCCATTGTGCTAGGTTCAAAACACAGAACAAAAAGACAGTCAAAGCCCTCAAAAGCTTACAGTCTTAAGACAGGTGATAAAGATACAGATAGATGTAGCCAGACCAATGTGGGAGTGTAAGAAAACAGAGCAAGCACAATAGGCAGTGGTTTCAACACACCAGCTGCCTAACCATTGTCCAGTTTTTTGTGGGGTTTTTTTGTAGGCATTATGTCAGAGTCATGAGGTGGGATCTGAAGGTGGTATGATGTTGCACTCCATATGCTTTATGAAAATATGCTTATAAATGTGAATATGATGTAACTGGAATATGCTTTATGCAAAAGGTCTCTTGTAAGGTATCAGTCATTACAAAGCTTATAATCTGAGTGTGTTCATCCTATTTGCATGTATTATTTCTATGTCTGGAGTTAGGAGAATAAGATATAAACTTGTATTACTGATGTAAACATATTAAGTGGAAGCCATTAAGTGTGCTTCAGAATCAATGAACTGTAAATGGCTCTGTTTACTTGCAAACCTTCCTGTGGGCCAGCCCAGGAAGAATGGAGACTAGGGGTCTTACACTGACATGTGACCATGTCATCTGATAATAAAATCCATCTTAAATCTGGTATTTTCCCATTTAGAAGGAGGGGTGGGGACCCAGAGAGATAAAAGATTCCTGTCTTGTGCCAAAGCTATAAAAGGGGGTGAAGCAGGACAAAAGAGGCATCCGGTCATGAGAAAGCCCCTGCAAACAGCTGTGCATATCCCCCTATCAGTTTAGAGGGAGGACAATTTGAGTTTACCCTGTATAAGGTTTATACAGAGTAAGACAGATTTATTTAGGGTCTGGATCCCATTGGGAACTGGGTGTCTGGGTGCTGGAGAGGTAACCTACTGAGCTATTTTTGGTTAGTCTACAGCTTTGGGGGCGTAGCCCAGACCCTGAGTCTGTGTTGCAGCAGGCTAGTGTGTCTGGCTCAACAAGGCAGTCCTGGAGTCCCAAGCTGGCAGGGAAAAAGGGTTCAGAGGTAATTTCAGCACATCAGGTGACAGTCCCAAGGGGGTTCTGTAACCAAACCCGTCACAGGTGAATAATGAGGTAGCTTTGTGGATGCATACCAGAACACTCCTCCAAAGCGTGAGGGTCAGCAAAGGAGAAAACATGATGGTGCTCGTTCGAAAATGTAACAAGTAAGTGATGGAAGCTGGCATCATGGGTCAATCATGGGAGTTAACATCTCAATAGTCAATGAGAGCTGAATGGTAGAGTGGAGATGGTCCTTAGTCTTTGAAAATGAAGACAAATAGCTTATGTTTGATGCAATAGAAAAGGGGAAGCCAGTGGGAGGATGCAAAGAGATGGGTGACATGGATAAAGCAATGGGCTAGGAAAATAATCTTTGAAGCAGCATTCTGAAAAGATAAGACTGCATTTTGTCAATGGCACAGAAAAGGCTGTTTCAGTAAAGGCTGTTGAAGTATCATGTCTTGGTTATGTGAGCCTGGATAAGAGTTTTAGCTCTGTGAATGAATAGGAAAGGACATATCTTAGAGATGTTATGAAGAAAGAATCTGCAAGGTTTAAAAATAGTTGAAGACCTAGAGAAAGGGCCAAGAGAAAAAGATACCCAGGTTATGGGGATGAGTGACAGGCAGGATGGTGGTGGTGGGTTTTTTTTTTTTTTTTAAGTATTGGGAATCCTTTTAAGAAGACTATTTTAGAAAAGACTAAGGAAGTTTTGACAAAAGTTTTTTGTATTGTTCCATTTGTAAATTCAGACTTCCTTACTGTGAGCTCCAAGTGAGGAGGTATGATGGGGAGGGAGAAATTGTAAATTGCCTTTAACTTTTTCAGCTATTGTAACATCGTGTTTCTAGTCATGAGGTTTTGGATCTTAACAAGGGCCAACATATTCAGACACTGGGTGCTTTAAATTAGCACCCAAATGTGATCCATATTTAGACACCTAAATAAAAGTGGCCTGATTTTCAGAGGTGCTAAGCCATGGGAGCTGTGGGTCCACAGCACCTCTGAAACCTAGGCCACTTTTATTTAGGTGCTTATATATGTAGACATCTAATAGTAGGCAGCTCAATGTGAACTCTTTGGCCAGAATCCATATATCATTAAAAAGGGGAAATTACTACTGCCTTTTCCAATAGCTTTGCAACTATTGGGGTTAATTCTGATCTGTTACTCCAGTGTTAAAAAAGTTAGTCCACTGACTTCAATGGAGATATTCCAGGTTTATGTGAGTGTAACTGAGATGAGAATCTGGACACTCTTTTCTACCTCTTTTGTACTAATTGGCTGCAAGATGTCTGACCTTATGCAATTTACTGGGCGCGGGCAGAATAGTGACCTCATTTCAGCTTGGACTAGTGTAATAAGAATAAGCTGCAAGCCTTGCCCACAGATCTGGGGGAATCTGTATAATAGTCTGTGCCTTTACTTTGTCTCTGGTTCCTAAAAATGCTGCTGCCATCCCCTGAACCTACCCTGATCCCAACTGCAAGTGTCAGGTTTGAATTGCATCAGAAAAATAACTTCATCCTCTTGGGCATGGGTTGGGTTGCGTGGGCTCAGATCACTTCTTCCTGCTCGTGGGTGCCATTCAATAGCTGCTGTGAGCCCTACTCCTGCCAGTCACCACGTTGCTACACTCTGTGTGCTGTAGAATGAATGTGTTGACAAATTGCAGTACCTTTCACTTCACACAGCACAGTAAGGAGGTAGTGACCAGCAGAGGGCATGTAGCTGGCCCCACAGGCAGGAGGTGGCCAGAGATGGATTGCAGACAAAGGGTATAAAGATGACTTTGAGCAATGTTTTCCCTTCACTTTCCTCAGTTGTACCAAGCAGAGGTAGTTACAGCTGAGCCCCTACTACTTTATCTATCAATTTAGGAAAGATGGTGCTTTTTTCTTTCCCAATTTCATATAAGTGGTCTACTATACAATTAATGTAAAAGTCTAAATATAGTTTCTTGATTACTATTGGTGAAACACACTGAAAATTAATTTAGCTCATTTATAGAGCAAAATGTCATTGTTAAAGGGTGTAATAAAACAGATTTAGTCTAGCACTCTAGTTTATGTGAAATGATATTGTCACTTTTGTCAATCCTATAGACAATCAGGGGGGCTTAATTCTCAAAGCCAGACTGAGGACATTATTGCCATCCAGAGGTCACGTTATTCAGTCCAAAGGACAATAGTTTCTTTATATAGAGACTGGAGTTTTCAGTCTGTTTTTTATTATAACTTTTTTAATAGCTCTTTTTGTTTTAAACATGTTACAGAACATTTTGCACAGCAAGAGATTTTTATTTTCTAGCCAGCTCCAATGATATCTCGGTTGGTGTAAATAGGGCAAAACTGATTCCTGAGCCAACTGCCCCCACGCCACCACAACCTGACATGTTGGGGAATGTTGGAGGTGGGAAGAGGTTGAGACACAGCACCAGTCCTTGGAGACTATACCCAAATAAAGTAAGTCAAGCTTCCCCATGGCTGTTGTAACTCCTGCTGGGCAGTGAAAAGCTGAGCTGTGAGAACCTAATATAGTGCTACATACTTTTTAGTTGTCTTGTTGGACTTTTGGTTATTTATTTTCTTTACTGATTCTTTCCAATGAATTTTTTTTATCTTGAACTTGTCTCCTAATCACAAACATTCTGGACTGTCTTTACCTACCTTTTTTCCCCTAGATTGTCATTTTCAAGACACGCTGAGTTGTTTGTCAATATTTTTAGGCACAACCACAAGAACAAAATTTAAAACCCACCCGTCAAATTTTCTTCTTAAGTCACTTATTCAATTACTACAAGTTTGGAAGAATGGAAAGCAGTAGCCTTGAAGCCCTCATGCACATCTTTCTGGCTAGAAATACAGGACGGAGAAACCAAGTGACACCACAGATGCTTTTGCAGCTGCACTCGGTTTTAAGTCTTTCCTGGACTGTGAAACTTACACTATCCTTTGTGAAGTTATTTACTCATTATGACTAAGTATGTGCAGAACAACCATATGCATGGTTCTTTACATTAAGCTTTTTGCAGCTTGTATTGTGGGCAGACTAGACATTCTCATTCCGTCTAAAACCAACATACCAAAGCAGTGAGATCTCACAGCAGCCAACTACAACCTGAGTAGACAGAATTCAAAGGGGACTGAATGCCTTAGGAATAAGTAATGTCCCCCAGTTCCCATCAGTAGTCCATACCTAATTGTTCTTGTTGGCTTTATGTGAATGAGTTGATAGTCTCAGTCTAATTTCAAATGGATAGGTTCCCCCAATAACAAAATCCACCTTTAAAAATTAAATGATACTAGAAAGTTTACTGCCATCTTACTTCTATTGGGGACCCATTCAGAACAGACACTGTGAGTGAGTAATTAAAAATACTTAATCAATGACTTTATTCTCGCAAGGCATGAGTCTGTAGATATCTTTCCTCTAGGAACTGAACTGTGCAATTTCATGTAAACATAGAATGACCTTCAGATGATAACAGCTTTATTTACTCCAAATCAGATTTGAATCAGTGATGGAGAGGTAAAAATTCAATATACCACACTGAACCACAGAGTCGCCCAGTCTCAATGGATTTGATGCATTTTGTGCTACAATGTGTAATAATTTCTTTGCTTAGATCTATCCAATCTGTTCAGAGGAATATAAGGTATATTGTCTAAGGAATAAATCAGCACATAGTCATAGGGTTGGATTTTTACAGGAGCCTAAGGTATTTAGACACCTATTTCCCATTGAAACTACTAGTCTAAAATTCCCAGACATAACCAATAAACTAATGTGAGCGTATCAGTTTTAGTATTCCGGAGGCAGCTGGATTAAAAGAAACTTTTGATATATGGAAGATGTTTTGGGCTACCTGTAGGATGTGTTGTGACTCCCGTTTCTATTATGAGGCTGTTTTTAAACTTTTCTTGTGCTCCCACTCCACAACAAAGCATACAAATTTCTTCCCTAATGTTATTACTAAATAGAGCAGAGTACATTTTTTTTTTTAGAAACTGTTTTCTGTTGGAAATCAACAGTTGATTGAAATCAATGTTTTGTTGAAATCAATGTTTCACATGAATGTGTTGCTTTCAACAAAATGTCCATGGAATAAAGTAAAAACAATTAACTTTGACTTTCTCATTTGATCCTGATGATAATGTCAAAACAGTTTTGTTTCAATAATGTCAAAATGTTTCATTTTATATTGTTTCAAATTTTACATTATATTGACCTTTTCATAATATATATTGATCTTTTCAAAGCAAAATTAACATTATAAAAACAATATTTTGATGGTTCTGAAACTTGTTTTTAATTTTCTGATTGTGATGGGACATGCCCCTATCCCACTGACAGCAAGCCTAATGGATGTCTCTGCACCCAGGCAGTGCCAATTATCTCCCCTGCAGAGCATGCTGTACCTGGAGAAGGAGATCTTAAAAGGTGAAGCTGGCCACAGAACGGGGGCAATATTTGCCCAAGAGGAGAGTCTGCTAGAGAGGTCAGTAGAAACATCTAATTTATACTAGACTTTTATGCTGAAGATTAGAACACAATTCTCTATGGTATGCCAAACTCTTTTTCTCTGACATTCCGACTACTGTTGTTATCTTTTATTGACTTCAGAACTTAAAATTGCAATTGAAAGCTCAATTTTTCACTGTTTGTTCTGCACACAAACATAGGAATTATGATGATCCCTCCTCCAATCCTAAAGTACATTCATCAGGCTGAACTAAGAAATAAAACTACTTTCAGCGTATTAATGATCAAATCACAGCTAACTGCTGATAATTGTTCAATATATGTACTAACATTTTGTGATGTAATTTAGTTGCAAACCTGGTTTCTAGCTACAGCATTTTTAATTCAGTCATTCAAGTATAATTTCTATTTCCATCATTTAGAGCAATTAAACTGATTCCAATATTCAGATTTCCAAGTGTATAGTAACTGACGTTTATTGACTCTCTGCCAAAAATGCCAGTCTTGACCACCCATTTGTCAAATTTTCCAATAAGCATCTTTGTGCATTCTCTCATGTCATATACTTGGGAAGAACTCCTGATAAACATGCAAAACCACCTCATTGTCCTTCTTCAAACCTCTTCTGAAAACTCTTTTGCCATGACCTAGAAAGAACATGACAATGGCTAGGCAACAAGTATACTTTAGCCACCATTTATCAGGCTATTCATAATCATCTCATGCTTTGGGTCAGGAACCTTTTTATTATGCTTGTATAGTTCTTAGCACAGTGATCACTGACTGACTGAAGCCCTGACATTCACCCCAATACCAGCAATAGTAATTCATGCTGTATTTGCTGTTAGCTATTGTTAGAAACAAAAAGTTATTTAAGCAAAGCACCTATGGAAAATAAGACTCTCAGAAATTATTCAAATCAGTTATTATACTAGGTATTTTAAATTCAGTTAGGCCCCAAGAAAGAAAAACAATGTGCTTAACTTTTTAGTTCTGTTGAAGTCAATGGGACTACTTGCACACTTAAAGTTAAGCAGCTGCTTAAGTGTTTTGCTGGATTAAAGGCTCTAGTTAATGGACTGTTTGATTAGAAGCATTTTACCTCCTTTGTTCAACACTGAGTAGAAAACTGTTTTCTCGCATATTTAATTTTTTGATGTTGCAAACTTTTCAAATATTACAGGAGTAATTCAAAATACCCTTGGTTTGTTTATTTTCTTTGCCCTGAGGGTGGGAGTACAGGCCAGATTTACAATTTTGCTGCTAACTTCTTTTAAAGGTAATGGTCAAAAGCCATCAATCTCCAGGATGATTTTATTAAAGAATCCTGCTTCATTCAAGTAGGATGTAAAAAATCAATGAGTTAAAACACTTCAGTTTCTGGTGGACAAAAAAATACCCTATATGAGCATATCATTAGATCCAGGTAGCACTTTCTGAACTAACCTATGGGCAATGATCTAACCAGCAGTGACTGTCAACTCTTTAACTGTAAAGCAGCAATGAGTACGTCGATTTCCACCGTCTGCCCTCCCAGCAAACTGCACAAGCAAAAATAATATAACATATGGTGGCTCTTTCTGACTGACAGATGCATGCAGAGAGAAAAAAGCTTGGGAATAGAGGCGTACTTTATCATATTTCTCAGCTCTATTTCACATAACATTCTTTTTAAAAAATTCATTGGATTATGCAAATATGAGCAAGGCCAAATTGCCTACAAAAATGGCTACGTGTAAATTATATGTCACCTTTTTTCAGTGTTGATACTCTCCAACATAAAATAGCAGTAATCTCCCAAAGGCAATCATTAGGTCCAATTAATACAACTATCATATTTCTCTACCAACTTGTATAATAGTGTAACATACAAAGAATAGATATTGTATTCCAGGGAGTGCCGTTAGTAATCAGGAATTCTAGAATCATTAAACTTTAAAGGCTCAGAAATAGAGTGGCTGCCCACAGAGGGAGTGGAACAAAGTATAAATGAAAGGCGAAGGCAAACTCAAAAGGATCACTCTACTCTACTAGTTGCAGTTGCCCAGTGCTGAGCAGTCAATGTCCTTTCTTTGCTAATCAGCAACTACTGCTCTACTCAGTCTGCAATATGCTTCCTTTCCATGTAACGGAAAGCTTAGCCACAATGTTGGGTTTCATTGGTTCATATTTTCATTGCAGAGGAGGTTGAGGTTGGCTGATGTAACAGCATGTAGAAAAGAGCGGACAAATGGTCTATTTTTAACCAGTTGCTCCTGCCCACATGGCACAAGTCTAAAAATGGCAATTATGGGGTTCCATAGTCATGAGCTCTGACATTCAGATTAAGGCCCCCATGCTGCAATGACATCTGCCTTCACAATGTCATTGCAAGATTGGGTCCTTTATAAATTAGAGTTTTGTGTGGGCGGTGGGAGGGTGGAGGGAGGGGGAAGGGGAAGGGGGGTTCTAACTGTCATCCCTAAAAACTCAAGCTGATATGAATATCAGGCTTCATTATCTCTGGTTTATGTATCATTAAGGCTGATAAAAATCCAGTAAATGGAACTTAATTAACAATTCTGCAAGGGGAGTTTGAATGACTGTGGGACTATGAATCACTTGCTTCCCAACTTTACAGAGTTTGTGTGTCCAGAAGAAGGTTTGGACACCATTCTACAGAGACAGGGAAGTGCATGTATGTGTGCACCCATAATTATATTTTTGCATTTGAATTTGATCGTAACAAGTACTAAAATTGGTTGGAGAGGGGGAATCCTGAACATATAGTCTTTAAAAGACTTAGTACTAATAACACTCTCAAATGTTTCAAGGGTTATAACTTGTGTGTGAAAATGAGAGAGAGATTTCCTAAAATTTTTTTTCTTTACAGATATTGTGACTCTCCTATCAGAGACTTACCTCCAAATAATATTGTATCCAAATCCCCAAAAGGCTAAACTGTGGTCTCTACAGAAAAGAGCTAAGGAACAAAAAAAGGTTTAGTTTTCTTTCCCAATGTTAGCATATCGGCTTCCCCAAAACTGGGGAGTGGGGTGGGAGGGGAGGCTGAGAGAGAATTGAAATTGAACCTCTTAACAATGATTCTGAGTACAGCAGTAAAATACAAAGATCTACGTATTTTATTCTTTTGCCTTCATTTGAGGTTGTCTGCTATGGGCACTTCCTTTGGGATAAACTCCCAAAATGTTCTATAGCAGAGGCAAATTAAATTGAAATAAGCGAAGTTTGCAGATTGGTAACTAGTGGTTTCTCTAGAGAGACAGTCCAATGATAAAGTAAATCTACAGAATGCTGCAGTGGGAAAAGAAGGAAAATAATTATGTAGTAAGTGTGTTTTGAAATTCTAAATAGAAGCAATTGGACTGTTTTTTGTGTTAGAAAAAGATGCTAGGAATTAGAGAGTTCTGTTTAGGCTTGAATAAAGAAGGCTGGACATTCCTGGGTGAACCAGGAAATACAATACAAATCTTTACTCAATATTTAAAACTTATCCGAAACAGACTTTTTCTGAAATTATATTTTAAAAAACATTTTCCATTTTCACACGTCTGTACTTCCTGGATAGGAAAAGGTTCAGAAATGAAAGTGCTAATGTACTACCAGAAGGACTGTCTTTCAGACACATTTCCAACACAAGTGAAAGCAGGATACACTTGAAACCTTATGAGGAAGCTATTGTGGCTTTAGCCTAGTTTTGCATACTCAAGAGGCTTACAAATTTTGGACAAGGTTAAGATAAGCATGCAATCATTTGGGTACATATTCAATCTGAACCATTTGTGGTTTATTCATCAGTGGATGTGATCTTTCTGATGCTTCCAAGCCCATAAATTAGAGACAGACATTTTGGTTTTTTGCACAGCACTTGATATAATGAGATATAATCCCCATCTGGGCACTTGTGAAGAGTAATTGCACATTTGCAAGATATTGTGAGATTTGTAATAGAATCGCATCATTATCTCTCTCAATAAGGAGAACGCCATCTTACTCAGAGGGATAAATTGGCACGAGGACACAACATGGTGAGTTTTTGTGAAAGATATCATGTGATCTCCCATGAAAACTGAAATTATTGCATGTCACTTTTGTATATTCATTAGATTATTCTGCAAGACAGTATTTCAAGTATTCTTATGAACATGAACAAGCCCAGACTAAACAGGATATAGTAGAGATGAAAAATGATGTTGTGCTGTGATCTCTGCAATGAGATCTCAGCAATTTTTAAGAGAGGAACATTGAATTATAGGGAGAACTGAGCAGTCAAAAGTGGACATGGTAATATAAACTAGATCTCAGGAGGAAAAATGGTTGTATTGAAAATAATAATCTTGAGTCTGAAAATTATGCTCCTTTCTGTAGAAGTCAAAAGAATATTTCCCTCTGTGCCTGCACTCATGCCCTTGTCTGACATTTGTGACTCTGTGTAACCCACCACCATCAGACCTGTCCACAATTTGTCTCTCACCCATATCACTCTTACCAAATCCTTCTCCAAAGGTTCTGTAGTGACCTGTAGCCAACATTCTTCTCCAACACATGTTCCATTATATATCACAGAAAGCACCCTAGACCCACAAGCCTCAGATCAATTCAACATCTTTATTCTTCCCCTTGCCCCCTGTGGCTTTCAATCCTTCACATAACATCATGTAAGTTAACAATGAAAGATTATCAGGGGGAAAAAAGTGTGGGAAACTGTAGTAGCTTTATGAAGCATCAGTGAACAAATGAGAACAAAACCAAACAACCAAATTCTTTGCAGACAACCACAACAGGGATCATTACACCATGGGAATCCAACAGTCTTTGGCTGACACAAGACAGAAAGAAATTACTCACATTTATGAGAACAGTAGTAAAATTTTCAATTATCCACATAATCAGTGGAAAACTGTAGCTAAAATAGATAATAGAAGATACATTTGCAGTAATTTTATCTGTTGGGTTGAATGTTTATTTTCTTTGTGCGTGTACTACTTTTTTTTAACACCAGCAAAATAATACCTGAATTAATCTGTTAGGTCCTGATCTTGCAGTTGCTTAACTTTACTCATATGAGCAATCCTATTGGTTTCAATGGGACTATTCAAGGAGCAATGTAAAGCATGTGTTTGTAAAAATCAAGAGTCTATTCTCTAATAAATTTTTGCTGTACAGTAGTCTGATGGCTTCTTATTAGAAGGGGGAATGCGTTTGAACATAAGGTAATGTAAGTGTTCACAAGCGTTCCTCAGATGGGTGTTTTTTCTGCAACTGTAGCAAACAACAGATTGGTGGAGGCTGGGGTTGGATTTGCCCCACACTTCAGAGGTCTTTGGCAGGAGAAGCAGTCCAGTTGCTTTACACAAAGAGGGTGCCAGGTAGGAATCAATCACCTCCTACATAGCTGAGCCCAGCTTATTGCAGACAATGTGGAAGTGGCAGGGCATGAGAAGCCAGAGTAGGGATTAAAGGTTCTTCTCCATCCTGTCCTCCCCCCCTCTACAGGGACACACGCAAGGGGCCATTGATTCTACTTCAGCCATTCCTTCCACTCTGTCTCCTATACATTTGCCCAGTCTTCCACTTAGAATCTTGAACCAGGCACTGTTTGACCATCCCTTTTGTATGGGGATGAAGTAGTTGTCCTTTGTTTTCTAAGACCTGCTAGTTAACTTATACTATGTTCCTGAGGGGAAAGAAATCATTTGCTAGTAGGAAAGGAAAGCCCATAAAGGAAAGCTCTATATGGCATAACTGTACTTAAAATGAAATCAAAGCCTGTAGCTTGGGATGAACATGCCAACTTTGGGGAGAAGATGGAATTTTTCACGGCAAACTTATCACTGGTTTCCTAAATGACCTAAGATAAACAAAAAAAACCCTTTTATGTGGTTGCTGTGATTTAAGCAAGGTCTGCAAGTTGGCAGCCTATCATCAGAGGTTTCAAAGTGAAAGAAAAAAGCCAGCTTCCATTTGCAGAGAATCCTCCTGCTATTTGTACATAGTCTATCTTGGTAGCTGACATATGCTGGAGTACATGCTGTCTGTGGGCTTGAAAATCTCACGGCAGTAATCAGAAGTGTACTGGTCCTGATGGCAGGCATCAAATCGGTTACTGCCAGATCTTTGAACTACAAAAATAAATAGAGAATGGAAATGTATTGTATTGGCCAAGCCTGAGGCCTAGTCATCTATCTTGGAGCATGCTCTGGTGAAAGTGTTTAACTTGGATTTCTTCCATCACATGTGGTAGCTGCAAGAGTGAAGAAAAAAGAACAATGTTAGAGGTATATTTAATAGTGTGTTGGCTTAACAATCCTCAGGATACGTTTATTTCTATGTTCTCTTAGGAGTCAGAGCTTACCTTTGTTGTGCCTCTGGATGAGTGCATATACCAGATCATGCATATATATATATATATATATATATATATATTACTGAAAGGCTACACACGTTAAACATACATGTATCTATTGCACATGGTCATAGCTAGGACAGGATTTGAGATTGGAGTTGTGTGTGAAGTTTCTCTGGCAATTTTGACATCTTTGACTTACAAAGTTCTTTCAGTGAAAAGCTTTAAACCAGAGGATTTGGAATGAACTGTAACTGGATGTTTGTTGGTTTTGGCTGAAATACATTCTTCTTCTCTTTCCTTTTGTGGACAGTGTATAGAACAATATAGGATCCCCTTTTTCTTTACTTGGCTACATTTTTTTAATAAGAGCCTCCTCCTAGTCCCTCCTTATTCATAATACCCACGTGATTACGAAAATTATGCATTTGTCAAGAGTGTGCCCCGTGCAAAGATATCATATTCTTACGTGTTCTGCGTTAGGGAATACTATGCATGTTTTCACAGCTGAATTAGTTTGTATTATAGATTATCAGGAGGAGCTTTTTAAAAATTAAGTGAAACTTTATAATCTTGAAACAAAGCAAAATCACTATTTTCTATACTTCTATCCCAGTTTTTCAATAACTGTTTCTGGTGAACAAAGTATTTGGTAGAACACTAATGAAGAGAAAGAAGACAAGAAAACATAAAGGGCCAGAGTCCTTGGTACAATCTCACCGTTTTGTCCATGCTGGCAATGCAAAGCGACCATAAGCCTGGCTGAACTAGGTTCATAGCTGTTTTGTCATTTGACTACTACAAAAGCAACTGGAAAGTACTGAAGAACATGGTTCAAAATAACTATGCTAGAATTTCATTTATGAATGCTAAATGCTGTTTTTATTTTTATAGCTGCCAGACTATACCTAAGGGTAATGTACATGCAGTGGAAGTTCAGTGCTGTTCTCAAAGAAAAGCTAAGGAAAAATTAAACATAATTTTTAGTTTTTTTACAAACAATGACTTTTTAACATAAATCTTACTTTTTAAAGAATATATAGGCTGTTATGTTGTCAGGAAATGATGCAGAAAAAGTCTGAAAGAAATTCATTCTGCACTCCAGGGTGACAGTCATCACCTGCATGGTGTGGCGCTCTGCTCCTTGTGTGACAATACAGAAATGGCAGGGGATCGGCCCAGGAGAGGGGTGGAGCTAGACAATCTTGCTGCTGCAAACATCCTCCTGCCCTGTGTGGAGGGTGCACATAAAAAGGGATTGAATAAGGGCTTGTCTACCCTAGAAAGCTAATATGGATTCATGTAAGGTGTGAATGCAAAGTTTAGTATCTATTCTGGAATAACTTCACATGTGGACAAGCCCTAGGTTACTTCAAATTTGAACTTTCACACAAACACATTTTCATATGAGTATTATGAGACTATTAATGTTCATGAATTTTCTTTCCAACGAAAAGCAACATGCCCATGTTTTCAGAAAACAAAAAAGGATGCTAAAGTGAATATGCATATTAATTCAAACAAATATTTGGGAATACTTTCTTGCTCAGTTCTACATGTGACAACTCTGAATAATAAGAATAAACAACCCACAGCATTGTTTAAAAAAAAAACCTGCAAAAACTTAGTGAAGCAAATTTTTATAATTCATGTCTAACATGGTCTGCACAGTTTATGCACTTTCCACAAATTGTCAGAGAATTCTAAATAGCAGAGGTAACCACCCCTTTACTGAACTATATTAAAACATGCAGGGATGATTTTATTCTGACAAGGATATTTTTTTGTCTCATTTGGAAGAATAGGTAATTGGACTGAACTTTCAAATTTAAATTAAGATGCATTAATCAATTCCAATGAAAGTACAACCAACCTAAACCTTTGCCCAAAACTTAAACTAAAATCATACATATTTTCATTGACTCAAAGATATTGGAGTGTTGTTTTGTTTCTTCCCCCCCCCTCTATTGTCATAGGCTTTATCACTTGTAGATATCTGACCAAAGTTGGAACCAGGAAATACCAAAAATATCATGAGCGTATAGGTTCTAGAGAGATTTCAGCTCTGATTCCTAGACTAAATTGGTTTACATATGTTTGATTAAACATTCAAACTCTTGGAAGCTCATCTGCATTCAGCCTTTGAACCATCAGATATTTACCTATCACTAATATAAATGGAAAGTCTACACAGGTTAATTAGTATAACAGGAGGTGGCATGCTAGTTCTTTGAACTCCCATTATTGAGAGGGGACATTTCCTAACATTCCTTTTTCTTTTATTTTTTAATTCTGATGCAGATAAGGATACATTTTCAGTCTCCACTTCTGGATACATGAGATGAATTAGTGCTTTATATGAACCTTGAAAATCATGCATCCTGCAAACACAATTGTAGAAATGACAGAGGAGCCTAAGAAGCTCTTCCTGAAGGAATTAAAGACCTTTGGGAGAATTGGAGCTGATATAAAAGGATTGTCCTTGTAACTTTCAACTGGCTGTCCCTCTGGTCCTGTGGTTTTATGAGATTGCACCATCCTTAGTAGGTTCTGTTACCGTGCTACTCCTTACATAGCCTAGAAACCACTCTGAAACTGTTCAAAATTTTTCTATTGACACTTTTTTTATTTTAAAAAATGGCCTTTTTTCAAAACACAAATTATCAGAAAAAGTTTTTAATTTGAATTTTCCAGTTTAGCAAACTTAAATTTTTTGGTTGTGGTTTCTCCTCCTCCCCCCAATAATCAGAAACCAGAATGTTTCCACAATGTTTGTTTCCCAGTTTTTTTCCCCCAGAAAATACTTATGATTTAATTCAAGCAGTTCTACTACATCCCATCTACAAGGCAGAATCTTCAAAGACAATATTGGAAAGGATTGTTTATACCCCTCCACTATGTTGATTCAGATAATGATTTTTAAATTCCTTCAACATGGGAACATTATCACTGATCTATTTTGTTGCTATGCTCAGTGCTCTGTACACAACATTTAAGGTTTTCCTCCACTTTTTTGTTCACTTTCTGATCAATCCTAATCCACAGATTTCTTCCAACCTTTTTTTAAAAAAATTTACTACTCTGATTAATTAACTGTGCTCTTCTTCCTGAGAGTAGTTTCCTCAGAGAAACTACCTGCATGTGTTCAGTTTCAAGAAGTCAAAAATCTTCTGTTTTTTTGGTTCTGATGTCCGTAACTATTTGAATCTCCTGAAACTACTCTGATTTCAATAATTTAATTGTGGCATGTAGAAAGGGAGAACTAATAGGATACAGGTTTAAAAATTATTTAGGGTACATTTAAATTATATTATCTTTTTCCAAATTACATTTTAATAATCTAGCAAAAATATCTCTCAGTTTAAAAAAGAATGTTTATTCTGCCTATTACATGCTGTTTTTCTTTGCTTGAAGGAAGAGATTTGCCATTCTTAATCTGTGGTAATTAGCCAATTTGTCTGAGGGGTCATTTCTTTTTGCATCTACTCAGTGTCAGATATGTTTTATGGGCATTCTGAACAGCACAGGTGATGAATCTGTCATATGTGTTCCTAAAGAAACATACTTAAAAAAATGCTTTCCCACTTTAATTCAAATAATAGCTTCCATGGATATGGCCATAAAGATTCCGTTACACCAAAAATGGGAGAGGTAGGGTGTGTGTGTGTGTGTGTGTGAGAGAGAGAGAAATGACTGTATGCTAGCACAGAGGTCAAATAACTGAAGCATTTGTGAATTCCTATTGTGATTTAGGGATTTGCATATTTGATGCATGGGAGGTTGAAAACTGCATGTATGACCCTTATTTTTTTAATTTTTTGAACATTTAATGTAATGTGTTGAGGGTTAAATTTACCAAGTCACTTCTGGGGAACTAATGGGTCTGGTGGTAAAAGGGGTAAAGGAGAGAGACATGTGTCAAGGGACAATTGGTAGCTTCTGGCACCCATTCTCTAGCTGGGAGAGAGAAGGGTGCTGCGTGGCCAGCATTCCCAGCTCCTAGGAATTAGTCCAGAGCAGGGGCCATGTGGAACCTCTTTTGGCTCCATTATAGCAGCCCATCCTATCCACCTACACCAGGAACGGGAACCCAGCCTGCAGGTCTAGCCAATCACCCATTTCGGGGTCAGGAAGGATTTTTTTTCTCCCATGAATCATTTGGTAGAGGGCCAGAAAGTTTTTTGCCTTCCTAAAGTATCTTCAAGCCATAGTGGGGTAAGTAGGAATGTGTTTAGCATGTAACTGAGGTCCTAGAGCGGTAGTGTTTATTCATTGCAACTTGCAGCTGGTTTCCAGTGCAGTTAAGAGAATAAAATGTATGGTTCCCAGAGGTAAGAGACTTTGGATTTTGGTGATGGGTCTTGGGCTCATGTGATATGGTGAGACTCTGTCACTTTCATAGGCTGAGGTTTGACCTTGTTGGATCTTGCTGGCTGCAGTCCTCACTCTGCTGCATCCTATGTCCCTCTTGTGGGGGTAGGATGCTAGGACTCAGACAGTTGAGTCCTGTGGGGAGAACCGCCTCACATTATGGGTTATATGGTAAGAAGCCCTGTAATCCCTGCACTGGAACCAATTAAATGTCTGGTATAGGAGAGTAGGGGTGGGTAGCGCCCCTCCAGTGGCCCTCCCCTGTATTAAACTTGAATAAAAGTTGTGGCCTGCTGCTTAATTCCATGCATGTGTGCCATCATTTTGCCACTGTGTCCACATCAGCAGATTATGACAAGATCAAAGTAATGCAGTTTCACTATGTATCCTATAGTACATCAGGTGTCAAAATTCTGATCCTTCATTTTCCTGACAAAGCTTGTGCACATAACGGGGAAGAAATGAAAGCTGCTTAATCAAGTCTCAAAAGAGAGATCCTAATTCTCCTATTGAAGTCAATACAAAACTCTTTTTGACATCAACAGAAGCAGGAGAAGACCCTAGTATCATAATAGAAATTAGAATTGACACTGTCCCTGAGACTTTCAAAGCCAGCTAGCGGATTCAGATGCCCAATTGCCATTAATATCCAAATCCCTTATGCACACAGCTTTGAAAATCTCATCCTGAACCTTTAATTTGTCACAATCTTTAATGAATTCTTTCGGGGAATTTGGTGGCCTTCTCTTGCAGACTAAGCAACTTTTCTTTCCAATATATGATTTTACAAGAGACCCTTTAATGTAGAGTTTTTCATACTGTGATGCAGTGACTATTGGTGGTGGTGGGAGTACTTAATGGTGATCCACAGAGAACCTTTGTTCATAGAGTGTTGCTTTGTCTTATTTCGAGCTGCTAAATCACATTGAAAACAGCTAAAATACATTAAATATTTTCCTATTACTTAATTTTACTTCCCCCTACAGTGGGAATACTATGAAATTGCAAATGGAAGAGGACGCTGTCTATGTTGTGAGAGCAGATAGGGAACATGCACAGACAGCACAGCATTCTGCACCATTGCAAATGGAAGGAAGTGTGATCCAGGAAGCAATTTTTCTAAGATGGAAGTGCTTGCGAATCCACCTCCTTTAATTAATGCAGGGATGAATGAATCAAGTTCAGATAGAATAAAAATCCCCCCAACCCTTCATCTGTTTTACAGACTCGACATTTGTACATAATATTATTATATTTCAGTTTGGCTTGCTGCTATATTTCTTGGTCCTGGCTAGGAGTGGAAAATTCTGACAAGTTTTTTTGCAATCTTTCTGGCATGGAGACCATGTAGCAGTAGTGATAATGGCCCAATCCTGCCATCTTTTATTTTAGCAAAACTCCCTGTTACCTCATTATGAAATTTCCAGAGGAATTTTGCTGGAGCAAATTCTACAGGATCAGGCCCTACTTTTCACACCTAGTACACTACTAGTACACCCAAAAGTTCCTCTAATTTACATCTCAGATCTAACCTTTTCCTCTTCACCCATCTTTTCTTTACCTTGATATAAGATTGTACAGTATATGCTGAATTGTAGATAAGGATTTAATTGAAAATATTTTGCTCATCATCTGAAAATTTTACATTATTTTGCAAATTGAAAATTGTTCTCTTTAGTGACTTTTTCAAATTTAAATAGGAATGTTTATCCAAATGACATTATTTTCATAGCAAAACATACAAAATATCACTGTCTATTGGGTTTAAAATATGACCTCAAACACTAATGAATTTATCTTCATAAAAACTTCTGCCAGGTTGAGATATATTGTAATCCCTTTTCCAGAGATGAGGAAGTGAGGCACAGAAAAGTTAAGGGCCTGATCATGCGTTCTTTGAAATAAATAACAAAACTGCATTTGATGTCAATGTTGCAGGATTGGGCCCCTCAGCGATTTACTTGGCCAGCATTACACAGGAATTGAATGCAGCTCTCTAGTTCTCTTTCTTCTGAAGCTAAATTATCTTTTTCCAGAGTCACCACTGCATCATCCTTAGAATACCGGTCATTCTGGTACTTCCAGGAATGGTGCCCCTGTTGTAACCTTGCATTCACCAAGCATGCGAGGTCATGCCAAACAGAGGATGCCATTTTGAAAAGCACACTACCCCTCCCTTGCAGACATGACCTTGCATGCACCATGTGTGCAAGGTCATGCCAGGCAGGGCGGAGCATCTCCAAAATGGCCTCCCCCATCCACGATACCAGACGAAGCCACGTTGGTTTTGTCTCGGTACTGAACAGGGGACAAAACCAGAGAAAAAGAGGATCGTGCATCTTAAAACCAGACAAATGGCTTGCCTAACGTTTTCATGTAACTTCCCCAAAAACAAAAAGTCAGGGATGCAAAAATGGCTCAAACAAAATGGCAGAAATTCTGAGAAAGTTCCAACAATTTTGTATGGCTCTGTTCCGTTAGCTCCCCTAGTTTGCAGTCATTCTGACTGAAAAGGATTATTATGAGAGAAACTGACAGTTCTTCATTTAAAATAGTAATGATTTGAAAAAATTAAAATGAACTCTGCTCATAAACAAAATAACTAAAAGTAGCAGGCCTGTATTTGAAACAGTGTCACAACAACTTCCGGTCTGCTCTTCATGAAAAAAGACAGCCAAAGACCTGGATTTTTTTTTTAAATGGGTGCTCAAAGTTAGGATCCTAAAACCATATTACACAGCTAAAAACGTGATTTGGTATGATTTTCAAAGTAGAAAGAACTCAACAGTTCCCATTGATGAACATTTTTTAAAATGAAGCCACTTATTTAGGTACATAAGCATGGCTTTAGCAGCCCCACCATTTCTGAACACCTTAGTTTAAGTTTTTTTAACTTTTCTTCAATAAGACAGGCTGGAAACTGATATTATGCCTGGCCTTAAGGCATCACCTCAACTCCCACGTCTTGTCCTGTTAATCTAATTCAAATGGAGTAGATTAAAAAAAATGGTACCGAAGTGGAATGTATAACTATGCTAATAAAGGATATGACCTGAATAGTGTATCTCAGACTCTTCTCTTCTCATTTCCCTTAATTTTCTGCCAATGTTCATTTTGATTGCTTGAATGCCATGAAGTATTAGGTCTAGTTCTCTTTTATCTGAGTATCACCTGCAGGCAACTTAATCTGAGCCCTTGAGCCCTCCCCGACAACTATTTCTAAACTTCTGTAAAGAATCAAAAGGGCGAAGAGAGGACTTGGGAGAGTGGGCAGGAAGAAGATCATAGCTGAATGTCCAGTTTATCACTACATTTTTCACTTATGATTGTATTTGAGTTTTTGGTTCTTCTCCCTCGTCTATGCTCTTATACAGTAATAAGGACCTGTGGATCAGACCACCATGCTAGATTTTCAATTTGAGCTCATTGACTCCAATAACTCTTCAGAGTTCGATAATCTCACTTTAGCTGAAGTCATATTCTTTATTTTGTTATATCCAACTGCACATACTGTGTCATTGTATTTTTTTTTAACCTGAACTCAACATGAACTCAGAGGTGATATCCTGCTTTTCATGATGAATTCCGTTTGAACCAGTGAAATTCTAGTAATCTGGAATTATTAACCATTCTTGGACTTTAAGGACTAAATTCCAGTTTCTAAAGCTTTTCTCTTCTCTTCAGTTCTTAATGAAAGAACATTTTTAGTATTAAAATCTGATTTATTGTGGCACTATACCACTGAGTGTTTTCGGCTGCACTACCTACCATCTCTGCCACTGATCAGTAGTTCAAAGACTCTGCTTCTACTAGAATAACCTGGAAGCTATATAATCACAGAAGTGTTCTTAATCATCTTGAATTCAAATGCAGGCAGTTTTGAATTAATAGTTTTTAGTCATTGTTGAAGTTCAAAATAAAATTCCTTGGAGGACTCAACCTGAACAGTGCTAAAACTGAGTCCTTACTAGCATTCTTTGGTCTAAAATGCAAAGGTAGAGCACAAATTTTGAGGAAGCTCAGGTCTAGCTCCAGAACAAGATCCAAATTTCATTACTGACTCTATCCAACTGGAATACAGATACAAATGGACGTTTGAAATTCTGTAAGCACTTACACATGAGTAATTTTACAAACATGAGTAGACCTACTGGCTTCAATAAACTCCATTAATGTAAAGTTACTCATGTGTAAGTGTTTGCAAAATCAAGGGCCATATGATTCAGGCCCATCTGCAATCCCTGGACCTATGTATTCATTAGATATTGTTTCACCAAGCATATAAGATTTGTGGGTTTTTGTCAAAATGTTGCCCCCTTCTCTGTCTCAAAGAGTGCAGGGGGAAGGGGAAAGAGGGAAGGGGGTGTCTGATCAGACCAGCAGGAAAAAGACAACTCCTGAGGTCCCAAGAGCAAGGGAGAAGGAAGAGGCAGAGCTGGGCCTTCTCCTCTCCCCCCACACCAGGTGCATTGAAATTTAATGAGAGTTAGTGCCCTAAGAAGATTAGGTGCCTTCTGAGAATCTCATTAGGTACCTCTTTATTTAAGTCTCACTGACTTTCAAAAAGATTTAGGTGACTAAATCACTTTTGAAAATTGTACCCATAGTCACTTTTAGTCATGTTACTTTACTATAAATCTAGTACTTTATGGGATTTTCTATTTTATGATAAAACATGATTTTTAAAACCTTTTCAGAGTCATAATAATCAGTTTAACTATTCTGAGCATAGAGTAAAATTACTAGCTAAACTTGCTTTAAACCTGTAAATTATTTTTATATGCATATTGTGAGGGCTCTCCTGCTTGTCTGTTTCTTTTATGAGAAAGCACTTTTTACCTTGTGCTGTTGAACCACAACAAAAATAAAATCTGATAATATTGGTAGCATTTCATTCAGCAGTCACTGCAGGGAACAGAAGGGAGGTCTAAAAGAACAATTTTGTCTTCTGTAATGAAAAACTAAATCTTACTTTAAAATAAGATACTCGTTTATGGTTTAATGCTTTTTGAACTATATTTGTAAAGATTTCCCTTTCTTGTCTCTTTCTTGTGTTTGTTGTTTGGACCATTCCAAGAATTGCTGATGACCTGATATTCATGTTGTGTGGTATTATTTTAATTTTAAGGATACGTATCAATGGAAGTAGCTTATACTAATGCATATTGTAAGGCTTTGAGCATGCCCTGTGCACATAAGATGTTTCCAGAAGCCAAAGCAGGTTCGTACTGAGGAGTATTTGTGTGGTTAATAAAAGTGCTTTCTGAATTCTATATGGAGTACTTACTTGAGCAGAAGAGTTCTTACAAGTGGTTCACTAGCTATTTCAAGGAATGATTGAACATGATCTACAGAGATTTTCTTTCACCTAAAAAGAACAGGAGTACTTGTGGCACCTTAGAGACTAACAAATTTATTAGAGCATAAGCTTCGTGGACTACAGCCCACTTCTTGCATCCGAAGAAGTGGGCTGTAGTCCACGAAAGCTTATGCTCTAATAAATTTGTTAGTCTCTAAGATGCCACAAGTACTCCTGTTCTTTTTGCGGATACAGACTAACACGGCTGCTACTCTGAAATCTTTCACCTAAGAGTCAATAGCCAGAAATTTTGTCTAGGTTGTTGGAAACTGCAAATCAATGCTCTTCAGTAGTTTGACATAGATTAGTTGTCTTAGTTCAGATCTTAGTTCAAAGGGACAGACTTAAATCTCAATTCACAGGAGTAAATCTGGAGTAATGGTGATCAAAATCTGCTCCAACTGGCCTCATCACAAATATTATCTATACAATTGGTATTAATCAGCAATTTTGCTGGTAACTGCAGCCTGAACTACTTTCATAAACCTCGAGATGGACCCTGTTGGTTAGATCTGAGACAACTGATAAGGCAGCGTGGTGGAGCTTTCATTGCCAACCCTCACACCCTCTCATTGCACTGTTTTCCTGGATAAATAGGACACTTGAATTTCCACTGCAGTCTTTCTATACATAAGCAAGAATAAATTCTACATTGTATGCCAAATTCTGCTCTCTATAGAAATGAATGGAGTTATGCTACAGTAGCTGTGAACAGGGTTTATCCACATGACTCGCTTGTGTGTATCCCAGACATTATGGGTCTGACACTTTTGCTACCCTGTCCAGCTTTTATGAAGGTTTTATCCATTTTACAGAAAGGGGTTCTAGTAGATCACAAATTTAATGAATCAACAGTGATGCTGCTGCAAAAAAGGCAAATCATTCTGGGATGTATTAACAGGAGTGTCACATGTAAGACACTCTACTAAACACTGGTGAAGCCTCTACTGGAATGTTGTGTAGAGTTTTGGGCACCACATTTTAACAAAGATGGAAAGTTTCCAGAGGAGAGCAACAAAACAAAAACATGTCCTATGTGGAAAGATTGAAAGAATTCTTCATGTTTAACCTAGAGAAGAGAAGGTTGAGGGGAGACATGATAACAGTCCTCAGATATATGAAAGGCAGTTTATAAAGAGGACAGTGAGCAGTTGTTCTCCATGTCCACTGAGGCTAGGACAAGAAGTCATCCGCTTAGTTTGCGGCAAGGGAGGTCAAGGTTAGCCAATAGGACAAATTTTCTAATTTAGCTCCGAGTTTAGACATACCCTATGGGTAAGATTCCCAGTTCACATGCTAGCTTTCATTTGAATTAGTGCACTAAATAGAAGTATAGTGGAGGCAGCAAGATCTAGTCAGGCCGAGTACCGATTCAGAAGAATTTCAGAAGGCTAGTCCATGCCCCGCCCCACTTCAATGCTGCCCATACTACCAACTATATTACTCTTTTTTTAGTATCTACATGAGCTAGGGATCACATCCCCAGCTCCAAGTAGGTTAGTTAAGCACTAGAGCTGGTTACCTGGGGAAGTTGTAGGCTTTCAGGAACAAGTTAGAGAAACACCTGTCAGGGATGGTCTAGGTATATTTAATGGTGCCTCAGCATGGAGGGTGGTTGGGGGAAGATGGTTTAAATGACATTTTGAGGACTCTTCCAGCCCTCTAGTTCTATGATAATCTCAACATCAGGAACACTGGCCCTCCATTTCTGGAGTCATGGTACAGCTATAGTTTGTTTTTGATTTTCTTTTTCCGATAACATTTTCACAAAACGCAAGTTACTGTTTTAATATAAATTATTTTGTAACGTGAACATTGACATTTGTTAAAATGAAACCAAAAGTGGGCTACATGTTAAGCAAAAGCCTCTTTTAATAAATTAACAGCTAACAATATGCACTATACATTGATGGGACAGTGTTAATGTGGTTATGCAAACAATATCCAATAGCTATATGTCTGGATATATGATCACAAGCAGTAGATTGTTTGTTTATTGTCAAAGGTCTGAGTGGCTAATAAATGCTGGCAATAGCTTGAATTCACTGGAATGCTACACAGCTGCAGCATTAGTAAGACTTTCCCTTTTCTGAATTCTATAATCCCTTCAATATTGCATTAGATATGTTTTCAATATTTATCTGGCTAAAAATATGCTGAATGTTGCAACTGTTCAATTATGACATTTGTCACACAGGAAATCTGTGTAAGGCAGAAGGTAACAACATCTTTATTGTTAAAAAAAAACCAATGAAATTTTTCTCTTGTATGGCTCATTCATATGCTTGTGTTCGGGATATTTACAACATTCTGTAAGGCTTTGTTATCAGTCAGAAGTAAGGGCATGTTAGAGTTACTGAAGCCAATTGTGAGGCCTTACTGTTTGGCTGAACTGACCCATTGCCAACAGTGAGAATCTGAGTCCCTATATATTTCAGTGTCAGAATGCAGTGGAGTAAAAAATAATAAATGGCTTTTGGATTTGTTACACTCTTCAGTCCAAATCCTTGGCGAGCCAGAAATAGAAATGGTTTAAGTGGGTTTTTTTTTATTAGCTTTCCTAAATGATCAGCCAATCTATTGTTCACTCATCTATTGTTTTCCCTCAACTCCCAAAAAATTTCATTTGAACAATGAGGCAGTTTATTTAGATAATGGTGATTACAATTAATGATGGGGTGGGGGAGAATCTTCTCCTCTTATGTTGTGGGGTCAATTTAGACAAGGAATCAAAACATACGAGATTAAAGTTAACCACATGGTCTAGCACAGTCCTAATGAAGCCAATTTTCACCATGTCTATACATTTCTACCAACAATTATTTCTCCAGCTGCTGCTCAAAACAGAGGACAGCAAGCTGAAAGAACTGTAAATGGAAACCATGAATGACCCCTGGGTCATTCTAGCTATGGGATGACCTGAGAACATGGAGGATGGAATTAGTAAATAAAGCTGGTCAACTTTTTTGAATTTCAAAATTCCAATGACATTAATTTCAATTAAATTTTGGTGACCTTTTTATGCATTTTTCACCCAGCTGCATTAGTAATAGCTTGGCTGGAATCTGGCTGTGGCCTTCAGAGTCTGTCAGCTCTAAATCACCCATTGAAAGAGATTAATAATACATGACTGTCATATTAACTGAAGGATGAATTGAAAGTCTCCATGACCTGTTCAGCCTTGGTGCCTTAGACTGCCAACAAGTACATGAATTAGTCTTGCTCTAGTTTAGGGTTCACATCACTATTTAAACTAAGTTATGGATTCACCCCTAAATGTGTTCCCTCAAGAAAAGGTGGGAAAGTGTTGGGGAAGCTTGAATGGAAGCTGCATCTGTTCTGTGAAAATGTAGAGTTTCAGTAACCAGTGCTGTTAAGTTGACACCTTTCCTAAATTTGTGGAGGGGGAGGGGGTGTTTGTTTTTTAAATCTGACTGAGCTATGAGGAATATACTTAATATATGTCTTCTGGTCTTTAAAGTGGAAGTTACTATACAATAGTCCAGAACACAAACTTTTTATACAGTATCTCTCTATGCTCATTTATTTTCATCTAGTCTCCTGACAGAGACTCACTGGCAGAAGATTACAGTTGAACTGAGGTAAATGTAAGAAAGAATGAACAGGGAATGTACTCAGCCCAGCTCTATTCAACTAGCTTGAAATACTATACACTATAAAAGCTAATTTCTACCCTGAACTCTGTTGGGAATAGACGAAGACTAAATGAGGCTCAGATCTACCAATAATTGGGATGTACAAAAAATGTCCACTTCCTGATTCTTCCTTATAAACTACTCCACCCTCTGATGTACACCTTTGTCTTCCACGTCTAGCCCCCATTCCCAAACAGTCTCTTGGTTTGCCAGTGACTTGCCATTAACTTCAGTGGGACTACTCACAGGCTTAAAATTAAGCATGTGTGTAAATACTTGCAGGATTGGCCCTGCTGTGTCAGAATCTGTTTCACTGGGCCAAAACTAAGGATATTGTTTACATCAGCTTTGAACAAGATTACCTGAACAGTTTCATAAATAATGCACCTGATTCTTCTCTCATGCCAGTGCAAATTGGGAGGTGCACGGCACACAACTAGAAGGGAGAGAATAGGGCCAAATAGTTTAGAAGTATTTGACGCAGAAAATATCATGCCTGCTCCCATTGTGGTTACTATCCACACACCAAAGATACAGCAGTGACGCCTATGGAAGATCAGTGAACAATCTTCTGCGTTCAGTAGTAACAAAAAACTTTTTGCTTCCAGCCCCAAAGGTTTAGAGCCATGATAAAAATGCCTTTATATTACTTTTTAGTGTGGTAGTATGCACTGCTTATCCAGTTTTATGGTGATCAGGCAGGCCCTCAAGAAAGCTGAATGATGGGAATGTATTTATAATAGATAGTCTACTACACAGACCTGCTGAAGTACGTATCATAGACCCCGTTCCTACTGAAGTTAAGAACCTTTCTAGTTTATCTTAGGTGGTAGGATCCATTGCTTTGTGAAGAGGAAGGAGCCCTTTGCTTGCACAGGCAAGGGCTGAGACAACTGGCTAATCATGATACCAGCTAGGGCTGCTAGTATCATTGATCACTGACAACATACGTGTGGGAATTCTGTCATAGTATTCATCTGATTATATTAATTAAATATATAGTTTTGTTCTTCTCTGAACTTCATAGCATAGAGGTATCCAGAACTTCATTTACTATTTCAGATATAATATCACTCGAGCTGTATGGGGAGAAATAATTGAGGGACTATATTACTTCACTATTTCCTGGTGCAATGCCTCTTTGTAAGTGCCTAAAGTCATATGATCCTTGCTTGTTGCCGTATCACATCATATAGTTAACTAATTTGTTTTCCGCTGTTACTGCATGGTGTCATGGCATTTTTTGTTTCAACATTTTTTTCCTCTCAGTGAATGTGTTTTGAATTACTTTTCTCCAGATGCACAAGTTTTCAGTGTTCTATTACTTTATTCTTTTCTACTCTCGTTTCGACATTGTCTAGGTCTATTTGTATTTCTTTTCTTGCTTCCAAACTTAGTAACCAGTTCTAATTCAATATCTCCAGCAAACTTCATTCAGATGCTTCCACTTGCAAATCACTAATGAAACAAGGTTGGATCTAATATTGAGCCTTATGATATCCCTTTAAGCTATCCTATATGGGGATAACAGATAGGGCTAAATTCATCAGCCATAGAAAGCAGCCACATGTGGGGTGGAAGTTAACCTATGTTTAATAGCACAGAAACACTCCACAACACTTAGTACAGAAAACAGAAGCACTAACTCTCTTATGCAAGGGGAATTTTAATTAAACAGAAGTAGAATTTGGCTGAGGGACTGGATTAAACACCCTTTTTGTTAGAAAAGGGCCATGAGATCTTTATCATTATCAGGGCCTTTGTTTTTATGGTTCACTCAAAAGTTGACTAAATGGATCAACTGCAAAAACTCCATGTTCAACTTGAAATATTGACATTTATTAGTATAATTAGTTTAGAGTCAGAGTTTTGCCTAAATTAGGACTCTGAATCTGCCTAATTTTGTATTCTTGTTTCAAAGAGCAAATGGTTTTGCTGTGATTATTGTTTTTATATCTATGCAACTATGTTTAATGGTTCTGTCAATTATGGTATGTTTAAGGACAATTTGTGCCTGGCCTTTATATGGGTGCACAGTAGGGGGAATGACAGAAAGAACCTTCCCTCTCTCTGTATTGTACAGTCTGTGTAATCGCCTAGCACAATCACTCAAAATCTCTCTCTTGTGTTTAGTCTGTTCTGTGAGTTGTTATAAGCAGCTTGTTCCTACAATGATGCCCTGCTACGCAGCTGTATTCCTACATGCAAGAACTGTATTTGAAAGCTAGTGAACAAAGAGGTCAAACTGGTCTGATAACAATGCCTTAATCTTAGATTATGTAAAGAGACTACCACAAATATTCATCAAATATCTAGTTCAGGAGGAAAATATTATAAATGTGAAATCCAAATTACTAGTAAATGCTGAGGAGTGTGCCAGTGCATCTTGAGTCTGTGGCCAGAGACTTCTGCTCACAAACAAGTACACAACTAAAAATAATATTGCAGGCCTAATCAGGCCATACTCAATGTGCGTGCACATGTATAAGCAAGGGAAGTATTTATTTGCCTTTTAATATGGAATCATCATATCTACATTATTAAAACCAGGGTTTCAAGCCAGGAATTATTTTTGTTATCAGGTACCTTATGTTCCTTTTTGCAAACTAAAGCAACTTCTTTATGTCCAGAAGTCTCTTCTATCAAAATTTTAAATACACATTTTGGGGATAACTGTTTGAGCCTTTTAACCATTCAAAATATTTAAACCCAACCCCTGCTACTGCCACACAAACCTCAGAACCATATCTTCCATCCCAGACTTGAGAACTAAATCCTGGTTTCCTGCTGACAGGCTTGGGCAGAACTTTTTAGTAAGAAAACTGAGTTTACTTAGGAAAATAACATCATGTGGCAGGGCTATGGCAACAATAATATCTCTGCTGCCAGAAAACACTTACGCTGGGTGGCTCAGATGGCCCCAAACACTTAAGAGCATTTTTCTTTTACTGTAAATTCCCTGTGGCACATTAATTTCTACTGAGAGCTAATAACTATGCTCTCTCTGTAAAGCAACTGGTCTTAAGTTTATTAGCTTGCAAGACAGAAGAATAACAGACACATATCACTTACATTTAACAAAGCTATCCTTCATGGTTTTCTTTATTTTTTCATATGCACAACACGTTTCTCTTGAGTTGGAAAAACACATTTTGAACCATGTTCTGAGTAACTTCCAAGGCAGCGAAACAGATTTTCCAAAAAGTCCTAAATATTTTACCAAATACTGAGATCCTTTTCAGAAAGTTGTGAAAGGTTTCCAAAACCCAATGGGGAACCTTCCCCACCAAAACCTTTCACAACCTTACTGTTGTGATATAGCCTCTGCCCCAGCATCATGAGAAAACAAACCCATTCCTGCATTGACATGGGGATTATTAGACTCTGTTTCCAGTTGCATTTCTTTCAGTGGTGCAAAAAGCTACTGTGTACTGTCAGTCAACAAGAAATGGTGTCAAATAGCAAGTCATGTATAAGCTTGTTTGCAATGGCAATGAAAATCAACAGTATAATGCGAGCCTGCAAAGACTTCAACTGGACTCAAATTTTAATCTTTCAAGTAAAGTCGATGTGAACCAATATTTTTGTTGTCATCAGAATAATCTAAATTATCTATCACCACTAAAAATAGAAGGCCAGATTCCTTTATTCTCACTGGTAATCTTGGCGCTACTATAGTCTAGTTCTGATGTCTAGTAGAGGGTCATTGCAGAAATTGACATGTCAGTCTATAAAACAAATTCCATAATGTTGGTGTTTAAATACAACAGCTTTCCATTAAAAGGGGAGGCACTTTGTGGGTACATGACATCCAACTCTATGATGAAACAGGATCCTCATCAAAGCTGAAAGTTTGTTGTTCTTGAAAATGCCCATTTTCATATATTCGTAGCCAGGAAATATCTAAATATTCAGAGCCAAAAAACTAGCACCCGCGTTAAATTTAATTGGCTGCCTGCGGATTTGCCCAGTATGACAGAATCCTCAAGTAGTGCAGGGCTTGCATAGAAGCTGCTGCACGTTCTCTGTTCTAGGCTCCCAGTGTAAAATGACTAGTCAGAAAAAGGGTCCATGCTGGGGAGCTACTAAATCTGGCCAGTTCCAAGCTTCTGTTGCCCTCTCAGGATTAGCTCTGGAGCAGTAAGGCATAATGATGATGAGTAAAGGACCATCATGTTTCAGTCCCAAGGAAATAATGCTCAAATTATAATATGGGTATTATTTATATTATATTAATCAGGTGTAACTCTCTTGAAGTCACCATCAGTCAGGTAACTTTGCTTCTCTATGTGGGAGACTTGGGCTCAGAGGCACTTTTAGCACGCTCTTATCTGGCTGGAAGACCTTGAAAGTTTAAGGAAAGAAAGAAAGAAAGAAATTTGATCTCTGTAGGGGAAGGTAAGTGGGTGGCCAGCCTAGTCAGACACAGAGCACATTATTGTTGGCTAGTTCTCACAGCAACCGCATTTGTATTGGCTTCAAAAGAAGTCACACACACTTTCCAAGCTTACAGTAAAGTACCATGTTAGAGGCTTCTGGAGGAGAAGAAAATTCTGAAGTGAGGATCAAATGGAAAAAGGTAAAATCCTAAATAAAATTCTATCAATTTTAAACTCTCTTAAACTTTCCCTTGCCCCCCTTTTTTTTGGGTGATCTGAGATGTGCAAGAGGGTTCCTCCCAAATTACTGAACATTGGCATTTAACGATATCAAATTCCAAGAACTAAAACAGAACTCTTTGGAAATACTTCTCTTGGGCCCAGTACTTTCACTACTGCAATCAATGGCAAAACTTCCATTGACTTACTGGAACAGGAATGAGCCTCAGATGATTTTAAACTCTATGAAGACAACCAACAATCTTGACTAATAATAACAGGAATTTCAAGAACAAAAAAGTTGTTTTTTCTTTTCCTCCTGGAATTTTAATTTCAATGACATTTGGTAGCATCTCCAAACTGTCAATATTAAAAGTAGAGGGATTCCTCTTTTTTTTTCTTCTCCTCCTCTCTCTCACACACAAGCTGCTAAGAAGTCTGCTTGGGTGGCATTTAACAGGACAAGGAGGTGGAATAATTTTTTTTTTACAAGTCCGTGATCCATCTTTTGTCTCAGGAGGAAGGATTACATCTAATCCTAAAGGAGAAGGATAGTAATATTTTACAGATTAACGTTTTCTTTTAATTTATACAAGACTTATGTGTTTTGTCTGTAAAAACTAATTTGTTTAAAGATGCACAAAGGGGGAAATCTTCATGACCTAACTGCTAATTCCAAGTAGTTCAATAGTAATCTGTACTGAAATGGGGGTCTACACATGATATACAAATAGAGTAGATACTCAGCAGATTTCAGAAGATTGACTCAGCAAAATGTTTATTTTTTTGGGGGTGAATGCCTGTTGCTAATTTGATTAATTATTTGGCTAGAATATTAATGGGAAAAAACAAAGAATAGGGGAAATGCTTGCAAAATGTGGATAGTACATCCCTGGGTTTTATTTGGACAATTTCAAAGGCAGCGCAGAAACTGAAGTAATTTTTTTATGTTTAATTTTAAATAAAACGGGTTTGTTATAAGTATTGCAAAGTAGCACATCTAGAGTCTAGCTTTTAGGGTTGCAAAGAACTTGCTTTTCTCTTTGAATCTGACCTACCTAGGATTTACTGAACATTCAAACAAGAAATAAAGATAAGGGACTGTATTTAAGTTTAACAAATTAAAGGATGGCCATGCATTTCCGCATCCTTAAAGATGTATTAAATACACATGCTTTAATTGCTGTCAGATGATGACATAGCATTAAACTGGGTCCAATATTCCCCTCTCCCTCACTTCAGATTATTTTATTGCTCTTCCAGATTCCGAGTTTACAGGACACTGATTCTCTATTTTATTTAAAATCTGCATGAGTAACTAGGATGTTAGAAGAAGAACAGGAGTACTTGTGGCACCTTAGAGACTAACAAATTTATTAGAGCATAAGCTTTCGTGGACTACAGCCCACTTCTTTGGATGCATATAGAACATGAAGAAGTGGGCTGTAGTCCACGAAAGCTTATGCTCTAATAAATTTGTTAGTCTCTAAGGTGCCACAAGTACTCCTGTTCTTCTTTTTGCGGATACAGACTAACACGGCTGTTACTCTGAAACCTGTAGGATGTTAGCCCCTCCTTGTCCTGTTTCCACAGTCTTACTGTGTACACAACTTTATCACATGAATGAAATCCTTAGATTTGAAAACTTTACATCTAGGCAGAGGCAGGCAAACAATTTATAACAGTATTATGAAGACAAAACCATAAATGGGAAATGCTAAAAATAATTATTTGGAGGAGAACTAAATAAAGATGATGGCCCTAGTACAAGGTTGAGGCTCACTACCAGGAGGAGGCTTGCATTGTGTTACCCTTTCTCTACCAGCTTTTTCAATCAGCCGAAGTTTTCATTCTTCAGGTCTACAGTCTTTATGTCCATCCCATCCTTGGCTTCTTTATTGAACTGATTAAAAAGGAGGACTAGGTCTTATTTACTTGTCTTGCTATGCTTTTGTCTTCCCTTTTCTCCCTCTCAAATATTTGTTATTCATTTGCCCCATTTCCCCTCCCCCCCCCCATTTTCAAAACTAACTTAAAGTACTAATTCTTCCTTTAATCACAGAATGTCAGGGTTTGAAGGAACATCAGGAGATCATCTAGTCCAACCCCTGCTCAAAACACAACCCATTCCCAGACTGATTTTTTACCCAGATCCCTAAATGCCCCCCTTAAGGATTGAACTCATAACCCTGGGTTTAGCAGGCCAAGGCTCAAGCCGCTGAGCTATCCCTGATGGGTGGTAAATTACCAGTGCTATTTAATATAGACTTGGGGCCTGATTTTCCTCTGTCTTGCACCATATATAGTTATTTAAATATGTATAAAATGGACCTAGTCATAGTCTAGCTGTGCTAAGCACAGGAGGAGAGATTTAAGGCACAGATGGCTTTATATCCCAAAGGGCCAGTATAAGAGCTGGGGTTAGCTGGAGTGCAGAGGTACCATGGCCATACTTCTCCGCACAGGAAAAAATCCCTATGCCTACAGTGTTGAAACATCAGTCCCAACATGGGCAAAGGGGGAGACTAGAACCATTCTGCTAGCTCAACACCCAAAGATTCCTCTCCCAAACAATCAATCTTCAGGTAGCCATTTAAGTTCCCAGAGTATGGCCCAATAAGTGCCAAATTTGTATTAAAGTCTACAAATACAAGCGCTGTAGACCCATTTTGTACTCACTTTGCACAGGTCTAAATGGCTACCTAAGCTGCAAATGAACCTCTGCACAGGGCCGGCTCCAGGCACCAGCTTGCCAAGCAGGTGCTTGGGGCGGCCACTCCAGAGTCCGGCAATTCAGCGGACGGTCCCTCACTCCCACTTGGAGCGAAGGACTTCCCACCGAATTGCCGCCGCAGATCGCGATCGCAGCTTTTTTTTTTTTTGCCGCTTGGGGTGGCAAAAACCCTGGAGCCAGCCTTGCCTTTGCATATCATGGTTTGATATTAAAGTTGGATTTTTTCCCCCAAGTACTCAACATTAGCAAAACTCTGCATCTATTAAAGTGAAAGATTAAACTCCATCTACAGCAAGGAGAACAAAGAGAAGCCAACAATGAATGCTTTTGAAAATGCCACCCATAAAGTCAACCATTATTCCTACCTCCAGTAGGTTTTCATATAATGCACTAAGTGCAATGGCTTTAAATTAGTGGTGAGTACAATTGAAAGGTGGCCTTTATCGGGGAAAGATATCTATGTTATTGCTTTAAATCCATTTACCTTGGTGTTCAAGGATATATTTTTTTTATAGTCTTTCTGATGCTTGTGGCAAAATATTACAACGTGAACAAGGGAATGTTAAGACTAGAAGCAGTTAACTTTTTTGCATTTTTTGTCACAGAAGGGGGGAAGAAACACCTTAGTTTAAGCTTTGGGCTAATGCTCATTACTTCATCTATACATACTGCTCACTCATGATTAATATATTCTTCTGGCCTATATTAATCATGGGTTCTCAGTCCTCCATGTGTGGTTGACTTTGGCTTTACTTTGATGACTTCAGCTCTTAGGCCAATAAAAAACTGAACTTAATTCCACCAATAAATGCTTTCAAATATGCTAGTTTATTGTAACTGTTAGAGAATGCAGTTTATAATTCAAAACTGTTGTGCAAATTCTAGAGATTAATTTGTTGAATGGCTTTTCACGTATCCTTTGAGGGGAAAAATACAATTTTGAGATGTTTCCAAATGACTTCACCAAATACAACTTGGAGCATGATTTGAAAGTTCCAAACATTTAGAGGCTCTCCTGAGCTAATGTTGTTGTTTATTCCCTTCTCTGCAACTCACATATGACAGAGTTCATCCCTCGGGACCAACACAAGGTCTATGCCCCTCACAAAAAAGCCTAAGTGGGACTTCAGTGGTCCATAGGTCTAGTGCTGGCCCTCTGCACATGGGCGAATTTCAACCATTAAACATTTTTGCAATAATGTACTCTGGGTAAAATTTACCCAAAGTCAGAAGGTTGGTGCAGGCCACTAAAAGCCATCCATCCTACTTAAACCCCATCTGGTTGAATCATCATTCAGGGTTGCCTTTGTAATCCCTACATGCCCCAGAAAAGATCTCCATATCTTGGGGGTGGGCAGGATTGGCCAGGAGAGGAGCAACTTTAAGTATTTTTTACTCAATATCAAAGTAAAAATAAAAGAATATGCATACAGTTATGAAAGAGTCTACTTGTGATTAATTTACTTTTAACCATATACAAGCCAAACAATATGCCGGATACTGTAATAATACAGTGATTGTCTTACAAGAATAGATCTGTGCATCTAGTCTTGTGTGTTGTCTTTGGCAATGCTGATTCTACAGTTTGATTCTTTGATACAAAGAAAGTTGCCTTCAGGGGCACCTTAGAAACATCCTGTCATGGATAGAATGTACTTTAATGCTCAGGCTCACTCAATTATACCATTGGGAGAGAAGGAAATAATCTTATACTCTGACCCATGAATATTTCTTCAACATCCAAAAGAATACCTTTATTTAGTATAACCTAATGTTTTTGGTGCATCCTGATGGTTCAGTAAAAAGTAAGATTATTCTAAACTTCTGAGAAAAATATACTGTAGATATGCATATGCACATTTCAACAGCTGTGAAGGGCTTAAGTTAAAAATATATTGTATAGTTGTTATATACACTCAGATTCCAGATATAGTGAAACTTCATTTACAGTGAAGTTCTATGGGGAAAACTGAGTTCCTTCTAAGCTGTGCAGCCGCCCAACAGGCTATCAAGTGCCGCACACTTCAGGTGCCCCTCCCCCCACTGCCTTGCTGCTCCTGCTCTCTACCTTGGAGCCGCTGCTTGCTGTTTGTGTGTGGGGAGTGGCGGTCTTTCACACTCACCTCCCAACACATACTTGTGTTGTTGTAGTTGTTACTTCTTGATACTTCCTGCAATGCACATGCATTTCATAATTTATTTCTCTTATGCTTAAATTTAATTATTTGAGTAGTGAGTTCTAAAATGTCTAATCTGTCCTGGGTGAAGTAATTATCCCTATGGTAACTTTTAAAATATAATATATCTAGGTTTTTTGTTTCTACTGGTGGTGCACAGCCATGCATTATCTCGATAATTTGGTGCACATAACAGAATTCATTCCACACATGGATGGAACATTGCCTGGAATTGCAATTTTCACTTTATAAAGCATTCAAACAATTAGGAACTCTAATTCTCCTTCACTGTAATAGTCTATAAATGGAGTGTCACCATACATAGAGGAGTCTATAAATGGAGTGCTTAATATGTGGCCAGATTGAGTCAAGAGGGATATGTTTCTTATGGAATGTTAATATTTTACTTTAATTCATAAGTGACAGAACAAAACTAATTATGGTTAAAAATTATGAAGTAGACATTACAAATGGTCCATTAATATTTATATGTGTAATATGAACCAAGTATAAAATAAATTATCAAAAGCAAATTTTTTCTTCACAAATGAAGGGTTTTTTTCAGAAAAATAGCATTTAATGAGAAGAGTATTGATGACAATGTGATTAATAACCTATGAATAAACAGGAGCTTGATCCTGCTACCATAGCAATATCAAGTGCCCATTTTATTTCAAGGAGGACATGAGGGGTCCCTAACTATCATAAAATCCAAATAAAGATGAAGGATTTTCTTTTGGGTTTGGAGTTCCACTACAATGGCTGAACTCCCCACCTCTCACAAACAAACATGAAATATAAACATAAAGTAGGTGCCATTTAAAAACTGGACATTTACCACTAGAGCTGATGGAATGTTGCTGTTTTTCAATCCCACGATAATTCTGATATTTCAACATTTGTTTTCATCCTGAATCAGGACAAGAAGTCTAAATATTGAAACTTTTCACAAAACAAATACTTAAAAAAAATTATCCAGCAATGTTTTCTTTGATATTTAATTCAAAACTAATCACTCCAACAATCCCAAATGTAAACCTTTGGTTTTGGGTCAGTATTATGCTCTGTGTTTACCTAAGGGTTACCCACAGAGAGAAATCATGATGCATAATGGGACATGTAGTCTGGCTGGAAAGCTGGGCTCAGAGAAGAACAGGAGCATAAGGGGCCCAGGATAACAACACCTTAGTGGTACCTCAATGGCTCAGGCAGCCAGAGATTGTAATGTTGATCCAAAACAATGTTGTTGTTGTTGTTGTTTAATTTATTTTTCTGGAGGGAAAATTTGACCAAAATTCATCTTTTCCAGTGGAAAAAACTTGCTTTCAACTAAACTCCATTGTCTGACTGGAAAATGTTTTGTTAGAATATTTTTTCACTACACACAAGTTAGATTCACTGCAACATTTTGCATTCAAAACAGCAGGAATACTGTGAGATGTTCATTCCAATTAGAGGGCCAACACAAGGCACTCTGCACTACTGAAGTCCCACTCAGATTCTGATGGATTAACAGCTAAGTATTTGGTTAAGAATCAGTTAGTAGATACAGTAACTGCTACAATTTCAGATCAGACACACAGGAATAATCTTAATAGAAACCAAAGGAAAAAAAGACAATACCCATTTTATCCAGTAGAAAAGAACACGTCTCCTTAGAAGAGAATGGCAAATGAGAGGCTGCGTCTGTGATCCTCTCTTCCTCCCTATCCCGTCATGAACTCAGATAAAATAACAATAGACTGGTTCAAAAAATGCTTGGAGAACTATTTTCCCCATTATTTCAGTCTTATATGCCTCTAGGTTCCTTCATAGGTTGGAGTCCCCAAAACTTGAAAGGAAATTTTCTCAGAAGATTTCCAGTTCAGTTTTGCAGACTTGAAGGACAGAATCAGGCCCAAGAGGTTCAGATACATTTGGGATAAAGTTTGCATAAGTAATTAATCATAATTTCTGGATGCTGATCACTTAATATTTGCCCATTACTAACCTTCCTTTTTTCTGCCTTACCTGTTGGAAGTCACAACTATGACAGCAGATACAAAATTGTAAGGAAGATTAAAAAACTTCATTTGTTTAATGTTAGGGTATTACAATACTACTGGTAAATCTCTGACATTTTACATTTGAGAATTGGCTGCAGAGAATGAGGATAAGAGAACCAAGATTCACTCTCCATAATCTGTTTTTATCTAAATAAAGAAAAAGAAAGGGGGGGGGGAAATATGTTCACTAATATGGCTGTGAAGCTACAGTGTATATTGGATCCAAGCCCCGTGCTGAAATCAAACAATTACTGTATATTTGTTGGCCGGCTTGCAGCAATCTTATTTTAAATGAGAAGAGTCTTTCTTCCCCATGGGAATAATATAAGTGTAATCATTTTTTCATTACAAGGCTGCAGGTTTTATGTCCTCTGAATCCCAGTCTTAAGCATTTAGAGTGCCAGGAACTGAGAGAACTCTTTGACTATGAAATATTATTGCTGAGGCCTTGTGTTTTCTTGCACAAAACAATACAAGTAATTCCTGCTGCCAGTCTGTTAAAGAAGCTGGTGATTCTAGCATATGTGGTATCTCAAAAGGAATACCAGTTTCTGACACCTTGAATCTCAATTCCCACATTTCAGTTAGTGCAGGAATTCTCAAACATTTTCACAGCCTTAATAGAAAGATTCCCTCCCATCCATCTAAAGTAGGCCAACATAAAACATGAACATAAATAAATGAGGGGGTAGGACATAAAGAACCCAATCTCCAGCTGGTGGGAATGAGTAGCTCCAATAAAGCCTATGCAATTATACCAATTACCAGCTGAGCAACTGGTTATTTATTTATTTATTTATTTATTGTGCCTTGGCTTCACTGGAGCTATGTTAATTTACACCCGCTGAAGATCTGGCTCAATGTGAATACTATAGAGCAAGTGGGTACTTGCAGATTCTGTGATTAAGACTAAAATGGGGGCAATGGAGGAGGAATGGATTGCACAGGTGTGAACATGAGTGATGGAAAGCAAGGTTGAATGAGTAGTTGACGGATTTGAAGAAGAATGAGGTATTTAGTGCATATTACAAGGGAGATTGTTTTAGGCATAGGAAGCAGTATGAATAAAGATCTGAATGACAGGAGGAGGGAACAGTAAGACAAGAATGTGATTTCACAGGATGTAAGTCAGTGCAGAAAAGCAGTGGTCTAGCTTTTCTAATGGATAGCAAATATTAACATTGAATGATGAGAATACAAAGAAATATTAAACAGCTACCTGTTTCCTTGAGCACCATCCAACCTCTGCACTGAATGAGGCAGTTTTCTTCTGAAAAAAAGCACATTATCATAGTCCCTGTTTTATTTACTGCAAATCATTCAAACCCCACTTTTAATAAGGAATTATTCATTTCCTCATGGCCTTTGCTAGGATACTTATCACTGTAGCATCTGAGTGCCTGATTAGTATTTATCTCCATACATCCCTGTGAGATAAGAAATTATTATTCTTCCCATTTTACAGAGCGGGAAACACAAATTAGTTGCAGTTGGAAGTGCAGCACACTTATAGAAATCAGGGCCAGATATATTGGGTTGGGCACTCAGAAAATGATGAACACGCAGTTGTTGGTCACCTGCCAAAACTGATTGAAGTGACTTGCTTAGCATCATGAGGGAAGTCTGTGGTGAAGGAAGGGGTAGACCTGAATATTCACTAGCCTTAACCACCAAAAGAGCATCCTTCTTTTTCTTTGGTTCTCTGCCTCATTCTTTACAAGTGTGCCAACTCTGAAGCAAAAGAGGCAGGGATCCTACAGACAGCCTCATTCACTACCCACTCTTTTGCTCCTGTGAACTGAATGAGCAGGATCCTGTGGAAAAATAACATATGATCATGCAATTAAAGAATCTACTATAATGCATACGTAAAAGGAACCAAATGAAGACACCACAGGCAGCCTAAATTCTAGGATTTCCTAGTTTGTGTTTTTCATTACAGCCTAAATAATGTTCTTTTAACACAGAAAATTGCATACAAATAAACTTGCAGAGTTTTTTAGGGAAAAAATATGTGCAAATGTCACATCCCCACTGTTCATCATCATCAAGATTTAAGCCATGAAGCTTCACCATTGCAGCACAATAGGCTGCTACTACTTGAGCTGCAAAGCTAACTACATTTGCTAAGAGGCCCTGGGGAAAGAGGAATAGCCCACTGGGGGCTATTTGCTGGTTCCATGTGGAGTTGTTGGGATGCGCCTGGCACTCATCCCTTCCTCGCCACTCTGGCTGGCTACTTCTTGGGTTTTGAGTGCAGCTGCTGCTTTGGTGGTGGTGTGGCCCAAACTTTGTTTAAAATGTTGATGTTCAGTTATTATTGCACAGTGCCAACATTTTACTCGCAGCACAAGTGAAAGAAAGTACATGGTGATTTTCAACAATTTATAACTAACTTAAATCTGAACGGAATTTTCAAGGCATAAAGAGAGTGCACTTCTCTGGCCCTCGGGCTTTCTCTCTGATGACTATTATAAGGCCTGTTACAAACAATAGGGGTGTTAGAGCTTCTCAAAGGGTTGTAAGAATCTTGTATAATAGAAAGTTAGGCTACCCAGATATAAGGGTTCCTACAGCCCCTGCTATAATTACAGAACAATATGGTATTATTGGAAATATAGCTTCAGTTTCATTAATATCTTTTCCATTGTACATCATAATCTAATAGCTTTTATTTGACGTCAGAAATATAGTTCACACTACATTACACCATTCACTGCTTAGGTGCTATAGAGCACTACAAAAACAGTATAAGGAATAATCAACAGATAGAGCAAGGGTATTAAATACATGATTTACCTTTTGAGATTTTTTCATCTCTTCCCTTTATGATTATAAATATGATTTATATGGACATTTGTTCCAGGCATCACATAAATATGAAGATTAAAACTTGATAATATTTACCCACTTACACAACTAAGATACTATTCAATGAGCTCTACTCATATTCAAATATAAATGGCTGAAGTCTCTCAATGCTTTGTTCCCAAAGTATTTTCTTCTAGTAGGTTGCTCCTACTACCCACACTGAGTGGTTTCTGAAGAGATGAGATTTGAAAGTGATATCACTTGTACATAGGATATAAATTTTTTATTACTAAAATCAGATTGTTTACATTAAGGATATAGATAGAATTATAAACTAGTGGTATGATTCTCTCTGTGCAACAAATACCACTATGTAATTTATATACAGTTTTGTTTTATTAAGTGACTCTCCTGCAGAAATACTGACTTGATTACACATCTGGTAATTGATTTAATTTTATATAATGACAAATAACAGGCCTCACTCATGATGATTATCTGGATAGCCTACCAACAGCTACAAAAAAAAAAAGGTGTTTAATTCATGAAAAATGTAAACAAGACCTTGAGTTTTATTTAAAACATATGGAGCCCAGTCACATTAGAGTTTTCAGTGGTGTAGAAAACTAATTGTACCTGATGTGTGTTAACAAAAAGAAACATAAACATGGTCTGTAAAGCAGGTGAAGCCCTGCTTTCTACACATTTGACTTACAATCCAAAGAGGAAAAGTGAACAAAATTGGGCCTCAAAGAAGAATGAAGTGAGAAGAGGAAAGGGGGAGGGGGAGAGAGAGAGGGCTCTAGGAGACAGATCAGGAATGAAAAGTGAAAGCTATGATATGATTATTATTATTATGCATGTCCTTTTATTTCAAGTACCTCTTTGAAGTTGGCAATACTCTTTCAAAAAGTACTAATGACTGTGATCAGTGATTGTCTCCTGTTTCTGCAGATTTTCTCCCCTAGCAATACACTATGACAAAATAACAAATGTTTTTGGGGAGCAAACTGTCAGCTAGAATAGTTGTCCATTTTCATTTGATGTGAGGATCTGGAACTTTTATTCCTTGCAGCCAAGTAGTGACTTTCCCTAATTGTTAGCATGCTTCACTAGCTCTATATAGCTCGCCAAGAATGAAACTATACCTGAGATTTACAAGAGAGATAAAGAGCAGGTGACTGAATGTATGAAGTAAATTCTTTGGAATTCTAACAAAACCAGGTGAAAACTAAGGATGAATGAAATAAGAACCAATATGAAATCTCATCAGTGGGTACGTCCAGACTATCCGCCGGATCGGCAGGTAGAGATCGATCCCCGAACGCGCTCCCGTCGACTCCGGAACTCCATCAGGGCGAGCGGCGGTAGCAGAGTCGAGGGGGGAGCCGCGGCTGTCGATCCCATGCCATGAGGACAGGAGGTAAGTCGAAATAAGATACGTCGACTTCAGCTATGCTATTCCCGTAACTGAAGTTGCGTATCTTACATCGACCCCCCGCCTCCAGTGTAGACCAGGCCTAAAATTCAAACTGAACCTGAAAATGAATTTATATTCTAAAAAGGGGACTGAGCAAAATGTCATTAGGTGATTCCTATTTTTATTGTGTGTCAGCCCTGGTCTACACTATGAGTATAGGTCGAATTTAGCAGTATTAGATCGATTTAACCCTGCACCCATCCACACGATGAAACCATTTTTGTTGACTTAAAGGATGCTTAAAATCAATTTCTGTACTCCTCCCAGACGAGGGGATTAGTGCTGATATTGACTTTGCTGGGTTGAATTTGGGGTAGTGTGGATGCAATTCAACGGTATTGGCCTCCCAGAGCTATCCCAGAGTGCTCCATTGTGACCGCTCTGGACAGCACTCTCAACTCAGATGCACTGGCCAGGTAGACAGGAAAAGCCCCACAAACTTTTGAATTTCATTTCCTGTTTGGCCAGCATGGCAAGCTCAGAGGTGACCATGCAGATCTCATCAGCACAGGTGACCACGGAGTCCCAGAATGGCAAAAGAGCTCCAGCATGGACCGAACAGGAGGTACTGGATCTGATCACTTTATGCGGAGAGGAATCCATGCTATCAGAACTCCATTCCAAAAGATGAAATGCCAACACATTTGAAAAAATCTCCAAGGGCATGAAGGACAGAGGCTATAACAGTGACCTGCAGCAGAGTCACGTGAAACTTAAGGAGCTCAGGCAAGCCTACCAAAGAACCAGAGAGGCAAACAGCTGCTCCGGGTCAGAGCCCCAGACATGCCGCTTCTATGATGAGCTGCATGCCATTCTAGGGGGTGCCCCTATAACTACCCCAGCCCTATGCGTAGACTTGGTCAATGGATTCTCACACAACAGGGATGCGGATTTTGGGGATGAGGAAGATGATGATGAGGAGGAGGTTGAAGATAGCGCACAGGAAGCAAGCAAAGAAACCGTTTTCCCCGACAGCCAGGAACTGTTTTTTACCCTGGATCTAGTACCCTTCCAACCCACCGAAGGCGGGCTCCTGGACCTAGAAGGCAAAGAAGGGACCTCTGGTGAATGTACCTTTGTAAATATAATACATGGTTTAAAATCAAGGATATTTAATGATTAATTTGCCCTGAAGACTTGGGATGCATTCGTGGCCAGTACAGCTACTGGAAAAATCTATGGGGGTGTATGGAGATGGAGCAGACATCCTCCAGGGACATCACAATGAAACTCTCGTGGATGTACTCCCAAAGCCTGTTATCCACGGAGTGGAGTGTGGGGTGAAGTGATCATTCCAGAGAATTGGGTGTGTGTGTGGGGGGGTTTAGTTGAGTTTGTGTTGCATGTTAACCCAAAAACCGCAGCCCCTCCTTTTAAATGGCCAACCCATTTTAAATGGCCAACCCAGAAGGTGCTTGGTATGTGAAATGAGGGCGCTGCTGTTTGAAACCATTCCCACGTGTTATGAAGGTTAAAGAAGCCAAAAGACTGTGGCTTACCATGGCTGCCTGCAAGCCGAATTCTGTTGCCCGCTGGCCCTGCGTATGTGATCTTTTACACCAAACCAGCAGGCCCTCAATATAAGAGGCAAAATGCGACCTTGTAAAGAATGCACACGTGCTATGTAATGTTAACAGCAGGGTTCACTGTGAAAGAGTCTACCCATTGTTCTCTAAAGTGTGACTTTTTAAAGACTACTCTCCTTTTTTTTCCCTCCTGCAGCTGCAAATGTTTCAATGCTCCCCGTATCATCTCCGTCCCAGAGGCTAGTGAAGATTAGAAGGTGAAAAAAAAAATCACTCGCAATGCAATGTTCTCTGAGCTCATGCAGTCCTCCCTCACTGAAAGAACCCAGCTGAATGCGTGGAGGCAGACAATGTCAGAGTGCAGGAAAGCACAAAATGAATGCGAGGACAGGAGGGATGCGCGAGACGGCAGGTGGTGGGATCAAGATGATAGGTAGAGTCAGCATGATGAGAGGAGGCAGGAAGCAATGCTTAGGCTACTGGAAGATCAAACTGATATGGTTCGGCATATGGTTGAGGTGCAAGAAAGGCAACAGGAGCACAGACCACCGCTGCAGCCCCTGTGTAACCAACCACCCTCCTCCCCAAGTTCCATAGCCTCCTCACCCAGACGCCCAAGAACGTGATGGGGGGGGCCTCCGGGCACCGAACCACTCCACCCCAGAGGACTGCCCAAGCAACAGAAAGCTGGCATTTAATAAATAAGTTTTGAAATGCAGTCCTTCCCTCCTCACCTTCTCCACCACCCCACCCGGTGCTTCCTTCCTCCTCCACCCTTTCCGGGCTACCTTTGCAGTTATCCTCCCATTTGTTTGACGAATTAATAAAGAATGCATGAATTTGAAACAACAATGACTTTATTGCCTCTGGAAGCGGTGAACAAAGGGGGGAGGGGAGGGCGATTGGCTTACAGGGAAGTAGAGTGAACCAAGGGGGAGGGTTTCCATCAAGGAGAAACAAACAGAACTTTCACACCATAGCCTGGCCAGTCATGAAACTGGTTTTCAAAGCTTCTCTGACGTGCAGCACGCTCTGCTGTGCTCTTCTAACCACCCTGGTGTCTGGCTGTGTGTAATCAGCAGCCAGGCAATTTCCCTCAACTTCCCACCCCGCCATAAATATTTCCCCCTTACTCTCACAGATATTGTGGAGCACACATAGGGTGACCAGATGTCCCAATGTTATAGGGACAGTCCTGATTTTGGGGACGTTTTCTTATATAGGCACCGATTAACCCCCACCCCCTGCCCTGATTTTTTACACTTGCTATCTGGTCACCCTAAGCACACAGCAAGCAGTAATAATGATGGGAATATTGGTTTCGCTGAGGTCTAACCGAGTCAGTAAACTGCGCCAGCGAGCTTTTAAATGTCCAAATGCACATTCTACCACCATTCTGCACTTGCTCAGCCTATAGTTGAACAGCTCCTGACTACTGTCCAGGCTGCCTGTGTATGGCTTCATGAGCCATGGCATTAAGGGGTAGGCTGGGTCCCCGAGGATAACTATAGGCATTTCAACATCCCCAACGGTTATTTTCTGGTCTGGAAAGTAAGTCCCTTTCTCCAATTGTTCAAACAGACCAGAGTTCCTGAAGATGCAAGCGTCATGTACCTTTCCCGGCCATCCCACGTTGATGTTGGTGAAACGTCCCTTGTGATCCACCAGTGCTTGCAGCACCATTGAAAAGTAACCCTTGCAGTTTATGTACTGGTTGGCAAGATGGTCTGGTGCCAAGATAGGCATATGTGTTCCGTCTATCACCCCACCACTGGATATCCCATTGCAGCAAAGCCATCCACTATGACCTGAGTCACTACCCTTGATAGCAGCAGCTCAGTGATCGCGTTGGCTACTTGGATCACAGCAGCCACCACAGTAGATTTGCCCACTCCAAATTGATTCCTGACTGACCGGTAGCTGTCTGGCGTTGCAAACTTCCAGAGGCCTATTGCCACTCACTTGTGAACTGTGAGGGTTGCTCTCATCTTGTATTCTTGCGATTCAGGGCAGGGGAAAGCAAGTCACAAAGTTCCATGAAACTGTCCTTAGGCATGCAAAAGTTTTGCAGCCACTGGGAATCATCCCAGACCTTCAACACTATGCGGTGCCACCAGTCTCTGCTTGTTTCCTGGGCCCAGAATCGGCATTCAACAGCATGAACCTGCCCCATTACCACCATGATGTCCAAATTGCCGGGGCCCGTGCTTTGAGATAAGTCTGTGTGCATGTCCTCATCACTCTCGTCACCGCGCTGCCGTCACCTCCTCGTCTGCTTTTGAAGTTTCTGGATAATGCGTGTGGTGTTTACAGTGCTCATAACTGCCGCGGTGATCTGAGCGGGCTCCCTGCTTGCCGTTGTATGGCATCTGCATGGAAAACAGGCACAAAATAATTGTCCGCAGTTGCTCTCACGGAGGGAGGGGCGACTGACGACATGGCTTACAGGTTGGCTTACGGGGAATGAAAATCAACAAAGGGGGCGGGTTTGCATCAAGGAGAAACACACACAACTGTCACATCGAAGCCTGGCCTGTCATGAAACTGGTTTTCAAAGCCTCTGTGATGCACAGCATGCCTTCTAGTCGCAAACAGCCTAGTCAGCAAACAGCGCCAGCGAGATTTTAAATGTCCAAAGGCACATTCTACCACCATTCTGCCCTTGCTCAGCCTATAGTTGAACTCCTCCTTACTATTGTCCAGGCTTCATGAGCTATGGGAGCAAGGAGTAGGCTGAGGTAGGTGCGACCGCGCGGTGCTGCCGGCTGGGAGAGCATCCTGAGGCAAAAGCCTCCAACTCGCATGATATTCCAGGCAGGACTGAATCTCCATTAGATGAAACTTAAAGAAGAGAATGACCTGGAGTGATTCCCATTTATGTCCAGGTGCCCCCAACTGACCTCACCGAGGCCAGCCAGGAGCACCCATGTCTGCCCATGCACCCCCGACTGACCTCACCGAGGTCCGCCAGGAGCAACCAGGAGACAGCAGCAGATGGTGCAATACGGCTGCTAACCGTCTTTGCTAACTTGCAAAGGTAAGGACCTGCTGCTGTGTAGCAATGCAGTACCACGTCTGTCAGCAGCATCCAGGAGACGTATGGTGACAGTATGCTGAGCGGGCTCCATGCTTGCCGTGGTATGTCGTCTGCATGGGTAACCCAGGAAAAAAAGGTGAGAAACGATTTTTTGCTGTTGCTTTCACGGAGGGAGGGCGGCCTGACGACATGTACCCAGAACCATCCACGACAATGTTTTTGCCCCATCAGGCATTGGAAGCGCAACCCAGAATTCCAATGGGCGGAGGAGACTGCAGGAACTGTGGGATAGCTACCACAGTGCAACGCTCAAAAAGTCGACGCTAGCCTTGGTACTGTGGATGCACATCGCTGACTTAATGCGCTTAGTGGGGACACACACAATTGACTGTATCAAATCGATTTCTAAAAAATCGACTTCTATTAAATCGACCTAATTTCATAGTGTAGACATACCCTCAGTGATTTTCTGATCAAATTCACAAGTAACTGTCAGCCTCCTAAACTCAAATTGAGAATTGAGAGACTCAAGCTGGGTTCTTTGTGTCCTGCATATTATACTTAGCAATAAAGATTCTGAAGATTGAACTTGTTTAAAAATTCTGGTGGTGGTGATAGACCAAAATTAAATCAAGCTCACTATCCAGTTCAGTATCTTTTTTTTTTTTTTTTTTTTTTTTTGTAACAGTAGCAATAAATATTCTACAGGAAATTTGAAGAAACTACAGTAGATAATTATGGAATAACATGCTCATTGGGGAAGTTTATTCTTTCCCACCCTTGATTAAAGATTGTCTTATGCTCTGATATTTGAAGGTTTATTTTTCCCTATTTTATAAATGTCTGAACCCCTTTTTGAATCCTACTAAGCTCTAGGCTTCAATGGTATCTTGTGGCAAGGAGTTCTACAGGTTAGTTGTGAAATGCTTAAAAAGTATTTCTTTTTATTTATTAGTGACACCTTTTTTTCATCCCCAAAATTTCCAGTGTTCTTTTCAAATTATGGACCAAATCATCTCTCCAAAGGAAAAACCTGTAAATGGATGGAGGAATAGGTAGGAAATTCCACACAGTGAAACAAGCTTAGTTTTATAACATATAAACCGCTGTGTTTTTTTGTCTCAGGAGAGGGTTGCCTTCAGACCACATGGACAAAGAAATTCCATGGGTTTGTCAGTGAACATTATAAGACAATTGACCTTCTGATTCTACTTTCCATAGTTGGCCACTTCCCCCCTAATCCCACAGGGTCCCACCTCTTCAGTGTTTGTGCAGTAACTTCCATAGGTACAGAGGAAGAAAACAATATTACATTGGCTTTGCTTCCCTCCTTCCAGGTTTTGGGAAACATTTGAGTTTAAATTTCTGCTATTTTGATCTCCCCTCTACTGCTCAATGAGACAGGGATCAGTTCATCCCTCCACACAACTGAAGTATAGCCATGTATTGCAGAAGTTGTTTCAGGTGTTAAAAAACGATCTTCTTAGGCACATAAAATGGCATAACAATATAGGCCAGCTAACTGGTATTTAGGCAGCTAACTCCCATTGATTTCCTCTGAGGATCCAGGCCATATTGCCCAACTAATGGAACAGAATATTTATAATTTTTTCCTTAGTGATTGATTATTGATGGATTTAGCCATTTGTTTTAAGGAAGGGCACACTCAGCACATTCTACCTTAGTTAATAGTACAATATTAGTTGAAAAAATGACAGGGAAGGTCGTGGCAAAAATTCATTTTTGTGCATAACTTTATAAATTGCTCTTTGTTTATAGCTGATATTTTTAATGGCATCTATTCCAATTCTCACTGATGTTAAAGGGAGTGATAAATGTCTATCAATGGCTAAAATGGATCTTCATTTAAATAAAAGGGGGATTTATAAGTTTTAGACAAATTAATATGAGTGGGAATTATGCATGCAACTCCCACTGCATTAATAAGAAAACACTATAATCACTGCAATTTTTTTGTATAGGGGAAATGAAAGTAGCAGAAAAAGTTATATATAATTACTGATGTGGCCTCGTTTGCATTTTGATGACATGAGATTATCATTATTATCACAGCTCCCAGACAGCCTAATGCCGATTGGGAATCTATTTTGCTAAGCACTGTACAAAAGTATACAAAATCAAGGCCCTTGTTGATCTAACAATTTAAAGATCACAATTCACCCTGTACCTCCTGAAGTGTAGGCAATCATATTCACGAATAGACCTCCAAATAAAGTATATTAAATGTAGTATGGTTGCTAAAGCTAATAATTATGTTCAGCCTCCAATCCTGGAGCTTAAAACATAAAGAAGCAGAATGCATCAGTATTGTAAGGAAGCTTGTATCTTTCCTGTTTGTTGGATTTGAAGAATATTGATACCTAGTTTAATTTGTTCTGGGTAAAGCTTCACTTGTGATTTCTGTCTGCCTAACGTAAACACAATTATCTAATAGGTTAATTATATATGGTCCAGTCTGTTTATAAAACTACTGTTGTATCCCTATTTACTGGTCTTAAACCATTCTCTATGTGGGTGGGCAAAATGATATTACAGAGTTACCACCATGCCAGCTGGCCACCTAAATGTCTCACTGTGTGTGTTCGACTTTGTTCAGTTGCTATCTGACATGAAACAGGACTGTGACCCCTGTGATACTCGTACTTGTAAATGTAAGCTAGACTATAAAAATTGCTGTGATTCCATCAACAGTAGGTCCTCTAGTGATACATTCTGTGCTCTGTTATTTACTGTACATGGTCAGTGGAAATAAGCTTTTTAAGATCAGAAGATTGAAATAAATTACCAATATGGCTGAAAGTTGCCACAGTTAGCCACAAATGTAAAGATTATTTTTAAACAAAGTGTCTTGTTTATAAGTAAAACTGTCTTGCAGAAAGAAGCAAAGAGTAGTGAAAGCCTCAAAATTTAGATTTGGATTTCAAACATCTCAAGAGTCAGGAAAGTTTGGACCCACATTTTGGACAAATGAAACCTTGACCAATGTAGGGGATGTACAAGGTTATGTCTAAACATATATGTCTGTTTCAAAGAACAAATGTTATTGAGTGTAATCTTCCCTCTCTAGCTGAATTTTTAGTGGTCACCCTTAAGGTACGAAAACAATTTGTACTTAGTGTAGAGAATACCTAGAAAATATAGCAAATCCTGTGGCAACATTATCTAGTTATCTAAGGTGAAAACAATGTTTTTTGGCTAAAAACTTTATCTATTTCTACTGTCAATAAGCATTGCATGTTTGTAGGAAGAGTAGAGGTGCTTATTAAGGGTGCTTTAAACTGAAAATGTAGGTTGCTCCCCACGCATAACAACAGTAACAAACTATATGATATGTTCTTCCCTTTATTTTTTCACATCTATATTTTAGTTCTGTCTGAGAAGGCAGGGTTAATATTTATCTCTGCTTGCTGAGCATTGACTGGCAGTAAACAGTGAGGAGGAATTTTTTGGAACTGCTCTTCTATGGCCTAATTCTACTCCCATAGAAGTCATAAGAGAAGTTAGACTAACACTAAGTGCTTTTGAAAATCCCATGATGACTTCTTAATTCTGACAACTGTATATGTGAGAAAAACATAGGCCCAGATCCTCAAAACTATTTAGGCACTGACTCATAACTAGCACATACCTCGCTCTGAATATCTAAGTCTGAGCAAGGTATCAGGCATGATAATAGAAATAGAGCTAATCCATTTTGCTCAAAAAAGCATTCCAATACCACACACACACCAACAGCAGGAAAAAGAACAACCTTACAAACACACATTAAGAATACCAACATAACACGAGAGAGATCAAGCATGGAAAAAATCAGCCTGAAAGAGTATTTTTGGCAAGTTACACAATACTCTTATAATAGTCAAAAACTCAACTCAGAATTCCATTGTTTTGCAGTGTTAACTGTAGCAGTTCCTGTTGTAGCACCCAACTGCTATTTTCTTTAGTTTTCAGGGAGTGTTCTGGAACATTTAAGTGGAATGAAGATCATTACTACCTTGGTTGCAGAAAAAAACCTACATTTTAAAAAAGAGTTGAGGGAATTTAATTCCAATGCAATAAATTCTGCATTGAATGACCTTGGCCATAGACCCCAAAACCCCTTAAGGATAAATAACAATCCACATGATATTTCAGATTTTTAAAATTTGCATTTGATTCTGACTTTGCTTACAGACATATACAGAATTTCCTATTAAGTCTGAGTCACAATCTTGAAGATGTTCAAATGTATGTTGTTCCAACTAAGGTTGGACTAATTTATGTTCAATAATGTGATGCCAGATCCACCCTGGGAAAACATGTTTTTTTTTCTAATTACACTCAATTTTGCCCAAACTGCACTCAACCTTTCACATAGCACAAGGTTATGGGTGCTTCTGACTTAAGATAGGAAAAATTTAATGACAAAATTAATTAGATAATATAACTTCATTCCCCGACTCCCAAGCAAAAGTACCTATTGCTTGACCAAAAGCACTCTACCCTACATTCCAGCTTTGTTTCCTCCTTGAGCTTACAAAGAAATCATAATTCTGAATTTGTTTCTAATGACTAAGGCAAGTACAGTGGGCTCCATAATAAGCTTTTCCAAGAAAGAATGTGGGTAAGAGGCCTCAAACACTGTTCCAATGTCATGTGCAAATAGTTTATGGAAAACATTTTGCTCCCATAGTAAAAGAATATTGGACTGAGGATATTCAGATCTGTTTTTTTCTGATATTTAGATAATTAACATTGGAATTTTTTAACATTGTATTTCCTGCAGAATCTGTGTTTTTGCTCAGCTTTAGTATATGGAAGCCAGTAAAAAGACAAACAGTTGCAACTCATTTCTATTACCACAGCTATCTCCTGTGCCAAATATACGGGGGAAACTATGGTAATCTTAATACAACATTATGGTAAAACTAACAAGTACTGGGGTATGACAGGCTGTTTTAAATGTCATGGACTGGTTTTGCTACTGTGTTTTTCTAGTTTGACATCACTGGGCTTACACCAGCAACCCCTATTATTTGGTCTCAGGGCTATTCGCCTGCATCGTTACCATTCTCAGCTGCCTTACACACACCGTGCTGTTTGCCTGCAATATAGACTTAGTAGACCCAATCTCAGCTCCCCTTTGTCTCAGCAATACTTAGTGATACCATCCCTGACTTGTAGCTGCCTGGAAGAATGATGGGATCCCCTAAGCCTGAGTTAGGTGCTTAGACTCCCTCTTCAATGAAGAGGGAGAGATAGGCACCTAAGACTGGGATACATAAAAGCCAGCATGCTAGGCAGGGAGCCACTTAAGCTAGCCACTGGGAGCTGCTGCCAAGGGTGTGAGGGACATACTAAGCCCTGCTTTTCACAGAGTTTGCTACCCATCTCTGATTGTGAGCCACGGCCAGGAACCCCACTGCTAGAGTCAGGTGAATTAGGTGCCTAAACCATTTCTTGGAAGAACATAAAGTAGCTGCTGTATACAGCACAAAACAGGGAACAGGGAAGGCACAATTCCCCCCTATGTTTGATAAGATGGGATGTGAACATGGGTCTAACCTTTTTCACATGAGCACCCTAACCATTAACCTAAGGTATACTCTTTTATTGTTTGTTTGATTGTTGTTCTTCATCTACTATTGATGCAATTTAATTTTAATTAAATGTTAAATGGGCCCCAGAGAATATAAGAATCCCGTCCAGTATCTGGGGTACTCACCTAGACTATGGGAAAGTCTGGCTCACTTGCCCTTATGTTTGATCTGACGGGCTTTAAGCAGTGTCCTCCTACATCTCAAATGAATGTCCTAATTGCTGGAAGTATTCTGAGGTGGGTTTCCCTCAGTATTTCCTTTGAAGCTGTTCCACTTTAATTAACTATTGATTCAGCCAAAGCAAGCTTTGAACATGGGAAATCCTATATAGTGCAGTGGTTAGAGTATGCACCTGTGCTGTTAAACACCCGGGTTTGATTTCCTCCCCTGTGCAGGGAAAGGGTTTTGAACAAGAATCTGTCACCTCAGGTTCCCTTTTAATTAAATATTAAAATTCAAATCATTCTTTTATTCTCTGTGGTTAGGCTACTCCCCCAGGCTGTGGGACACCCCAGTTCCAAACCCTCCCTGTGACAGGATTGGAACAGTGATCGCCCACCTCCCAGGGACCCTGGCCCCCCAGCCCCACTCACTACCTAGTGCTAGCCTCACAATGATCACCAGCTATGTGCCAGACATGGTAACTGTGACACTGCACCCCATATGCTTCGTAATTGTATGATTAAAACATAATGATGATGCATCTGGTACAAGATATGGCTTGTTAGGTGTCATTGGAAAAGTTAGAATAATTATATTCAGCAAATCATATTTCTGTGCATGTATCATTTTTGTATCTGAAGTTAGGAATAGTGACCATGTATCTGTATTTGTAATATGGTTACACCCCAGTAATACCCACTAGGCAAAAGGTTTCCAGTCTAGCCAGCTGGTTGTGAAGAGCCTATTCCAGATAATGGGCCATTAGGGAAAACAATAGGCTTTAAGAGAAGCTTATCCCACATCTGGTGAGCCTTCCTGAGAATGCGCTAGACAGCCTATGGATAATGGGATAGCCCTATGGATAATGGCTGCTATGACTCAGCAAGGTATGCAAGGGACATGTGACCAGATCACATGACACTGAACTCCATTTCTGGTACCTGTATTTTTCCACAAACTGGTCAAGGAACTGAATTTGGAACAAAGGATTCCCACTATATGGAAAAGTAATATAAGGAAGGAAGTGACATCATCGTCTGGCCTCATGCTCCCCCCCCTCCCCAGGAGAACTCTTGGAAACACCTGAGGAACAAAGACTGAACTGAGGGATGTGGGGGTCCCAAGTTAAAGGGATTTCTAGCCTGTGTATGGAAACTTGGTGGACTGCTTGTATCAAACTTGCTGATTCAAATCCTATCCATCTGGTAGAAAATATTTTTTATATTAGATTAGTTTGCGTTTTTGTTATTTGCTTGGTAAGCTGCTTTGATCTGTTTGCAATCACTTCAAATCTATCCTTTTGTAGTTAATAAACTTGTTTTATGTAGGGTTACTAGATAGCAACTGTGAAAAAAACAGGACAGGGGGTGGGGACTAATAGGAGCCTATATAAGAAAAGGTCCCAAAAATGGGACTGTCCCTTTAAAAATGGGACATCTGGTCACCCTAGTTTTATCTAAACCAATGTGCCTTTAAGTGAAGTGGCTGGGGAAAATCTCAGCTCTGTGAGCAAAGGCTGTTGCATATCTTTCCCACATCGAGGGGAAGGCGAATTTTATTAATGAGCTTACCTTGTACCCTGTGCAGTGCAAGATGGTATAATTTTGGGTTTCTACTCCAGCAAGGGGTGCAAGCCTCGGGGGACTGGGTAATTGGCGGTCTGTCTTTGAGTGGCTTAGGTAAAGCACTCAAGGTAGCTTAGTTGGGTGTGTGGCACCACCTGCTGTCATGTTGGGTAATAACAGGGCCTGGAGTGGCTGGCTCTGTGTCACCAGCAAAGCAGTAGGAGAAAAGGGCCAGCCCAGCTGGGTGAGTAGTGGGGCATAGTGGTTCCCCTGGCTCCCAGACTGCATCAGGGTGTGACAACCCATCACAGTAATAATGAAATTTTTCTAGCTGATGGATTACTCCATAGTGCCCAAACTGGGCCTGGCCACCCCACTCAGCCTGTGCACAAAGAGTAATCACATGCTTCTCTCCTAATTTAGGAGTGAGTGTTTGGTTTCTTTTTTCCCTTGGATATCAAATCCCCGGGGCCAACATTTCAACACACCAAAGGAGGTGTGGGCTTCACTGAGCCCTGCCCACCAAGGACTGTGCTAGGAAGCTGCAAATGAATGGCATGATGCTCGTCAATATGCTGCCTGTAGACCACAGTGTTTGTTTCTCGGTGGCTGCACCAGAGGGAGTCTGTGTCAGCCAATGGGGCAGGGTTCAGAAAGTGAATGGATAATTTTATCAACACTAATAACACTTGGAGCTATACATGTGAAGAGAAGTATAATCTAATGATTAGATCAGGGGATTGCATGTTAGGAGACCTGGCTCTGCCACTAATTCACTATGTGACCCTGGGCAGGTCACTTAACCTGTCTGTGACCCTGTATCCCTATTTTAAAGATGGAGAAGCAAATTCTTACCCACCTTAGTAAATAATTTGGAGGCCTCCTAGATAGAAGGCACACACTGACTCATTTCACGTATGATGCACATTGCACAACTGGCCTAATGTACTGTAGGGTTTAGGAGAGGATACTGTACTGGCTGGACCAGTGTTCTGCAAATCTTCTATTCCTGAATTACTGATCATCTGTTGCTCATTTGCTGACTAATAAAACCAATGTAATTTATAAATCACTTGTCAGTTTACTGACCCATGAACCAATTTTATTGAATTGCTCCCCAAATTATACATTTCCTAGGCATACATTCCCCGCTCACGCCATCCAAGGAAAACACGAGACCTGCCACGACAAAATAATTTGTAACAGCACTCTGTGTCATCCATTTCTCTGTCTTGCTGTTCTTAATTTGCCTTAAATCATGAAGATCTGATTCTGTTCTGTACATGACACAGACTCAATTTGGTTTATGCTGCCTGGGTGTCAGTTTTAGGTAAAATAAGCCAGGTGATGTTAAAAGAGATGTGTATTGACTTTTTAATAGTCAATTTATACTTGCATTCTAATCATGTTTTATCTGCTTCTCTTTCAATCTATCTTCAAAGCTTTAGTCCACATCCTGAGCAACTGTGATAATTCTGAATATTAGGTGCTGACTTCCAATTACTGTGGCACTTTAAGATGGTTGAAAGACATTTATGAAAGCCTGGTCCTTATGAGACCAATAATCACACGTTTAAACTTGTATTTGACATTAGAATGCATAGCACCAGGGATAAGAGGAGTAGAAAGCTGGTTTTAAAAAAAAAAAAAAAAAAAAGCATCTCTCTTTCTGCATTGTTTTCCAGAGCAGAGTCAAAAATAAATTAAACTTAAAATTTCAGTATTGTTATAGCCTAAGCTCACTGGGCCAAAGTCAGACCGGATGTAAGCAGAAGCATGGCTATTTAAATAAACCACATTTGAATTTGTTATAGTAAATCGATATTATAAATATTTGGGATAAAGTCCTGGTCTCATTGATGTCAATGGCAAAACTTCCAATGACTCCAATAGAATCGGGATTTCACTCTTGATGGTTATGCTGCTTCCTTTGGGTAAATTACCTTTACTTTTTAAGGTCACTGACCAAGTATTATTGAGTATTCACTGGCGCATATCCATTCTCTGCCCTGCATTTGACCCACACTCTGCTCTTTCCAAGACTCTGTCTTGTACCCTTGCCTTTGGCACATTACTTATCTCACAGTATACAGCCAACTTCAGAGAAATCACAACCATTTAACTACTCTATTATTCATGATGTGACCACTATTCAGCTACCTACTCCAATATTCTATCACCACTACTGAGCCCATACATTGCAGTCTGATTGGCTAGCTAGACTGGCAGGAAAGCAAAGATCTTCCACTTTCTGCCTTATTTTGATTTATCCCTAGAGAAGACTGCATTTTGGTAGCAGGTAAAATGACTCCTGTGTATGTAAAATTACTATTGGCCTTGTTTTTTTAGACAAAATCCTGAGGTTCCTATTCAAACAACACTTTCATTAAAGTGAATAGCTGTTTTTTCAAAAATAATTGTTTAATTCATTTTCATAAAGAAATAATACAAAAAAGATGAGTGGCTTACAGCTTGTATGTTACCAAATACCACACATTTCACAGGATAGCCAATAAAATTATACAATTACACAACTTGCCAAAAGTGCAAGACCAGACAATACAGAAACAGACAACATTATAGAGACATATGTTAGGGAGGGGATAAACAGTTTAAAAAAAAACAAAAAAACCCCACACTAATAGACAAAAAGGGAAGGAGGGGGACTGAGAGATGGGGGGAGAGAGAAGGAGAAGTGGAATGAAAGTTTACCATTATTTGAGCTCACAGTGTCATTTATTCAAGTGTATCAAGAAACAATGCCCAGATTTCTCTGAGTTCATACAATTGCCCTCTACATCAATAAAATACTCTTTTGCTACTAATTCAGATACCACTTCTTTATTCTGGGCACAGAAGTCTATTCCTCCATTTTAGTAAAATCATGCACTTGGTAATCATTGTACTAATGTCACCAGAGCACTAAGTACATAACCTAGGATATAGTTTTCAGCTGATGTTTGATTGCTGAAGCCTTGCACTATTTTCACTCTTGTGTTCACCTGAAGCGTTTTTAACATTCCTGATTTTTGTCCATAATACTATATATTATATGATACACCCAGAGTACAATTTAAACTAATGAGTCACTGTGTCATTCCTACCCTCTAATCTGGAGTGCCCTTTGCACAGCTTTGCTGGTGTAGCCTCCATTCAGGACTACTCACAGATAGCTTCCAGTCACTCTTAGCTGTGTCTGTGTGCTGCCAGCCACACCTTAGCTCCTACCAGCCTTGGTTATATTGCAGGGTGAACTCAACACACCCCCAGTCCTAGATTTCCCCCCATAAATGTATGTCCTGCACTGTACAGCCCTCTCCCAGACAATACAAGCTTATATAAAGTCCATCATTACATTAATAGAAGTTATACCTTGTTAGACCAAATGGAGTTTTCCAGACACGTTGATTTAAATACAACTGGTACCTAACTTAAACTATATTAAATTCAAAGCAAGGTTCTCTTGCCACATGCCTTCAGTAGTCTCACTGACCAAACTTCTTAGGTCAGGATCCCTTCTCAAGTTCAATGGCGGCTTCCTTTGTTTCTTCTGGTGCCATGAATTGATGGGCATTGCAGGGGGTGAGGGGTGCCTTGGGGTGTTTGTTTCTCATTTTTGTAGTGTCAGTCCACTTCTTGGAAAACATTTCCAGCTGAGATTCAGGAGACAGTTGATAGGAAAGGATGTTCCCTGATGTTTTTCCTCACCTGTTTGAGGTTTCTTTGTCTACCTTTCCTGCCTTAGGACTCTGTTTACTACTTAAATGAGAACTAAGCAGAGGGCACATTCCTTTATTTGAGACAGACCTATTTGCCAACCTCCATTTGGAACATGTATTAAGAACACCATACAGGAGAATCTTATAACTTCAAAAACTTCAAAAAACTTGGCACACACATTTTATCGGGACAATAATGACCAGCAAATTATTTGTTTTTAAATGATACTTTGCACCCATGTCCACACTATTATAATAATCTTTCTACAGTCTGTCACAGTAGGATGCTTAAAAATGCAAAATTAGAGTCAAAACCAATATGCGGGTCGGGACACAATAATGTAGAACAAGCAAGTAATTTGTGCAAGGACCAATTTAATCATTCATTTCCTACAAAAAGCAGAATTGGGAAGAGTGGTTGGCTCTCCATTTAGACATTCAAAATGAAATGTATATGTGGGGGGTTGAATTTCACTAATGATTGTGGAAGTTCAGACGAATTAAAGAGTCAACCTCCATAATTATTGATAATGTATATAGAAGTGATAATGAAGAGAATAATGAATCTGGTCTGTCTTCTTAGAACTCTAAACATACTGGTGTGGTGTTGGACTGGGAGAAGGAGTTTCATTAGGAGATTAAGAAAGTATACATTCTCCAGTGGGATGTATAGAATTAGGCTTTTTTTGGGGGGGGGGGGACCTCACAAGTTTTGCAAAGATTTAACAAACCATTTTACATCTCTGAGAAACTTAGAGGGGATTTGGAAAGTCAAACACACAGGACCTTTGCTTTGACTTTGGTGGTAAAAGTAACATCTGCCTCAGACATTTTAGCAGACTGTTCAAATCACTCTTTTAACGTACGATAGAAGACTTGACAGACGTAAGCCATCCCCCTGCTAGTTGCTGCACTTATATACCATGGCTGAACTGAATCTCACATCAAAGCAATCATACTAAAGAAATTTAGATTTTAATTTTAGCTTTATAATTCTTATTTCTTTACAACAACCTTTGAAGTTACCAATCAGAACAATGCCACAGAAATAAAAGAAAAACAATTGCAGATTGTAAAATAATTCCATCAGATGAACACCCAAGGAAGCTCCTCTCTTTATTCAGAAAGAAGATTCCAACTGAGAGCATGACAATACATTAGTCAGGGTCTGATTCTGCCTCCCGTCCTCACACTTCCTAGTACCAGCTTCAGGACCCAACTATAAAATCCTTACTTATAATAGTACTCATCCGGCAGATAGTCATACTGATATCAGTGGAATGAGTTAGTCCCCACTAGTGGGAGTAAGGATTCCACAACTGGGCTTTCACCAAGCACTCCCATTTTGTAGGACTAATTACCAGCTAAGAGACTCCTCAACATTAGTAAGGCAGCAGGATTCAAGTCTTAGGGCTGGTCTACACTGGGGGGGGGGGTGTGTGATCGATCCAGATACGTATCGGCGGGTAGCAAAGACGTACCCTTAGTTAGAGCAAGCCATCTTTCATTTAAAGGATTTACTACAGTTACAATTAATTTTCAGTCAGAGACAGATGCATACAAGAGAAGAACTCCCCCTTCTCCCCCAAAACCAAGGAGTAGTTAAATGAATTTGATCACTGTTTGTCAGACACCTTCCTTCTCCATTGCGCTCTTTCTTCTTCTTTTCCTCTTGGGTATGCATATATGCAGCAGCAATCTCAAGTATTGACAAGCCACCCAAGTCCTGTTAACTCTTCAGGCTCACGGACATCTCTTCTTTCTTCATCCACAATGCCAGGCATTTAAGGATTGTAAAATTCTTTCAGTTCAAAACACATTACAGGACCATTAGTTGAAGTACAGGCATTCAGTTTAAATTGCATATGGACACCTGGCCAAATGTTTCAAGACCATGGCTGTAAGAATTGTGTAAAGTCTCTAGGGCACAAGATTTATTTTTCCAGAGGAAAATTTGAAAGTGAGTCTCAAGGAAAGCATTTAGAAAACAAAGCCAAACCAGGAAAAAACAGAAGCAGCTTAAGGAATATTACAAACTTTGTTTTGGTACAGGGAGGTAGTAAACAATAATCCTCAGGGTCACACAGCGAATACATTGTCTGGATTTCAATACATGGACCTTGTAAAAGAATTAAAACTAATTTTATTAAAACAAAAATCTTGTCTGATGTTTTTGACATGGCAGGCCTGGCCCTTTCATCACAACAGTGGCATTTGTGGATGGAATTTGCAAAGAAACCCATAGGAGATAGGCACCCAAGAAACTACAGGGGAACAAATGTTTAATAGTGGCATAATAAGATCTAATGGCTGGAAGTTAAACCTAGATAAATTCACACTGGAAATCAGGCATACATTTTTTAACAATGAATGCAATTAACCCTTGGGACAATTTTACCAAGAGCTGTGTGGATTCTCCATTACAAACATTTTTTAAATTGATAGTTTTTTTTTTGTTTTTTTTTTTAGAGAAATGCTTTAATTCAGGGTTTCTCAAACTTCATTGCATCACACTCCCCCTTCTGACAACAAAAATTACTACAAACCCCCGGAAGGGGGACCGAAGCCTAAGGCCTCCCACCTCTCCCACCCTGAGGGTGCCGAAGCTTGAGGGCTTCAGCCCTGGGCGGTGGGGCTTGGCTTCAGCCCCGGGCCCTGGCTTCAGCCCCAGGTCCCGGCAAGTTTAACAACAACCCTGGTGACCCCATTAAAACAGGGTCATGACCAACTTTGGGGTCCCAACCCACAGTTTGAGAACCGCTGCGCTAGTTCCAAAAAAATATATTTGGGGGAAATTCTATGGACTGTATTATACAGAAGGTCAGATTAGATTATCACCATGATCCATTCTGGCCTTAGAATCATAGAATATCAGGGTTGGAATGGACCTCATGTAGTCTAACCCCGTGCTCAAAGCAGGACCAATCCCCATACAGATTTTTACCCCAGTTCCCTAAATGGTCCCTCAAGGATTGAGCTCACAACCCTGAGTTTAGCAGGCTAATGCTCAAACCACTGAGCTATCCCTCCCTTGCCATCTAGGAGATGGGCACCTATTTCCTATAATCCGCTTTGAAAATCCCACTATTTGACTCTATTTCTCAGTAAATCTTACCATATTAAAATATAGTTTGCTAATAATAAAGATGGATATTATAACTAAAAAAAATCCTTTCTATAGAGTGTCTCACTATCGGGAATAGTTCCCATGAAGAGAATACTTCTGACCCTACTGTTTACAACAGAGGTTGGATGACTACCTCTTCTGTTACTCCAGGTCTTGGAAAAGTTTAGCTGGAGCCCCCGTTTAGAAACAATGAATCCTTTTTGATGCAAAGGCACATAGGTCAATTAAAACAATTACGATTTCCCCTATTATTGTCCTGTTTTATTAAGAAGACAGTTAATTCACATCAAAGGGTATTTTGAGTTGTTTCTTTGAACAAAATATATGTTAGGTGGCAGCCACCTAGGGTTGGTGGACTGGTTCCCAAATCCCAGATCACATGCATCAAATTAAGCATCAGTCTCCTTTTTTGGAGGGGAGGTGCACAGGGTTAAACCCTAGGAACAAACACAACCCTTAACCCTGGAACAATACCTTTATCAGCCTAGCAGCAAGCACCCAGGAGTGATCCCAGAAGGAGACTCCTAAAGGAAGTTACATGTATGCCTTCCCTGAAAATAGGGCAATGTCCTCAGGCCCCAACACCTACATATGCAGATAAATCAATCAATCAATCAAGAGTCAAAAGAATCCAAATCCCAGTATCTCACCCCTGGACAAGGTACCTTCTAACCCCTTTCTTTGCAGTTCTCTCTGGAATGCAATGTGAGCTCACCAGGATGAGTCCTGGTGTTCCTGCTGCATAAGCTGATTCTAGTTCCTTTACTCCTGACTTGGTCTTTACTTTCCAACTGCATCTTGCTGTTCTGAGTTGAATGGCTCAGCAATGCTGATCCCTGCTCTCCTGTTCCTCTTCTCTTCAAGTCCAGGCTCAAATTGAAAGTCTAGGCAGTTGTAGTCACTCCTCCCCCCTCCCCCCGAGCAAAAAAAAAAAAAAAAAAGACCTGGTCCAGCTGATTGGTCAAGAGACATCCAGGGGTCCCATATCCAATTCCCTCTCTCTTTGTTTTGGAGTAATAGCATTCCCAGCCAATGCAACTCAGTTCACCTGCAACCAACAGCATGTCTTTATTCCAGAGTGACACTCCTCTCCCACCCCCTGAAAGTCAGGTTGTCTGTTAGCAAATCTTCTCAAAATGGGAGGTGGAAGCAAACGGAACTGTGGAAGGTGGTGTCTGTCCCACCCCTCTCCATGTAGGGTTTTTGAGGAAATGACTGTATATAGTTCCACCTATATAACCAATGACCAAACAAACATCTTCAGAAGAATGGATAAAATAATTTGCAAACTTCCTTAAAAAATGCCTGTAAAGCCTCTGTTACCCACAAAATGTGTGATATGGAGTATACCAATAGGTAAAGAGAGAAGTTTATGTAATTAACTTTACTTGGGGGATATAATTAATTGTGATTTGAAATATTACTGTCTTCAAACATCAGTTCAGATGAAATATCATTACAGTAATGACATGCACAACATCTCACTGCTTTTTTTTCTGACTTACCCTCTTCATCTCTCCCTCCTCTTCTATCTCCTGCTCAATATCTCCTTCAGTCCACTTACTCCCTGCTACTCACATGTAACCTATGTTCCTTTAATACATCATTTCTTTATCCCCACCTCCTAATCCTCTCTGCCCCTCCCCAAACTAATTCCATTTATTTGTATTCACTCATCAGCTAGTTCAATGGTTTCTGTATTTACCTCAGCAATAAAGCAGAGGTAGGAGAGAAAGAGAACAATAGGAGGTAGGCCTGCTTGCTGCACTTTTATAGCATTTCTGGAGAACTTAAAGACTCATCCAATTCTTCCTGATTATTCCTCTTGGCTCCTCATAGGTGCTTCATCTTACTTCTTGTCCACAAGACAGTAGTCTCATGGATATTTTTGTCCCCTGGTGGGGACTGTCAGATTCACTCAAGGAAAGACAGAACAAGATAGATTAAGACATTCTTTTTGAAAGGGGAAGTGGGACTACAACAGATGGTTTTTCATGTTCTTCAGCCAGGGTGTAGAAGCAGTGATTCTTCGCGAACTGACTTGTCCAGGGACACCAATAGGCCTGATCCAAAGCCACTGAAGTTGATGGGAATCTTTCCATTGTCTTCAGTAAGCTTTTCTTGATAAGGTCCTATAAGACACAGGTGATTTTCCTTCATCTGTGTTAGCAGTAGTGAACTGCAGAGCTGGATCTATTCACCAGCTCACGTAATCACATGACTCCTCAGTTTTTCTTCAGGTTCTCATGAAGGAAAGCTTGTGAGAGAAAACCAATCTCAATCTTCTGGACTCATTCACTGTATCTTTCTGTGTCCCACTTCCCATTACTTCAAAAGCTGCTGTCCAAAATGATGAAAGGCAAGTCAGCTGGATGCCTGCTGATCCATCTGCGATGGCCATCCAGACTGTGGTTTTACTTGACGCAGCAATTCCTCATAGATAGCCTCAGAGTCTGGGGGAAACTGGACAAAGTGACTCACATTTAAATGGAGAAGAAGACCAACTGAGACAAGGGAAGAGACGGCTCATCTCTAAGGATTGCTGACATTATATATTATGCTAAATTCCATGTTCTTGGGAAATAAACTCAAGTCTTAATTTCATACTTTGACTCTTTTTTTTTCAGGTCCAACAATGCTGGACCTGGCAGACCATTTATATGCTAACAGTATTTATTCTTACTGATGTTATTCCCTGTAGAGATTTTAAAAATCTCCAGGAGTCCTAGTCTTTTTCATGACTTCTAGTTAAAAATCAATTATGAGTGGGCACGGAGGTTTGTTCATAGCAGATTCTGATAAGATTTTATGGTGCAAGGATCTTCTCTGCTTCACTTGATGTCATCTTTAAAATAATGTGTCTTCATTGCCTTCAAATAAACAGAATTATCAGTTCTCATAATCAAAACTAATCTTTCCCCTTCAGCCCCCCAACAACTGGTACTGAATTTTAAAATGGTTACAAATCCCCTTTTCAGATTGTATTGGCAAAAGTCCATGAGTCTTGTTTTTATAATATACTAATCGATTTGCAAAAATCATATGGATACATTCCATATCCAATAACAGTTCATACTATATTGCAGGTGTACAAAAAAAAATCCTCATAGCGTTCAGGGTTTCAGCTTTTGTCTTTGTTTTCCATGGCTTCCAAATATTGGCCTGTAATCAGCTGTATGGTCTGAAATATTAAGGGTTAGATTATCCCATTCACTTGCCCACATTCTGTGCTCCGCAGGTCAGAAGGGTTATGACTTTTTGTGCATGTCAATGCTGCAACATCATTCCCCTTGCACTTTCCACAACCACACAAATGCCCATCAGTAGTGGGATTGAGCTCCATGGATCAGAAAGACCAGGTCTGCAGCAACGTCCCTCTCAAAAGGGGTTTGTGAAAGATTCTCTACATATGAAGTTATTAGTGACTGACTCAATACCATAGTTTCTTGATAGGTAACAAGCAGCTGACTTACAACTTGGAAGCAATGAAACATGTTTCTTTTTCTCTGTTTTTAAAGGGACACTATCAACTTGAAAAATTACATTTGCTTGAACATTTTGTAATATGTAGGATAACTATAGCTGAAATAAATTAGTGAAAAAGCAGCTTCTCTCTTTGTCTGGTGTTTTCTTTGTGAATTTGACAATATTAGTTTCACTGTTCCCCTCTATAGCCCGATTCTTCCTTGTTGAGAAAACCCACCCTTATAATCAAGGGAGCACAAAACTCCTTTTAATTTTTTTACATGAACTTTTTTAATTATAATTCAGAATATATTTTTAACAGAATACTTAATCAGAAACATTTTTTAAATTAGTCAACATATTTGAAAAATAAAATTGATAGTATCCTTTGACTAAGGCCCAGATGCTCAAAGGTATTTGGGTACCTAACTCACTGAAATCAATGGGTGTTAGGCACCTAATATCTTTGAGGATGTGGACAAGAGTACATGAAAATGGGAATAAAACAACTTGTATCTTTGAAGGAAACCCATAGCCAACAGTAAAGTAAAATACAGAATTAATACCAAAAACATTCTCTGTTTTGCCTCCTCCAAATTATTGCTTTCTTAAGTTTTCATTTATTATTTCATTAATGTGATTCATTTGCTAATAAATAACTTAGTACAAGAGTTCTACAGTAACAACTTTACAGATAACTGTAGAGTTTTCCTTTTAATATATTTTTAGTTATTCTGTTTTATTTTTAAGTAATGCAAGTGTGTGTGGGGAAGGAGATGTTGTTGCTTTTTCTGAAGAAGTGACACACCAGTACATATTAAACAGAACTGATTCAGTATCAAAGTCAAGCAAAATATATGCTATAAAATAGTTAGAATTCTGCACAAAGCGTATCTTAACTACCATTTAAAGAGGAATTAATATAAAATATTGCTAGTGAAAACCAGATGTAAGGATAGTGGGAAGCCATGGTCTGAGAGTCATGTGTGTCTGCAAGCCAAGTCTGACAATTAAAAAGGTTTTAGATAAAAAGCATTATAAAAAATGCCCATCTCAGCAGGCTAGTGGGTGGGATGGTATTTGATCAGACCAGCAATGGAACTAGAACCTTTGGGGTCTTGGGAGAAGAGGGAAGGAAGGGCCAGGTTTAGTTGCTTTGGGGCATTTCCTCCCCCTCTCCAGAATGTTTGTGGAGAGTGGATGGGGACCAGGAGGAGGAGTAGAGGAAAGAATTCCCCACCTCTCGCTGCTGCCATTGACAAGACTGTGTGGGGGATGGTGAGGGAGAGTGAGGAAACAGAGTTGATTTGTCTCTCACACCCATCCCCTTCCTTTATATGATGCCTTCAGGGCTTGCAACAGCTTTTCTGCTGTGGCTTCCTCGACCTCCTCCCTGCCCTATTATGGAGATATAGTTTGAGCTGTGTTTCCAAAATGCAGTGGGTCTCAACAGTTGCCAATTTTGGGAGCTGGGAAAGAATTTCCCCCCTCAGATTACTAGGTTGCCCAGTGATTTTTCTTCTTCCTTCCCAATATCCCAGAGACCCAATTTCAGGTTAATAAGAAGTAGAGAGAAAGGATTTAAAAGTCGTAAGTTCATAATTTCATAGCATCTTGTGGTATTCATGGAAGTGATGTTCAAAGACTGATATCCCTGAGGTAAAGATGCAGCCTGGGAGATAACAGGTGGGCCTTATTAGTGCACAGAAAGAAGGGGAATCTTTAAGTGTTTCCACATGAAGTACCCTTCATATGTACCCTCATCCCCCCGCACAAGGAGAAGATGAGAGGGCTGAATTCCAGGAGTTGGACTGAAGATGGCCAGCCCATAATATTATTTGGCAAGGAGGCCATTTAACACTGCACTGGACTGGTTTACATAAGGGCCCAATCCTGCAAAGATCCATGCACATACTTACATTTATACATTGTGATTAATAACACAGCAGCCATTGAACTCAATGATGCCTAAAGGTAAGCACATGTGCAAGTCTTTGCAGGACTGAGGCCTAAACTGGTAAATAACAGAAGAGGAAAAGCATGTAAATATGTAAAATGCAGCATATTCAGTGCAAGAACTTAGATAATGGCATGTGTGTTGATTTAAACAGGTTGGTTTGTTTGAGGATCAGAAACAAAACAAACTACTTCAAGACACAGAGGGGTTCTGGCTGGACACTGCAACTTTTCTGTTAAACCTGATAGCAGAAACAAGACCAATAGGCACCCTTATTGTCTATTGATAAACCAAGTATGGGCCAAAATCTGCCATTGGATCGTCAACATTGTGGTAACCTGAGCATCCCTTGCAAGAGGAGCTTGACACATGTATCCAAGGCCAGAATTTGACCCTAAAAAATTGAACGTACCTTTCTTTGTAAAATAAGATAGTTATAGAATAGCTGAAGTAATTCTACAAGAAATGTGTCAGTGTATCACAATAATGGAACAATGATTTATTTAAACAAAATCTAATAAAATTATAATGCGGACCTGAAGGAAGTTGATCACCAGTTTTCTAATAGAATTTGAAATGAACTGGCAACTTGGCAGTAAAAAGTTCTAAATCCTATTTCTAATGTGCTGAGCCAGCCAAGAAAGAGCATAACATGGGAATATTTTAAAGGGTGCAGTCAACACTATATACCACTTGTTTTTCATTACGTAAGCAATCAGGCATGATTACTGCTTCATTAACTACATCATGGGAATGGCCTTATAAGGACATTTTCACAATAGCTGATTTGGTGATAGTGAGGCAATAAATAAACTGGAATCAGGAGGCAAGTGTTAGAATCAGGCTGGGGTTGGAGACCAGACAGCAAGGTGAGATCTGGAGTCACAGCAAGCCAGATATCTACATGATTGTTCAGACAGCTTTCTATGGCCATGAGTTAAATAGTGAGTATGGCCAATCAGAAGGCCACAAGGTGCTGCTGCTCTCAACTCTTTGGGCGGTACTTCCTCTAGTGACTAATCTCCACAGTGCTGCTTGGATGTAGCCTTGTATGGTCTCCTGGTGTTGGTGGAAGACAATCATTTTCCTTAGGCTCTGCACGCCTGGGTTCTAGTCCCACAGATCCTTATGTGAAAGGTACTTTATGATTCTGAGAACTTCACAAGGGAAGTGTTAGACAATGTGGGGGCTTAGGGGCAGAACACAGGGATTATGGATCATAATCCCACCAGATCTCTGGAGATTTCACATGGAGAAAGAACATAAAGTGCCATGTATCAGAGGGGTAGCCGTGTTAGTCTGGATCTGTAAAAAGCAACAAAGAGTCCTGTGGCACCTGATAGACTAACAGACATATTGGAGCATAAACTTTTGTGGGTGAATACGCATGCATCTGACGAAGTGGGTATTCACCCACGAAAGCTTATGTTCCAATACGTCTGTTAGTCTATAAGGTGCCACAAGACTCTTTGTTGCTTTATAAAGTCCCATGCATACTAGCATTTCCAAGGGTTGGAAATCCATTTAAAGAGGGGCATTGAAGGCACAATCTGTCATGTTGCTGAGGAAAGAGTGTGTTTCTTGGGACACTGCGTTATCATGGATGCACAGGGCATCTTCACGGATTCAACTGTTCCCTCCAGATTTGTATGGATTTCAGGGGATAGGTAGAGATTGGCAAATTATCCTATGGCCTTTCCATGGGGGGGACAAACCCTTCAACCCTTAAGAAATAAATGGGGGGAAAGGGCTGAGATTTTTGTCCTCATTAACCCTTTCCTGCAGGTTTTTCCACTGAGCCCAATGTGCTTTTAATTTCACATCTTCAAGGTTAAACGTTTTTGCATTATTTTCCTAGCATTGTTTTCAGTTAATGTCAGAATTTTATTTTGCAAAAATACACAAAATGTAATAGTTGCTGGGTTCAACTCTTTAGTGGGATCTGTGTTTATAAAGATCTAATATATGCAGAGAGATAGCCTATTCTTGTTTGCTTTGTTATTTTAAAATGACGCTTCTTTTTATTTATGGCCAAACATCTTTACACCTTTCATTGTGATAATTATTTTCTAAGCACGTGGCTGCCCTGTTTCATTATTTATAACTTTACCACATTTTATATAATTCCTGAATAATCACTGATAGTACATTTGGATATGACCTATATTTAAAATAAAGTTAAAGATGTACCAAGATCTTGCAAAGACAAGGAAATATATTTTATGAAGGAAAACATACCTACTATGGGACTATGGGAAAAGCTCTAGAGTTGGCATGTGCACACAAAACAGCTGGAATATCAGCTTAGGCCACCTGGGGATTCTATAGTGTAAGAGGAATCCCTGAGAGACATAGAACCAGGGGCGTGCAGGGGAGGCAAACAGAGTGTCTTGAAATTTGTTCATAGATCAAAAATCAGGCAAGGTCAATGGATTCCAGCAGAGTTATACAGTATACACACAGCAATGGTCCATTTTGTTTTGTGAAGTTAAGAAAGACTGAAGTGGTTTATGATAATTTAAAAACTGATCACTTATGTGTATGGGGATAGGGTAGAAGCTCAGATTTGAGGGGGGTGGGGAAGAAAAAACAAAGACAAAAGCAAACATGAGCCAAGACAAAAAGTCTCATTTTGCTTTCATATGCTAGTGCATGAGCAGACTATTGTTCTGGACTCAGCGCGATTCTTAATTATATTGAGTAAAGAATGGTTTGAATTACTTCTACATATTTTAGTAAGCACAAGCCTCTTATGAGTTTTGGCTGAAGAGCAGCTGCAGGTTTGCTTTGAGATCATGGATGATGGCTTCTGCTTAAGGTATTTTCATGAGGTAAGAGGCTTAAACTCTGCTACCTGTAGTCCCATCTTTGGTCTGCATTATCTAAAACTGCTTTCATCTTCATTCTGCTGCCTAAATATAAAATAAAATGTCTTGTAGATATCATCACATTTAGATACTACCATTTTGGAATCTCCTCTGGACATTATCAGATCCAGATGTTTCCAAATGTCATCATCCATACACTGAAATGATTACAAGGGGAGAGATATCTCGATAGGCTGTTGCTATTCAGCAAAGATTGCCAGTTTCCACTGCCTTGGAGGAGACGTTTATTTCTAATAGGGCTGGGATGCTCACAAGTTCAATATTAATATTTTTTTAATTGTGTGTGTTGTTGGATGCAGGAAAAATGGTTGAAGCCTTTGTTCAGCTCATGAACATGGAGAGATTTCCTCAGAGGTTACAAATTTTAATATATACATGTGTATTTTATCGCTGAGATTACAGAGTTTGATTCTTTATCTGTTAAAGGTGATACACGAGTTCATCCCAATTTTTGGATCTAGATTTTTTCAAGCATTTTCCATTTTTGTTTCACTGGAAGTATTGTTTTTCCTTTGCATCATTTACCTCAGAGGATTTACATTATTTGACAATTGCAAACATATTTAAATGTATACTGTAATGTCTGGCTTGTGCATACTACTGCCTTCTGTTGCAAGGAATATATCATGCATGTTCAAAAGGTTATACTGTACTTTCGAGAGATGTGTGAAATTCGTGTTTTTTCCTTCACATACGTTCATGTATTTCATGTTCAGATGTGAGCAGCATGGGTTTAAATTCCTTGACATTTGCTTTAAGTTTTAGATTTTAATGAACTCAAAGTGAAATGCAGACAGACTCACTTACTTTCAACTAATTTCATCCTGAAAATATGAACTCGGATCCCAGGAGTGCAATCCCCCCAAAACATCATTTATTTATTCATTTTTTAAGTTGTCTGGCTGGGGGAAATGTCATCTTCTAGATGGCAGAAGTGATTTTGGGAGTCTCCATTTAGAATCCTTCCCTTCCTGGACCATTGAGGGATGCAAAGGTCAGTCAAACCTTCCCTAAAACTCAGAAACCATCCTCAGGCTGTCACCTGGACCATCTCAGATGATCATAGTTGCTATATCCAGAGCTCGAACTATTTGAGACTTTATAATGAAAACAACAATTCACACATCATTCAGAAATCTATCAGTAATGAGTACTCATGCACAGGTGTGGTTTTCTCCATAAAACAAATACCCCTTAATAAACAGGCAGCCACATTGCACACTAGCGTTGATTTCTGGATGGTTTCATGTTGCTGTCTCATCTAAAGCAAGCATGCATTCCCCCAGTGCTATTTTAGCCAAAATGACAGCAGGGACTGCCATCCGGGGAGTGCATGTCATAGTAAGAGCTGCAACATCTTTTGAAAGTGTGAGTAATTAACATCTTGTTCCAGTCCTACTCTGAGAGAGAATGTGGAAAGGAATCCACCAGGCTAAGACCAGGCTGTTCTTTGTTCAGATGTACACGTTATGGAAGATTTCATTCCTTGCTCACTAGCATGGGTCTACTCCTATAATTTTTGTCCTCAGTTGTGTGTATATGCAGTGAGTTAGTGGCTGTGAGGACTGTACGTGAAAAGCAATTAAAATGCAATGCTGTATGCAGTAGCACAGCATGTACCATTTCTTACTGCTCCCAAATGATGAATGTACATATTGTGCCCATTTTCCAGCCTCTTAAAACCAGCTTATAATTAGCTTTATAAGATAGTTTGCCTTACACAGAATATTCCTGTTAGAAAGTACAGATCTAGGAAATATTGATCCTGCTTGGTACTAAGTAACCCCTGTGAGAAGCTGAACACCTTTTTCACTGGCCTTGAGGACTCTCAGTGCCTCACAGGATAAGACACATACCCAATGGCAGGGGAGGGAGGAGTGTGATAGTGTTAAGAGCATTAAACAGTCATATGGCCCATGTTAAAAGAATTATTCCCCAATATTATCTGCGCTAAGTATATGTATCTCCTCATTAAGTCATTTCTGGCTCTACTTCTAGTTCAGAATTCTTGTAAGGGAATTATTGGAGCTCAAAATCATATTGTAACAATCTTTAGGCTTTTTGTTGGAATAAAAATTTGGATACAATAAATATGCTTCCAGTGTACAGTGTGTGACTTCCTCATGCATGAGCATTGCTGATGTTTCCAAACTCTTCAAAAATACATTGAAAAAAGAAGACAGGGAGAAGGAAAATTTGCCAAATATATCATTGGAGAAGAGCATTTGAGGTGCTTGGTTAAAGACCTGCTGACGACTCATGGAAAAAATTGAAGAATATTCTACTATATTTGGTGACATCTCTACCTATATATTATTTATACTCTGAGATTTTTTTCTTTGCCTTTTTGAGAAGATATGCTTGAAAAATCTTAAAAAAAAAAAAGAGTTGGTCTGCTTCTTCTCATTCACTTTCTGAGGACACATAGACTATGTGATTTGTAATGTTCCAGTCCAGTCCAATCCTTTACTGAGGATATGACTTTACCATCACATCCTGAAGACTGTGGTAATGTACCAGCCAGCTCCCCAACAACTTTACTAAGGCTAGGTCTACACTGGCGGGGGGTGGGGGGGGATCGATTTAAGATATGCAAATTCAGCTATGCGGATAGCGTAGCTGAATTTGACGTATCCGAGCCGACCTACCCCGCTGTGAGGACGGCGGCAAATCGACTGCCACGGCTCCCCCATCGACAGCGCTTACTCCTACCTGCGCTGGTGGAGTATGCACGTCGATTCGGGGATCGATTGTCGCGTCCCGATGAGATGCGATAATTTGATCCCCGAGAGATTGATTTCTACCGCCGATCCAGGCGGGTAGTGAAGACAAGCCCTTAGACCCATCAATAAGCTTGGAAGCAGTCAATAAGCATGCTCCAATACCATCAAACAGTTTACTTATCTTGGCAACAGGTTGAACAAAGAAGCAAAAATTAACCACAAAGTGGATGTGCAAATTAAAAAAGCAAGCACCACATATGGTTGCTACCATCACCAAATTTGGAGGCAACATAGAATCTGTCTGGTGTGACAGATCCAGACCAGTGGGGTACAGGAGTCTGGTAGAGGGCAAATATACTGGTCACTGGATGAGTAGTTTGCTGTTCCCTGAGTGACCAGAGCAGGGGCTGCACTAGAGTAATCAGGAACCTGCTAGAACCAGTTAAGGCAGGCAGGCTAATTAGGACTTTTGAGTCCTAATTAGCCAATTAATGGAGCCAATTAAGAAACTGCTAGAATCGATTAAGGTAGGCTAATCAAGGCACCTGGGCTTTAAAAAGGAGCTCACTTCAGTTTGTGGTGTGAGTGTGAGGAGCTGGGAGCAAGAGGCGCAAGGAGCTGAGAGTGAGGGTGTGCTGCTGGAGGACTGAGGAGCACAAGCATTATCAGACACCAGGAGGAAGGTTCTGTGGTGAGACTAAGGAAGGTGTTTGGAGGAGGCCGCGGGGAAGTAGCCCAGGGAGTTGTAGCTGTCATGCAGCTGTTACAGGAGGCACTATAGACAGCTGCAGTCCACAGGGCCCTGGACTGGAACCCGGAGTAGAGGGTGGGCCCGGGTTCCCCCCAAACCTCCCAATTGACCTGAACTGTGAGTTCTTCCAGAGGGGAAGTGTAGCGAGGCGGTGGGATGCCCCACTGAGGGCCGAACCGCCCCTAAAACCAATGTGGGCGGAGGTCACGGCGCCAACCCGGAAATATAAAAGCCCGCCTGCAGAGCTCAGTGGAGCACAAGCCGGCGGAGAGAGCAGATGTCTGTGGCCGAGGTCCCGCTTGGGAGACAGCCGCAGGCCGCGACCAACCTGCTGACTCACCAGGCCTGCTGAGCCTACCCCTCGCCCAGTACCCTGAGGAGGATTGGCCGAGCCTGCCCCTTTCCAGCTATCCCGAGGAGGAGACGAGCCTGCCCTTTGCTACCTACCCGGAGGAACTGATGCTGGTGGAGAGCACTGAGGACATGAGTACAGCCCAGGTACCATATGAGGGGGAGTGTGGAAGTAGCCCGGGGGCAGCCGACCCCAGTCTGGCTGCAGCACTGCCAGAGTCAATGTCAGTGTGTTGCGGCCAGGATCCCCACTGACAGCAGCGAGTTTCCGCCACTGCTAGAACTCCGGGCTGGGACGCAGTGGAGTGGGAAGGCCTGCGTCCCCCCTGCCACCCACTCCTTGGGTGGCAGACTCCCCCTTTTCCCTGGCCTAGAGAGGCTAGGGCTGCTACAAACCCTGACCCAGCCCCTGCTTAAGGGCCTGGGTTTCTGACTGACTATTTGATTGCTGCCCTGCCCTGATCTAGGGCCTGGGCTGCTATAGACATTGCCTCAGCCCCTGCTAGAGGGCCGGAGCTCCAGCCTGCGTGATTACTGCCCTGCCCTGATTGAGGGCTCGGGGCTCTTTCTGACCTATTGGCTCAGCCCCTGCTTACGGGCCTGAGTCCCCTAACCGTACGTCTGCTATCCCAGTCTGCCACCGGACCAGGACTGACGGTGGATCAGAGCATGGCGGTGGGATACCCCACAGCCCCGCTGAGGGCCGAACCACGGCTGAGACTGCTACACGAAGGTCTCTGGGCTGTTCCCCAACCCACATGGTGAATCTCTGAGGCAAGAAAATCCACCAATAAGTGCAGGACCCACCAAGATAGAGAAGGAACTTTGTCACACTGGTGTCAGGGGTGGGATCTTGGGGTGCACAGCATGGCGGAAGAAGGAGGGTGATTTAAAAAACAAAACAAAAACAAAAAAAGGGAGAGGGTTTATTTTTTTTCCCCACCACAATGGATGACGTAGTGCGGGCACTGATACATGCTACGGTGGCCCAGCAGGAGGCTACCCGTGTCCAGGCAGATGCCCAACAGGAGGCAGTGCGGCTGCAGCAAGAGACTAATCGCCTGCTGATGGACGAGGCTGCTCAAGACCGAGCTATGTTGCGGGAACTGATAAACCAGGTAAAGTCCCTTACAGAGCTGAATCGCGGCCATGATGGGACGCGGCTCATACGGGCCAGCCATTGGCTGCAGAAAATGACAAGGGAGGATGATGTGGAGGCATACCTTCTGGCCTTTGAGAGGACAGGGAGGCCTGGCCTCGAGATCAGTGGTCTGGCATCCTTGCCCCATTCCTGTGTGGGGAGGCCCAGAAGGCCTACCATGATCTGCCTGAAGAGGCTGCAGCAGACTACCCCCAGCTGAAAGCAGAGATCCTGGCCAGACTGGGGTAACGACAGCAGTGCGGGCCCAGCAGTATCATGGTTGGAGGTACCAGGAAGACAAAACCCCACGGTCCCAATTGTATGACCTCATCCATCTCGCATGAAAGTGGTTGCAAACAGAGTCCCGGAGTCCGGAAGAGATACTAGCGGTTCTGGTCATTGACTAATACATGAGGGGATTACCACCAGACCTTCATGCCTGGGTAAGCCAGAACGAACCCTCCACCTATGACGAGGTTGTTGTCCTGGTAGAGAGGTGAAGGACAGCGAGGGAGCTGACCCGACCAGTTAAGGAAGAGGCACCCCGGGCTAAACTAGCAGCACCAAGCCCTAAAGTTCAGGTGACTGGGCCACCAGGAGGGCCCAGGTGGAAAAAGAAAGAGGCTGAAGGCCCATCAGAGGCCACAAAGAGTCGGAGCACTGAGGGAGAAGAGGATCATGATGTTAGACTGCCCAAACCAAGAGACTGGGGAATGCCTAGGGCTCCATACAGATGTTATGCCTGCGGGGTGTGGGGACACATAGCTGCACAGTGTCCCAATGCTGAGGAGCCTGGGGAACTGGGCAGATCCATGCTCCCTAATCCACCTTGTGGGGTCTCACTAACCCCACATATGTATGCCAGACCAGTGAAACTAAATGGGGTAGGGACCACGGCACTGGATGATTCGGGGAGTGCTATCACGCTTATCTCAGGGAAGCTCGTGAAGCGTAGTCAGCTGCTGCAGGCTAAATATACAGGGATAAGATGTGTCCATGGGACAGTTAGTTACTACCCCACCATCCCAGTAAAAATCGAGATCCAAAGGAACACTACTGAGGTAGCAGCAGGTGTAGTCCCTAAACTCCCATACCCGGTGCTCATAGGGAGGGTTTGGAAACTTACTCCCAGTAGGGGGATTGGAGAAAGATGGGGACCCTAAAATTGATGAGGCATCCACAGCAGACTGTCAACCCCCAATCTTCTCTGAAATATCCCCAGATTTGTTCTCCACTCCCAGACAGGGTAGAAAGACAAAAAGGGAAAGAAGGACAGTTAAGGTCTTGGGAACCCGAATACCAACCCAAAGCCAGAGGGTCGCTCTTGTAGGTAGGCGGACCCACGCAGCTGAAAAGGAGGCCACGCAGGAGGGAGAAGCACCTGAGTCTCACCCCCACCCCTAATGCTTCTGAACCAGTAGAGGCAACAGAGACTGGGCCCCTAGATCTTGGGCAGATTAGCCCCGGGAGAGGAAATTTTGGACGGGACCAGGCAGAAGACCCAAGGTAGGACAACATTAGGAAGGAGGTGATAGAAATAGATGGGGTCCCTGTGGAAGGGAAAACCAGGAGACCAGGACCCTACTTCATAATGAAGAAGGATCTCTTATACCGGGTTGCACCAGTACAGGGGCAGAAGGTACAGCAGATCCTAGTACCTCAAAAACACCAGAACGCTGTATTAAGTCTTGCTCATACTCATCTTTTTGGGGGGCATTTGGGAATAGAGAAGACCCTGGCACGAATCCTACGACGGTTCTTCTGGCCTGGAGTACATGAAGTGCGGAGGTACTGTGCCTCCTGCCTGGAGTGTTAGCTGCACAGTCCCCGTCCCCACTTGAGGGCACCTTTAATACCCCTTCCCATCATAGAGGTCCCCTTCGAGTGAATAGCCATGGACCTAGTGGGACCCCTGGAGAAGACGGCTCGGGGCCGCCAATATATACTTGTTGTTTTGGACTATGCTACTCACTACCCAGAAGCTGTCCCCCTGTGGAACACGGCCTCTAAAACTATAGCCAAAGAGCTGGTGGGGATCTTTGCCCGAATGGTGCTACCAAAGGAGATATTAACCGACAAAGGAACCCCATTTATGTCGAAGCTAATGAAGGACCTCTGTACGCTGCTCCATATACATACCCTGAGAACTTCGGTCCACCATCCACAGACTGATGGGTTAGTAGAAAGGTTTAACCGAACCCTCAAGGCTATGATAAGGAAGGTGGTAAGTTGGGATGGGAAGGATTGGGACACCCTACTACCCTACCTTATGTTCGCTATCCGGGAGGTACCTCAGGCCTCAAGTGGGTTTTCCCCCTTCGAGTTATTATACGGGCGTCACCCCCGTGGCATACTAGATATCGCCAAAGAGATCTGGGAAGAGGAACCCAATAAGTGGAGAAATATAATAGAGCATGTAATGCAGATGCAAGAACGGATAGCCCAGGTTACCCCTATTGTACGGGAACATTTGGAGAAGGCACTGGAGGCCCAGTGAACCCATTACAATCGCCAGGCAAAAGTGCGACAGTTCCAACCAGGGGATCGGGTTATGGTGTTGGTACCCACAGCAGAAAGCAAGCTTCTAGCCCAATGGCAGGGGCCCGATGAGGTGGTTGAACCCGTGGGGGAAGTAACCTACAAGGTGTGGCAGCCAGTACGCAGAAAACAAGAACAGATTTATCATGTTAACCTTCTGAAACCCTGGCATGCACAAGAGGCATGCACAACGGTCCAAAAAGACCTAACCCAGGAAAATAAGCCTTCCAAACAGGTGAAAATGTCTCCCGATTTAACACCAGACCAGAAGAATGAGGTGTCTGAGATAATCTTCCGGAACCAAGATGTGTTCTCGACAAAACCGGGTCAAACAACCGAGACATATCACCACATCGTCACGAACCCTGGGGCCAGAGTAACAATGAGGTCCTAACGGGTGCCAGCGGCAAAAAGGGAGGAAATGAAAGCAGAAGTAAAAAAAATGCTGGAGTTGGGGATCATCGAAGAATCCAACAGTCAGTGGTCCAGTCCAATCGTTCTGGTGCCCAAACCTGATGGCACCACAAGATTTTGCAACGACTTCTGGCGACTAAACGAAGTATCCCAGTTCGACGCATACCCCATACCTTGCATAGATGAGATAGTGGACTGTCTGGGTAATGCCCGGTACTTGACTACCCTAGACTTGACAAAAGGGTACTGGCAGAATCCCCTTGCGGAAGACGCAAAGGAAAAGACTGCATTGTCTACACCAGAGGGTCTTTTTCAATATACTGTCCTCCCTTTTTGAGCTACCTTCCAGCGCCTCATGGACAAGCTATTACACCTGCATAACAGTTATGCTGCTGCCTACTTGGACGATGTGGTCATTCATACCCCAGACTGGGAAACCCACCTGGAGAAGGTGGAGGCAGTCCTCGATACCTTCAGGCGAGCTGGCCTTACAGCAAACCCTGTCAAGGGCGCTGTAGGGTTTACAGAGGCCAAATATCTTGGCTACATTGCCGGAAAAGGTCTGGTAAAACCCCAAGTGAACAAGTTAGACGCCATCCAAAATTGGCCCCGACCAAGTCACAAGAAACAAGTCCAGGCGTTCCTAGGTGTAGTGGGGTATTACCGACGATTTATCCCTCACTTTGCCACAAGGGCATGCCCCCTGATAGACCTAGTGAAAGCCCGTGGGCCTGATCTGGTGAGATGGTCTGACGCATCAGAGGAAGCATTCACAGACCTACAGACTGCCCTCTGCAATAACCCCGTACTGATAGCCCCAGTTTTCACCAAGGAGTTTATCCTGCAGACGGATGCATCGGAAGTAGGATTGGGGGCTGTTCTATCACAGATGGTCAGGGAGGAGGAACACCCAATTCTATACCTCAGTCGGAAACTCCTTCCAAGGGAACAAAGATATGCAGTGGTGGAGAGAGAATGCCTCACTGTAAAATGGGCCATGGAAACATTGCGCTACTACCTGCTCGGGTGCAGATTTGTCCTCATGACCGACCATGCCCCTCTTCAATGGAGGCAGCGGAACAAGGAGAAGAACACAAGGGTGACCAGATGGTTCTTATCCTTCCAACCTTTCCAGTTCCGTGTGCAACACAGAGCAGGGAGCCGTCATGGCAATGCCGATGGCTTGTCACGTGTGCACTGTCTGGCGTCCTAAGCTGCCCAACCCCTTGGCGTTGAGCAGGGGGGATGGATATGTGACAGACCCAGACCAGTGGGGTACAGGAGTCTGGTAGAGGGCAAATATACTGGTCACTGGATGAGTAGTTTGCTGTTCCCTGAGCGACCAGAGCAGGGGCTGCACGAGAGTAATCAGGAACCTGTGAGAACCAGTTAAGGCAGGCAGGCTAATTAGAACTTTTAAGTCCTAATTAGTCAATTAATGGAGCCAATTAAGAAGAAACTGCTAGAGTCAATTAAGGCAAGCTAATCAGGGCACCTGGGCTTTAAAAAAAGAGCTCACTTCAGTTTGTGGTGTGAGTGTGAGGAGCTGGGAGCAAGAGGCGCAAGGAGCTGAGAGTGAGAGGGTCTGCTGCTGGAGGACTGAGGAGCACAAGCGTTATCAGACACCAGGAGGAAGGTCCTGTGGTGAGATTAAGGAAGGTGTTTCGAGGCGGCCATGGGGAAGTAGCCCAGGGAGTTGTAGCTGTCATGCAGCTGTTATAGGAGGCACTATAGACAGCTACAGTCCACAGGGCCCTGGGCTGGAACCCGGAGTAGAGGGCGGGCCCAGGTTCCCCCCAAACCTCGCAATTGACCTGGACTGTGCGTTCTTCCAGAGGGGATGGTCTCTGGGCAGTTCCCCAACACACGTGGTGAATCTCTGAGGCAAGAAAATCAGTCAATAAGCCCAGGACCCACCAAGATAGAGGAGGAACTTTGTCACACTGGATACAAAAAATCAAAGTCTATAATGCTGTTATCTCGTGACATTGCTTTATGCTGCAAAACATTAACCTATTATCATCAGCACATTAAAAAGCTTGACAGTTTCCATTTGCAATATCTACAATGGATTGCTAGGCAGCAAATAGCAGGACCGGATTTCCAAAATGGAAGTCCTGGCAAAAGCTTGTTCAGTTGGCATCAAGGTTCATTTAATCTGTATCCAACTGAGATGGACTGACTAAGTAATTCATATGCCTGAGACCTGTTCATCAAAACAAGTCTTATGTTCCAAATTAACCTCCAGAAATCATAAGCATGGCAGATGAAACACCTCAAATACATCCCAAAACAAAATCTGCACAAAATGAACTTTCTGATTCACCCTTGAGCAACTGGTGATTGACTGTATTGCATGGTGCCACAACATAAGGGTGGATTGGGGGCTATGACTTTGAGAAGAATTGCTTTGAGCAGGTGGAAGCACAGCACCAGGCAAAGCAAATGTTCAGCTCAATCAATGCAACTAGGCAAACCACCACATTAACACACACAAATCATCATTCCGTATACTTTTCCTTGATTTCCCCCCACTACGTTTCTTTCTGCACAATACCTCACGGAGGTTCTTACATGTCACTTTCCTACCTGGCAGTTGTTTCTCATTGCAGACAGCAGCAACAAGTGGATTGTGCAAAAGCCTCTCCTAGCAGCTGTGGCAGCAGGCAAGACATGTTGCAGCCTATGACCGCGAGGTGTTTTGGTTGTGTGGGTGTTCTGGGTGGTTGGTTGGTGAATGAGACCCATTTGGTCCCTGAGGTGAACAGGTCTCCCCTGAGCTCCTCTAGTCTGGGGAGACCTGGGAGGGTGGGGAGCAGGTTGCTGGTGTGTTTGGATGGGGTGAAGAAAGAAGAGTGTTGGATGGGATAAGATTTCAATATTTTTTATATTCTATTCTGCTAATCTCTCTCCTCAATGATACCTGTAGAACAAAAAAGTATAAGATACAAGACATGTAATTTGTGGGATTTCATTGATTGATGACTATCTAACTATTTGGACTGCACATATCTAAAATGTGAACTGACCAGGCCAAATTCAGAGGCAAAGTAGGGAGGGAGTTTAAGTTACTCACTGATAAGTGGTTGAGAGTCTAAGTGGTTCTAAATAAGTACATCTAATTTAATAATTTAAAAGAAGAAAAAGTAATAAAGGAGTCTAAACAGAGTTTAAATTAATGTAATGTTTGGGGAGACAGAAAAGGTGTTAGTTCCATTAATTAAGAATTCTTCTAGATTTATTTAGACTCACCTCTGAATTTAACTCACCCTACATGTGCCATCTATTGCACAGATGCTAAAGCACTATGTAACTATGGGTCAAAGGAAGAATAGAATCAGTTTTGAGTTAAGGCGGTGAGTGAATTTGGGCTAAATATTTAAGATGAAGTCAAGTATTTATACAGGAAGCTGGCCATTTACCTTCCTAAGTTTATCCCCCATTACTGCCTAGTTGTATGCAACAGACATTGATTTGGCAAGTTGTAGTTTTTCAGAAGTTTTAAGTGGACTTATTTTGGCACTAAAATACCATATTGCTTCATTTTGCATGCTTGAGTTGTTCAATTCCTGGCGGTAAAAATTGCACTTTGGGGTTTTTGCATTCATTCCATTTAAGACTCAGAAATCATAAGTGGTTATGTCTCTCTTGCGAATTACAAACCAAGAGCCAGACTCTCCTCTGACAAACAGAAGACTAAATCTGGAGTAAGACCATAGAAGTTAATAGAGTTACACTGATGTAAAACTGGAGTCAGAGAAGAATAAAGCATCAAATGTATTTGCATGTTTAACTGGAATTCCTCAGACCTGGCTCTAATAAACATAGGTAATTTTTGTGTACATTAGTCTCCTACTTAATATTTGGAAGTTCAGATGCTATATTACTTACAGATGTTTTATTTTATTTATTTTGCAGATTTTTTAGTGATTTTATGTAATTCTGCAAATATTACCTAAAACAAACATTGAGTGTGATGATTCAAATGGTGATAGGATGAATTGGCTCTGCTAGATTAAAAACATGTTGCACTGTGGAGTCTATTCCTTTTTTGCTAATGTTTTTAATTAACATAGCATTCTTTATTTTAACATGATTATTTTAATGTGAGTATTTTCTTGTAGGATGCATAACACAAAAAGTAAAGCTGAGTTCTATGCTTACATTATGGTTTACAAAAAGTTATTCTTAATGCCAGAGGGTAAATATTTCAGCACTGTGTTCATACAAAAAAGTCAGCAAATCTTATCCAAATATTTGGGTTTGTCCATTGCAATAACTTACTAAGTAATACTTACGTATAACATTAATAAATGCAGGAACTGTAATGTATTGGGAGTCATTGAAGCAGGATTGTATAGGTGATACCGTCTATTAAAAATAATTATATACAATTTTTTTGAACACATTAAACTAGCACTAAATTCACATCACTCTCTATCAAACATTTCAGGTTGACTGCATTTGGGATTCATTCCCAACTCCATTATCTTTTTTCACTTTAATACTCAAGTATCATGTAGAAAGCACATAACTCACATAGAAAGCACCTAACTAGGGCCCTGATTCATCAGGCTCTGACACCAACTTTATGCCAGAATGACTTCATTAAACACTATGCAGTTTCACTGGTAAAACTGGGTTAACAGAATTGCAAATAAGGCTTTAGGGCAGGGGTAGGTAACCTGTGGCACGTGAGCTGATTTTCAGTGGCACACACACTGCCTGGGTCCTGGCCACTGGTCTAGGGGGCTCTGCGTTTTAATTTAAGTTTAAATGAAGCTTCTTAAACATTTTAAAAACCTTATTTACTTTACATACAACAATAGTTTAGTTATATATTATAGACTTATAGAAAGAGACCTTCTAAAAACGTTAAAATGTATCACTGGTACACAAAACCTTAAATTAGAGTGAATAAATGAAGACTCAGCATACCACTTCTGAAAGGTTGCCGACCCCTGCTTTAGGGCATTTTGTTAGTTCTATTTTTTCTATTAGAGTGGATTTCTTGAAACTCATAAAATCTATCTAGTATTGTTGTTCCATTGTAGGCTACCAACATCAGAAAATTCATTCTTATATTTAAATAAATTCCCAGCTGGTTGAAGAACTATTAAGGTAAACTCACTCTATCTATTTGGCATGCTGATTTGTTTTTATTTTTTAAATTTACTTATTTTAACCAGGCGATTTCAGCATCTGCCATAGATCTCTATTTCTTATCCAGACATATGGTGCTATCATAGAATTTACAGCTACCTTCTGCACCCCTGCTTCCTCTTGAGCCCACATGCATTATGGTGCTTGAAACAGAGTAGAAAGGAAGGGGATATGGACAGGACTCTGACTCCATCACTGCCTCTGAACTAGCAAGTGGAGATAGCGAATGCCCGTGCATCTTCTCCAAGCGTGATGTATCTGCTACACTGGTTTGGAAACTACTTGGGAAACCCAAAATGGTATTCTGACTCAGTCACCTAGAGATCATGCTGCAGTTTCTGACTGCAGCACAGCCCCTCTCCAATCCCTCCAGGAAAACTGAGAGCAATAAGGGTGCAATCTATATCTGGAGGAATCTAGATGAAGCAATGCCATTACTAAGCATTCAGAAGTCAGGTACCTAAAAATAACTATATTGGTTTAAAAATAAGGAGATTTTTAAATATATATATATATGTTTTGAGTTATTTTAAGTTTCCCCTTGTTTTTTGACCTGTTCTTGCTTTCAAATTTTTCTCTGCAAGCATGAAGGCTAGAAACTTACTGTGTTTTTTTAATAAATGAAAGCTGTGCATCCTGAGTAACAATTTTGGCTTTAATCCTTGTACACTGGTGTAACAGACAAGAGGATTTATTGCCTAGTCACTGCATTTAGGAGCTAGGATTCTGGTGTGGAAGGGTCAGAGCATAATAGGTCTGTACCCAGGGTCCAAGCTTCTACAGTCACTTAATGAAGGGAGAATCTGTTTTCAATTATTTTTTAAAAAAGTAAGTCTCTAGCCTTCATGTTTGCAAAGGATTGCTTGAAAACGAGCCCTGAGTATAACCAATGCAGTTCTGAACTGTCCCTAAGTATCTCAATAGGGTCTTAACTCCAAGCTCAACTGTTTTCAGGGGCCCTATCAGCACCAACCATATAGAGGACTGTGTTTGTGACAGGAAGACAGGAATGCAGACTGTCTGGCCCAATCATCCAATTAAATACACTCCAGTTCCTGGAGTAAATCCCACCACTTCTGCTCCCATAGCACTACCTCTCTAGGAGATGAGGAAAGGACCACTTGACATTCTAAGTGGGGGTGGGACCCTGATGCGGAAGGCTGGGATGCAGAGAGGCCCTGGCATGCCTAGAGACCCAGGTTACCTTAATCCAGCTCTGGAGAGAGTCCTTGTGTCTGAAGCAATTTGGCCATTCTTAAGATTACCTTGGTGTATTATTAATTATTATTATGTATTTTATTATTGTTTATGTATTTATTATTATTTTATTTATTTAGTGTGCAAATAAGGACAACCCTTATAAGGTTAACAGATTTGGGAACCTATCTTGCCCTGTCTGAAGTCAATGGAAATAATTACCAAAAATTAAGTTGTTTATTAAAATCTATCTAAAAAGTTATTCAAATTTCTTTGGTCTGGAAATAGATCTGAAAAAGTCATTGGGACCAAGTCTGATTCATATTTCAAGTATTGTCCTGGCTTTGTCCAGTCCAAGGGAGAGTGTAATAATTGTTTTTGACTAGCCATTTGTTACTTTAAATTAGGAAGTTCAGAGGTATGTGAGATGGCAAGGGGGAGGAAAATTAAAAAAGCATTTCAGTCTCAGAATAGTTCCTGATACAATACAAGTCTTGAGCAAAAATGTATGTGGGTTCTAATGGATGCAAACTGCCTATCCTTAGTAGCAACGCTCTTTTTTTGAATATTTAATACTCATTGCTACTGCCAGACATACACTTATTGTGGACTGTCCAATTTTGAAATAGATTGACTAATTCCAAAGCTTTCCTTGGATGTCAAGAGAATTCATGAGTTGGACCGAAAACACATTGCTCATCCAGAAGAGCAGGAGGACCACAACACATTAAACAGAAATAAAAAAAAAGAATTTAAAATCATTTAGGAAACAATATTTTCAATATAAAAAAAATCAACAAGCTAGAACAGTTTATCTATGTGGGCAGCACTATATTGGCCAACAGAGACTTCAAGAAGGAAGGCAAGGATAGGAAAGACAATCCATTTACCAAACTTAAAAACATATAGAAATCAAAGATATATAGCATCAGAACAAAATTCATAATTTGTCATTCAAACATAATCTCTTTGCTAATATATGGCTGTGAGAGCTGGAGATCTACCAGAACATTAGGCAGAAAACTAGATGCTTTTGAGAATAAATGCCTACGAAAGATTCTGGGAGTTGGTTGGAAAGACTTCATTACCAACAAAGAGAACCATGAAATCACCAACCAGCAGCTTGTTTTTAATCAGAATCAGCAGGACATATCTGGGGCATGTACTCCAGATGCTGACACACGGACTCTGACATGAAGCAGTCAAATGGAAAGCAATTGGTGTGAGGAAAAGAAGGAGCCCAAGAAAAACCTGAAGAAGAGCCCTTAGCAGGAATAGCATAACAGTTCATCTCAACAGCATAGAGCAGATGGAAGCAGCAGCAAATGATGAGAAGGATATAATAAAAAATAATAATTAACTGTAATAACTTTATTTTTGTATTATTTGCTTTAAAATATTTTGAAAAAAATCAAAAGATCTATGCAAGATCACCCACCCCCTTATTGTACACAAGTTAGCTTTTCTTTCCATTTAGCCATGTATTGAAAACACCATGGAAAACACTAATCATAATCATAGCTTTGTTCAGAGAAATAAAGGGATGGACAAAAGTGATACATGCATATAACAACAGTAATGAATGAACATCAAGGGAATTAGTCAGGCTGGGCTGATTCAGACAGAAATTGCTGCAAAAGATGATTCATTCAAAAACCTAGCATCCTAGGATGGGAAGAGATTGTCTAGGAAAGAGTACGGCAGAAAGGGATCTAGGGGTTATAGTGCACCACAAGCTAAATATGAGTCAACAGTGTGATGCTGTTGCAAAAAAAGCAAATGTGATTCTGGGATGCATTAACAGGTGTGTTGTGAGCAAGACACGAGAAGTCATTCTTCCGCTCTACTCTGCGTTGGTTAGGCCTCAACTGGAGTATTGTGTCCAGTTCTGGGCACCTCATTTCAAGAAAGATGTGGAGAAATTGGAGAGGGTCCAGCGAAGAGCAACAAGAATGATTAAAGGTCTTGAGAACATGACCTATGAAGGAAGGCTGAAAGAATTGGGTTTGTTTAGTTTGGAAAAGAGAAGACAGAGAGGGGACATGATAGCAGTTTTCAGGTATCTAAAAGGGTGTCATAAGGAGGAGGGAGAAAACTTGTTCATCTTAGCCTCTAAGGATAGAACAAGAAGCAATGGGCTTAAACTGCAGCAAGGGAGGTTTAGGTTGGACATTAGGAAAAAGTTCCTAACTGTCAGGGTGGTTAAACACTGGAATAAGTTGCCTAGGAAGGTTGTGGAATCTCCATCTCTGGAGATATTTAAGAGCAGGTTAGAGAAATGTCTATCCGGGATGGTCTAGACAATATCTGGTCCTGCCATGAGAGCAGGGGACCAGACTCGATGACCTCTCGAGGTCCCTTCCAGTCCTAGAGTCTATGAATCCGCTTCTGTAGCATATGGATCTGAAATGCTGCAGAATTACCTTTCTAAAAGCTACACATTCATCTTTGATGTTTTTGGCCCTCAAACCTTATTGACAGTTCTGATGTGCACAGATGAGATTCTAGTTACAAGACTATGTTCATGGTGTATGACATGTCAATGAACAGTAGAGCAGAAGATGAAATTTGGATAAAGTTGCTCCCAGGAAGAATTTACGTTTGCTTGCAAAGAGTAAAAAATGTCCATAAATGAGTAAATGGAAACGGCTGTAAATAGCCTATGAAAACATGCTTTCCTTCATTACCTTACTTGACATTTAAGGGGATGATGAGAAAAGAAGATCCTGTGTTTTCTATAAAGAAATCCACAAGAATTTCAGCAAATGAGTGTTTTTTACCATTCAAATATTTTTAGTATTTTTTGTAATGTTTGCTCAGTCTCAAGATCTCTCAGCCTGTATATTAATTTACAAAAAAAAAAAATCATCACACTATTTCTTGCTTAGCAGAGAGACTCACCACATGGCACACAGTTGAAAACACTTTGCTTTAACAAGAGCCACGGGGTATTTAATGGCTTGCAGAATAGGCAGAACCTCCAGCTGTATGTGGTTCTTTACACTGACTGGGATGCAAGCAGACAAAATATGTCCAGATTTCCCAAAAGCAAATTATATGAATCTGTGGCCATATGTCTGAAAGGCAAGACCATATCCAATTTAGCCACACAAGCTTAATTTGTGTTTATTCTTTAAATTTATGAGTGACTATGTTATAGTGCAATCAGCTTCAATTGCAACAGTCTTGGATGTGAACAAATAAAAGAATCTTTTTTTAAGTGAGCCTGCCTTTCTCAGAATTTTCTATACCTGATTCTTTGGTATCTTCTGACCACCAACAAAGTTTCCTCTCAGCCCCAGCAGTCTGTTTTAAATATATCTGTTGTACCTTTTGTCCAGAGGGTTCTGGTAAAAAGATTTATCTGTTGAATGACGTACAGAGTGCCAGATTCAACAGATGACAGCTTAAGCACAGCATCAGTTGGCGTTCTTTTAATTTTGTTACTTTGCTCTTTCTTCTAAGAATTTGTTTTCGGGGTTGACTTTTTGCCCCTTAGCAAATTGTTTCTTGAGAATTCATGATAATTTTTATGCCTCACCCCCTATTGAGGACTAATCTTGATCTTACCTATACCAGTGTTATACTGTTGTAACTCCATTGACTTCAACGGAATTGCTCCTGATTGACACTGAAATCAGAATCAGGCCATATGCAAGCGCGCGCACACACACACACACACACACACACACACACAGAGTCTATGCAGCACATTAAATCTGGGCTCAGATTTAAGCCCAAGCACTCCTCCCATGTCCACACAGAAATCAGTCTGATTCAGGCCAGAAACCAGTCTGGACTCAACCCCACAGCCCCTGCTGTGGGTGCAGGGTATCGGAACTTGAGACCTGCTTTAATGTGGATTGAAGCCCAGACATTTTGTAGTGTGGTTGCAGCTCATTTTGTAGTATGGTGCATCCCATATTAGTGTCCATGAATTTGCCCCTGTAGTTGACCAGGGCCTGCATAACAATGGAGTGATACCCTTTGAGGTTTGTATACTCATGTGCTCTTTATAGAGGACAAAGTATAGGTATATGACTCCCATCAATAGCCCCAGCACAGTTTGGAAAGCCCTTTCTCTCAAAGCCAACAATTATTTCAGGAACATTTGTAATGCCCTCTAGTTTTGGGTACAAAGTCCTGATTTCCTCACAGACCTCTGCCACAGGAACCCCCCACAGTGGATTCACCAGCTCCAGACTGGTTAGCCATGGACATGTAGCAGTCTGTTGTAGCCAGCTTCCAGAGGGCTATAGAAACCTGCTTCTGGATTGTCATGGCCTCCTTCATGTGGGTGTCATGGTACTGGAAGGTTGGGGCAAGCTGATCACAATCTTCCAGGAACATCTGCTTCTTCATGTGAAAGTTTTGGGCCCACTGCTGATGACATGATCCCACCAGTCTGTGTTCATGGCCCTGCTCCAGAAGCACTGGTGTACATAGGGGGAATCTGTAGCTAAGACAACAGGCATGAGCAGCATCAGCTGGGTCATGGTTGGCAAGCCAGTAACCCTTCCAAGAGTTGTGGGAGACAGGTGCTGTTTAGACAGGTCAAAAACTGCTGCCAAGTGTCTCATGGATGTTCTGTCTGATTCTTGAACTAGGACTGAAAGTGTGAGGTGGACAAGGTTCTTTCACCAGGTCGGGATCCATGTCAATGGTTTGGACTGCTGGAAGCATGCAGACACAAAATGGCTCAGTTGGATGTGTTGGTGGGCTAAAACCTCTCAAAACACTTCTGGTCAACTCTTGTGGAATGAACAGACAAATTCTCCCACAACCCACTATGAATCAAGCCCTAGAGTTATGACAGCTGGCGAGGGTGTTAGTAACTCTGGGATATGCTTACAAAAGCTGAAGTTCTGATTTGGGTCTGCGTAGTGCAGTATGGATATGCCAGCATGATTGTCAGGCCAGGATTTCCAATGCAGTGTGGATAGTCAAGCACAGGCTTGCAAATATCAACATCTGTGTGACTCCTGCAGGAGCACATCACACACAGATCCAGGCTTACTATACAGTGTAGACATACCTGCATGCTCTTTACTGACAGATCGTATTAATGCAGTTTGACAAACCTAAGAAATAAAGTAGTTTAATAAATGAGCAATGATGCACCTTCTTTATTTACCTTGGCTTTTTTATACAATATAACAAATCGAGATTTTGTGTATTTTGGTAACCATTCCTACACAATACCCTTCCCCCCCCCCCAATTATTTGTCAGTATTGCCATCAGAATACTAGTCTGTTGTGATAATGCTGAATGTAGTTCAAATTAATTTCTTTAAGGTTAAGATTATACACTATGTAAAATGGTTTTAGAAACCCAAGAAATTTTAAAGTTAGACAGCAAAAAATTTGTCTGAGGCAAATGCATCCTTCTCCTCTTCTACTAGCTGTGCACCACGATAATTCGTAACATTGATTTCCTTAGCAAACAACATATGCAAAAATAATACTTTCCCATTGATCCTGGCAAACATCCTTTCAAAAGACTCAAATCCATGCCAATGCACAACTGGAAAGGGAGGGGAGAGGATTATTTTAGCATACTTATCTTTTCTGGTTCTCATCATTCACTGAGTATGTACAAATATGAAGAGCGCCAAACTGTGTACAATAAACCAGAGATGATTTGAGCAAAAACCATGAATCCAAATGGCCTCAGACTTTGGAGATTTTCCAATCTGGATGTGAATCCAAATGTTGTGGCTCAGGCCCATCTCTACAAAAGTGGCAAAAACCAAAAATGAATATTAAGCACATGGATTCTACTTTAAGTTGCACAGTGAGCACTGAATATTCATCAGATGAAAACAAAAACACCATTGGCCTTGCAAGCAGTGAATTTTTCAAGATGCCCATCATACGTCTGAGTTTAGAATCTAGCCCTAAGTGTTTTTCCTACCAAAACTGCACTAAGCTCCAATCCCCTTATTTCCTACCACAATCAAAACAACCAGTGAGCTTATGAAGTCAACCGTTATGTTCAGTATCATTCTACAAAGTGCCATAGGTTTCAATCCAGCAAAGCACTTAAACATGTGCTTAATTTTAAGCACCTAACTACTACCACGGAAGTCAACACAACACTACTGTTCACATACTTAACATCAAGCATGTGTTTAACATACTTTGCTGCATCAGAACTAGAGTAATTAACAATGTGTGAATCTTGTGACACTCGTAGACCAGGTGCCAGCTTTTGCCAAGTCTATAGGTATCAGCTCAGCACTGGCAAATTCATAACTGAAAAACCGACCTGCTCACATGTATGTTAGTATTGTTCAAGATAGGTGTTAAACTTGTAAGGGTGTGTTTAATGTTTAGACTCTATAAAATGCTTGTAAGTTGCTGACTGCATTAATCTTACTTGTAATATCTGTATCCCATGCCATATAAGGTAATCTGTAGTTTTTGCTTTATAACTGTAAAAATTCCTTCTCTGAACTTGTGAACCTAGGTAGGAGTAGTTCCCCTGCCAATCAAAAAGGGCTATCAAAACTATGTGGGCCACACCAAAGACTGAGTTGATGGTCCTTTTATACCCAGGAAGGTGCTACGGGTGAGAAAGCTCTTCCCATCATCTTGAATTCTGGAAGAAGGGAATAAAGGTATGAAAATTATTCATCTCTTTCCTGTTTGGACTCTCACAGGGATGGAGCTAGGAAACTAAAGCAAAGATCCTCAGGGTCATTCAGTGCTGACAGATTACTACATCTCTGTCACCTTTTGGAATCATAGACTAACTCATTTGTGTATACATGACACCTTCTTTAACCGATAAATAACTCTCTCATTTCTTTTTCCTAGTTAATAAATCCTTTGATAGTTTACTATAGGATTGGCTACAAGAGTTGTCTTTGGTGTGAAATCTAAGGTAGAAATTGACCTTAAGAGATTCGTCTCCGGGGACTGGAAGCAACCTGAAAATTTTGTGGTCTTTAGTGTAAGTGACCTGTGGCGCTGCATGTACTCCACCTATCCAAGAGGAATAGTGTGTATTGCGCCGCCACTGCAGCGCTGCGGCACCAGTGTGGCCGCCCAATGCGCTGTGACTGGCCTCCAGAAGTATTTGGCAGTATCCCACAATGCCTGTTCTAGCCACTCTGGTCATCAGTTCAAACTCTACTGCCCTGGCCTCAGGTAACCAACCACGTGACCCTCCCTTAAAATTCCCCAGGAATTTTAAAAATCCCCTTCCTGTTTGCTCAGCCAGGCATGGCGTGGAGTGCTATCAGCGAACCTCCACTCTGAGCACCATCATGGACACTTCAGAGCCGGGGTGGGAGGAGGAGGAGGAGAAAAACGGGAGTGAGGGTGGTGGGGCGGATGGAGACACCCCGGAATCCCTGGAGGCATGCAGCCAGGAGTTCTTCTCGAGGCAGGAGGAAGGTAGCCAGCCACAGCGGCCGGTACTTGGTGGAGGACAAACAGAAGAGCAGGTTCCCTGTAAACGTTTTTTTTTTTCGGGAAGGAATTTTTTCGGTGCGGGCTCTTTGGGAGAGGAGGGCTAGGCATGCATGCCTAGATGCGGAACAGTGCATTGATGTGGTTTATCACATCACGGTAATTGACCTCGGTAATCTCGTCGAATGTCTCATCCAGAACGCGTGCATTATACTTGCGTGGGTTTATCGGGAGAGCCACCGTGGTCCTTGTCCCAGCCAGGCTAACGTGTCCATGCCACTGTGCCGCGAGGGGCGGGGGGACCATTGCTGCACACAGGCAAGCTGTATATGGGCCAGGGCAGAAGCTGCATTGCAGTAGAAGACCCTCCCTTGCTTCCTAGGTCACCCTCAGCAGCGAGATATTGTCCAGGACGAACTCCTGTGGAGAATGTTGGGACAGTGTTCAGTGTAGGTGCCCCCTGCAGCTGTTGGCTTTCCCCAAGGCACAGAAACCCAGAGGACAGTACAGCCCTGAAACAATCAGTCCCCCTTACTCACCATTTTGAGGCTCCTGTGGGTTATGTGTGCTCTGTTTGGGATGGGAAAATTATGCTATTGTGTAGACCCTGTGTGTGCCCTCCTTAAGTGCGGGGGAAATCATTACTCTGTCTGCTATAAACCATGCTGCCTCTGTTAAATGTTGCATTTTGCCTATACAGCTGCAACAACCTTGAGACCTCAGCCGTCCCTCTGATCGCCTGCTAGAGACTGCAAAGACTCTGGAAGAGACCGTGAAAAACCAAAGAAGACATGCTGCAAGAAGTGATGCGGCAATCTATTAAAGAGAATGAAAGAGCACAGAACTGGAGGGAGAGAGAAAGCAGGATCCGCCAGGAAAACGCAGTGCACTGGTGGCAAAGCACAGAGCACCGGCAGCAAAGCACGGATCGGCTCATAAGCATCCTGGAGCACCAAGTAGATGCTATCCAGGAGCTCGTAGCCATGCAGAAGGAGCAGTAACGCAAACGCGCCCCCCACCCCCCACAGCCCTTGTCCCAAAACTCTTTCCCTTGTGCCCCACTGTTACCTCCAACCCACTTTCCCCAACTTCTGGGTTCTTCACGCCACCAGCTGCCTCCAACACCAGTATCTTCACCTCCCAGCCCTGAAAACCACGACCCTTACCCTCTGCACTCAACCCCCATCAGCATGCAGTATAGCTATCCTGAAGTGCAGCACTCACTGCATAGCACACCAGACAGGACATATGCAAATCTGTGATTGTACCATTCCCCACTCCACCCCCTTGCCCTTTCTGATTCCCAAGCAGTTGTGTTTCTTTTCAATAAATAAATTTTCTTTTCAATAAATGGATTTTTTGGCTTTGAAAACATTCTTTATTAATGCATAAAGTAAAAGATTCTTTAGCCCAGGAAATAAACAAGTACTGCAAGTCTGCTTAGCAAACACTGATTCCTAAAGATTGGAACTACTGCACTTCACTCCCGTGCAGGGCACCAGATATCACTGCTGGTTTTCAGCCTCAAATTGCTCCCTCAAGGCATCCCTAATCCTTGCAGCCCCTCGCTGGGCCCCTGTAATAGCCCTGCTCTCTGGCTGTGCAAATTCAGCCTCCAGGTGTTCAACCTCGGAGGTCCATGCCTGAGTGAAGCTTTCACACTTCTCTTCTCAAATATTATGGAGGGTACAGCATGCGGATATAACCGCGGGGATGCTGTGTTCGGCTAAGTCCAGCTTCCCATACAGAGATCACCAGCGGCCCTTTAAATGGCCAAAGGCACACTCAACAGTCATTCGGCACCAGCTCAGCCTGTAGTAGAACTGTTCCTTGCTGCTGTCAAGGCTCCCTGTGTAGGGTTTCATGAGCCATGGCATTAACGGGTAAGTGGGGTCTCCAAGGATCACAATGGGCATTTCAACTTCCCCTACCATGATCTTCCGCTCTGGGAAAAAAGTCCCGGCCTGCAGCTTCCTGAACAGCCAACAGTTCCGAAAGATGCGTGCGTCATGCACCTTTCCTGGCCAGCCTGTGTTAATGTCAATGAAATGCCCACGCTGATCCACAAGCGCCTGGAGAACCATAGAGAAATACCCCTTCCGATTAACGTACTCAGATGCTAGGTGGGGTGGTGCCAAAATAGGAATGTGCATCCCATCTATCACCCCTTCAGAGTTAGGGAAACCCATTTGTGCAAAGCCATCCACTATGTCCTGCACGTTACCCAGAGTCACGGTTCTTCTGAGTAGGATGTGATTAATGGCCCTGCAAACTTGCATCAACACGATTCCAACGGTCGACTTTCCCACTCCAAACTGGTTTGTGACTGACCGGTAGCTGTCTGGAGTTGCCAGCTTCCAGATTGCAATAACCACCCGCTTCTCCACTGGCAGGGCAGCTCTCAATCTTGTGTGCTTGCGCCAATCTTGTGGGGGTGAGCTCCTCACACAGTCCCATGAAAGTGGCTTTTCTCATCCGAAAGTTCTGCAGCCACTGCTCGTCATCCCAGACTTCCATGACGATGTGATCCCACCACTAAGTGCTTGTTTCTCGAGCCCAAAAGCGGCGTTCCATGGTGTTGAGCATGTCCGTGAATGCCACAAGCAATTTTGTGTCGTACGCGTTACGCGGCTTGATAGTATCGTTGGACTCCTCACTCTCACTGTCACTTTGGAACTTAAGGAATAGTTCGACAGCCAAACGTGACGTGCTGGCGAGACTCGTCAGCATACACCTCAGCAGTTCGGAGTCCATTTCCCGCAGACAGATCGCGCTGCACAGAAACCGTTGAAAGATGGCGCCAAAGGTGGACGGAAACAAAGGGATTTCTGGGATGTGAAGCGATGCATCACAGGCCGTTGGGACAGGACCTAGAATCCCCCACACCCATGCCCCCTTCCCACAACCCACGGCGCCAGAACGGGAAGAGGTGCTCTGTGGGATAGCTGCCCATAATGCACCGCTCCCAATGGCGCTGCAATTGCCACAAATGTGGCCACGACAGTGCACTGGCAGCTGTCAATGTGGACAGACTGCAGCGCTTTCCCTACTCAGCTGTACGAAGACAGGTTTAACTCACAGCGCTGTATAGCTGCAAGTGTAGCCAAGGCCTAAGTCCAGCTTGCCTGGGGCAAGATAGACTGGAGTGTCCCAAGGGACTCTGATTCCATTGTAAGACTGTTACAGTGCTTTAGGAGTTCACATTTGTTACTGGGTTGGTGAAATCTAATTATAGAGCACACCACCAGTTTAAGGTATCTGCTTTGTTTTTTGACAGTCTGTCCAGAGGTTGGCTCTTATAGTCTTGAACCACTGCAAACTGCATGACAAATCTCAAAAGACATGGAGAGTCAGATAAACACTCAAATATTGGGGGGGATGAAATTGGGCTCCTATTGAAATCAATGGGAGTTTTGCCATTGACTTCAATGGATCAGGAAATCACCCTGAAGGTTTATCTCAAACATCCCAATTTTTTTCATTTCCAAAATGGAAGTATAAATCTAAGGAGAATACTTTTTGATGAGATTTCCAGTATTTCTGTTTTCTTATTTTTTCTTACTCATTTTTGGCATTAATGCATCCATTGCTAACCAGAGCTGGAATTTGAAGATGTTTTCAAGGAACAGAATAGGCTTGGTTTAAGGTTTAAGAACTGGTTGGATAATTTCTAATTGTATCCAAAACTGTCTCCTAACCCTTGTAAAAATCATAACAATATTCTAGAGAATATATACCACCTTTTCTTTCTGTTCAGAGAGCTGAAGCTCTTAGCCAGGCCCTCATCACCTCTATCCTTGACCACTGCAACCTCCACTTCCACAAACATCTTTGTGTTTTCTTTAATGCCAGACCATTTGCTTCAATGGTTGAGACACTTTCTCCAAACTGGCCTGTAAACCCTGACCATGATGTCCTCCTTCAAGCCCCTTCTCAAGACCTACTTCTGATGCCTACATGAAATTGTCCACTGATAAAGGCTGATAGAGGGCCAGTGGAGATTGCTGATACTTTACAAATCATGTAAACTTTTAAAATCATCAAGGTGTTAATGTAGGTAGGCTAGAGTAACTCTGTAATTTTATTACTGTTACCCTCATCCTTCCTATCCTCTACTTTTCTATATTTGTAACATTCACTTGTTGAGCCTTGTCTTAATTTAGGAACCCATACAACAATGCTTACACACGTGCTTACCTTTACCCATGAGCATAGTCCCACTGATTTCAGTGCAACGCCATGCATACCTTAAATTAAGCACATATAATAGATATTTTAGGATCAGTTCCATTGACAGTAGGTCTTTGAGACAGTACACACATAGCCAGCCTTCTCTGCAGGAGGCCAAGTCAACAGATTTTTCAAAAACAGTAACAATATATATGTATTTGACAGTGACAGACTATGCCAGAAAAGGGTATAGTGCATTATCCTAGTGTATTAGAAAGGGGAGATACACTTGGGTCACATTTTAGAGACTATGGTGGAAATATTCAAATGCACAAATGTGAGTTAGGCACCAAATTCCCATTGACTTTGGGAGTTGAATGCCTATTCACCCTTTCTGTCTTTGAAAAATCTCCCCCTTTATTTATACTTGAACTATAGGAAAAAGCCATTGAAAATAGTACTATATAGTAACAGAGGGAAAAAATAACAATAATAGCAATATGAGCTCTGATAATAAAAAGAAATTGTTCCAAGACAGTAGAGTAGCTCCATTGGCTTGGGCCCAATGTTTTATTTTCATTTCTCAAGGCGATGCTTGGATCAGATATAGTTCTGACTCCGCACATAAATCAAATCTGACAAAAGACTGAGAAAAACCAACACTAGGCAGTAACTTTTGATAGTAAATTACACCAGTTGAATTGGAGTTTTTAATAGGATTTCATCTTTTCAAAGGCTGCCACAGAAAAGGGCAAAAATAGCTGCTACACAAAGATCAGATGAGTAATTGGGTGGAAAATACAATAAAATAATTAGATTAACAGCTACAAAACATGTCACTCTGAGAAGAGGGAGGCAGACACTCTGTGAGGTTCACTCTGTGTAGTTTTCACTGGGTTATTCCTAATGTGGAAGAGATTTTCACATGTGCACGGTGCAAATCTTCTCAACTCAAGGAGCCTGTTGGTAATGGAAGTTCAAGAAACGTGGACGCTGATAGTCTTACCTGGACCTCTCTCTTCTGGCCTGTCTACTATGTCCCCCCATGGCTGCACAGCAATTGGCACAAAAGACATTCCAAAGGAATTAATGCTGCTCTGAACAGAAATCCTTCTTTTTAACAGAGAAAGATGCCACAGAATGTTTCTGGATTTCATTCTTCACCCCCTCTTACTGCCACAGAGGGAGAAGGAATGATTCTACAGAACTACAGTTTCCTGCTTTCTAGGTCTGTAAAGACCTAATATTCTTTAAGTCACCTAGTCCATTCCCCTGCCAATAAAGGATTATTCCTATAATGTCTTTCTAGTGCACTCATTGCTACTTGTATTTCTTATCTCACAATGCCCATAAACCTTGTTAACTTCGCTGTTTTTACAAATTATTTTATTTTTTCAATTAAAGATCTTTTAAGCTATCCATATGAAATAACTAAACATATAAGAGGTGCAGAAGTGCACCTAGGGATGAATGTACTATGGATACAGAACCATTATAAACTCTTTTTGCTGTCATATTTCCCTCTGCTCATGTCTTGTACACTGATGGCTTGCCTGCAAAGAAGTCATCTCCAGTCTGACAGATTCCCAGAATCAGACTTTTCCCTCAAGAATCTCTTTCCATTTTTTACATGGTGTCATTGTTTTCTTACTGTTATATGAGTAGGAGCAGCATTTCTAAACCCTATTTGTCACCTGTCAAATGCACTACATATAAACAGGAAAACAAAGTCTGTAAAACAATACTGTGAAACTAAGAGAGACAGGGATATGTTATTTTACAAGAAGGGTAAATGAGCCATTACACTGCACTCCTTACCAATTATGAGATAAGAAAGGATAAGTGCTGTTGTCACAGTAGATTAGTTGTGAAACATGTTTGTCACAAATGGTTAGCATTTTAGGAGGTAGGATGGGTTAAGAGCACTTCCAAAGGTTAGCAGCTCTGTGTCTATTTTAATTGCTGAGCTTACAGGTCATTGTCTCCTGTATATTTCCTGTATGAGGTGAGCGTGATTATTTGATTACACACAGATATTTTGGAGGTACCTGAAAGCATGCAGCTGGTTTGGAGAGAGTATAGAGTTCACCTCTTCTTAAAATCCATCTTACTAATGTAGGGTGATCAGATAGCAAGTGTGAAAAATTGAGACACTTATTTTTTCAGGGGTGGGGAAGGGGATAGTTACCTATAGAAGACAAAGCCCCTAATATCAGGATTGTCCCGATAATATCAGGATGTCTGGTCACCTTATTCTTATGGCATGGAGCCCTCCCTCTATATACTGTGTCCAAAAGAAGTACATAAGCCAAACACCATATGAAAGTGCAGTTAAAAATACATATGATACATATACAGTCTGTACAAAAAAACATTTTAAAGAACTGTAAGGTTCACCAAAAGGTACTCTACACCAGTTAAAGGTACCTTGGGAGGCTATTTAACATTCACTTTGGCCATTTTGCACACCATTTTATGTTATTATTTACTACATGACTGAATCAAAATGTGAATTTTCCATAGCAACTCATTGCTTTGTAGAGTTACAACACCTCCTTAAAAAGGAGCACAGAATAGTACACTATGTAATCTGAACTCTTGCAAAATGTTAATAGCAAAATATGGCTTTAATAAACAGCATATTTTCCACATTTTAGAGTGCATTTAATAAAAATAAGGTTGCAATTACAAATGAATCAGCTTTTTCAACTTCTTATTCTTTAATGTTTTCACAAAAGTTAATCCATTTTTGAGAACAAAAGCAAAGGTGAAGCCTCATAGCTGGCAAAGTCAAGGACTTCAGGGCAAGTGGAAGGCTGGTTAGGGTGTTTGCATGATTTGGCAGTGTTTTTTTGTGCCACTGCCATCTTATTTAACAGTAAGAAAAGCAAAACTGTGATATTACAGCCATTTCGACTCTTGCCATTTAATCGGTCCTTTTGCCAGACAAACAGAGGAGTGTTCTGTATATGACATAACTGTACATAAATAAATATTTATCCAAATTCTGTATTCACAGTAACATCCCGCTACCAAAATAACAGAGTCAGCTGGATTTCTGGAAAGTAAAAGATGTCCAAAGCATCACAAGGTTATGCATCATTACACGGCTTGACTGATGCTTTGGAAGTCTCAAACAAACATATATATTCATGTTTATTATACAAAAACTGTGGAATTTCATATGTTTGTGATTTTATTTCTCTGATAGCCTCAATTAAATATTATTAACAAATTCTATTCTAAATATCAATATTGTTATGGGCAGCTTTTCTGTTGTAGGTCTCAGTCACCAATAAAAGAGTCAACTATATATATATTCAAGTTCCATAATTACAGCAGAGGGGGAGGAAAGTTCTGTACACTTATCTGAAAATAAACTATAACAAATGACATTTTTCTCACTCACAATATCTGTTCTATGTTGATTCAAGTCATACCTGCTTCTGACATTTATTGTTATGTCTGTGAACACTGCAGCTATCGAAGAGTGACCTAGATTCCATTCTACCTCAGGCACGAGCTAAATTAACAGCTAAATCTTGACTGAAGAATCATAATTACAGATTATACTGCGATGAATGAAGGGGTGTTCTGTGGGAAATGTTGAGCTGAACTTTAAATTATTGTTTATGTAGAGAATGAATTTCTAGCGTTAAGCACTAAGGGGTGGCTTTTGTTGGAAGGGAACAGAAGTGAATTATCAACAAACTATCAATCAGATGATCATTAACTAAAAATCAGTGTATGAGAACTTTGGCTGGCTGCCAGATGCATAGTTGATATGCTAGTGAGGGTCTAAAAACAATAGTAGAGATCTATGCAGTGGTGTAAATCACAAGGGGCTCCATAACCCGGGCACAGCATATCTAAAAGATCATCTAAAGCTCAGAGATAAAGCTCATGGATGACAACTCCATTCCTCAAGCATAATGGAACTTTCTCCCGGAAGGGTAAAGCTCATCTGTGCAGGAAACAGAACTTTCTGAGTCCAAGACTGTGGAATGAACTCCCACAAAAACTAAGGACTATCACAAACTTCACCACCTTTTGCAACATTAATTTCTCTACAATAAACCCAGAGCAGTGTGTACATTTAAAAACAGCCCCCTCAGCAAAATAAAATATTACACTACACTACTTTCCACACACACACACACCCCTGCCAAGAGAGAACGAACCATACATAACAGATATTACTTATGAGAGACAAGGTGAGGGAGGTAATATCTTTTATTGCATACAGTTTAGTCTTTGGGTGTTGGCATTTGTTATCAGTAGCTCGGGTGGTGGTCTCTATTTTTTCAGCTATCACTAAACAAAGGGGCATTTAACTGCTCCCTCATTTAGTCTGGCTATCACACCCATCAGCTTCAGTGGAGCATGTGACTGCCCACAGTTCAAAGACATGCTTGCTGGGAGCTACCAACACCCTTCAGCATAACAATAGAATAGAGTTGTGTCATAAACACAAATCTGTTCCCTTGGTATTCACCTGCATCTACACAAAGTCCAAACGCCAGGGCTTCTCTTTGAACCTACCAATGCCACTGCCGGGGCAAGCCTTGGAGTACACACAAACAGGACATGACTTGAAGAGGGTATCCTTTTTTCTTAAGGCAAGTCAGCCAAAGTGTCATTGTCTGGAAGATTGGACTAGACCACCAGTTCAGCATGCAGTGTGTGCTGAGGGATAGCAGCCTGTGCGATCCTTTTTATTTAGTTTCTCCACTTCCTAGGGAGAGCGCAGTGTCTAGGCTGGCTAAAAGGACAGCAGATAAGTGGAAGAGGCTAGAGCTGAGGGCAATTGGCTCAGGAGAGATAGACAATGATGCTCTAATAGTTCTGTCCATGGTCTTATTCCCCCTTCTTTATGGGCAGGTCTCTTGTTTTCATCTGACTTTACTCCTGAGCTACTTTTAAATCATTCACTTGCTGAGTATGACACATGGTTATACTCTTTGGGGACACAGATCCTGTGTTTTGATCTAGGAATGGAGAACACCTAGCATGCCCTGTGTACTAGCAGGACACTAATGATGACGGGGCCATACTTCCTTTAGAGGGCTCCACTTGTAAGAGATAGCAAGGACAGTTTCATTTTCAGATTTGAGTGAGCAATGCTGGTAATTACAAAAATCACCTTTTCAGTTTATTTAATCACAATTGTAACTAAATTAGCCATGCTGTTGTCAGTCTAACATTGTAAATTCTTTACCGTTAGGTGACATTTTCAAAAAGCTCTTAAGTGACTTAGAAGCCTTTGCTGTATGGACTTTCAGTGGCCCTGAGGCTTCTAGGTCACTTAGGCATTTTAATCTTTTTACCTGTATACCTTTCTTTTGGGACACTATATTTTCCTTGGGTTGGACTGGTGTGGCAGCTGTTGTTTGTTGTTTGGGGGGTGTGGTTGGTTGCTTTTGGAACTAGCCCTCTGCAACTCTGCTTAGTGGAAGACGTTGAAAGATATAGTTTAAAATGTTTACTGGTATGAAGTGTCAAATTCCCATTTACCAAGTATGAATCCCAAGTGATAATTTCACAAAACCGAGAGAAAAAATACATTTGTGGGTGTTGCTCTGTTTATCGGTTTTAAATTCTGTTATACTAATATAAACCATGCTGTGCCTGATTTTGTTTTTTACCTAAAAATCTGATTTATTATAGTTCTACTTATATTTTATATAAATAAGGGCATCTTAATTGTGTAAGATCCTACCATATGTGATGTTGTAAAGTGCAGTGTGTCACTACATTAATGTTCCACATATATGTGGATGTAAAATCAATTTTATATGAAAAAGGGTAATCCAATATGTGATAAGGTTAAAAATGGCTAATGCATAAGGAAAAAATTATCTTCAAACAGTAAAAAATAATGTAGTAATCCCATCCAGGGTTTCTAGCAATGTCATACACCATGAAACAATAAAATACTATACAACGATTTGCTCATTTTAACAAAAGGTTTAATATATGTTAAAAAAAAAAAAAAAGAATCCTCTCCCCGCTTCACTACTTTTGTCATCTTCACTTTGCACTTTGGTTTTCTATCCTAACGTCTAGAGTTCCTAATTCCTCTGCCTTTTTATATTTCAGCAATTACTCCGCTGAAAAGCATTTCATTTTACCAAAAAGCTGCTACTTCCACTTTTCCCCCACAACACGCATGGGCATAGACATCAGTCTTTAAAGCATTTCACAAACAGCATGGCCATTTCTCAGGTTTTTTAAAAAAATAAAAAAGTAATATATCAAGAACTTGTTAACATTCCTTATTTAGGGTTTCCAATGAAATGAGAAGTTAGTTAGCTATGAACAAAGGATCTTTGAATTACATGGCAATGTATTGATGCTAAATCTTCAAAACAAAAGCATTATTTATAGTGTAATAATTCTGTGGCTACATACCAAGTTCCTGGTAATCAGCAAGGACTGAACTCAGAACCTTCTCCTTCAAAAACACAAGCTGTTACAACTTGAGGCAAAATGAAATCTCTATTAGCTGTATATATCAGGGCCAATGTCCTCATATAGGTTACCCTTTCCAGAGAGACATTACCACAGAAGTTTTTACTGTTCTGACATTCAGTCTAAGGACAGCAGTGCACTCCATTCGGTAAGGCCCACATACTTCAAAAGGATTGTCCCAGTCTCATCCTTATGCCCACATGGAATCTTTTTGACCCAAAAACAAGCAAAACTGAACAGTTTCAGTTAATTTTATTTTGAGTTGTTAGGCTCATTCATGTAAAATGCCCCACAACTAAGACCAATAAAATTCACACAGCACTTCCGTACAGTTGTTACATTATTTGAACAGTTAGTTTGCTTACACTGTAAGCTGTCTGGGGCAGGCCTGTGTCTTTTTGGGGATAATGTCTAGCACCTTGTGAGCACTGCATTATTTATAATATAACAATATAATATCAATTGATCAACTTTTAATCTGTGTAAAGTATGCCCAGATGCCACAATGATGGACACCTTATACATGCATGTAATGATTGATCGATAATAACGGTCATGTTTAAGTAACTGATGGTCTCCGTCTTGTTTCAGATTGGCAGATACAGTTGCTCACATCAAATACACTATCACAGTAATTAGCCTAAAATGTACCATTGTTTTTTGTCTCAGAGGAGATACAAAACCTCTCACTTCTAGAAGTGGTCTCTCCAGGCCAGAGTTAAGAGGCGTGGGAAAGCCTGAATGACAGATCAATAGATTGAGCAATAACACCACAAACATGAACTGTTTAGGGCCCTATTAATGAAAAAAATCTATTCCATGGTTAGATCACAGAAAAAGCAGGGCCTCAAATTATAAGCAAGATTTGTTATAAAATCCATGTGTTCATGAGCACGTGTATGATGGAATATGGGCACAGAAAGTTACATGTGGATTTCAAATAGATGCATGGGAATTCCTGGTATGCATGTAAATTTATATGTTCTACTTAGAGGCATACTGTAAAGGGTCAGTAGACTGTAAATATGTTTCCTTGCCACATAAATTAGAGTGATAAACAATGACATATCCACATCCTTGGAAATTAGTTTTGAAGCCAAACTTTAGTCTGACACTAAATGAAGTAGGTATGTGGGATAGATAAACACAGCTGCCCATTGAATGGACAGTAAAAAGCATGAAGAGCTAAAACCAGAAATTATGAAACCTAGGATACATGATAATCAGCTGTTTCTTCACCATTACTACCTTGTTCTGTACCTGACAGGATTGCTTGATAACAATAAAATAAGCCCCCTTATTTGACATTTTAAGTGGGCTGCTGGAATAGAGAGAAACTAAGAAGCTGTTAATAGTTGAGACATGTTGTATATTTCACATAGGATATAGGAGTAAAGAATAGTCATAAGTCTGCCTTCTGAGAACCTCCTTGCAAGCCCTGGAGTATGGGATGTGCCAGAGGTAGGGGCCTGTCAGGAGTGGAGCCACTGGACACAATACTGTGGAGATTCTGGGCAGTGCTGCAGCCCATAGTACACCTTGGTTAGGCTGCCTTAACTTATATAGGACCTTGAGATTGTCTAAATTACACCAATTGAGGATTAGGAAGGCACAAAGATAACTTATATAGATGGACCTCTAGTCTGATTCAGTATGGCAATTTCTATCCTTGTGGGCATGAATTCTCATAAAAATGCTTGACACATATCCGGCTGTGACCAAAAATAACCGGTCTGCTGCTGAAGTGGTCTAATATTTCCTTCTAAGCATGAAACACTGTCATGTGTTAGCTGCTTTCTGCTGTTCTTTAAAAATGGTAGCAGAAAAGAACAGTCTGAGTGGCTAGAGGAATTAATAGGCCAATTCATCCAGGCAGTGACATTCTATGGCTGCACAGGATGTTCTGATGATCAAGTATTTGGATCTCGGAGGCTGCATAGACTTTATACATGATAGCAAAGGTAGAATTTCTGCTCCAAAACCACAGTCCCCTACCACTTTATATTACATTACAACATGAAACTCTTTTACCTGCTATGTTGTGTTTAACATCATCCACCAGATCTTACTGGTAAATATTGTTTTAACAATGTAAAGTATGGTGTGTCAAAATGTAATGGCCTTCATCCATTGAAAATAGAAACTCTTGCGTCATCTGTGTGCTATGGCTTCTTGAGGTTCACTTTAATAGCACTATATCCTTCAGATAAAATGAGTGTAATTGGGTCGCTAGGAGGCTTGACACAGGGGAAAAAAGGAGTTGTCACAGTCAATATCTTCCATATACACACAAGGAGTGTATTAAGTACTCTATTAATTACTGGTGCCAAGCTGGCTGGGATAAAGGGGGGCCAAAGTTCCAAAAATAATAAGCTGTTAGGAAAATAAAGAAAGGCAGTAGTTAAAAACTCAACAAAAATGGAAGAAAAATAAACACTACCAAGGTTGTGCAGGAATAACAAAAGGCCCCCAACAAACGTTTCCATTTGAACAGCAGGTTTCATCAAAAATTATTAGTTTAGATTTGGAAAGAAGTTGTGTACAGACCAAAGATGGGTGGCATAAAACAGAATAGTGTAAATTGAGGTAAATGACACTGTTGACTGTTACAAAATAGCAATAGCTCCACCCTATATCTTCTAAACAACCTAATTAACAGGATTCGTATCATGAACATAGGAAATAAAGACATTTATTACCATATAACGTGTATATATATATACACACACACAATGCCGTAAGTATAGAGATGTTTTATATAGCAAACTGTAAACTAGGGCCAGTCCTTGCCCCAACAATCTTACAGTTTACCACAGACAAGGCAAGGAACTGCATTTCAGGTCCGGAAACTAATATAGGGCCCTATTGCACTTATCTCCTACTTCTGTCACTAGTGTCTCTGTGATAGACTGCAGATTGCTTGAAGTGGCTGCTTTAGGCTGTGTGAAGTACACAGCAGTGGTAACTCGTGTCCCTGGAGCGCTGAAGATTTTAGAGGATGGGAGCTTAGCCTGCAAGAAGAGCTGATAACAAATGTCTCTGATAATTGGATGGCTCAGAGAACATAGCTGCCACTGTTTGGGGTGTATACATGGAATGGGAAGAAAGCTGATGTCACTGAGTCTAGAGAAGCAGCAAAGTTTTGAGAATGCTCCCCCTATCTTGTGCAACATGGGATGCGGAAAAGAAAGGGAGACAGGATAGCAGTTGATGTTACTACTATATGACCTGGCTGACCACCAGCAGTTGGATACCCCAGGTTAGAGGCAGTCAAAGCTCATTTTGAATGGGGGGCAAAAGGATGGCAGGCGGAGCAAGATAGGTGCGCTGCATGAGGAGCAAGGGGAGCTATTGAGATTCAGCTGGCAGAGTAGAGGTTGCTGGCTCAAGGCTGGGAGAGGGGGCTTGCAATTCACATATCTCTCACCGGCCACCAGAGGTAGATACTCCCAAAACCAGCCTGATTACGCCGGTGCCTACTTGCTCCCTGGCCTGATGCTGGGTGCTGCAGCTGCAGCTGCAGCCCCCAAGGTTCCAATCATCTCTACCTGCCGGTATGTGCAGGCAGTTTACAGGGAACATTAGTTCCCAGAAGAACAACGCATGGCATGGAAATACAGATCAGCACACATTTCTATTGTGGGGGCACTAGCCCCCACTGCCTCCCCAGTTCCACCAGCCCTACACTGGACCACTGCTCTGCATAGGTGTATGTGAGCAAAAAAGGAAATAAATATGCATTTTTTCTTCAGATACATCTTCCTACTTTGTTACCCAGTAAGTGCTAACAAAGTGATCTATTTGATCCATTTATAATGGGCAGATTTGTTCATTTTTATTTTTAGTACCCAAGAAGGACCCAAATTCTGTTGTCTAGCAGTTGTAATTATGACTCTCTGTGTGACATTTCTGTTCTGGAAGTTGCATAACAAACAGCAGCCTGATGACTTTTGCCAGTGAGGCCTAAAGAGGAAACAAAACAAAGCAACAATACAATAAAATAAAGTAAAAAATAAAAATAAGCAATGATGAAAAACATCTTCGCCTGCCATGTTGCTAAATGAAAACCTTGAATCGTGGGTTATTAGTAAAAAAATATTACAGACAGTTAATAGTGTAACATCTGGATCAAATGAACAAATGCACAGCCAACATCAATTTTTGTGAGGGTTTAAGTGAAGTAATTCATCTGTACTTTAACAAAGGCTTTTTTTCCACATGAAGAAGTGGCAGTCATTCAATCAGAGTTGACTTTTAAATTGTTTCAGTCAGTTAAACTGCTCAATTTTTTCATACGTTACCTTGTTTAAAAAAAAAAAAAAGAGAGAGGATGGGGTGCTGCTTGGCTATTAACATATATAAGTCTCCAGTCACTCACATTTTTTTTTATATATAAAGTCATGTATTAATATGTATGTATATATTATACATACAGCAATCAATAGCATAATGGCATAAAATGAGAGTAATATGGTGGTGCATTAGGACCACAAAATACCTTTAGGTTGGGATTGTCAAAGAGACTAAGTTGCCCAATTCCCACTGACTTAGTTGGGTGCCTAACTCTCTTAAGCATCTTTAAAAGTAACACATTGAAAGCCAATCCCCACCTAAAGGAAGAACAAGATGATGGTCCCATCTGTTCTAGGGGAATCCCAGATGCAGGGCCGGCTCTGGCTTTTTTGCCGCCCCAGGCAAAAAAGCCTCCCGCCGCCCCCCAGTGCCTGGCCCCCCCTCCTCCCGGCGCTCTGGCCAGGGCCCCGCTCTCCCCGATGGGCCAGAGCGCCGGGAGGAGGGCGGAGAGCCGGCCAGAGCCACGCTCTCCCCGACCGGCCTGAGCGCTGGGAGGAGGTCGGACAGCCCAGCTGCGGCCCTGCTCTCCCCGAACGGCCGGAGCTCCGGGGGAGGGCAGCGAGCCCGCTGCAGCTCCACTCTCCCCGGGTGAGCACCGCCCCCCTCCAGGTGCCGCCCCAAGCACATGCTTGGTAGGCTGGTGCCTGGAGCCGACCCTGCCCAGATGAAGGTTTTCAGCTAGTGTCTACTGCTTTCAATTGGCAGGTTCTGGAAAAATGAATTTCATCACTGAATTCCATCTTATCTGGCCACATTTTGTTGCACATATGTGAACACATGCAAGGTGGCCTGTTCAGGTGCACTTACTGAAGAAAGCATCTGTCAGATGGTTAGCCCAACTGTCTATGGCCCTGATACTGCAAACACTTAAGAACATGTAGGAAGGTGAGGAGTCCCATTGACTTCTATGGAACTACTGACATCCTTAAAGTGAAACGTGTGTAACTGGAGCCCATGATTCTAATTCTCTCTAACTGTTTCAACTCTTCAACTCCTATAGTTAACAGTCTGCTTTTCTTTTATTGATTTTGTTATAATAAACAGGCTACAATTCTTTTAAAAGAGCTTTTGAATTAGTCTAGCATCGCTGCTAAGCAGCACATAGCAGAATATTGTGGAATAATTCTAATTAATTTAGGATTTGCAGCTAAATATATCAAGAGGTGACATAATTTAATGTATAATCCAAGAACCATTTAACAGCAGAGTTTTAATGGCTAAGTTTCTTTTAAAAACACAATAAAATGTTTCAAATGTATGCCAAACATTTGAAGCTCTGTTAGCAGCCTATGGCTGAAGGGGAACTGGATGAATGCAAGTATGTTACCATAACTTCAGTTGAATCCTCATGGATCATTTCAAACATTAAAATAATAGCTGATTACTCTTTCCTCTCGTGCACGTTTTTTTTTAAATGTGATTGCTTCACAGCTTTAAAAATTTCTTTGTTTCTGAAAGCTTCTTACACTATGCAGTACAGATTGTCTCCAAATATAGATACCCTCTCAGCTATTTTTTAATTGTTTTTCTAGAAGTTAATCTCACATTTTTTTCACAGAAGGTATGTGGCTAAAACTCACTTCTGTATTTAAAAAACAATAACTTTTGTTAGAGGGATTTGTCTCAATAAGCAATATGGATCTTTTTTACAATTCACTATTTTTTAAAATTATCTACAAAATATGAGAAATAATGAAAAATAAAAAGGAAAACCCAATGTGCTTATACAGCATAGGGTTTCCACTATTTATAAAGTGTGGACATAACTTAGGGAATTTTTTCACTTCAAGGTCCCAGAAGCAAAGACAAGATTTTCATCTCGAGACCAAAAGACCAAAAACATCAAGACACTTGATCACGGCCTTGGATAGACCAAAAGACTACCTACACTTGACCAGAGCTCGGAGAGCTGAGAAGCTACAATCCTGGGAACTTCTGAAGTAAAATAATAATCCTAAAACACCATTCCAGGTTTGAAAAGAGAGCAAAGATGAAAGGAAATAGTCAGTATTAAATATTAAGGTATGTCACCAAATATCTGAGTTGTTTTGGGGGGGTTCTGTCTGATCTTTGGAGGGGGCAGCTGGAAGGGAGATTATTTAGGCTGGGATTTTTAAAGGATCCTACGGGAATCAGGAGTCACTGGATTTCAATGGGAGTTGGGCATCCAGTTCCTTTACGTCTTTTTTTAAATAGCCAATCCAATTTATTTGTTTGTTTTTGCTCTAATAGTTACACAACAGATATGTTAACAGAGATAGAGTAGACATCCAAAATTATGTGTATTTATGATAATTCTCAAACAGATCATTGGATCTGCAAGTAGGTACGGCTTCCCCAGGTCTGGGGGGTAGATTCGGCTGCAGACATAAGTTAGTGCAGCCCTGAGGTTGCTCTAACTTAGGCCAGTTGATAATGGTACCTGGCTGTGGTTACATCATGAGATCACAGTAGTGCAAGTGTGAGGTGCTATGGTCATGCCACCAGCTGGGAATTCCTCTACGCAACACAAATCCTCAGTTGCCCTATTAGGGCAGCTTTATATATCACGTGCACCCTGTACAATAGGAGTCAAAGGATCTAGTTGCACTTTTTGTGACTTTCATGGTCCCATGACATTGACAATCAAATTTCCAATCGATAGCTACAGCTATACCTTTTAAAAAATTATATATTTGTTCTTATGAATATATTTATATAAAACAACATGAAAGGTTAAATGTGACAGATATATCTGGACTTCTCCACTGTCATATTATAATTTTTAACTCATGACAATAGCACACTAGATCAAAGTTTACTCAAAGTTTTCTACAAGACTGTGAAGATATGGGTAGAGACCCAAGCCAAGCTTCTCCAGTGCTGCTCCCAGCTGTTGCTCCATACCCAGAAGTTATATTCTACATCCCCAGCACATGCACTTCCCCCAATCTGTTTGCAAAAGAAAGCTAATATTGTAAAATACTCCTTATTCACAAATATCACAGAGCATACAGAATGCAGAGAAACAAGAGTGCTAATAAAGGGATTGCCATCCAAAAGTGAATACCACAGTGGTATTGATATCATGGCCATTTCCTATTCTAAGTACATGGAAACACTAAGGTAACAAAGACCTCAGTTATAACTAATTTTAGGCACACATTTTTTATCTAAATCCAATACTTAGGCACCTATAAGACCTAATTTAAGTGCCTACATGGAAATGTAGTTGCCTGTGTACATACCTTTTTATAGTGAATGTATTCATGAGTATTTCACTTCAAATTACAATGTTGTACAATAATCACAATCATTTTAATTACACAAAGGGGACTGTTATAGAAGGAGTGACCCAAAACTATACCCATATTAGATTTTTTTAAAACACTGACACCATTTTCACCTTTGACTGTTGCCAGGACTAAATTAAGAGTGACAGATTTTTCTTTTAGTGGGCAGGGGGGTGGTCAAATTAATTTTACATCTTGAGTTGCAAGGATGTACTGAAATATTTTTCCTCTTGGGAGGTAAAAGCATCAGCTATTACAATACTTCATTTCTTTCATGCATGACAGTTGAGAGACCGTTTGAATAACTGCAGGAAGTCAATAGTTTTTCCATATATGCCTTTTCTCTTCAGCATTCTGAATGCCCTGATCAAGGAGGCTTTGAAACCTTCTCCCATTTCTTCAACACCCGATGCTGGTTGTTCAAGTGAAGATTTACAACTTAGCTTCAACTCCAAAATATATTTCTTTCCAATGGCTGAAGCAACAAAGAGCTAAAGATGATGGTTGTTTCTAATAGTCCAGCAGAGTGATTGAGTTATTACCATCTGAAGGCCGTTTGACGGTATACAACATGGGCTGATAATTTCAGTTCCCAGTAGTCAAATGTCCCTCTCATAAAAACCACTATCAAAACTGTTATCTAGAGCAGTGGTTCTCAACCAGGGGTACATGTACCCTTGTGGCTACACAGAGGTCTTCCGGGGTACATCAACTCATCTAGAAACTTGCCTAGTTTTACAACAGGCTATGTAAAAAGCACTAGTGAAATCAGTACAAACTAAAATTTCATACAGACAATAACTTGTCTACACTGCGCTATATACTATACACTGAAATGCAAGTACAATATTTATATTCCAATTGATTTATTTTACAATTATATGGTAAAAATGGGAAAGTATGCAATTTTTCAGTAATAGTGTGCAAGCAAATACACCTCTACCCCGATATAATGCTATCCCCGGGAGACAAAAAAATCTTACTGCGTTATAGGTGAAACCATGTTATATTGAACTTGCTTTGATACCCTGGAGTGCTGCTTTACCGCATTATATCTGAATTCATGTTATATTGGGGTAGAGGTGTAGTTTAAGTGAGGTGAAACTTGTGGTACACAAGACAAATCAGACTTCTTGAAAGGGGTACAGTAGTCTGGAAAGGTTGAGACCACTGATTTAGCGGTCTAATCCTGCAAACATGTATAAATATGCTTAACTCAAAAGAAAGGCCAATGGACATGGGGAAAAAACAGAATCACCCTCTCTCTTTTACAAATGATCCCTTGAAATCAGGATTGAGACCTTTTGATGAGTTAAAGTGGAGAAGCCTGAACTGCTGCCAGTGCTGTATCCACTCTATAAAGGTGTCACAAGGCTGTCAAAATCTGGTGACTGTCAAAAGCCTTTTAGCACTGAGCACCTTAGTTAGGCCCTAACATTTCACAAACAACTTTAGCATCCAGATTGAGGCCCCTCTGAAAAATTATTTGTAAGAAACCACCAAAAGGAAAGGTGAGGGGAAAAATGCTACATTTTACTCCTATTCATCATTCTACACATTGGCAACCCTGTATCCAGGAGGCAATATTTCCAGAAGTGATGATCAGAATGGTAGGGGTTTTGATTCACTGGTGATTACTGCTTCAAGGTAGCCAGGAAACGGAAAATAGAAAGGGAAGGTGGTGGTGGTGGTGTGTGTGTTGGGGGGGGGATGAGATAATTACTATGCAAATATCACAGGGATGAGTATATGCGTGAGTGACTCTTTTTTGGTCAACGTGAAAACTATTCCCGCCCCCCCCCCCCCCCCCCAAATGTTTGGTGAATTGAAAAGTAGAAAAAAAATAAGTTTTGGAACAAGCTGAACATTTTATTCAACCCAAAACAAAATATTTCATGTTGAGCTGTTTTTAATCTTTTTAATAAAATTGAAAAGTTCCTAAACAAAACATTGTTTTTCAAAATGAAACCATTCAATTCTTTGATGTAAATGTCAAAAGGTAATGTTTCAACTTCATTGCAAATTTGTTGTCAGCATGAACAATTTAGCTAAAATGCTGTAAGTTCAGGATATGCAGTGTTGTTGTAAATTCATAGTTTTGTTAGATACTAAAAATCATAGACCCAACAGATACAGTAGATTTATGACTTTTGACAACAATATGTAACCTACTAACAACCCCCCAGCCCAGCTTCTTCCCTCCCCGCCTTTACTCCCTATGACTGGAGGGGTGTTAATGTGCCACTTCAACTTTAATGGTCCTTTGAAATATGTAACCACTTATGCTAAACATCTTGTATTTAGCAGTGACTCTCTGAGTAAGTCTCCCAGACCTGAAGAAGAGCTCTCTGTAAGCTCTAAAGCTTGTCTCTCTCACCAACAGAAGCTGGTCCAAGTTGCTTCTCACCCACCTGGTCTCTCTAATAAGTTTAAAAAACATTTCAGTGTTGCCAAATCTGCATTTTTCACCAAAAAAAAAACTTTCAGCCAAAAAGCTACCCTCTTCTATTTGTGAGGCTTTATTATCTAACGTGTCAATTTTATTGCTGATAAAAATCAGCGAAGTTACACGAAGTCTAAATCGGGATCAGTACATGCAGGGCTGGATTTCTAATTAGGTACAGTAGGCACTTGCCTAGGGGCGCCAGCGTTCTAGGGGTGCCTAAAATTGGGTTAAAAAATCATTTTTTATGGAAAACATGAAGGTCAGCCAGAGGCAGGGGAGTGCTGAAGATGCTGTGCCGAGGGGCTCGTAAGGTATAAATCCAGCCCTTAGCAATATGTACAATACTTTGAAAACACAAAGCATTCTCAGAGGCAAATACTTCTCTTATTGCTGATGTTACTATCATCAATTTCTATATTCCAAAAGGTAATCAGATATTCATAGTAGTTCTCATAATATCTGTAAAGGCAGGAGGTGGGGAGAATGTAAGGGTAAAATGTGCCTTTGACAAAGAATCTCTTTTTCTTTATAAAAAAAGTAGAATGATTATATAACAACTTGAAACCAGCCAAAAATAATTCTTTTGAAGCTGGAGGTGAGCTGTGTATTTTATGAAACTTCAAAAGGCAATAAATGTAAGAAAAAAAAGGTGTGAAGAAAAACAGTGAGTGCCTTGAAAAATATTAATGTATCATCTACCCTGAACTAACTCTTTGAAATTATATATTTTTTCTAATATAATTTTTTTTTAAATTAGCTTTTTATCTGAATGATGGCCTCAGGAAAATATATAAAACAATAATGAAATGGCAGTGACATATTAAAATTTATTTCAAAGAATTTTAACACAGTTATATATTTAATAATGGCTTTAGTCTTCATAAAATTATTTAATTTCCATTTAAATTTCTAATACAACATAAAACCCTTGAAGCAATCCAATTATCGAGAATTCCACTGAGTCAAATAAAGATGAAGTTTGTCCTGAGAGGAAGAATAATGAAGAAGTCACAAATTGCTGAACACTAACACTGTCACCTAATTTCTAATTTGAAATTAATATATTTTGGAATTGCAAAAAAAGGCAAAAGATTCTTGTCACAGTTTTCACGTAAACCGTCTAAATCTTGAAAATAAACAAATTAAAATTTAGATTTCATTGGTACCTTATCTACCCATACATAGCAACAGATATCCAGGTGGATTAATGTTTATATTTCTGACCCTTTCATCTGGCCATATAATGAACTGCTGTATATTCATCCAACTCTGAGTGTATGGTACATAATAGGTTACTTAGGTACTTAATCCTGTTGCCATTGAAGTCAATGGCAATTAGCTTATTGATTTAAACGAGCCAGATTACCACCAGCACCCCATTATGAAACCTCAAGAAAGGACTGCAGGGTTTCCTGTCCCATCAAGAGGCAGAGGTTTGAAGAAAATGAGGCCTCCAGTCCCCAAATGGATGGTGACTGGCGTTATCTGCCTGAAGAGCTGCACCCCTGAATGGGTCTGCTTTCACTCATTTGATCCCAGCAGCACAGTATCTTCACAGTCGATCCCCAGGAACTGTTCAGCAATGGATCCAGGAGGAGTTTGGAACTGTTTTAAGCAATATCTTCTCCAAGTGGAATATTTTCTTTTATATCCATGGGGTTTTCAGAGGAGAGTAATGCAGAGATCAGTATGAACCACCTTCCATGATCCCAAAGCTCCCGAGAGTTCCCATAGAAGCTTACTAAAGATGAGGAGCTGTAGAGGAAGTACTCTCCCACTATCAATGCTCTGAATGTATCCAGAAAGAGTTTTCCAGCTAAATAAGAGCTAGAGCGTCACATCCTGTTTATCTGTGCTCAGTACAAGACTTGTGGGAGGGAACTGTGACTGTAGCAGTCTTTACACTCACCTGCATTTGGGGCCAGGGTGACACCTAGCCAGTCCCCAGCTCAAGTCAGAGCAGCCTCATGGCTGTGAATACTAGACTTCTGTACTTTGCTTAGCTAATCTGGAGTAAATCTCCCTCTCCCACCACTGGAATGAAAACAAACTTCAGTATTTTTGTTTTCTAACCAGCCTTAATAGTTTGCCAAAGCAGGGCAGATCCTAGCATTTTTTTAAAAAAACAGTTTACCAGAATTGACTGTTGTGGATTTGATTCTAAACACAAGATAGAAGAGTTTTTAATCTTTTGGGTAAATTTAAGGAATTCCTTAATCTGCCATCTGACAAGAAACCTTTCCATTCAAGAAAGAATGAAAAGGAAGATGATAAAGAATGAAGCTGGAGGTAGGAAAACCTAGTAAAGCATCCAATCTATCTCCCTGATAATGCAGGATGGCTCCCTACAATACATATTCAGTGTGCTGTCCAGCTTCTGGTCACTTTATACCCTGGAAACATAATTCTAGTAGAATCCCATAAACAAAAAATATTTAGTGTTTCTTTTGCTTGCATATACCAAAAAAAAAAAAAGACTTAAAAAACTACTCATAGGGTTGAGACCATTTAATATATATCAAGTTACAGCAGGAAGAATGATTTTACTGCTAGTTTATGGCTCCATGAATATATAGTCTTATGAAATAATCTTTAATTGTAGTGTCTTTAATAAAATCCAAAATAATCATCTTCATGGAAGTTAAAATTTATAAATGACAGATATTTCTGCAATGCCAGTGAACAAGAATAATGTTTCAATGTGGACTTAGCATAGATCAATAGGGTAAAAGAGAATCTGTAAAGTCTGTTATGCATTGTTTAAATGGAATACGTTAGTAGCTCATGACTCAAAAAGGTACACAAAAAAGGTAAAAAAGGTAACCACAGTACCAATGTGGACACAAGAACAAATGGAAATAAACTGGCCATCAAGAAGTTTAGACTTGAAATTAGACGAAGGTTTCTAACCATCAGAGGAGTGAAGTTCTGCAACAGCCTTCTAAGGGGAGCAGTGGGGGCAAAAGACATATCTGGCTTCAAGACTAAGCTTGATAAGTTTATGGAGGGTATGGTATGATGGGATAGCCTAATTTTGGCAATTAATTGATCTCTGATTATTAGCGGTAAATATGCCCAATGGCCTGTGATGGGATGTTAGATGGGGTGGGATCTGAATTACTACAGAGAATTCTTTCCTGGGTGTCTGGCTGGTGAGTCTTGCCCACATGCTCAGGCTTTAGCTGATTGCCAAATTTGGGGTCAGGAAGGAATTTTCCTCCAGGGCAGATTGGCAGAGGCTCTGGGGTTTTTTCACCTTCCTCTGCAGCGTGGGGCACAGGTCACTTGCTGGAGGATTCTCTGCACCTGGAAGTCTTTAAACCATGATTTGAGGACTTCAATAACTCAGACATAGGTTAGGGGTTTATTACAGGAGTGAGTGGGTGAGAATTTGTGATCTGCGTTGTGCAGGAGGTCAGACTAGATGATCATGATGGTCCCTTTTGACCTTAAAGTCTATGACTCTATGTCTATGACTCTACTTTTTTCTTAAATGATTTCCATGTGTGGGATGGGATCTAATACAATAACTACGGTTTAATGAAAGTGATATAAAGTTTTCAGTGTAAAAATGGGAGATGTTTTAGGTCTGAAGAAGTTTTGACTTTCTACAAAAGATTAGCATTAAAAACGAAGACTAGAAACATGTCCAAATTTTGGTTACTTTTGCTTTTAATTCAGCAATTATTACTAAAGCATAAGAATGCCTTCTAAGGGCAAGCAGTTGCAATTACTCTGAAGAGAAAGCAAATGTTTAATGTATTATATTCTTGAAAAGCAAGATAAACCTGTTGATGTTAAGGTTATAATATATAATATTTAAAGAGTTGCAATAACGAGATCATGTAGAGCCATTAATCCTAGAACCAGAGCCCTTTGCTTCAGCGGAGTTATGCCAATTTACACCAGCTGAGGAGCTGGCTCCTCATCTCCTATATAATAGATTATTGATAGTTGAATTACAGTGCTAAACTTGGTAAACAATTTTTTTTCCCATTAAAAGTCTCCTAAAGAAATATTTTAATTAAAATGAGCACTTTCGGAGCACAGCATAAGCCCTGTCTATTCAAAGCAAATAGTTTATCTAATGAATTAAGGGCCAGATTTTTAAAGACTTTTTAGGACATGGGAGTTAGGCACCAAGGAAAATCACATTAGGCATCTATCTGCATCTTTTGGTGACTAAGTACCGTTAAAATATGTTTTAATTCTTTTCCTGATTGCAGATTAACGTCAATCAGACTAATTTTTATGAATATATTCTTTATTGACCAAAGTTCAGACACTTTCCATGAAAACGTTTCAATCTATGGGTTATACTGCTCTACAGCCAAAATGCTTCTGAAATAAATGTAGTCAAACTTTACTAATTCTGGGTCACTGAGAATGAAAATGATGCTTAAAATTGCTGATTGGCTCTAGTTTTCAAGATATGCTATAGGGTCAGTATATATGACCCTTGACTTGGGAATGGCAGAGGATAAGTGAGTTCTAAAGGGAAGGGATCTCAGTTTAAACCAGAAATGACTAAAATACATCTTTGACTGGATCTATGAATAAATTTATGACTGGGTTTGGACAGTACTTGCTTTTTAGGCAAAACAATGAATGATGCAATCTGAAGCTGGTATTGCGTCATACATGATATGAATTGCATCATGTTATTCCTAGAAGTCATGGATGATGCAATCATAATGAAGCTTACATCACTCTGCTGAACAAATTGCCCTATATCAGCTCTAGAAATCATACAGTGTCGTGCTCTCTTATTTGTCAGTGTTTGATTTTGCAAAGGGACACATTTCTGTTTAGCCAAAGTGAGCAGAGATGTCTCGTACTTGTGTGAACAGTGCAGATAACTTCTGCTATGTTTGTGGTGAAGTGACTTTTGCATCACAAAAGCGCAGTATAACCACTATGGTTAAGCCTATCACCTTTATTTTGGCTGCAAAACTGGAGATCAGGACAAGAGGTGGGCCCCACACATATGCTGCAACACTTGTGCAACAAATCATCGCCAGTGATTGAACAGGAAAAGGAAATCTATGCCTTTTGCAGTGCCAATGATTTGGAGCGAGCCAACAGATCATACCTGCAATTGTTACTTCTGCATGGTGCCTCCAGTTGAGAAAGGTATGTCAAAGAAGAAAAAGTGGACTGTGCATTATCCAAACATTCCATCAGCTATACGTCCAGTACCCCACGGAGAAGGACTGCCGGTTCCTGATGCACCAGAATCATTCTCACTTGAGTCAGATGAGGAAGAGGATGAAACTTCTGGTCCTGAAACATCAATGTCACAGGACCCATATTTTCTCCCATCCTCCTCCTTTGAACCACACCTCATAACACAAGGTGAACTGAATGACCTTGTCAGGGATTTGAAACTACCCAAGAGTAAGGCAGAGCTGTTGGGCTCCAGACTACAGCAGTGGAATCTCCTGGCAGGTGAGGTTAGGGTTTCCATGTTCCGTGACCGTCAAAAGGATCTTGTTCCATTCTTCTTCATGGAAGGTGATCTTGTAGCCTGCAACAACATGGATGGTGTGATGGCAGCCCTCAACATCGTTCACGATCCAGATGAGTGGAGACTGTTCATTGATTCATCGAAGACGAGTCTTAAAGCTGTTTTACTGCATAATGGCAATGTTTTGCCATCAATTCCAGTTGGTCATGCAGTCCATATGAAGGAAACCTATGACAACATGAAACAACATTTGAGGTGCATAAACACAAGCAGCTTTCAAGTACCTCCATGGAAAATTTCCAAGGCTAAGTGAAGCTAAGATAAAGGAAGGTGTCTTTGTTGGTCCTCAGATTCGTGAACGTCTTCGAGATGATGCATCTGACCATGCACTGCATGGCAAGGAAAAGACGGCATGGAAAGCCTTCCAGTTAGTGGCAATAAATTTTCTCGGAAACAACAAGGCAGACACTACAGGTTGTTGGTGGAAAACCTCCTCAAGGCATACAAAAGCCTTGGTTGCAACATGTCACTAAAGATACATTTTTTGCACTTTCATCTAGATTTTTTTCCACCGAACTGCAGAGCAGTGAGCGATGAGCATGGCGAGCGATTTCACCAGGACATTGCAACAATGGAGAAACGCTATCAGGGCAAATGGAGCCCATCGATGCTTGCAGACTATTGCTGGACAGTGACAAGAGATGCTCCATTTAATGAATACAAGAGACAAGCCAAGAAGCGCCGAGTAGACACTGAATAGGACTAAACTATGTACATAATAGTTTTTTGCCTTTTGTTTCATAATAAATTTTATTTATATAACCCTTTTGCTGATTTTTAAAGTGTTACATAAACAGGACAGGTGAAATATTATCATGTAAAGCAACCATAAACACATGAAAAGACCTAGGTTTACAATTTATGATTAAAACTCTACTATCTACACAATATACATAGAAATAAAATGTAAAAACTTAAATATCTTAGAAACAGTAGCCAATGAGTTGTTTTAATTGTCATATTTGAATTCAGCACAACAAAATACATAATAAATAGCACATTTTATGTCTGAAGCAGACGACTTCTCAAAAATTGTAAACCAGTGTTATTTGCAAATGATTCACTTTTATTATGCTTTCAACTACTAATTTCTCCTGGTGCATAATTAGTCACCTAAGTCACATGGTATCATCTGTGCTCCCTGATTGGATATCTGAAACTTTTTAAACAGAGAACAAGCACTTTCAGTGCGAACAGCAAGCTCCTATATTTATGTGTGAATACACCTTTACTGAATACATATGAATCTGGGTATCTGCATAAAGAGGAGCCATTTCCCAACACCTGTGCACATCAAATTAGTTTACATGAATAGTCCCAAAACAGCAAACTAAAATTAGTCGGGGTGCGAAAATAGCAGACTAAAAATTGATTCAGAATTCACACAAATGTTTGTGAATCATTTTCCCCTTTATTTTCCCAGTCTGATCATGGCTAATCCAATATCTTACACTGTAAAACATAATGCTTTAGACTGTGTTTAAATTTTATTTCTAATACAAATTATAAAATGTCCAATTCAAGAGGCAGGCATTGTATCATAACAATAGCATATTTTAGTTCCAATTGCATAAAATAATGGTATCCCTTCTGGAAAATCCCACAGAAATTAATAGAAGAGAATTATCTTTCTATTGGTTTTTAAAACTATCCTGTAGAATTTAATAGAGTACTATATTCCAGTATGAAATTCTATAGAATGGTTTATCCCATAGAAAGGTAACCATGGTCTATTAAATTCTACAGATTTTGGATTAATTTCTACAGCATTCTAGACATATCTGGCTTCAAGACTAAGCTTGATAAGTTTATGGAGGGGATGGTATGATGGGATAGCCTAATTTTGGCAATTAATTGATCTCTGATTATTAGCGGTAAATATGCTCAATGGCCTGTGATGGGATGTTAGATGGGGTGGGATCTGAATTACTACAGAGAATTCTTTCCTTGGTGTCTGGCTGGTGAGTCTTGCCCACATGCTCAGGCTTTAGCTGATTGCCATATGTGGGGTTGGGAAGGAATTTTCCTCTAGGGCAGATTGGCCTTGTATTTATTTTTACCCCAAGCAGGGCTCTGTTGTGCAAACTGTGTGGAGTATGTGCACCAAAGTGAATGGGGACAGCAGTCACTCTTCAGTGGGTGACAAACCATAGACGAAAAGTCTGAATGTCTGAACTCAGGGGATGGATTTGGGGATCCTCAGGACCAGAAGGGCAATTGGGATCACCGTGCAAGGAGTAATTAGGTGGATGGAAGCCATGCTTGAGACCTTTATGCTTGTAGGCAGATTACTAGTGTCAGAGCTCTGTGGCCATGTGCACACTACCCAGCTTACAGTGGCACAACCGATACAGCTATGCCACTGTAAGATAACTTATGTAGCTGCGTTATGCGGATGGGAATGAGCTCTCTTGTTGACATAGTAAAACCAGCTCAACGTCTCCCGCCGACATAGGGCTGTCCTCACCAGCGCTTATCCCAGAAAACGTTATGTTGCTCAGGGGTGTGTTTTTTCACACACCCCTGAGTGACAAAAGTTTTGTTGATATAAGTGCTAGTGTAGACATGGCCTGAGTCATAGCAGCACAGCATTTAGGTACCCAAAATTCAAGGCAGACGATGACAGAATCCCTTATCGGCCTGGGTAATCCCCAAAATGTCTTAGTAGAGAGGGTTTTTTTTTTTTTTTGGTCTGACTGTTTAAATACACACTCTCATATATGAGAAAAGGAATATCTAATGAAATGTGGATCCTGCATTGACTGGCCACAAATCTGAATGTGGACAAAAAGGACAAAGTATCATAATTTTTTTTCTAATGTTTCAATTGCCTGTGTAAAATGATTTCATCTCCTAGTTAAAGTGACCATTGCTTGGTTCAGCTGGAACAGAATCACATTTTCATATACTGTTCCAGTGTGCCAGGAATGTCATTCAAGACAACTGAAATGTCTTCGTTTTCCATTTCACCAGTCAGTTTTTTCCCTTTAAACTACAAAACATTTGTTCAATATATCACTACACCAAATGGAATTTGCTCTTTGCTTATCAGTAACAAACAAAAATTATATCATGACACTAACAATTCTGTTTGGCTGTCTCTGTAACGTTATATTCAGAAGTATGAAATTGAAGATTTCCATGACTTGGAGAGTTCATCAGTGAGTTATATACTGTCCTCAATCTCTTCACTGACACCAAGAGCAGTTTAACAATCAGAGTGAGAATACTAGACTGGTTGGTATATTTAGCTAATGAATAGTTTTGAATTTTTTTGTTTCTGCATATTGCACCTTTCAATCTTTAAGAATTTTATTTACGTGAGGAGATAGTAGCCATTTTATGTTTGATTCAATGCAGACTGTAACAGAGGATACAAGTACACTATGTGCGCCATTGTGGTATTTTTCCTTTTGTTCTTTCTTGCGTTGTTTTTCTCCTTACTCTAAATAACCCTCAATAGATTATATGTCTGTTCAGCAAGTGAAGGTGTGATTGTAGCACAGGTAGGCATACAAGTGCTAGCTTTAATCTAACTGGCATATGTAACAACAGCAGTGCAGACATTGTGGCATGGGCTTCAGCACAGGTTAGCAACCTGAGTACAAGCCCTCCAGGGATCCTAAATATGTACTCTGGTTGCTAACTCATGCTGAAGCCCATGCCACCACACCTGCACTGCTATGGTTACCTGTGTTAGCTAGATTAAAGTATGATGACCTGCGCTACAATCACACATTTACTTGCAGTGTAGACATGCTTTATGGGGTTAGGTAAGAAAAGCCATTAGCACTTAATAGACTTGTTACTCCCTAAATGACCCACTTTCACGGTTATGGGTTTTAGAGGCTTTACTATAGCCTTGGTTAATTTATAGAATATAGAAATGGATAGAAATTTTCTATTATAGATGCTCATCTATGATCATCTAAAAGCTACAGATGAGAAGTATCTGTAGTAGACAAAGCTTTTCTATAGCTTATTGACTTTACAGTGCAGGACTGTGTCAAATGATAGATTGTACAGGCCTCTGATGCCCAATTAGTCTTGGCATTAAGAGAACTTTGGATAAGAGTTATAAAATAATAATTTTCCACAGACAGTTTATTTACTTTTAAGTACCATGCATTTTTGAAAAGGTATATTATGGAGAACATAAATTTTTGAAGGTCATTAAAAAAAAAGAAGCTTATAACAAAACTGTTATTCAGGTCAGAGCAACAGGCTATGTTTTGAGTTAACTTTAAGACACCAGGACAATATTTTCCCTAATTACTTTTAATAGAGCTCTTAAAAGCTCTAACTGTGGTTTTTAATAAGTGAATTTTACCATTTCACATTTTACGGTTTTAATCCGACAAGGGCAGCTAGGAATAATTATAGCGGCGCCATTCATTGCATTTAGTTCAGGGTTTCCATTTTCTCTACTTAGGTCATAAAAGCTGACATTTGAGGGGTGAAGTTTGGTACATAAACTCTTTGCCTTGGATCATGTACTTTTTATAGGGCTGGATTCTGCCATCTATATTCATGTTCAATAGTACTTTACTCTATGAATCATCCAATTGATTTCAATGGAATTAATTTGAAAGTAAAGTACTACTCAGTATAAACAAGGTTAGCAGAATCTGGCCATTAATTGGGTTGTTTGGGTGGTTTTTTTAAACTTCCTAATATATTTATGATGCTGACCTGCAATAACATTTGTATACCATAGAAATCAGTGCCTGAGTACAGTATAATGGGAATTATCCCCTAAACCAATCATATTGAATAAAAAAAAATAACAAAACAGAAAAAGGAACAGAATTTAGCCATGGGAAATACTAAAATGAAAATGTTGCCCATTCTATAGAATCTTAGGACTGGAAGGGACTTTCAGAGGTCATCTAGTCCAGTCCCCTGCACTTGTGGCAGGACTAAGTATTATCTAGACCATTCCTGGCAGGTGTTTGTCTAACCTGCTCTTAAAAATCTCCAGTGATGGAGATTCCACAACCTCCCCAGGCAATTTATTCCAGTTCTTAACCACTCTGACAGTTTGGAAATTTTTCCTATATTGTCACAATCTAACTAATGCACTATCAGGTCCAATGCTGGATCTGTCAGTTCAGCAAGAAGGAAGGATGTATTTGTGGAAGGAATAGGAAAGGCAAAATACAATGAGGTACAGGACAAGGTACAGCTACATCAGCTATAGGAGTCTGAGAGAAAATGAGTCAGGAGAGGTTAAAGTGGATCCTAATGCTTAATGAAGAGCCTTTGGTGCAAAGGAAAGAGCTCTGGCTCCTTTTCCTCTAGAACAGCACATTCTGTTTTCTAGCCTTTTTCTATAGCCTGGAGAATGATGGTGTTTCCTCTTTTTTTAGCTAAAATTAATGGGATTTTTCTGTAACACATTCATCAGCATAGTTTTTGGCTTTTCAACAATCTTTGTTTGATTCTTTGAAGATTGGTAATGTGTAAAGAGATGTCAACTAACAGTTTGAGACTTCATGGGGAAGATGAAATTGTAATTGTACAAATTTATATAGTCGGGGGTGATCTCCGCCCCCTGGCGTTTCTTGGCAAGTACACTGTACAATACAATAGCAACAGTGGAGAGAGAGCTCTGAAATCCCTTCCCAGACATACGGTTTCAACACAGAAAAACACCTTTACAACAACCTCACTTTTGTTTCACCCTGCCTGCTGTCCAAAACAAATATTATCCACTTGGTTTTTATAGAGTGTGAAGTTTAACTTATTCTTTATGGTGCAGCACAGAGAGAATGAGAGAGGATGAGAGCGAGAGAGAGGATATGTGCTGGTGGTTTATCTAGTCCAACCCCCTACAAATAGCATGTTACTTAGCATATATTTGCCAGTGATTTATCCAGACACATGGAATAATTTGTGAACAACATTCTTGTTCCTCTTGCCCGGAATCATTATAGTCCATGCTTAGCAGAATTAGAACAGCTTTCCCAGCTAGCCTCCTAAACAAGACGATTTTGACCGCCTCCCTGCACTGGGTACTCCCAGGTAATATAAATGAATAAATTTGTGGCCTAATTAAACCACATCCATGGCCTCCTCTCTTTCTGTCAGCATGGATGGACAACAGAAGTATTCCTTTTGCATCTGCAGCTACACAAAAGGCTATCCTCTTAGGGTTTGTCTATAAACGGAAGTAGCACTTATTGAACTTAAATGGGTTTAGTTAAACTGATGCAACTTTTCTGTGTTAACTCTTCTGTGATCATTTAGACTAGTTGTATCACCTTAGTTAAACTAATGTGTCAGGTTTAAACCAATATAAGAGAGTCCACACCAACCATTGCACTGATTAAGTAAATCGCTATGAAACTATACCGTTAGTTATATTGGTGCAACTTCATTTTTATATCAGGCCTCAGAATTGGCTTCCCTACATCATCCAGCATCAGCGATGTTATATGAGCAGGTACAAGGAAAAGCTTTTGTAAAGGAAAACTAGACTAAAAGTCTACTTTAAAGTTATTCTTCAAGTCTATAAAAGAAAGGTTTTTTTAAGGATACTGAAAAAGAGGACAATTTTAATCAACAAATTAGAAGTCAAGAAGGAATCTATGCAAGGAGAACCTCAGTTCTATATAAAAAGACATCCCTCCTTCCATAATCCTGATTATGGGTCTATTGCCATAGACTGACATTAGTTTAATGTGCAATTATTACTGGTATTTACAAACTGAGACACAATGGGATTTCCTGACAGACTGAATTATCTTCACATAGTCTGGCACCTCTAGCAGCATATACTCCAGAAAATATTGTAAAACAGAAAGCGTTTTCCAAAGCACCATGGCTTTTTAATAAAAGAGCCAAAGAGTTATTACAAACAAAGCATTTTATAAAATATAATGGCCTGTGTGGTGTTCATTTTTAAATATGTCCTAATTTTCCCAGAAGCCACATTCGGTGTTACTGATCTGCTCCTGCTGAGGCAGACAGGCATTGGGATTTTTCCTCCTCTACCCCCTACCAGTCAATTACTCTTTGTTGAGCATGGTGCATGCGGCATTAGGGAAAGTAGGTTCGTAAAGTTTAATTTTCTCTTTTTCTAGGCTGCTGTGCTATAACATTAACCAACTAGTGTGCACCATCACTTGCCCTTTGTAGCCCCCAACATAAATCCCATGGCCAACAGGAATTATAAATTGTTTTGCTGTGTGATACATTTTTGATTCATGACCAAATAAGTATAGAAGTAATTATTACAGTAGGACTGGCAGAGTTTTGCTTTGGTTTTTTTAAAACAATTTAAAGCACTTCTTTCAGTCCACTGCTCCCCTATTAAAATGTATATAAAGTTTATTATTCCTTGCTCCCATGTCCATTGAATCTTTTTGAATGTTTTGGAGTCCATCTACCCAAGAAACTGACTCTCTCCAGAGATCAGCTGATGTGCTCTCACTAGCAGTCCTTAGATCTGTAGGTCTGGGGGCTGGAAGCATTTTCAATAGTGGGCTCACAAATCTTGATTTCACTTCCCTAGCTGGGTTGACAGAACCTCACAAGTTGAGCTTAAGGACACAGTTTAACACCCAACCTTTTCAATCATGCTTTTGCCTGAAGGGGTGAAGGTGTGTTATATGTACAACATTACTTGCATTGTTTAAGACTTCTCTACATGCTCCCTAAGACAATGGTGATAAAAGCATGTTTGAATGCAATGCAGTCAATCAATCATTATCTTCTTTATAAAAACATATTTCTAAGTTTTAAAATAGAAATGGGGATTTATAATGAAATTGCTCCAAAATCTTTTAATGGCTATTATTGGTATTCATATGTAGTACTGCATTCAGGCCCCACTCAGAGACTGGGGCTCAACTGTACTAGCCACTTATCTTCCTTCCCAGACTAGAACTGTTCTAAAAGATGTTACCATTTTTTTTACATGATATAGTTGCTTCCCAAGTGGAAAAATAATAAAATGTTTCACAAATAAACAACAAGGTACTGGTGCAGTGGTGCTTAGTTATTAAAACAAAGGGAAATACTCCTTGGAAAATTAAGTACTAACATACTGTCTGAGCCCTAACTATTATTTGAAAGATGCAGAAGCCATTGTTTAACAAATGATTTCCCCCAAAGCGTTGGTGTGTCTACCAGGACATAATATTAAATAACAGTATAGTTGGGACTGTTATTAAAGTTTAAAAAGTAGCATTAAATACACTTAAATACTAGACTTTTATTTGGGTTATATGCATTATTTCTTCTTGTAAATGTCTCCTGGAAAAATCATTGCAGAATAAGAAGTAGTTTACATCTGACTCTTCTGATCCTACAAGACTGGATCTAGTATGGTGGTCCATACTATGGTTAAATAGTCTTACATTGAGTGATTGAACCATTTCCCTTTCTACTTGCTTTATTAAGTTCAAGACATTCTTAAACAGCTCTTGTCCATTTCTGTTGCCAGGATATACAACAACCCACACCTATACTTAGCCAACAGATACAAACAACCTACTGCTGAGATTTTTCTCCATTCAAGAAGCAACTCAACTCCACCAGAGGAATTCAGAATATGAATAGAAAGGCCTGTTTAAGTGAGGTGTGCAAAATAACCATTACAAGGCCAGTAGTATCACTAGAATATTTAGGACCAGCAATGTTCATAAAATGATATTGCAAAATCATCACTCAAAGCGGATGAAATATCAAACATATTTCCCTAAGTCTCAGGAATGCTTTCAAAATACAGTTTTAAATTGCTGTTCTATGGCAACTGCTCTGTCAACACCACTCTCTAGCCATATGAAACTACACTAAAGACAATCTTTCATTTCCAGTGGAAAAAATGATTTCTAATTCCTCAGCTGTTATGAGATTAAAAGGCTTTTTTATGATTTGTTGTAGAGATCTATAAATAAAAGTTAATCTGCTGCTGCATAAAGCTCAGCACATTGATAAACTATCTGCTAACAATCTCCTATGACACCCCTTGGGTATAAACAGACTCACCTACTACAATAAGCTGTGATATACAATCTGTCACCTAAAATCACAGAATTAACTTCTAGGATGTGTTAACACAGGAAAACTCATATGTGAAAGCTTTTTCAGAGTCAGAGCTACTGTGTGAAAACCAAGGATTCCCTCACATTTACTCAGGAATAGGCCTTTAATACTTTAGGGTCAGTTCATGCTTAAGGTCTACGCAGGTTGCGATGGAAGGTAGGGCTGCTTCCTCCTCCCCTTTGCATGGCCCATGTAAGGGCCAGGCAGAATTGTATTCTCTGCATTCAGGGATGCACAGGTCCAACTATGTCCTTATTTCTCCCAAGAGTGCATGGTACCCAAAAGGGGAGGTGGGAGGGAAGAGAGGAGGTGGGGCCATGTCTCTGATCCCTCCACAAGCAGGATGGGAGCTGCACAAAGGGATGTAGTAGTACATGTGCTGCCTGAAATAGAATGCCTCTTGGTATGCTCCTTGTGGCAAAGCATTTGATACAAAGGCTGTGCCTACAAGCCACATTTCAGTCCTAGATAGGTGTTTGGAAGGGAATTTGTCAAATAAAAGTTCACTTGCAGTACTTTATTACCAAAATATACCATTAATTTACTAGTAACTATTATTCAGCCTTCAGTTTTCTATCAAAAAGGGTGTCTTTTTCCCCCCTCGAAAACAATAGACAGCTTGGTAGCTTTCCCTACTCCCATATTGAAGCTATCCGGAGATTTAACTTTCACTCTTATTAACATTGTAGCTCTAGATTCTCCATTAATTTGCTTATACTGTTTGGTATCAGTTTTCTGTTTGATGACACAATAAAAGTCACATAATTAGGTAACAACAACTTAATGTACTAACTACATGCTTGTAAAACCACAAGAAATTTGTGTGACAGGTTTATTACTGATGCTTTACTAGTGTTTGCTTTCACTTCCCTTAGTTGTATTTTGACGCTTAAGAACACCAGAGGTGAAAACCTCCCTGCACTGAAGTTAATGGCAAAACTTCCATTGACTTCAAGAAAGCCAGGACTGCACTTCAGCTTTTAGGTTCTGATGTGAAGGCTTTATTAGAACATTGTCTGGCTATACCCAAAGAAGGACAGGAGCCATTTGACATGGGTTTAATCAGCCACAACTTTATTATTAGATGTCTGGGACTACCCGGAAGATAAAAGTAGGTAACTGCATGTTTTTCTGTAATTACCAGGGGCTTTCCAGTCCCACCCCCCCTTTTTCATCCAAGACCTTCCAGCAAATTTATTGCCGAGACCTTACCATACCCAGGGGACTTTTACCAGCTGCCCCTCTTTTCCACCCAGGTCCCACCAGCAAATCCATTGCCAGGTCCTTACCATCCACCCCCATCATAGGAGGGCTAAGGTGGGTTATAAGAATGGGGGGCTGGCTCTCTGCCGTACCAATCATAGGAGTCCCCAACTGACCCCCATTCATTCCTTTAATGAACACCTCTTTTTAAGTCATTTTCCAAGCCATTTTTATGGTCACTGTATACCTTTCCTATGGAGTACCTGTACTGGACATCCGCCCTACACTTCAATAATCAGTTGCGACATAGAGCCTACTGCCTCTCATGCCATGCATGAACAGAGCCCTTCCTGAACCTGCTGGGGGGAAGGCGAAAAAACCCCAACTGCACCCAAGTCAATATGGTAGTGAAAGGAAAATTCCTTCCTAGCCCCCCTAAAAAGGGGTGGCTAGCATAATGCCCACAGCAGATATTTACCAAATCTGGCATTGTACCACATAAAGGGGAGGGAGGGTGGCTCCTGCTTCAGATTGCTCTATGTAAAAGGGAGGCTCCCTGCCCAGGGCTGTACCTTTTAAACCCTCCTTTTAAACATTCCTAGGGAGTGAGTCAGCAACCATGCTGACCCCTTTTGCAGCAGTGTTCATCTCCCTCCCCTCCGCTCCCCAGCCACAGAGCTTGGAGTGAGCCAAGAATGAATGTTCCCTTCATTCAGCAATCCAGTGTTCCCTTCATTCAGCAATCCAGCCAAGTACCCCCCTGCTTAAAGATGCAGGATGGTCATTCTCCAGTACGTGCTGGTTTTATAGTTTACATAGAATATAAAAATCAGCATGTTATAGATACATTATATATATGTATATATATGTATATATATATACAGCAAATTATATACACATGTGTGCACACACAAATAAACAAATAAACAAAAAAAAGCTACATAAAAAACATTAAGGTTGAAAAGTCAAACACTCAGAAGTTAGCAAATGCAAGAATTAAGTTCACCTGTGCAACTTTTATTCTCTCCCCTTGTTCATATGCATTAAGATAATTTTTTTTAATTAAATGATCTCATATAATTTTTTCCCACAGGATCATTTCCTGACTCAGTGCACAGGGTGGACAGTGCTCAATTAATGAGCAGCTATTCAATATTGCATTTTGTCCTCATTGTTCCATCTGTGCCTTACCCATTATACAAACTCTGGTTGGAAGGCAGAATTATTTATTCCATCATGGATTTTTCTATACTACTCATAGCTATAGTATTCGAGTCCTTCGGAAACATTAATTAATTTGTCATCAAAATCCCATATTACAGATAGGGAACTTGTTAGAATATGGATATTCAGACCTGCCTGTAAAGGCCTATACTTTAAGAACTTAGGTGTATTTTTATCACTTAGCTAGTTATAGAGGTATAAAACAAAGAATCAAAATCACAAATCTGCCTTTGTATGGGCCATCTCTCACTAGGATAGTCTGAGGCCTTGTTCTTCGGCTAAGGCCGCTGGCTAAGCAACAGGGGCATCCATAAACTGGGAAGCATATGGTTACATCCTCACATCCCAAACCAGTCACACTGAAATAAGGTGGAATTGGGCTGTTAGGAAGACAATCCTGTCCTGATAATGCCCACCAGATAAAGAAACAGATCGTAAGTTGGTTAAAGAAAACTTAATCTGATAGCATCTTGTCTGGCAAGAAATCACTTATCAATGGTTGTGATTGTGAAACCCTCATTTCTGTATTGTTTTATCTTTATGGCCCCCACTTTTCTATTGTTAATCTGTCTGGTTCTCTAATTGTTTCGGTCTGCTGTATAATTAATTTTGCAAGGTGTAAGTTAATTAGGGTAGTGGGATATAATTGATTAGAGAATTGTTACAATATGTCAGGATTGATTAGTTAAATTTCAGGAAAATGATTGGTTAAGGTATAGCTGAGAATATTACTATATAAACTGTGGTCAAACAGGAAGTGGAAGGGAAATTGGAATCATGTTTGCTAAGGTGGGGGAATGGGAACAGGGAATAGGAAACAGGGAACAGGGACCCAAGCAAGGCTCTGTGGCGTCAGAGCTCGAAAGGGGGACACGGGGTAAACGCTTTGTGGTGTCAGAGCTGGGAAGGGAACACTGGGGAACAGACTCTATCGGCATATAGAGATGAGCCCAACTAGTGTGAAAGGCTTCAGAATATACTTGCTTGGAAACTAACCCCAATAAACATTGCATTGTTTGTACTTCGGACTTCTGGTCTTCTGTCTACGTGACAAGAACCAGGGGAGAGGTTGAAGGGAAAGCCCTCCAACTGAACTGAGCACAGAGAGATTTAGGTCTAAAGTATCCACTGATTTTGGGTGCCCAATATGGGAGGCTTAGCCTCATTTTTCAGAATACTAACTATTATATAGCACTATATAAGTTCAAAGCACAACTCCCATTGACTTCAGTTACAATTGTGAGTGCTCAGCACTTCTGTAAACCAGACCTCAGTGTCTCAAGAAAAAACATATTTTTTCCTAACCCAAACTGCTCTTGCTGATTTTTTTTTTAATTCACCCAGCATGGAAAATTTCAGCCCAAACAGTTCAAGTTTGCCAAAGGTATATGCAATTGAAAACAGGATCTTACAATGGAAAGTTAACTCTAGGAATTAATAACTGTGCCACCTATAATATTGTTCTTCCATACCAGTGTTTTGCTTCTAACTCCTATATGACCCCTCTGACACATGGCAGCAGAATTCCTAGGCTTTGCAGGTCAACTTCCCAGTGGAGAAAAAATCAGTGACATGGAGCATACACCAAGTGTATTCTGTGTGATTTGCTTTATTTATATATATCCACAAGTCATGGAACAGAGGCATTCATAAGCAGCATAAACATTCCAGAAATCTCAGCTCACATACCACTTCCTGGTTCCCAGGAAGCTATTCTGCCCCAACAATTGACTCTAGATAGAGAGATTAAGGCAGAGATTAAACTTTCTGCTATTTGCCACAGTTACTGTCATAAGACCTTTGCATAACCAAGCAAACAACAATATTGTGTTTCCTCAAACACTAAACACCTGCTCACACACTAGGACAAAGAACTTGCATGACTGACCCGTCCTCAACTTCTATATACCACAACCCTTCATTATTCAGTATCATCCTATATGATTTACACTACTCGCCCAAACTTTCACTTCAGTGGGGCCCAACATAGATGCAGAGAGCTGTCACATGGTTTTGTTAGAAGGATAAGGGCTTTACATTTGGAAAAACACTAGGAGAAAAAGAGAAACATAATACTTCATCCTGACAGTCAATGAGAGTTAGTCCCCTAATTCATTGAAGTGCTTATGAAAATCCCATCCCGAATGCTCCTCTCTCTCAGCCTTCATCTTCACCCCAGCAGGATGAAGTCCTTTCTTTGTATTTTAGATGTACTGATAGAAGATAGGTCTTTTCAGTTAAGCAAAAACTCCCACTTTCTACTTGAAAAGCCTGATAATATATGGACAATTGTATGCCATATGTAGTATATGAAAATATAAAAGATAGCACAACTTATCATCCCTATTATTTTAATAGCATATAAGTAATGTTGATTACATTTTCCAAGTTAATAATAATGCAGAAGTCAATGTATTGCTCATGCTTCTCATACAAAAGGCCTCACAGCTGTTAATAGAATTGTGAACCATATGGCAGACCGCAACCACTCAGGATAAATTAAACCCTTAGAGTTTTATTTTCCCATAGTATGTTTGTGTCAGAAGAATGATAACCTCCAACTAACTTTACAACCTGTTCTCTGATTGAAGTTATATGCATGAAGGTTCAGTTTAAACAGGTCTACAGGACAACACACACTGTAGAGGTTTGTGAGCAGGATGAAGAAACACGGGGACTGCACAACAAATGCAAATGTTTTGAATACTTTTACATTCTTCTTCCCCCTTCAAGACCGCCCTTATCCTCTTTTACCACTTCTTGATCCATCCTACCTCTTAAACTACTCCACATGTAGATGTACTATGTATCTACAAGCCCTTTTCTCCCCCTTTATTTAAACCATTAAGTTTCTGGACTATTGCCATGTATTTGCTCATTCATTTGTCAACAGAAACATGACAAGTCACAGATGTCCAAACATTGTAACTCCCTATATCCAGTTGGGAGAAAGGAAGGTTGTAAATAAGACATTTTTTGTTATTATTAGAAAACATAACACAGGTTAACTTAAGATTCAGAGGGAGGAGACTGTAATTATCTATAAGTAGGTACAACATCCAGAGGGCTTTCAATCGTTTAATATTCACTTTACACAGAAATGGTGTCCCAGATGGCTTAAAAAATATTGCGACATATTTTAGGACCCAAATACAGGGATGGATATTTTTAAAAGGGGGATTTAAAAACAAAACAAAAAAATATAAACCTAATATACATTTAAAATCCCAGTGGAAACTTTTGTTTTCTATACATACTTCAGCAAAGTTTTGAAATCTAGTAGCATTGTTGTCAGACACAACTCAGAAAGTGAAATTGACTACAGAGCAAATGGAACTTTACCATAGAGCATGTTCCCTGCTTATGCACAGAGTAAGCATAGCCTAAATAATGTACAGTACATTAGATTTTTTTTTAATTTTCTCCATTTTAGTAGTCTAATATGATATATTCAGGTAAGGATTTATATGTGCGTGAGAAATACATGTGTGACTACTGACAAATGAAGACAGATCAAACCCCAATCAGCATGTAGCCCTATTGTGACTGCCTTTATTAACCTCCCCATACTTGAGGGGTTTGTCTTTTTTACACTTTGGCAACACTTGTACGGATTGTCATGCCATTAAAGTTCCACTGATCTGTACATTACATATGTCTGTAGGTGGGTGAGGTTTCTACATTTAGCAGGCTGGATTTTCTTTAGTGGGAGTTAAGGACATCTCGGGTCCAGTTCCCCTCCCATTGAAGTCAACAGAAAATCTTCCACTGATGTCAATGGGAGCAGAAAAGGGAGTTAACAGCACTCAGCACCTTCCAAAAGCTGAGTATAAAAGTACAGTATCTCTAGCCACAGGGTGGGTTTAATTCACCATAATCTATTCTAGTTCTAGGTTATCAGATATTCAGTATCCCGGGTTTAGAAGTTTTCAGCACTAAAGTATACAATGGAGGTTGCAGAATTTGAACATAATGTATCCTCCCAAAAATGTAATATAATACAGATGCTCATAACAGGTAACATACTCACTGATAATCCATTTCGAGGTTTCCACTGAGCTAAAATCTTTAAATTTGGTCTAGTCATTTATTTCTGGCAACTGGGTATAGAAAATAAACCCAAATCTGAAATTTGACCTTACCAAAATGTTGTCATTTATTTATATTGGATTTCATCCTTTTGAGTGCTCTTTTGTGTATATTAAAGGGGTAACAATCAAGACCTTCCTTTCAGAGAAGTGGAGGTCATCTCACATCACCAGTTCCATCCCTCCATAAGTATATTTACTGAGTAACAAAAATTACATATCACCATTACAGGATGCTGTTAAAGAGATGTATTTGCTCCCCAGCAGTTGTATACTGCACTAGGAAGTATCTGATTTTGGGCTAATATTAGAGAACTAGTGGCAAAACCCTGGTATAAGTAAAGTGACCTCAACCCACACATTGCCTCAGATGTTAAACAGACACAGTAATAACAAGCTCTTTTGATACTAATATAACCTATCTACCAGTTTCTCAGTGTTTTATAGACTTGTGAAATCATTTTGTTCCAGTTTTGCCATATACTGGAAAATCATAAGCAGCATTCGTTGTTGAATACCTGGTCATTTAAAAATATGAGCTAGATGGTTAAAAGTACTTCGTTTTTCACAGGCCCCTTTTTGATTCAAATAATAAAACTAAATGATGTCACAACATAAAAAGTCAGAGCTCACAAAAGGCAAATGTGTGTGCTTTGGCACTAGCCTAGCACTCAGGAGATGGGGGTTCAATTCCCTGCTCTTCCCTTCAGGGCCAGATTAACCTTTTGTGGGCCCAGCGCCAAACATATTTGTGGGCCCCAATGGGAGCAATGGAGCATGGCACGGGGAGGTCGTTCCCTGGACCAAGGGGCTGGCCAGAGGCAATGGGGCATAGCATGGCGGGGACAGCCCCACTCCGCCCAGCCCAGTGCAAGGGCACTATTTAGAAACTGTCAGTTGCCAGACGGACACTGGCTCGCCCAGACCTGCCCTTCCCCTCGGGGGCAGGCTAGTACCACGCCACACAGCCTCCCCCCCACACCCCAACACCCCATAGATGCCAACACCGTGGGTGCTCCAGGGTGCTGAGCACCTACCAGCGGCCCCGCCGATCATCTCCTCCCCTTCGCCCCCCAGCACCTCACGCCTGCCGCTGATCAGCTGTTCTGTGGTGGGCAGAAGGTGCTACGGGGAGGGGGAGGAGCACGGTCAGGAAGAGGCAGAATGTGGGTGGGGCCTTGGGGGAAGGGGTGGAGTGGGGGCAGGGCCTGGGGCAGAGCGGGAGTCAAGCACCCCTGCAGAAATCAGAAAGTCAGCACCTCTACAACACCCCTACCCCCGACACCTTATGGCCAGCACCCCTCTGGACCCCCCCACAAATGCCCATCGCCCTGCACAACACCACGCCTGCCCAGCACCCCCCTGACTACAGCCGCTCAGCACCCCCACTCCCTAGTGCCCCAACACACACATCTTCCCTGCCCACTCACAGCCCAGCACCCCGCCCCCCAGACTGCTCAGTGACCCACTCCCCCACACCCTGCCTCCTGGTCATACTTACTAGCCCTTCTGGGAGGCGACTGTCTGCCAGGCTGAGCCGGCAGTGCAGCCAGAGCTGGTCCCGGGGCAAGGAATCACTCCAGCCCCTGGGGAATGGCACGATCAGCCAGACCAATAAATATAATAAAATATTTTAATTTTCTTTTTGATTATTTCTTTTAAAAATTCCAACCAAAACAATTTGGCAAAAGTTGACACTAATTGTTTTGGATGCCACAATCTGCAATTTTTGGTGGAAAAAAAAGTCATCCAAAAATTTTACCCAGCTCTATTAGACACTTAAATCCTATTAAAAATCAGTAAGAGTGGTGGGGCCAGCTCCCTTTGACAATCACAGATATTACTGTTCTGTGTGTAATACTGCTCAACCTGTTTTCAAACATTCAGGAAAAAAAAAATTTTGAGCTGGAATTTCTCCTGGTTGTTGTGAGACCAGAGACCAAATTATTTTTGAAAATGTCATAAAACTCTATTTGGCCACTTTTCAGATAACAAAAAAAAGTGTTTTTCACTATTTTGGACTCTATTTAAAAAAATGTTTGCATTCCAATTACTCCAAATCAGCTTCTTTTCAAAATTTCAGGCTTGACAATGAAGATTAGAAACAAGACAATGCTCTATATTCTGCTAATTTGTGAACAGTGCATGGAGGCGTAGCTGGCTTTTTTTCTAGACCTCACAGTGCCATTTTCACATGCTTAGTAGGGTATATATCCCAATGTGGTACAATGAACATGGAATCTAATGATTCTACAGCCTGTTATATAATAGCCAGACCTAGGCAACTAGATACTATGGTAGTATGTATAATAAAAAATGAGAAACATATCTTTTTTTTTTCATCTTAAACACTCTCTGAAAGGAGCAGCTCTGGGGTGTTTTATGGAAAACTAAAGGCCTGGGATGGAAATGCCTGGCCCCACTAAAGTCCCTGGAAGTTTTGCCATTGATTTCAATGAAGGCAGGATTTCTCCCCTCAGCTGTAAAATATTTTCTAATGGGTTCAATGCTTCTTTCAATTGCCTTCACTCTGATTACTCAGTAGTTAGAGTCAGCAGGAATAGATCCTTCGGATTATTTGCCACTTTAGAAGTGCATATAGCTAACCTGACTTTTCACTTGAGTGAAGCTACAAACAGCACAGCAGAAACTGACGTGAGACTCCAATCTGACAATGCCATGTTCACTAAGAGGCCCCATTCAACTTCAGTGGGGCTGTGTGTGGGCATAGGGATCCAGCCTCATGTGTGTCCAACACACTTCAGGTGCAGGGCCATGATTTGGCTCTTTTCACCATTTTGTGGACATTATAAATTGTAATTGTATTTTGCCTTGTGTAGTTTCAGAAATGTCTAAAAGCAGTTTTTTCAGGACAAAATCATGTTTTATGGAGTAAACAGAGAAAGGGAATTATATAAAACTTTTCTAAGTTCAGTGGAATATGCAGATGTTGACATTCCAAGTTTGCTTTTGAAAAATCACAGAAAAATGTTTATTTTTTTCCCCAAAAAATTCACAACACAAAAAATAGCAGATTAATTCATCTTTACAAATCAAAGAGGGTACTAGTCATACATATGTTTAATGCTGTAGAAGTTTTGGAGTAACTTCTGCTGTATTCAATAATATTTTCAAATCATTCTGGAATGGGCATGGGGAAAGCACTGTGCTAATGTTAGGTATAATGTTTCTTTCCCCTTCACTGTACCTCAGCTTACTGCTCTACTATGGCACAGACAGAGTTTAGTCTTTTCAGGGTGTGGGTATGTATAAAAACACAACGTTTACTGCTTATTTAATCCTTGAAACAACTGAATATTTTTAGTAACAACTCTTTTTTAAAAACAACATTTTTGGTGAATTTTGCTCAAGGTTTAGTACTTGTTACTATCACAAGTTCAAATGCAAAATATAATTGTGTGTGCACATACATACACTCCCCTAGGGCTCCTGGATTTACCTTTCTCACTACACGGAATGATGTCCAAACCCTCTGTCAGGCATTCCAGCTCCTTAAAGTTGGGAAGCAGTCTTTAAACTCCCTTGCTATGACAGTCTTCATTTTGCACAGCCTGCAGCAATTCTATTTGTCTTCTTCTCCAGTCCAATGAGGGAGCCTACATTCTAATCCAACAAAACTGGCAAAGTCCTTGGAACACAATCCTTACAGTAGATCCTGCTGGTTTTTGTCCCCCAGTCACTAAGCTCCTGCTTCTATTTATAAACTACTTCCCCTCTCTTTACATTCCCATTGGTCCAGAGAGGGACTCTTGGTATCCTTCCAGGTTGCTTGCCCACAATGGAAGCAACCTAAGTAACTTCAAACTGCTAACTAGCATACATAGTGCCTGATGCCTTTTTTTCTGGATAATTCTGGCCCAGAACAGTCACCCCACCCAGCTCCAGCAAGTGTGCAGGTACAGAGTATCCCAAAACAAAAACAAGAACTATGTATACTCCCCACCCTGTCTTCCCTTATTTACACTACTAAATACTGCAATGTGAGGTTATACTTCCTCAAGAGTGATTTGTACCATTTGATGGAAAATTGCCTGTTTGCTTTTTTTTGCCTGCTGCTTTCTAATAGGGCATGATCCACACATTATTTGCACAATCTCTACTCAGACTAGGCCTATTGACTTTAATGGTACTGTTTTTGTTAAGGACTACTCACATGAGTATGGATTTGCAGAATTAATGTATTGCACTTCCTGATAAAAGCTGAATGGCCTTTGTAAATGCTATAACTCAGTCTCTCATATTCTATGTGCGTGTAATGTATTATTCTAATTTTAATTCTTAGGTAAGAATTGGCATTTCAAAGGGTTGATACATCTGAATTCTGGTGTCCAAGCATATTATTGCTTCCAGTTCACCTTCTTAATCTGTGCTTTAGGAACAGAGGATATTCCAATTCCCCATTCCTACTAAAGTTCCACTGCTGGAGATGGATTTAGACAGCATTGCCTTCAGCTTATTTCTTTAACCCCTCTTGTATTAGATATCAAACAATAATGCATGCTTCTCTGTCTCAGAGCTGTTTGTATAAACTTTGTAGACCTGAAGAAGAGCTCTGTGTAGCTCAAAAGCTTCTCTCTCTCACCAACAGAAGTTGATCCAGTAAAAGATATTACCTCACCCACCTTGTCTCTCTAAGGCCTGGTCCACACTAACCCCCCACTTCGGACTAAGGTACGCAAATTCAGCTATGTTAATAACGTAGCTGAATTCGAAGTACCTTAGTCCGAACTTACCGCGGGTCCAGACGCGGCAGGGAGGCTCCCCCGTCGATGCCGCGTACTCCTCTTGCCGAGCTGGAGTACTGGCGTCGATGGCAAGCACTTCCGGGATCGATCCGGGATCAATCCCAGAACATCGATTGCCTGCTGCTGGACCCGGAGGTAAGTGTAGACGTACCCTAATATCCACTGGTCTACAATTTTTGAGAAGTCGTCTGCTTCAGAGATAAAATGTGCTATTTATTATGTATTTTGATGTGCTGAATTCAAATATGACAATTAAAACAACTGATTGGCTACTGTTTCTAAGATATTTAAGTTTTTACATTTTATGTCTATGTATATTGTGTAGATAATAGAGTTTTAATCATAAATTGTAAACCTAGGTCTTTTCATGTGTTTATGGTTGCTTTACATGATAATAGTTCACCTGTCCTGTTTATGTAACACTTTAAAAATCAGCAAAAGGGTTATATACATAAAATTTATTATGAAACAAAAGGCAAAAAACTATTACATACATAGTTTAGTCCTATTCAGTGTCTACTCAGCGCTTCTTGGCTTGTCTCTTGCATTCATTAAATGGAACATCTCTTGTCACTGTCCAGCAATAGTCTACAAGCATTGATGGGCTCCATTTGCCCTGATAGCGTTTCTCCATTGTTGCAATGTCCTGGTGAAATCGCTCGCCGTGCTCGTCGCTCACTGCTCCACAGTTCGGTGTAAAAAAATCTAGATGAGAGTGCAAAAAATGTATTTTTAGTGACATGTTGCAACCAAGGCTTTTGTATGACTTGAGGAGGTTTTCCACCAACAACCTGTAGTTGTCTGCCTTGTTGTTTCCGAGAAAATTTATTGCCACTAACTGGAAGGCTTTCCATGCCGTCTTTTCCTTGCCACGCAGTGCATGGTCAAATGCATCATCTCGAAGAAGTTCACGAATCTGAGGACCAACAAAGACACCTTCCTTTATCTTAGCTTCACTTAACCTTGGAAATTTTCCATGGAGGTACTTGAAAGCTGCTTGTGTTTTGTCAATGGCCTTGACAAAGTTCTTCATCAGACCCAGCTTGATGTGTAAGGGTGGTAACAAAATCTTCCTTGATTCAACAAGTGGTGGATGCTGAACACTTTTCCTCCCAGGCTCCAATGACTGTCGGAGTGGCCAATCTTTCTCGATGTAGTGGGAATCTCTAGCATGATTATCCCATTCGCAGAGAAAACAGCAGTACTTTGTGTATCCAGTCTGCAGCCCAAGCAAGAGAGCAACAACCTTCAAATTGCCACAAAGCTGCCACTGATGTTGGTCATAGTTTATGCACCTTAAAAGTTGTTTCATGTTGTCATAGGTTTCCTTCATATGGACTGCATGACCAACTGGAATTGATGGCAAAACATTGCCATTATGCAGTAAAACAGCTTTAAGACTCGTCTTCGATGAATCAATGAACAGTCTCCACTCATCTGGATCGTGAACGATGTTGAGGGCTGCCATCACACCATCGATGTTGTTGCAGGCTACAAGATCACCTTCCATGAAGAAGAATGGGACTAGATCCTTTTGACAGTCACGGAACATGGAAACCCTAACATCACCTGCCAGGAGATTCCACTGCTGTAGTCTGGAACCCAACAGCTCTGCCTTACTCTTGGGTAGTTCCAAATCCCTGACAAGGTCATTCAGTTCACCTTGTGTTATGAGGTGTGGTTCAGAGGAGGAGGATGGGAGAAAATGTGGGTCCTGTGACATTGATGGTTCAGGACCAGAAGTTTCATCCTCTTCCTCTTCCTCGTCTGACTCAAGTGTGAATGATTCTGGTGCATCAGGAACCAGCAGTCCTTCTCCGTGGGGTACTGGGCGTATAGCTGATGGAATGTTTGGATTCAGTCCACTTTTTCTTCTTTGACACACCTTTTCCAACTGGAGGCACCATGCAGAAGTAACAATTGCTGGTATGATCTGTTGGCTCTCTCCAAATCATTGGCACTGCAAGAGGCATAGATTTCCTTTTCCTATTCAACCACTGGCCAAGATTTGTTGCACAAGTGTTGCAGCATATGTGTGGGGCCCACCTCTTGTCCTGATCTCCAATTTTGCAGCCAAAATAAAGGTGATAGGCTTTCTTAACCATAGTGGTTATACTGCGCTTTTGTGATGCAAAAGTCACTTCACCACAAACATAGCAGAAGTTATCTGCACTGTTCACACAAGTACGAGGCATCTCTGCTCACTTTGGCTAAACAGAAATGTGTCCCTTTGCAAAATCAAACACTGACAAATAAGAGAGCACGACACTGTATGATTTCTAGAGCTGATATAGGGCAATTTGTTCAGCAGAGTGATGTAAGCTTCATTATGATTGCATCATCCATGACTTCTAGGAATAACATGATGCAATTCATATCATGTATGATGCAATACCAGCTTCAGATTGCATCATTCTTTGTTTTGCCTAAAAAGCAAGTACTGTCCAAACCCAGTCATAGATTTATTCATAGATCCAGTCAAAGATGTATTTTAGTCATTTCTGGTTTAAACTGAGATCTCTTCCCTTTATAACTCACTTATCCTCCGCCATTCCCAAGTCAAGGGTTGTATATACTGACCCAATAGCATATCTTGAAAACTAGAGCCAATCAACAATTTTAAGCATCATTTTCGTTCTCAGTGACCCAGAATTAGTAAAGTTTGACTACATTTATTTCAGAAGCATTTTGGCTGTAGAGCAGTGTATCCTGGGACCGACATGGCTACAGCAACCCTGCAAACAATGTATGAATTTGCAGAAGTAAACCTGATTTTCCCAACTTTTGTGTATGGATCATGATGTGGATATAGCTTCACAAAATAGCTTTGCTGAATGAGTTACTGCTGAATGTAAATGTTTTTCTCTTTTAATGCTGTTTTTATTTGCTACCATTTTCAACACAGGGCTGGGTGTGCCTGTTCATCAGCACTGCTTTTTATTACAAACTGCAACACAAGATTGATTTCTCTCCGTATTTGTGAAAGCCAATGATCAACTGGTTACTTTATTTGTGTGGCATGGACATAAATTTAAATAAACTCCTCCAACACATGAGAGTCAGTTTTACAGCTACTGCTGGATGGCAGCTAATAAAAATAAAATACTAATTCTTGCTGTCTCTCTGCCTTTTCATGCATCTCTCTTCAATCAAACCTAGGAAATTCCATAGTTAACCGGAAAATCTGTAGTACTGTGTAAAGCGGGAATATGCAAGTAAAAGTCTTCCTAATACCTTACACCCCAGCCATGTTCTCAACTATATGGCACTGACTCTTGTATTCCTATCAAAGTATTCACCAGCAAAACCTTGTTCTTTCAAGTATTCAGCCCTGGTTCATTCTTCAATTAGTAGAATTTATTCATTGCAAGATGTACTTGGACACATGCAATATCGGTGCCATCAATAGGTGCATGCACTTCTTTCCCTTCAGTACATGTTTTATTCTCTTTAGAAGACTGGGCAGAAAGACTTGAACAATATTAGCAGAGCAATGAAAAATTATTTTGCTAATGAGTGTGAGTGATTCTCTAATAGAAAATTATCTATGAAGCTACGCAGCATTGCATCAAAATGATTAAGGCCCTGATCTGCAAAGATTTTTGCAGAGTGAGGAAGTTTTTAAAAAAAAAATGAAAAATTTCCATGGGAAATTCTGGAAGAAAAAAAATATTTTTTCCCAAAATTTTTAACAAAAAACAACTAGTATTTTCCACCCAGCACTATTAAGAATGCAACTGGGTTCCAATGTAGTTAAGTATTACAGCTGTGTACAATGTTTGCAATGAAACCTGAAACCACATAAACACACAACTGAATTGGGATTTAGTTGAAACTTGGGTCATGTTTGTCAAAAAGTCAGATAAATTTTGTGCAAACCTGGGCTAACTTGTGCTTTGAATTGAAATGGTTTTGCATAGTTTTTACACAAAGGTGTTTTCTTTGAGTTTCACTTTGAGATTCCGAGTTCACTTTGTCTTCAAATTCAAAGCCAAATTTACGGGTATTAAGTCTTGTGAATTAAAGAACATAAGAACGGCCGTACCAGGTCAGACCAAAGGTCCATCTAGCCCAGTATCCTGTCTACTGACAGTGGCCAATGCCAGGTGCCCCAAAGGAAGTGTACCAATAGGCAATGATCAAGTGATCTCTCTCCTCCTCTGACAAACAGAGGCTAGGGACACCATTCCTTACCCATCCTGGCTAATAGCCATTAATGGACTTAACCACCATGAATTTATCCAGTTTTCTTTTAAACCCTGTTATAGTCCTAGGCTTTACAACCTCCTCAGGTAAGGAGTTCCACAAGTTGACTGTGCGCTGCGTGAAGAAGAACGTCCTTGTATTTGTTTTAAACCTGTTGCCTATTAATTTCATTTGGTGACCCCTAGTTCTTGTATTATGGGAATAAGTAAATAACTTTTCCTTATCTACTTTCTCCACATCACTCATGATTTTATATACCTCTATCATATCTCCCCTTAGTCTCCTCTTTTCTTAAAACTAAAGAAAATGTTGGCACAAATCTGAGCAAAGTTAAATTGCCCAAATTCAAACAGCTCTGATATGTATATAAAGTCAGTAGTTTATTGTAATCACAATCAACTGAGCTTGCTCCACCTGAAGTTTGAAGACTGGGAAGAAAATTTTGAGTCCTCTCTGGCCTCATGAGTGCTTTGACCAATTTAAGATCATCTAAATTTAACATTAACATTTTGGACATGCTGATCAAACCTGGGTTAGCAGACGTAAAATAAAATTAGGAGGTATTAGAGCTAATTCCTTCTGGGAAGTAAAATGATGAAAAAGAATGAGAACATGGTACTAAACATCATGAATTCAGAGTTTAAGTGCAAACCACAATCCTTTACATTAGAAGAATTTGAGAGAGTATTGGTAGGCTGAGGGTTATTTCAAAGGAGAATTTGGAGTTACAAGAATGGTTCAGTTTGTTCATTAGGTGGAAGGGCAAGTTCATCCCATAACAAAATATTACACTGAATTGGGTTATAATATACAGAGTTCTTTTACATTTCATGTTTATTTTCCAAGGTTGAATTTTTAAATCACATTCCAAAATGCAGAAAAAGAGCTACTATTTATCAAATAAACATTGTCGCTGCGGTGTTTTAAATAACTGTTTAAAATTAAAATATTCTGCAAAGAGTGAATAAGCAGCTTAGGAAAGAAATGAATGTAACAAAAAGCTCTAACTAAGCTTTTATACTGGAAAAAAAATCTTGTGTTATAATGTGGCCATTGTTTCTCTGGCTAATTACTGCTTTCCATAGCAGTAGGGAGCCTTGCTGTAAAGTGGTAGGGGAATCCACCTCCCATATGCATGGATTTTTTGGAAATCACTTAAGACAAAAAAGAAGCGGGGGGGACGACGACATAGAAATGAAAACAAAGATCTAATAGTTTATTTTTTGGGGAATTAAATCAATTGAGTCCATGATACACTCTATATATTTGTTAGAGTATACAATCATACATGAGTTACTAATCATGGATCAAGGGTGTCAATGTGATAACCAGTCTTATGTGCATAGTGCCATTCAAAATAGCCACTTTAAACCTTGAACCCATTCCAATCTTTCCAAACAAAAATATGTTTAATTTATGTCTTTTTTAAAATTTATATTTCAAAAGTATTGTTCCATTTCATAGTGGAACTGGCAACATATACGCTTTTGGTTATGTGTATTTTGGAATGCAAAGGAAAAATAAAGCAACACCTAACTGGAATACAAAGAAAAAAAGAAATATTAAGAATAATTAAGATCACATCATGGGGAACAACAGTATTTTATGTATCAGAGGGGTAGCCGTGTTAGTCTGAATCTGTAAAAAGCAACAGAGGGTCCTGTGGCACCTTTGAGACTAACAGAAGTACTGGGAGCATAAGCTTTCGTGGGTCAGAACCTCACTTCTTCAGATGCAAGCCTGACATCAGTATTTTAGAGATTTAAATGTTCTAGTTAAACCTTTGAAAAGAAATATCTAACTATAAGACAAAAAGATCACAATCTTTTGTTTAGGGAACAAAAATATACTCCCAATATTATCTAATTCCTGCAATATTCACTTACTATTAACAAATTCATATAGCAATACTGGGAAAAGAGCTAAAATTGATAATGGAATGGATTATTTGCATGGCCAGCTTTCAATAAAAAGTACAAAATCCACATTGTGAGATAATATGGCTTTAACTTTAAATCTACAAATGTTTAGAAAATAAAGAGGTTATGATTCTCATGGAAAAACCGACTCACTCCCTTTTCACTTGTAGGTTATATTTATTAAGATATGTATTTGGAGGAGATTTTCAAAGCACAAGTAGAAGCTAATAATAAATCTATATATTTTAAACTCAGATAATTTACAGACACAGATGATCTATGTACACCACTTTAGCCTGACCCTTTTCCCTCCTAAGTCAATAGGAATGTTGATATTGACTTCAGTGGGAGCAGGACTGGGACTTACATAAAAGTACACAAGATTTTGCAGAATTCTATAAGGCCACAGATGATTTAACCTCTTCAAATTTATATTTTTTTCTATGCATGCATGAATTCCATTTTAGTAATTGATTATAAGTTAGAACTTTGTAATATTTTTTCATTCAAATTCACTTAACAGCTATTTCTCGTGGTGGCTAGCCATATGTGAGGTTTGACATTTCCAAGTTTAGGTATTCTTTTGTTATAAAAATAATAGCTTCTGCATAAAAATAATCAAGTAAATAAAAGTTATCAAATAAGACCAATCAAGTGTTACAATCAAAGTCATCTTGCAACTTCAAATGAAATTTCCTCCACATCTTCTATTAAAAGTTGTTAATAGTGCATAGTTGCTGAGAACTAGATTTTCAATAGTGCTCAGAACCAACAACTGTAGCCAGATTTTCAAAGATGCTCAAAGGTAAGTGTTGAATCCTGACCCCTATTGAAAATCTGGGCACTTCATTTAAGTGCCTATATGGGAGCTGTTGGGTGATGATCTCTTTTGAAAAATCTGATCCTAAATATATAAAACCAACAACCAACTAATACAAAAAATTCCTGTGCAAGTTTCAATGTTCTTCTGTCTGTTGACTGTTTTGACCATATTCCACTGAGTTTACCAACTTCCTTTTGAGCAAATTAATTGTACGGTAGAAAAAATCTCTTTCCCATTTATATCAGCATATAAAGCATTCAGTTTTGAACAGTGTTTTCAAGCAATCTTCAACATACATTTAATTTTATTGTAGTTAAATATGATTTTGTTCTAAATTCACTTATTTTTGTTTTTTTGATAGGCAGTTTGTGTCTGAGATTTGTAGATGAAGGTAAATAAACTGCTCTCTCTTGTTCTGCTGAGAATTGGAGTTCCTATAAAGTGTTTCACTCTCTCATCCTACACATTAGACATGCTTTATCCTATCTTTTTTTTTTAAATGGAGATATCCTATCTCCTAAAACTGGAAGGGACCTTGAAAGGTCATTGAGTCCAGCCCCCTGCCTTCACTAGCAGGACCAAGTACTGATTTTGCCCCAGATCCCTAAGTGGCCCCCTCAAGGATTAAACTCACAACCCTGGGTTTAGGAGGGCCAATGCTCAAACCACTGAGCTATCCCTCCCTCATCTGGGGAAAATTGAGCTGGATGGGGAGAAAGATATTTCCAAGCCAATCAGATTCACTCTGTCTTTCTTGTAACTCCAAATTCTCCTTTGAAATAAAAATAGAAAAATTATTTTAGTTTGCTTTCACTGTCCTTCCTTGAGAAAATGCCATGAATTGGCATGGAAGAGTGAGAGGGGGCAGGGATAAGAGAAGATTATATGACTATATTTCATATAGTTCCTCTCCCTGTTTAACTTTTCCCAAATTTTGGTCTGCTATGTACCACACAGTGGGGGGCAGGAAAGAAAAAGTATTGTAATAATTATTAAAGCTGTGCAAAATTGTCATGAAAATTGTTATTTGGCTCAGGAAAATTAAGTTACCCATCCTTTGCCATCATGACTGATGGTAATAACAAACCTGATGGTATTTTATTTGCCTGTATAAAAGAATTACTTACAGTGGGAAAGCAGAATTTTTCAAGACTGGAATATTATTTAACATTAAGAGCTCATGTTAAAGGCAGTACTGCACAAAACATAGAAGAAGCCACATTCCATGACCATGAGTTTCTAATCTAAGCAGCTGAACAATAGAAATTACACTGGCATACACAGAATAAGGTTGTAATAGAACAGGTTGGTGAGTTGATATTTGTGGAGCTAGGGGAAGATGTGAATTTTAGGAAGGGATTGGAAAGAAGGAGTAGGGCTATATAGGGAGGGAATTACTGGAGTAGGAGACAGCAACTGCATGGCAAAAGGCAAGAAGATGAGAGTAGATGGAACAAGAGGACATTTGGATTCACTGGCAGAGCTGGAGCAAAGTAAGGAATAAGGGCAGAGACACAGGCAAGTATACAATTATACAGAGTTTTGAAAGCAAGAACAAGTTTGACCCTGTTAAGAAGGCTGGAGGAGAGATATGAGGAAGGGAGTGAAATGGTCTGAGTGGCATATGAGGAAGATTATTTCAACCTCAAAAGAATGGAATGGAAAATGATACATCTCTAAATGTGATGGCACTATTATCTCAATAAGAATTGCATCTGAAGTGACACTAGCTAGAAAAGCAATAAACAAGGCTATTCTTCCTTATGCTACATAGAATAAGATGATCACCAAAGCTTGATTTTGTAACACTGATTCATGGTGGGGACAACTTACTGATGTGAATCTCTCTGATTCAACACTGCTAAATGCAGAGCCAGCCCACAACATTTTGGCACTTGAAGAGGGGAGCTCAAATGACGCCCACATGCCTCCTCGCTTGGGCCAAATCTTTGAAAGGTCTCAATTCTGCCTTCTTCCTGTTCTACTCCTCTCATGGTACTGCTCTGCTACCTACCCCAATAAAGGAGAACTAACAACTTAAAATGCCTTGTTCAAAAATGTTTAGTAACACTCAACTTTCAAACGCCTGAACAGCAAATGTAACTTTTCTTGTTTGCATAGTAAACACTGGCATTTTTATCTGTTTGAATAATCAAAGTGATGCTTTCTGTGCCATCTTGGTTGCAAATATTTGAACTGCTTTGTGAAGGTCCACAGTCTGGGCCAGCTCATAGTCTATTGAGATGGTTGCAAGGTCAACAGCCGCTTCTGTGTCATTGTGAAGCATAGATGTGTTTTTATTAACTTCAGCTTGGAGAAGCTGTGTTCTCCACTAGCAACTGTTACAGGAAGTGTTAGAAGTATGCACAGAGCAACAAAAGCATTTGGAAAGAGTGGTCATCTTATTTGTGCACATATATTCCAGAACAGCCCTTGGAGTTGACCCTGCTGAAATGTATCTTGAAAGGGCTTTCAGTTCATCGCCTATCAATATCGTGCATGTCATTATGTGTCAACACTGTCTCTAGTGCCCTGCATTGTTCGTGTAGGTCTTCTTCAGGTATAGTGAGGAGTTTTGGAATATTATACAACATCCCAAATATACTGCTGTGTTCCTTGAGCTGCATGAAATGTTCTTCAACTGACTGTATTGCACAATCTAGCACCTGGTTAAAGAATTCAACTTTGAATTGTTGTTTGGGGTCTCATATGGGATTATCCCATGCCTCGTAATCAAAATGTCTTCTTCTTCAGTGATTTTTGTATTCTTGAATGGGTAGGAAAATAGCTTCAGTGTGAAGTTCCTCCGCCAATTTCTGTGCACTCTTCAGAACATTTTGAAATCCCTCATCTGACCGGTAAGGCTGTAGGTATGACTTTGCTTTGTCCAGTTGTTCCATTGCTCCAGATATATCAAGGTCAACACCTTGGAGTCTCTTCCTTACAACATTTATTTCAAACAGTATATCATGCCACAACACTAAGCCACACAGAAATTTGAAGTTATGTACGTTTCTGGTGATTCCATTTCCCTCTGCCACTGTTCTCCCACAAACAGTTCCTGTCATAGCATTATCCTCCCTAAGGGCAATTATTGCATCATCTGTCTTCCCAATTTGGTGTTTGATAGGCTTTATTCGCCTCCACTTGACTTTCCCATTGTGTGGCACTCAGTGGTTTCAGTGTCAGAGAGGATGTTCCCAGATGTTACTTCAAAATTTGCCATCGATGAGTCGATGCAAAGAAAAATACATAGATGCTTTGAATTACGTTTAAAAATTCAGCAGCCTCACTAGAAGCTGATGCTGCATCATTGACCACCAAGTTCAATGAATGAGAACTGCATGGGTCAAAAAAATCTCGAGGGTTTAACTCTCGGATCCGTGTCTGCACTCCTCTGTTCTTTCCTCTCATGTTGGCACCATTATCATAGCCATGACCTCTCATGTCAGCTATCACAATTCCCATATCTTCTAGCTTTTTAAGAAGCACATTTGTCATACCTGCTCCTGTAGTATCATCAATGTCAATAAATTCTAGAAGATGCTCTCTGGCAGTCACCATTGCAGGGACATTTTCACTAGGTTCTGTTGTTGTTACAAAATGCACCATTAAAGTCATTTGTTCCGTATGACTGATGTCAGGTGTGCAGTCCAGAATAACAGAGTAATATCTTGCTGACTTCAGATCTGCCACAATCTTCTGTTTGACTTTTGTTGCCAGTAACTGTATGATCTCATTTTGAACTGTTTTTCCAAAGTAGTGGTGTGTGTACATTTCTTGGGTGGTGACTCTTCTTAGATGCTGCTGGAGTACAGCATCAAACTCAGCCATCAGCTCCACAATTTTAAGGAAGTTTCCATTGTTTGGCACATACAGCTAATCTGAATTGCCACGCAGTGCTAGGTTTTGGGTAGCAAGCATTCTCGCAATGGCAATGAGCCTTTTCAGAACATTTTGCCAGTAAAGAGTCTCTGAAGCAATTTTCTCTTGATGCTGATCATCTATGGTGGCCTTTAACCTTAGTCTCATCTCAAGCTTTTTCCAGCTATGGAATGCTCTCTGGTGATTTGCTGCCTTCTCATGACATGCCAGATTTCTAGCCAGTTTTTTCCAGTAGAGCCCAGTGTGGCTGGAATATTAGACTGGAAGAGTTTGCAACAAAAACAGTATGCAGCATTCTGGGTTTTTGAGTACATAAGCCATGGCCTCTCCGCTTTTTGTCACCATTGGTGGATTTGATGTCAGTAACGTGTTCGACTGAAACTTCTATTTTCATTGTCTTTGGGGAACATGAAGTTTTTCACTTGCTGTTGCCCATGCAGTTCAAGGAAGTCCCTCAGGCTACTGCTCAAGTGGGTCCACAGTCCTGGATCATCTAGACGTAAGGAACTAAACTCAGCAGCAGCTGTTTCTTGTGCCTCCACCACATTCTTCTCTGATCTACACTTTTCTTCAGGAATGTGCATGGTTACATCCATTTGAGATGGAGATATGAATGCTGCAGTAGCTGCCAGGTCACCTGCACTCTAACTAACTAGAAGATCAGGCATCTCCTCACCACTCACATCCTCACTGGGGCCGGAAGGCTCACAGTGAACATTTGTGTCTATGTATCTCAGGAGAGCTCCTTCCTGCTTAGATAGAAAAGGTTCCTTTGCTTTCTTTCTTTTTCTGAATGCTGCCCCAAAGGGACATTTTCTTCTTTCACTCATGATTGCTGTTCTGCGCCAGCTATAGTGGCTCTCAACACTCAATTGAAGGGGACAAATAAGTAGGCTGGTAGCAAGGCCTGAGTGAGGGAAGATATCGTCTTAAGGGCCTAACTGGCTCCTACTACTTCAGTTGACTGCCTGTTCTCCTCAAGTGGGTTCAGGGAAGCAGCAGGAAACAGGAAGCACCCTGAGAAGCTGGTGTTAATCAGTCCAGGCTCCTGGGGGTGCTAGAGAGGTACATAAGAGGCTCCTCCTCCTCCTCTCTCTCCCTGCAGTTCCTGCTGCTTTCTGTTATTCCCTCTCACCTTTTCTCCTGCCTGCCTGTTATGTCTCTTGTGCCCTCCTTCCTCCAGCACAGCACTCCACCATCTCTGCGCATCTAGAGTAGAGAGAATACATATGCACCAGCAGCAAACACAATTTTCTACACTCTGGGTCCTAGTGGCACTCCCCTTCCCCACAGTCTGGCACCTGAGGCAGCCACCTCAGTTCACCTCATGGTAAGGCCAGCCCTGGCTAAATGAGGTAGATTGTGATGGGAAAGAGAGATGGGGTCATCTTTTACTGGAGCAGCTGGAGACGGAAGACCAAGTTCTCACTGGAGTATATTGTCATGGTCCTCTTGACACCAGTTGAAAATCTGGGTCACAATAGCAATCCATGAAAGGCCTTTTGGCTTTTCCCTTATGGCAATTTTTAACATTTGTATGATGAAATTTTTTTTCAACATATCAGTGGAGCAGGGTTATTTTGTTCTCATATATATTTTGTCATATTCATACCCCAGGCATGGATTGAATTTAGAAGTCTGGATCTAGGAGAGGATGGCTAAAAGGAGAATAGGTTGTTTTTTTTTAAAACATGCCATTTTATAATGTTCCCATGTTATTTCAGCACCATGTGGGTATGTGAGTTCTTCAGAACAGTAGTATGAACAGGGTATTTTAAAATAACAGCATGTGTTGTAACCTTTCTTAGCTCAAAAGAAAGGAGAGCACTAAAAACTAAGCTCTCTCCCCAGGTGGGATGTCTCAGAGTGCTGGTTAAAAATTTTAAAAGAGAGCTCATGGCCTAAATGGCAGTAATATATATAGTGCTCTGGACTGCAAGATCTTTAGAATGTTTATTGAAAATATGGGATACTTTTATTTTAAAAGATAAAATTAGTCTTATAACTAGACTGGGTACCTGGTAATAATGGAGGTACGGTACCCAGTAAAATTTCTGCTGATTACTTTCAATCACAGATTAAAATTATTTGAAAATATGAATGTGCTGTGGCACAGTTTAGAACTTAAAAATAACCTTTTGCTACATTGTGACCTGTAGCCCAATAGCATCTGATCCTAAACCCACTTCAATCAATGAGATTCTTTGGATCAAGCCCTTTGACGAGATCCAGGGCCTTTCATTGACTTCAGTGGGCTTTGGATCAGATACTTGGATCAGACCGCTAGGAGATCATATTTTGTCTCTCTACTAACTCCATGGGTAAACTTTTCCATGGGAAATGCATGGGGAATTTCCTTTCACAGAGGATGAGTCAGGGGCCAACAGCAAGCAGAGGATTCCATGGCACGGTTTTGCCACAGAGTAACCCTACCAAATTCATGGCCATGAAAAACATGTCATGGACCAGGAAATCTGGTCTCCCGCCATGAAATTTGGTCTTTTGTTTGCTTTTACCTTATACTATATAGATTTCATGGGGGAGACCAGCGTTTCTCAAATTGGGGATCCTGACCCAAAAGGAAGTTGCAGTACTACAACCCCTCTCCCAAAATAACTTTTTGACCACCCCACAACTCCTTTTTGGGTCAGGACTCCTACAATTACAACACCATGAAATTTCAGATTTAAATAGCTGAAATCATGACATTTACTATTTTAAAAATCCTATGACCGTGAAATTGACCAAAATGGATCATGAATTTGGTGGGGCTCTACCTGTTAGGGAGCTGGAGCAAATCAAGAGCTGGAATCTCAAGTGATCCATGGAGCTGACCCCCTTCGGCTGACTCTGCAGGCAGAATTTTCTTTGTCCTTGAATTCTCCCCTGTGGGTGTTTAAGGTGGAGGGGGCAATCTGTTTCCTTGCATTTATCTTTTCACTCTATATAATCTTAGTTATTTGAGGCACATCATCTCAATATATAAAATTCTATAGCCAAAAGAAGATCATGTATATTAATTAAGAGTGGATCAGAAAATGGAAACATCTCATTAACATTTTCCCCTTGTTTTTCACATAAATTTTGAAAATTTCCAGTGCACTGTAGTATTAATATAACTTGGCAAACTGCATCCTTCGCAGCAGTAATTAGATGATTTTTCTCCTGGTTTGCCTTTTCCCTCATGCATCCATTTAACTGGAGTCAAATTCATACCTGTGATACTTTTTAAGCAACAGTAACAGTGAATTATTAATATTATGAATTATGAATATCTTAGATTTTAAATGCTTCCTGTATTATTTCCAAAGTTTCTTCCCATTTTTCATAAAAAATAATACATTTTCTTATCCCATCAACCCAAATATGCTATCTATTATGGGTGTCATCTAAAGCCCATTTAAGTCCATGGAAACATTGCTGATTTGAATAGCCTCTGGATCAAGCCCATAACAATCTAAGATCCTGCAAATAAAATATTTGCAAGAGATGGGAGTAGCTAATTTCCCTACAGGTTCTCAAGTATTCCTGACTACTGCCATACTGAGAGAGGGGTTGAAATTGCCAGGGATTAAAAGGTTTAACATGCGGAATAAACCATTTATTCTGGGTAGCTAGTTCATTTGATTCTGTTTTTTCTCTTATGCCTTCTATCAACTGTATCCAGGGCCGGCTCCAGGCACCAGCCTGGCAAGCAGGTGCTTGAGGTGGCCACTCCGGAGAGGGGCGGCACGTCCAGGTATTCGGCGGCAATTCGGCAGACGGTCCCTCACTCCAGCTGCGAGCAATCTGCGGCTTTTTTTTTTTTTTTTTTTTTGGCTACTTGGGGCGGCCAAAACCCTGGAGCCGGTCCTGACTGTATCTATTTATTATTGCTTCTTTATCAGTGTATCTTTCACTATGGCCTAGATTAAATTGTGCCCATGATATAATGCATGAATTTTAGTTGTTTTAATTGAGGCAGCTTATTCTCTCTCTCGTTGCCTTGGTGTTAGAGGCAAAATGTTTGTTTCTCTTATCCTGCAGCCTTTGATGTTCCAGTTCAGATAAAGTGAAACCAATTCCCACTGTGCCTAATTTTCAAAATAAGAACAAAAGAAAGAGCTCTGATTTCTCTGTGTTAATAGTAACTTTGGGGAATCACCACAGCAAGTTGTGGAGGTCTGCATGAAACAACAAATCCCCTGCCAAGTGTGTAACTATGCAAAGAGCAACTTCCTGCAGAGAAAAGCTTAGCATAGCTACTACAGGCCTTAATTAAGGGAGGCTTCCTTTTGCCTCACCTGACAGGACTGCTGCCTTGCAGGCCACAAGTGTCCCAGTAGGAGCCTCAGGGGTGGTAATGGGAAGGACACGCACATAGTGAGTCAAGCCACTGGGTGGGGACTGCACTGTGTGCTCACTAGCTGGAAGGCATTATCATAGCCAGTCTTAGACCTGTGCCTCACATCCATGTAACAAAACTTGGCACCCATTGTTCTTGTTATAAATAAATAATTTATTGCCAACAAACTGACCTCTCCCCCCTTTACTGCCCCTCCCCCGGCGTGATTCTGGAACATTTTCTGAATGTGGTAAGTGCACAGTAGAGATAGACTTACCTCACTGTGGCACTGCTGTTTGCTGTATGTTTGATTTTCCCAGTGCTTTGAATGCAGTTTCCAGCTGTTTCACAGGCACAGACAAACTGAAAAATGGCTTTCAGAATTTCATAGAGAGACCATGTAACAGCTGGAATGCAGACTTCTACAGTGAAAGGGATCCCTACTTGTGCCTGTACTACCTTAAAAACAGAGCTGGTTCAAATGATTGTAATCTAAACCACAGCAATGGGCAAACCTCAGAGGCTCAGTTTGCTTCAGATAAATATCTCAAACACAGATATTTCTCCAAACATTTGTTCAGGAAACCTTGTGAGATCAGACTCACTCGTAAGAGTGCTAATCAAGACACACCAGCTTACAGTGAGAAATAAAGAGCCTCATATTTGCTTGTTGGCTGCTTCTCTCTACACACCCTGCCTGTAGAGTTTTGCTTTGCTATTAGACCAAAACTATGTGAATTTTCTCTCTTATGGGTGTTTTTTTAACTCAAGGATTAAATCAGGGGAATAATATACTCCCTGCCTTCAGATGACAGCAACAAAAGTGGGGTCTCAAGAGATAAGCACTGTCCTTTTTGCAGTTTGCTTTAATGAGAGCCATGCCTCTATTCTGCTGTGGGTGGGGCTCTTCAATCACTAATTCTACCCAAATCAGTCAAATCTTGATTTTTCCCATCACAATTATAGCACTAAAAGTCATGAGATTGTGGAGGCAGCAGTGGTGTATTATCGCCTAGGCTGACAAGGCCTACGGCCGCAAATTTGTAGGGGAGGCAAATTTATAATAGCAGCATTTTTGTAATCGATGCATCAGTGACGCCGCAATTCTACCAATCATAGCGTAGGGTTACCATACGTCCTCTTTTTCCCGGACATGTCCGGCTTTTCGGCAGTCAAACCCCCGTCCGGGGGGAATTGCCAAATAGCCGAACATGTCCGGGAAAATGGCGGCTCTGTTTAAGAGCCAGGCTGCCTGAACGCTACCGGCTTCGGGCAGCCCCGTGCCTCCAGACCCTGCGCCGCCGGAGCCCGGGAGGGGAAGTGCCCGGCTGGGGGCGCAGGGTCTGGAGGCAGGGGGGCTGCCCGAAGCCGGTAGCGCTTGGGCAGCCCGGTTCTTAAACAGAGCCTCCAGGGCTGCGGCTCTGTGTAACTGACACTGTGTCAGTTACACACAGCCCCAGCGGCTGGAGGCTCCAGCCGCCCCCGCTCTGTTTAAGAGCTGGGCTGCCCGAGCGCTACCGGCTTCGGGCAGCCCCCTTGCCTCCGGACCCTGCGCCCCCAGCCGGGCACTTCCCCTCCCGGGCTCCGGCGGCGCAGGGTCTGGAGGCACGGGGCTGCCCGAAGCTGGTAGCGCTCGGGCAGCCCAGCTCTTAAATAGAGCCGCGGGGGCTGTGTGTAACTGACACAGTGTCAGTTACACAGAGCCCCAGCCGCTGGAGGCTCTGTTTAAGAGCCGGGCTGCCCCAGAGCTACCGGCTTCGGGCAGCCCCGTGCCTGGAGACCCTGCGCCGCGGGAGCCCGGGACGGGAAGTGCCCGGCTGGGGGCGCAGGATCTGGAGGCATGGGGGTTGCCCGAAGCCGGTAGCGCTTGGGCAGCCCGGCTCTTAAACAGAGCGGGGGCGGCTGGAGCCTCCAGCCCCCGGGGCTCTGTGTAACTGACCCAGTGTCAGTTACACAGAGCCAAAGAGGAGCAAAGCCTCCAGCCCCCTGGGCTGTGTGTAACTGACACAGTGTCAGTTACACAGAGCCCCAGCCGCTGGAGGCTCTGTTTAAGAACCGGGCTGCCCAAGCGCTACCGGCTTCGGGCAGCCCCCTTGCCTCCGGACCCTGCGCCCCCAGCCGGGCACTTCCCCTCTCGGGCTCTGGCGGCGCAGGGTCCGGAGGCACGGGGGCTGCCCGAAGCCGGTAGCGCTGGGGCAGCCCGGCTCTTAGAGCCTAAGAGGAGCAGAGCCTCCAGATGCGGGGGCTCTGCTCCTCTTCGGCTCTGTGTAACTTATACAGTGGAAGTTACGCAGAGCCACCGGAGCCCCGGAGGGGAAGTGCCCGGCTGGGGGCGCAGGGTCCGGAGGCATAGGGGCTGCCCAAAGCCCGAGCGCTACCGGCTTCATGGTTTGCTGGGCAGCCTCCAGACCCTGCGCCCCCGGCTGGGCGCTTCCCCTCCCAGGCTCCAGCTGCGCTGGGGAAGCGCCGGCTGGGGGCGCAGGGTCTGGGGGCTGCCCGGCAAACCGTGAAGCTGGTAGCACTGGGGCAGCCCTTTCCCCCTGGCTGGGAGTGGGAGGGAGGAGGGGGCGGAGTTAGGGTGGGGGAAGGGGCGGAGTTGGGGCGGGGCTAGGGGTGGGGAAATGGGCAGGGCCATGGCCCGTGGAGGGTCCTCTTTTTTTATTTATGAGATATGGTAACCCTATCATAGCGCATATTGAAACCACCAATGAGGCGCGATGCCATTTAGTAAACATACTCGCAAGAATCCTAAACGTTAATAATATGACTGGAAGGAAGAAATTGAGCAGTTCTCAGTTTTAGATCCATGCGCGGTCCCACGCTATACGCGAAATCGCGCTATGCAGACGCGCGTTCAAGCAAGGGTCCGCTGTACTTGTAATTTTATTTATAATAAAACTTGTAAATGTTCAATTATTTTAATGATATTTAGATTAATTTTAGTTCAAATGAATTTGTAAAAAAACTAAAACAAGTTCATATGAGGCCAGGGGCGGCAATTATTTCAGGGCCTAGGGGCAGCAAAATCATTAATCCGCCACTGGGAGGCAGAGGTGAAAATTTCCTCCAAAATCTTGGTTTCAGTCCAAAAGCCTGAAGTTAGGGAAGTATAATTTAAAGGCAGAGTTGATTTGAAATCTGTATGGAGGGACTTGTCAATTACTGTTTCCTCCAAAATCAATCAAATCTCAATTTCGCATCTTCAAGCTTCATTTCTAGTACACACACTTCTATCCCAATCTCACAGGGAATTCCATAGGGCTCTTATCAGATCTAGTGTTTCTCTTTCTCCTCCTCTTCTCTGGTTCCTCTTTATGGTTTCCTTCTGTGTTGTCCCGAGCAGGGAAGTAGATGGCAGAAGGGGAAATGAGAACGAAGAATGATAATAAGAGCTGTTGGCCACTGCTCAGCACCCATAAGAGCAACCCCTAGTCGTCGGAGAGCAAAATTTCAGAGGATTGTTTTCTCTCTCCTCTGGCCCTTCTCAGGGCAAAGGCAGGGATCTGATCTGGAGGGTGGGCAAGACACTGAAGCGGTATCTACACTACAAACTTTGCTCAAGCGTGTGCACACATGGCTGCCTATGTCGGTGCTATATGTCCTCACCATGAATGGCTGCGCTGATAGAAAATCTGGACAGGTATCCAGTGTGCCCCAGGCTGCCATCGGGCACACTGCGCAGGGAATGTGGGATGTGCATACTGCCCTGTGGGATGTTTTTACAGTGCTTTCTGGGATACCAACAATTTGCCCAGGGATTTCCAGGAACTAGGAGTCAAGTTCTCACACTCCCACTTTCTCCATCCTACAATGTTTATTCCATCCCATAATTTTCACACCATTTTTAAAATTCCCACAGACCCACTTGCTGCTTTTCTCACAGGACAAGGAGATTCAGGACTTCTAACCTAATTCAGACAGGAGCATGTCTAGGTGTAACTCTCTGCCTGCACTAAGCCAGCATATTTAAGCAACATGCTGAGTTTTTTTAAGTGGGTGGGCTTCCAGTCTCTGCGATACCTGGGCAGTAGAGTTCAAAATTGTGACTAGAAGAGTCACTGTCATGGGAAATGGGGCATTGTGAGATAGCTGCTGGAAGACTGTTAGGGTTGACACATGTACCACAGTGTCTACACTAGCACTGCAGCAATGGTAGTAGGTCAACTTAGGTTGACCTAACTTTGTAGTGTGAACCAGACCTGAGTAATAAGGAACGAATGGAAGGTGCTCAGCTGTTTATGGCTGTCCACTCTTTTTAAACAGATGAAGTGCAATAGTGCCCTCTTTAGCTCTCTTTTCCCCCATCCTCATATTTGAACCAGTTCACATGTTCCAGGTATATCCATATGCAAGCTTTTAGAGACAGGCATGTTGAAGTGAAATAGCTTGGTAACAAGAGGTAATATGAATTTTATTAAGACTGGCTGATCAGGTGATGGTTTTCCAAATCCAGATCCAGGAGTAGTTCTGTCTGGATCCCATTTTATCTGAACCCCTATTTCAGGGGTTGCAGGTAGAATAAATTGTTTAGGATTTTGCTCTTCCCTACTGAGTAGTAAAATAACCACATTCCTATGGCAGATCCCCTGTTCCAGAATACTTGGCTTTGTTTGAATTGGTTCCATTCCTTTCTAATGCAGCTTATTCAAAAAAGGAAGAGGGATGCAAATCTCCCTGTTCCAATGAAATTAAAAGTCTCAAATTCTGAGACTATTCATATCACTTCAACCTTATTAACTATATCTCATTAGGTTTAAATTCTTCCTATTTAATCTCTGCAGCAAAGCTCCACCAGTTAATCTCTGCATTCTTTTATCCTAGAACAAGAGTGAAGAACAGAATAGAAAAGCGGGGGAGGAATCAAAGAACCCCTACCATTCATCAAATGTGACTATCTTAGCCAACGGCTTCTGTGTATTGTAAACTTCCATAAGATACAGTAAACAATTTACAGCCATCAATTCATGGCTTCTGTGTATTGTAAACTTCCATAAGATACAGTAAACAATTTACAGCCATCATCCATGATCAAAACAGCATTAAATAACTATATATCTGCCTGTTTCAAACTCTATCTATGAACTACAATAGGAGAAGAGAACTCACTCCTGGGAGTTATTCAGTGAGAAAGAACAGATAGCTGGGTAAAACGGAAATGGATTTTACACATACCTGCCAGGATTTCTGGCTTTAAAGCAGCATAGTGATTTAAAATAGAGCACGAACTGAGAGTACTAAAGCACTGTGATTTATTTTTATTGCAACGTTGAATGTGTAGCTACTACAAAATCTACTACCTGCTTTTATTCATGGATTATCCCTTTCATCCTCCTATGCTAAGTATGCGTCCCATGGTCAAGGACAATGATTTGGCATTGCCTCTGTGACAATATCTATCATCTATCTATCGACATAGATATAGATATATAGAAATCAGCACCAAATTATGAACTCCATTTTGTATATTGTGTTGAACACAAATCTGGACATACCCGAAGTCAATCTACTGTGCTGCGTTCAGACAGCTGCCTGTGCAGGAATGGTGTTTGACACCTCATCGAAGGACTAACACTAAGAGCCAACAAAATCACAACCTCATAACATTGACTTGGATGATGCTCAGCTACCGGCCCATTCCCATGGAACAATGCACTGTCCACATGTGGGGTGTTGGGATGGGGGGGGGAGTGACAAACATGAATGGGAGAGACCAGAGGAGCTTCCCAAGTTGACCACATGGCACCCTACTTAAGAGAGGTTCTGCTCTGTGCAGGGCCAACCATCACTACACACACCCAAAGGACTTGTAGGAGGGTGAGCACAAGAGGGACTATGAAATGCTGATTATACTAAGGCTCACAGATGGGGGATTTATCAGTTATTGGGAAGGTGTGTCTCAAGACTATAGTTTTCAAAGATCTGTAACTCTCCAATGCTTTATGAATAGTTTCTGGGGTTAACAAATTCCTTTGCTGAGTCTGAGTTCCTTGCTTTCCTGCCCCATTGTCTATGAATGAGTAAAACTAGAAGCCTGGAGTTCTAGACGGAGTTCTAGGAGAGCATGGATAGTCAACTGGTGGGGGTGTTGGGAGGTCTTGGACACTGATTTTAGGTTCAAGGTCAGCAGGGCAGTCATGCCCCATCTTCCAAAGAAGAGCGTCAGACTATAGGTCTGAGGCTGGCTGTGTGCCCTATAGACCCAGAGCTAGAAAGAGTACTGTAACTGGATGCTGCCCAGATCTAGTTCACTTGTACGCTTTTGAGACCCAGCAATTTGGTCCACTCACAATAGATTAATGATCATACACTGGGGGACGGAGAAAGATTGTAACAGCCTACAGTGTAATATAATATTTTGAGGAGCAAAATCCTGGCCCCATGGAATTTAATAGAAGTTTTGCTATTGATGTTAATGGAGCCAAGGTTTTACCCCAGGAGTTGTGTCTCTGTTCAGGAAATGGGATGTACTGGCACATAGCATTATTCTGTGACTAAGCAGTGGCATGAATGAGACAAATGGCAAACCATTTATTTTCTCCTCCCTCACATCTACATTCTAAGTTCAGGTATCTGCTCCATGTCTAATTTCAGATTTACCCCCTAGAAGCATGAGGAGTATTCTTATTATCCATGTCTAAGTTAAATCCTTTTTTGAAGCCAACTAAATTTGTGGCCCAGTGATACTTTGTGGCAGCAAGTTCCACAGATTAATGATGCCTTAATACCGTTGCAATGTTGGTCATGCCATAGGACTGGGAGAAATATTTTCCCTGCCCCATGGAAAAGTGGGCAGCAGATTGTTCATTGGGTCAAGGGAGGACAGTGGGCTTCCTTTCTTGACCCCAGAAAACAGAAAATGAGGCAAGGGGAAGCCCCACAAATTACAAAATTGACAAGGGTAGGTGACTATTTATCTACCCACATCCCCAAGATCCCAAAGTGAAAATGAAAGATCTCATCCTAAACCAATGGATATTTTTCAACAATGTAAAATCATGACAGAATTTTACACTATTCATCGTAATTAGAAGACATGGCTTTAAAGGGCCCTGGGACCCAATCCTGCGACTCTTATTCATCTGACTAGTCCCTCTGAAAACAATAGTACTACTCTGGGTAAATAAGGATTATTCATGACATCAGTTGGGTCATAGGACTGGGTCTGGAACAGGAAAGGTGTGACAACTTTTAACATTTATCCACATATTTTTTAACAAAAATAGAAATCTATGTTAAATTGCTGATCCTGGCATGTTTACACAAATTAGTAACTTGCAGTTAACATAACCAATTGTAACATTTTGAAGTCCCCCATTATTCTTCAACAAAAACACGTAGTCAGTCATGCAGATCACCACTGTACAGTAATAAATGTAATTGGCATTAAAGCAAGGAGACTTTTAAAGGTTTCTCCACACTTAACAATAAAATTCCTGAAGCCTGGATGGTGAGGAATGACTCTTCACTAGGTAATTATATTGGTATCAGAGGGCTGTTTTAATTACAAAACATATATGGTATGGTACACAAATTTCCACTACTGCTTTCAGAAACTACAGCATGCACCTTTCCACAATTTTTCTGTGTTTAAAGAACACTTCCACAGTTCATTCAGTCCATTTCCTCTAAAGACACCTCTCAATCATACATGTGATACATGTAGAATTCCAAATGCAGGGTAGCAGTAGGCAGAGGCTAGGGAAAGGGACTATTGTGAAAGGGTTGTTTGAAAAAGGAGACTCCTTAGAGATGGGCCCAAAGGGTCCAATTTTGATCAAGATTACATTCAGATTTCAAATTCCATTCCTGCTCCCACCTCTTACAATATGGAGCTGTTGAGAATTGAGGTTCTGATTCACCGGCCATTGGAGAGAGAAGCTATCTATGTAAAATTGAGATCTGTGTTCAGTTCTGGATTTTAACCCCTCCCAAAAGTGTAGTGTGCTGAGATTCAGGATTCCAGGTCAATCCCCATCTGGAATTCCTAAATTAAATACATAAACTCAAGGTATCTGAGGTGAAAACTATTTAAAAATACATTTTTAAAGAAGCCACCACACAGTAAAAGTAACAGATCTGTTGAATATGAGTTAGAGTTGTGATAAAAGTTTGCAAAGAAATACAAAGTCAGGCAAAACTTGCCATTTCAAATCTCATTGTAAACTGGAAGTTTGAACCAGTTTCTTAGAAGTCTCATAAAATGTAGTAATCTTTCAAAGTGAACATGGGTCAGTTTATGTTTTTGCATAAAAATTCTGCAAAATACGTGGTTTCTCTCAGCAGTGCAACTGAGCATTCTTTGAAATAATGGGTTGGGTTCGCTTGAATTTGAAACTGAAAGCAAAGCTTGACCATGTACAAATCATTGCTGAAGAAGACCAATGAAAAGTAAAGCTAATAAATTTGGGGGAGTTTTAGTGCTTAACCACACTTCAACCAGTAAGGAAAAAAGTGAAATAGTTTTTAAAAAAGAGCACAGTTCTAATGTTCACAAGCATCTGGACAAGCTACAAGGATTTTATAAGCCTTATTATTAGAGATGGGCCAAGATACTACAGCATTTTGAGAGTATTCAAAACCCAGATCTGGATGAGAATTTTGTAGCTGGCCTCTATCTTTACAGATAATTGAACTAAAACCCTAGATTAAATCCCTACTTTAAGATTTGGAGGCTTTGAAAAATGAATTAATATTTTAAAACTCAGACCTAAGACCCATCTCAAATTTTAATAGATACCCATAGTTACCTGTGTTGTTTGTGCGATCAGTCCATCAATCACATCAAGTGGGGTACAGATTTTCAGCACACATTTCCTAAACCACAGATAATTTTGTGTGTCAAAAAGGTGCACAGAATTGCACTGTTTCAGACTGTTTAAACAAATGAAGAATGGAGGGGTAGAGGCAGAATTCAAATACAAATATTAAATATTGGTTAATAACAAGTGTAAAGGAAATACCAGTAATTAACACGTAGCACATACTGTAGAGGTCAATGAATTCAAAATTTAAAATTCACCAATAATAATAATATATGGAGATATACCAATCTCATAGAACTGGAAGGGGCTTGAAATTGTCATTGAGTCCAGCCCCCTGCCTTCACTAGCAGGACCAAGTACTGATTTTTGCCCCAGATCCCTAAGTGGCCCCCTCAAGGATTGAACTCACAATCCTGGGTTTAGCAGGCCAGTGCTCAAACCACAATGTAATGAAAGGATTTTTTATGAGGATTTCTTGGTTCCTGGTTCATATTTACCAGCTTTCACTGGGTTGGTGGCCCAGTCAAATCACCACCTCACACATGTGGCATTCAGGTCCTTTTTATGATCTCATGCTCAATGGAATCCCTTAATATAAGTAAAGGATGAAGGTTTTTCCAGCTAAACAATGAGAATAGGCTGGGAGCTTAATAAAAAAGCAAAGTTGTAACAAGTGTCTCCTTAAAACAAACTGGAATCTCTGAGGAGAACTAAACTTTGGTTGAAATGCAAACACAGCACTGAATGTTGCTGACTTTAAAAAAATAAAATACCACACAAGAAACAAAGTGTGTTGTTCTGAAGCTATGCAGTTGCCTGTAAAATAGTTACAAGTTTTTCATTATCACACAATCATCATCAAAATATGTGCCTCGGCTTGAAAAAACATCCCACCACTGACATAAGAAAATGAAGGAGCAACAACTTTTGGTTCTTCATTTTTAACATCCTTGTGGTCATATTCCCAGCTGTCAACTCCTCGCATTGAGTGAACAAGGTTCCAGTGGACTCACGAGCCTCATTATATCATTAAGATGACCCTGGAGAGAATGAAAAATTAAAAAAACTGGCTTGTAAATAGAGCTGTGTAAAGCCTATTGATTGCGGGGGGTGGGGGGGTGCATTCATTTCAGCCAGTCTTATCAGCTGGTAGAGATCATATGATTTTACAACTCAGGACAAAACTCAAGTCAGAATTTAGACAAGACCACAAGAACTTGGCAACTTTTCTCAGTTTTGCTATAAACCCAATGAAACTTGCCCAGAATCCTGTCCCTCTATCTTTTTTTATGATCAAGCTCTTTCCCCACTTATCTTCTGAAGGAAGAAACTGGGACCTATTAGAAGAGAAATGAAGGAAAGGGCTGATGGGACATTGAGTCTCCCCCACAAGACAGCTGAGTTAAACTGGTGTAAATAAGAGCACAGTCAGACCCAGAATGTTTCCCACAAAAAAATCAACCCCAAAGGCTACAATTGCAAAGCCAATCTACATGAGTGGTAGCTGGAAAATACATACTGATCAGCTAGTCTCAGTAGAAACATAGAGCACATTTTATAGGAGCTGCAGCAGTGGTTCTCAGGATTGACAGTAATTTCCACACTGAGTGGCTGCTTATTATTTTATACAGAACAGCAAACTTACCGTGGCAGCCACAGTGACAAGTGGGGACCTTATCTTCAGGCTACAGTTTTATTGTCATGCTTCATTTTAAAAGAGTTTTAAGAAATTATAATTATGGGTTGTTGTTTTTTTAAAGAGAGCGTTTTACTCTCCTGCCACCATTTTGTCACTACTAAAGGAATTTAGCAGCACAAGGTAGCTACTACTATTTTATTAAATAAAGATCCTCATAAATTCCAGCTGCCAACCATGTGTTCTATCTTTTTATGTGCAAATCTACTCTTACTTAAACAACCCACAGCCCATATGTCAGTACATATTCTTACAAGTCTTCAGGTTTTATGTTTGAATTGCACATAAATCCTGACCGTGACTTACACATGAAAGATCAATTGAACATGCCTCTGCACCTCATAATTACTGTATCCTTTTTTTTTTTCTTAAAATGAAACAGAGTTAAAGAACCGATCAGCTAATCATTAGATTCATTTTACTTGGGTATGTCTGCCACAGATAATCTGTGGAGATAAATGAGGAGATAGAGAATTGAATTGAAGCTTGTAATCATAGGGTATTTGGAAAGAAAAAGATTTGCCTAACATCTGTTGTACAGAGAGTACAGGAATTCAGAACCCTAGAAAGTGAATGGTAGAGGGCAGGTAGGGCTTTGTTCATACTGAAAATGAAAGCTACCAAGACTGTCACAAGGCATTTATAGTAATATATACAACCCAATAGATATGAAATTAAAGCAGAAATTTAGATGCAGTAGTAGTAGTACTCAGAAGATGTACAGTTACATTTTCTTCTAGCTAACTCTACAGTGAAGTTATACCAGTAAAGAATTTGGCCTGGTTTCTTTTAATCTATCCACAAGATAAAGGATTTTTTCCCATCTAGCTTCTTCATGTAAAAGGGAAGAGAGATCACTTTAAAGAAAAAAACACTTCTGGGTATACAATAGCTGTTATTCTTATTAATATACCATAGATAATCATGCTTTACAGGCAGAAATAAAAAGGATCCAGCCCAGAGGAATTTACAACTTACATCATGCTATAAGAAACTGAGTTTGACTTTGAACCATAATCATGAATCTACGTAAAGTAGAAGAATTTATATTTCACAGAAAGCCCTCTGCTCCTGTATTGTTTAAACAAGTGGAAGCACTCAGCTTTGTATCTAGCCATGGACAGGGTATTGCCGAGCATCCTCCTTATTTGAGTTTCCAAAAGCTAGGGAAATTGTTATTTTTTTCTTGGCATGGCATTTTCCTGAGTTCTTTGCAACACAAAAGCTTTTTTGCCTGAGTGGTATTGTTAGGAGCTCCTCTTCTATGCTTACAACAAACCAAGATGAATTAAAATAGACAGAAGAAAAACTCCTCTGTATATATTTTCAAAAGCCTTGCAGGTAAAATGCATATCAAAGGAAAGAAGGTGATCCAAAAACAAATGGACAGAGTCATTTGTGGCACTTGGGGAAAGGAAACATATTTGCTGAAATAAACTGAAGCCTGGAGCACCCAAAAGACATAATGTGAAAATCAGCTGTACACCACTATTAGGTAATCAGCTAAATTATAAGCTGACAGTCTTTCACTAGGGTAGCCATCAAGTGACTAGAAGAATCTGAGTGTAATTGAGCCAGACAGTCAGCACAGGCAGGGAGTTTGAAGAAAACTGGAAGAAAAATTAGTGTCCTCAGAACAGACAAGTGAGTGGAAAGCTACAAATATGAGAACTATGAGAGGCAAAGAAAGTGCTTTAAAGTGAAGACACTTGGGCATACACAGTTGCAAATTCTAGTGCACTAGGATTAGAACTGGGTGAACACTTATAAAAAATTAATCTAAAATTTAATTGGATAAATTACTCACAAATATACCTTAGAATTATTGACAAATTATTATTGCAGTTATTATATTATACAACCTTATATGAGTCCAATGGGGGGTGTGAATTATGCAATGATTTTGTTACCAGATATGTTGATATGAGTTTCTTTTTAAACATGTAAGTTTTATTTAGGATAGTGTTGGATATTTGGTAGTTTCAAGAGATTTTCCAATAAATTAAACAAAATCAGAAATGAGAGAGAGATACATTTGACTACAAGATTTTAGGCTATGTGACAAAATTCTGTCTTATATACTCCAACACAGCTCCTATGAAGTCAATGGGATTAGAATGATTGAAAAATGGTGTTTTTCACACACCAAAAAAGTGCTTACATTTTCACAGAAATTTTCAGTTTTTCAATTAAACAAAAGAAATAATTTCAGTTTTCACTCTTGGGGGGCTGGGATTTGTTTCTCTCTTTAAGTTCTTTTTTTGCCCCACTAAAGGCTGAAATATTTCAGTTGTTAAAAATAAAAAATTGAACATTTTCAGTTGTCAAAAAAAAAAGGGTTTCATTTTTTGTGAAACTGACAAATTTTGATCAAATCAAAAATTTTGCACAAACATTTTTGATTTGGTCAAAAAGTCATTTTTAGGTGAAAATAAATTTTGATGATAAATTTTCAACCAGATCTATATAAGAGCATGTGTGTATCTGAGGACCAGGCTTGTGCATATTACAATTTGTTTTAAAGGTTTACATACAGTCAAACAGTACGTTGAGGAGAAATAGTTTTGTGCTAGTATAAATGCGCATACTCACAGGCAGCAATTGCTGAGGAACTGACAAATCTTTACTCAAAATAAGAAAAGAACGGGTGATTTTTAAACAGCTCAGAATGCAACATCCTTCAGTGCTGTTCTCCAGTTGTCATTACCAGGGATATTTTAAGCCCAACAAATGTGAGTGAGAGCAAATCACCTCTAGGCTACAGTCACTGTTTCAGAAGAATTTTACCAACTCTGGAATATGAAGCCAGATCTATTAGACTACCTGACTGCATTAGTGAAGGCTGCTGAACCCCAAGTAGGGGGATTAACCCATAGTAGAAGATCAATGGTATTTGCAAAGCTCTCTCATTTTGCGTTCAAGTATAGGAAGGGCAGCTTTGAATTCTACCCTGTGGAGTTCTACTAGTGGAGCTGTAGCAGGGATGTGTTGAATCAGTGCAGTCTATTTGCCAACCTACACATTCTTCCTCTCCATATATTGCCAACCACTTTTACAGCCACTCTGGCTCCAGAGCTAGGGTTCTCTGATGGTTTCATTGAAGTCCACAGTATTTATGGCATGGAAGTAAAATTCAAGATGTATAATTTGAACAAATAAATAGGATTCTGCTCATTCAGATATAATTGGTAATCAAATACATGCTGTGAAGACCAGATATGTATTGGCTCTTACTAATCATTTTCTGTTTCAGAGCAGAAGCATTGCTATGTGCTGTGGTGAGAAAAGAAAATGGTTTCTGGCTCTTGATGGCAGTGAGGTTAGAAATACAAAGGGGAGGAGGGATAAAATTTGACCACTGTATGCATGAATACTTCATACTATGTAGCAAACAGATGAATGTATTCAAACAAAGATGGAAGCACTCAGAGGATTTCAGAATTTCAAACATTTTCCATATGTTTCTTATTTGCATGGGGTTTTGTATATTTTGTGGGGGGTTTTCAGAAGACAGGGTCCTATTCTCATCTGATGTAAATCAGTGAAGCATCATTGACAATAATGGAGCTGGGGTGATTTACACCAGCTGGCAATCTGGCCTGTAGTTTTTGCCTCTTTGACAGTGACGAAACTCTTTGCATTATTTTAAACTTAAATAGACTAGGGTTTTAATAGGCTACCTGGCATTTTAGATGGTGGAAAACATTCCTTTTTCAGTGTTGAATTTTTGTTTCTCAGCAATGGAGTGAAATTCCACTAATTATCTCCTGCTTTTTGCGGAGATTCTTACAAGCAAGCCCAAGCAATTTCATACAGCTCTACTAATCAGTCTCAGAGGAGCTTAATATTATTCATTTGTTCACTTGAATTGATTTCTGTATTTAATGTAATTGTAGCTGTGTTGGTCCCAGGGCATTAGAGAGACATGGTGAGTGAGGTAAATCTTTTATTGGACCAATTTCTGTTGCTTGTCTCTCTCACCAACAGAAGTTGGTCTAATAAAAGATATTACCTCACCCACCTTGTCCTTTATGCAAACAAGTTTTCATGAACTATGGCTAAAAAGAAGACTAATATTAGAAGTATCCACAATTTGCACATACTAATTCTCTGAGGACTCTAACTGATAGAAGAACAAAGATTACAACTCTCCAAATTACATTTTGTTTACATAAAATCCCTCTGCAATTTCAATGGATAAGTTATTCTTTGCAACCTGTCTGATTTTTCCTTTTCTTGTTCTTGAAGAGATGGCATATTCTTATACTAGCAGTTGAAGATTTGTTTTTTGTTTTTTAATTTTACTATTCTTGAAAGGTCATGTGCATATGAGCCACTGACATTTGCCTGCAACACCTTACAGTTTTGTGGGGGAAAGTCTTTCAGTTTTTTAGCCATAACTTGGGATTGAGAAGCAAAGAAAGTTGGTGGTGCCTTCCAAACCTCTTCTTTCTGTTTTCCTGATGAGGATCCACTAGTGGATTCTCATTGATACACAACTCCTGAGATCTTTAGAAAGGGAGCCCAACATCTAGTAGACCTTAAGATTTGCACCAAGTAGAGCTCTATCTGGGTAGGTCATAAACTGCCTCCCATCAAGCTTTCTAAAACAGTCCATATTTGTATATACTTATAGTTGACTGTAAAAACCAAATGCTCCACATTTCAATAACTAGGACTCCATCTGGCTTCAGAATTTGGGGAGGACCTGCAAAACCAAGATTTTGCCTCCCAGGATTACTACACCATGGTGCACAGTGTTGGCCTAAGAATTTTGGGGAACTGTAGTTAGACGACTCTGAGTGAGACACCCAGGCTTGATTGACTTGTACTAAGTGTGTGCATGCATGTTGGGGGGAGGAATCTCTCCTGTTGCATCACAAGTGGAACCTAGCTGTTTGCTCCATTCAACTCTACCTTCTGGTTTACATTTTGAGGCTCTCTTCCAAAGGAAAAGGGATAGAAACTTTTTTTAAATGGGGGCTGAGATTCTCTTTTACAATTCCCCCAAATCAGAAAGGCACAAGGCTGTGAGCTTCCTCATGCCCAAATGTCTGCTCTAGTTACAACAACTGAGAGTAAAACTTATTGCTGATTATAATCATAGTCATGAAGACTATCAGCAGTTAAAATGACCCTGGAGTACTAAATAACTAAACATTTGTCATTCTCTTCATGCTATATAGAAGTTTTTAAAATACACCTCTACCTCAATATAATGGTGTCCTCGGGAGCCAAAAAATCTTACCACGTTATAGGTGAAACCGCATTATATCGAACTTGCTTTGATCCACTGGAGTGCACAGCCCCGCCTCCCCTCCCCCCCGCCGAGCACTGCTTTACTGAGTTATATCCAAATTCGTGTTATATTGGGTCACGTTATATCGGGGTAGAGGTATATATATACCAATTATGGTCGTGGAGCAACAAATTTAATAGGAGAAAATTGTCAAGGTAGCTTTAAGCCAGGACTACATAGTAGCACAATGAAGAAAAACAAGAGACAGAGCCGCACCGGTGTGATAATCACTAAATGAACCAATCTGGCATGGTTACTATTCCTGTGTGAAGTTCAATCAGATCACATACTGCCCTAAAGCAGTGGTGCCACATTCAGCTTCCTGAGTTTTCAGAAGTGTTTATCACATGATCAGACAGCAGATTTATTCCCCCCTGGACTGTTAAACACCATTAGCAAATGTGTGGCTTTAAGAAATACTACCATTTATTATTTCTGACAGAAGCAAAATATGGCAATTTAAACATCGGATTTTATCTCTGAATATAACCTGTCATTCTAATTTCTATGTATTCTTGCAGGAGAACATTATGTTGATAATTTAAGACAGAGTAGCTTGGAAAATCTTAGCAATTTCAGGTATTTGACCAATAGCCCAGCTGGCATAAAAGAAGATAACAGTGAGGGCTGGGTGGAATTCAGAATGTTTACAGGCTCAAACTACAAATAAAAACACTTTGGGATCTCTTGATGGAAGGTGGTATGTAAATACATGTTTGTTTTTTTCAAATATTAATGAAATAAGCTTCACAACAGGCTTGTGATACTATCCCCGTGTTACAGATGGGGATACTGAAGAATTTGGGGATTAAATCACGTTTGCAAAGTCACACAGCAAGCTATATCTATCACTGCAGTATCGCAATGCCTCAAGCATTAATTTTATCCTCACAACTCTCCTGTGAGTTGAGAAAGTATAATTAGCTACTATTTTATAGACTAGAAACTGCAGTGCAGAGACTTAGACATTTGCTGGAGGTCAAACAAGAAGCATAAGAGGGAGGTGGAAACTGAACCCAAAGCTGCTGCGGCTCAGCTTGGGGCCTTAACCCCGGCTTATAGCTCTTCTGCTTTACCAATAACTTTAACTGATGTTACCGTCATCAATTTTAAAATCCTTAGGGATAAATCACAATGGGCTTGTTCATTATGTCAAAACAAATGCAACAACATCAAATGTTAAAGCTGTAGGAGTAACAGGAAATTGGGATTGGTATTGCACAATATACCACATGGATAAAGTTATAGGAAGCAGATTTTAATATCATTTATAGCAGAGGAATGCCCTATGTCACATGGTCCTTCAGCTATTCAAGGAAGCCAGTTAAAGCAGCGTGCACAATGTTACACATAATAAGGTATATCATTCCTCGGATACCATGTCTGGTTACTACTTAAAGATGAAAAGGATCTTTGATGCCAAAGAGAATCCCTGTAGCATGTTTTATGGATGACGTCCCATCTAAAAAAAACCCAAAAACATTGTGCTAGAGGCAAAGCACTCTCTAGCACTCTGCCTTTTGAGCTGAAAGGCCCTTTGGGAAGCTGCCTTCATTCTCCAGTCAGTGAACCCAAAAGTTATAAGAATATCTTAATTGAAAAAATAAATGACTCATAGCACGTCTGAGCTATCTCAGTGCAAACAACAAAGCTGCTCAGTTTATTTAGGAAGGAAGGATTAGTGGAGAAAATTGTTATCAAACCACAAAATGACTAACTGGGGACTTCCCTGCTGAGAGTTTTTTCTTTTGAAATAAAATGGGCCAGATTATCTGGTTTGGTCTTTGAGCTCCTAGTGCAGTGCATAATGGGGTGTGAAAATAGCATTAAGCCACTTTAAATATGGGGCCAACACTCCAGTCCTCTGACATAATATTAGTGCTGCTATCTAGTAATTCCAGTGGGCCATTCCAGCCTAGGGGTAGAGATGCTCCAGCCATGTCATGTCATGTTCCCCCGGCCACATCCTCTGTACTAGTGCTGGGAGGAAGGGTGGCAGAGGAGCTGCTGTGGGGGGCTTTAGACTACTCAAGGATTCACATGGACTGGAGAAATCTACAGGATGTCCTTTAACCATGGTGGAACTGATGATCTGGTCCAATAACTGTGGTAGGGTAGAAAGCAACAGAGAGTCCTGTGGCACCTTTAAGACTAACAGATGTGTTGGAGCATTAGCTTTCGTGGGTGAATGCCCACTTCATCAGATGCATGTCAAAGTATCGGATGCATGTGCATCCGACGAAGTGGGCATTCACCCATGAAAGCTTATGCTCCAACACATCTGTTAGTCTTAAAGGTGCCACAGGACTCTCTGTTGCTTTTTACAGATCCAGACTAACACAGCTACGCCTCTGATACTTGTGGTAGGGTAGTTGGTTATACACCTACTTTTTATAATTTCTGTGATAATAAATTATTGCGCTAATTAAAGCTTTGAAAAGAAATTAGGCACAATGATTTAATCCTTTTGATTTTGTGATATACTGTTGTTTATTCAACCTGACCTTCTCCAGTAGCATTTGCAAAGACACCTCATTGACTTCACAAACACTGTGTGGTGCTTGATTGGCTGTCCCTCTGAAAAATGTGTTTCCCAGATCATTTCAAGAGTTGCTCTAATTCCCTCAAGAGTTCCATTCTATGGCCCTTTGGTGATACAAATATCACTCTCTTTTAGCAGAAGGTAAAACATATTCAACTTCATGGAACTCTTATAAAGAGTGACCATTTCTGTACACTGAACAGTCCTAGTTCTGGCCTGTGAAACATGCAGGTATATTTGGAAAAAAATGTAACATTTTAAATAAAGTACATACACTTCTACCTTGATATAACGCTGTCCTCGGGAGCCAAAAAATCTTACCGCGTTATAGGTGAAACCGCGTTATATTGAACTTGCTTTGATCCACCCGAGTCCGCTGCCCCGCCCCCCCAGAGCACTGCTTTACCGCATATATCTGAATTTGTGTTATATTGGGTCGCGTTATATCGAGGTAGCGGTGTATTGCATTGTCCATTATATTTACTTATCATCATAATCTAATTATTCTAGTCATTATTAATACATCATGCAAACAAATAAACATACAAAGTCATGCTGGCCTTTACAGCACTTCATAAAATACAATGGAAAATGAATTTATAGAACTACTCACACAATCCATGCAAGTGTCCAGTGTAGGTACACATAAAAATGAATCTCATAATAGAATTGTTTCCCCAGAGTAATTTCTTCTGCATAAAGCAACTCAGTGCAACACTTTGCAATACAGTGTGCGACATCATGTAAAATTAAACTGTTTCTCAAAATTGAAGGATAAGGAAAAACATGAACATAAAGGCAAACCAATGGACTGAAGGACATTATGAATCACCCAACTGAAATGTCAAGGCCTTCAAAAGATTAGACGTGCAGGTCCCAGGATTGGGATAAAGTTCTCAGGACTAAGTACACTTTTAATGGTGAAGGGATTTTCTTTGGCCTTAGGTGTCACATGGAGACTTTAGACCAGGTTTGTGGAGTGGGGATCACATACAAAATCCCAGTATTTACATCAGCCAGAAATATATAAAGATTTGCAGAAAGTTGCATTGGGTCCAACCAATAATTTTTACACATAAATCTGTTTTTGCTGGGAATAATTCAAAAACTGAAAATAGGCATTTCACACAGCTCCAGAAGGACTGTGTTCTTAAAATTTCTCCCAAAAAGACAATGCCCATAATTAACATAATCCTGGATTTTGGTGTGAGATTTAAATTCGTGATCATAATACTAACTCAATCAAACTAACATATGATGATCTATCTGTCAGCTATCTGTAATCTATTTGAGAGCTCCTATCATCATAGGATTTCCAGATAAATTGAATCTGCGTGGCAATGTTCCTGGTGGATTTTATGGAGTCTTTGCTGTCATCTTTCTTCTCTGGCGCAAAAGGGAGAGAGAGGGAGAAAACGAGAGAGGGAGAGAGTAGAAAAGAAGGGATAAGGTGTGAGGGGTGAGGGAACAAGAAAAGAACTGATATGGGTTCCATTATTTTTAATCAGAAAGATGTCATGGAAATTTGGGGGAGGGGGGAGTTTTGAAATTTTCATTAAAAATAATTATCATTTTTTGAGCATGAGTAACATTTTCAAAAGCTCCTAAGTGACTTAGGAGTCTAAGACCCAGTTCAAAAAGAGACTTTGTTAGGCTCCCAAGTCTGACTGACTTTCATTTGAATGATTTGAAATTTCTACTTCAAATCTAAAAATGAAATGTACAGGTGAGAATGATGGATGGCTAAACCCTCACACCCAAAGCCCCTCCTCTCTTAGCCCAACACTGGCACTGGGAAATAATCTCAGTATCAAGCAGGCCACACTTACAAAGTCTAAACAAAAAGTTGAGCATGTTCCAAGATGCTGGGAAGCAGCCAAAAGAGAACCTTAAATGGGTATACATGATACCCTCTGCTTAGTGAAGAGCATGGATCCTTTATAGCCAAAGCCACAGAACCCTCTTATCCCCAGGTCAAGCAGAAATTCTGACAAGATTTATCATTTTTTCATGTTGATCTAGCCCTGAAGGCATTTCATTTTAATATAAAGTAAGCATTTGAGAAGATTAAGATTCGGATTACTTTGTTGTGCAGTGGCCAGTCATAACACCAAATCTGCTAGTTAAGGCAAAACTATACTGTTTCAGAATATGTGTGGTTACTGTGTGCTCTGACATTTAGATTGATACAGTAAGCTCTCTGGCATGACCCTTCAGTGTTATTTAGTGCCTTTGTTAATTCTTCCATCAACTACACTCATACTACCATAATTATCATGATCTTTTCCTGTAATGTGTTTGTCTATATGGGAGGTCACTGATGTTTATTTACTTAAGGAAAACACAGAGTATAGCAATAAGCTTCATATGATTTTCCATTGTTTGGTCACTATAATGCCCTGCATAGGTCAAAATTAAAGATGTGGAGATACTGAAATATCTGGGAATGAAATTACTTTTTTACTGTTCTTGATCTACCCCTTTGAAAAAAAAATTGTTTGTATTTACCAGGGCTGTTGATTAATCGCAGTTAATTCATGCAATTAACTCAGAAAAATTAATCACGATTGAAAAAATGAATTGCGATTAATCGCACTGTTAAACAAGGGAATACCAATTGAAATTTATTAAACATTTTTGGATGTTTTTCTACATTTTCAAATATATGATTTCTATTACAATGCAGAATGCAAAGTGTACAACGCTCACTTTATATTATTATTTTTTATTACAAATATTTGCACTTTAAAAATGATAAACAAAAGGAATAGTATTTTTCAATTCACCTCATACAAGTACTATGGTGCAACTCTTTATTGTGAAAGTGTAACATAAAAATGCAGATTTTTTTGTTACATAACTGCACTCAAAAACAAAACAATGTACAACTTTAGAGCCTACAAGTCCTCTCAGCCCTACTTCTTGTTCAGCCAATCGCTAAGACAAACAAGTTTGTTTACATTGATGGGAGATACTGCTGCCTGCTTCTTATTTACAGTGTCACCTGAAAGTGAAAACAGATGTTTGCGTGGCACTTTTGTAGCTGGCATTGCAAAGTATTTACGTGCCATATATGCTAAACATCTGTAAGCCCCTTCATCTTCGGCCACCATTCCAGAGAACATGCTTCCATGCTGATGATGCTCATTAAAAAATAATGTGTTAATTAAATTTGAGACTGAACTCCTTGGGGGGAGAATGTCTCCTGTTCTGTTTTACCTGCATTCTGCCATATATATCATGTTATAGCAGTCTAGGATGATGATTCAGCACACGTTCGTTTTAAGAACGTTTTCACAGCAGATTTGACAAAATGCAAAGGAAGTACCCATGTGAGATTTCTAAAGACAGCTACAGAACTCAACCCATGGTTTAAGAATCTGAAGTGCCGTCCAAAACTGAGATCAGGGCCGCCCAGGGAGGAGGAAGGGGGGGGCAAGTGGGGCAATTTGCCCTGGGCCCCACAGAGCCCGTGAGCCCTGGACGAGAATCCCTTCCCTGGCTACTCACCCGGCGGCGGTCCGGGTCTTCGGCAGCACTTCGGCAGCGGGCCCTTCAGTCGCTCTGGGTCTTCGGCGGCATTTCGGCAGCGGGTCCTTCAGTGCTGCCGAAGACGCGGAGCGAGTGAAGGACCCGCCACTGCCACAGACTCGTAGCGCCGCCCGGTGAGTGCAAACGCCGCAGCGGGTGGCGCCTTTTTTTATGTCTGCTCCCCTGCTTTGCCCCAGGCCCCCTGAATCCTCTAGGCAGCTCTGACTGAGAGGGATGAAGTGTGGAATATGCTTTCATAAGTCTTAAAAGAGCAACAATCCATTGTGGAAACTACAGAACCTGAACCATCAAAAAAGAAAATCAACCTTCTGCTGGTGGCATCTGCCTCAGATGATGAAAATGAATATGCGTCGGTCTGCTCTGCTTTGGATCGTTATTGAGCAGAATCTGTCATCAGCATGTCCTCTGGAATTGTGGTTGAAGCATGAAGGGACATATGAATCTTTAGCAGATCTGGCACATAAATATCTGGCGACGCTGGCTACAACAGTGCCATGTGAACACCTGTTCTCACTTTCAGGTGACATTGTAAACAAGAAGCAGGCAGCATTATCTCCTGCAAATTGTAACCAAACTTGTTGGTCTGAGCGATTGGCTGAAGTAGGACTGAGTGGACTTGTAGGTTTTACATTGTTTTATTGTTGAATGCAGTTATTTTTTGTACATAATTCTACATTTGTAAGTTCAACTTTCATGATAAAGAGATCACACTTCAGTACTTGTATTAGGTGAATTGAAAGATACTATTTCTTTTGTTTTTACAGTGCAAATATTTGTAATAAAAATAAATATAAAGTGAGCACTACACACTTTGTATTCTGTGTTGTAACTGAAATCAATACATTTGAAAATGTAGAAAACAGCCACAAATATTTAAATAAATGGTATTCTATTATTGTTTAACATCACGATTAATCATAAGTAATTTTTTTAATTGCACCATTAATCGTGATTAATTTTTTTAATCAATTGATAGCCCTAGTATTTACTGCTTCTGAAATGTAAGCTACTAATGACAGTTTGAATTTTTTTGACTGTGAATCAACCTACTAAAATATATACAAGTACCTCAATAAAATAGCCAATAAATGATGATGGAATAAAAACAAGTATAACTGTGATAAATATGAAGCTCAGATTCTAAGATTCTCTAGACATTTTTACAAAACAATGTGCTCTATAAATATGTACCCACATGAGGTGAAGTGATTCACCAGTTATTCAGTATGATTAATATGTAGCTTATTAATGGTGTAATTCTACTCTGAAAAGTGACAGGAAAAATATCAATGTGGGATTCCATGGTTGTCCCCAACAACTGTCAGATCAAATACTAGTAAAATATATTTTTCTAATATACAGCCCTGCAAATTTAGCCTGGACTCTGAAAGCAAAGCTGGGTTCTTTCTAGATGGCTGATTTTCCCCAGTAAAGATTTGCAACTTAAATTTAGTTAACAATTCTGATGATGATGATGCCTGAACCAGAACAAAATCCCCATCACATGCTATGAAGTGTGGAGCTACCATGATAATGGCCATGTTATAAAATTCTAAATAAAATAAAACAGCTCCCTTTCCCAAAGCTCTCAATTGCTAACTGGAGTCAAAAATAATCAATAGTTATTTTGGTCAGTAATATCTGAAAATATTGTTTACCTATTTTTTTTTATTGCTAACAAAATATACATAAAAGCTATGACTAAAGATGCTTGTTACAAAAATGTAAAAAACCAATCCAAGTATAAATACCAGCAACCACCAATGAAACTCAGTGCCAACAGAAACATCCCAGCCACCACTCACTCCCACATTTACCCACCATCATAATATCCTAGTGCATCCAACTCTTCCCCTGTGCATAGAGTCTCTCTAAGTCCCATGCTTCCAGAAACACACACACACATCTGGGCTTCCTTCAATGTGACCCTGCATCCAGGACCAGCTCTAGGTCTTTTGCTGCCCCAAGCAAAAAATTTGCCACCCCAAGCTCCGAGAGCGCAACTACCCAAGCAAAAAGAAAAAGAAAATGGCCGGAATGCCGCCCCTGGAATTGTGCCACCCCAAGCATGTGCTTGCTTTGCTGGTGCCTAGAGCCGGTCCTGCCTGCATCCCAATCCATTGACCCAGCCAACTCCAGCTCCCTCCCTGAACCCTTTTCTTGGATTTTTTTGTTGTTATTGTTGTAGAACTCAGCCCCTGGCCCTATGGACTAGGGGTCTGATTAAGAAAAGTGTGCAAAGAGTATGTGCTGGACTGGAAATCAGACTGAAAATCTGACAAAAAAAGGCCCTTGGGTAAAAGATTTCCAGTGTGTCCTAGGGCTGGTCCACACTAAACCCCCACTTCAAACTAAGATACGCAACTTCAGCTACATTATTCACGTAGCTGAAGTCGAACTATCTTAGTTCGAACTTACCGTGGGGCCACACGCAGCAGGCAGGCTCCCCCGTCGACTCCGCGTACTCCTCTCGCCGAGCAGGAGTACCGGCGTCGATGGCGAGCACTTCCGGGATCGATCCCAGAAGATCGATTGCTCACCGCCGGACCCGGAGGTAAGTATAGATGTACCCCTAGTTTCAGCTTGTGGAATTTCAGCTTGCTGCCCTTGCCAAAGCCAGGCAATATAGAGCTACAATAATTATTATTATTTGTATAATATCCTTAACCACAAACAGATTTTGGCTCAGTTTGGAGCAAAATGCCAAAAATTACTTGTTCCTCTCAAGTAGTGTCTATTAACATTACACAAAGCAGTATGATTGTAGGTTGTCCAGAGGCTAAACAGCCTGGCAGACTTATTTGTTTACCCAACGGTGGCAGTAATGGTACCTCTATTTGCCACACAGTCTGTGATAGCAGTATGCACAGCCCTTACAGTGAGAAAAAGAGGATGAAAGGAAACATTCATAGTATGACGGAGCTACGAATTCCATGAGCCCTTTCCTCAGTGATCAGGCAAGGGGGAAGGTCCTGAACCAGGAAATGGCCGGGCTCTATTGAGCAGCAGCAGCCACATGGCAAGCCAGAAGCTGCAGAGAAAGCCAGATGCAGGACAGAACCGTGAAGACCTGTATGCAGAGCCACCTGTGGAACAGGCTGTGACTGCCAGACATTACAGCCGGGTGCAGGTCTGTGTGGTACCTATGGGGGAGCAGCTGCAGCAAAGCAGACAGCCAGTGCAGAGAGACCGCAATGAGAGACAATAACTGAGGCTGGCCTGCAAACTCACAAGCTCCTATTTGCTTGAATTTGCTGGACTGGAGAGGGCATTCCAGGCACTAGACCTGAAGAGCCCGGACTCTTGATTGGACTGCCTTAGGGACCCAGACATTTACCACTATTGTAATTGTTTAAGCCTCTGTATGTAGGGTATTTGCAAACTTTCCCTTTTGTATCAGCCCTTGTAAAATACCGTTTTACTTACATGTCTGAGTGGTTATTGGAACCTACCAGGGATGGCATGAACAAGGCCCATCTGCTGAAGAACCTTCAGTGCTTCCCTCTGAGTCGCATTACACTTGGCACGCTACTGGCATCTGAAGGGTTTAGTGTACTAAAGCACTGAAAAACACCCATAATGACAATAGTTAGCAATGTAATTAATGCTGAATTATGCTGATAAGTACTCTGCTTTCTTTGTTAACACAAAGATGACATGGTGAGGAGTGGAACTAGCAGAATCACAAATACAGGAGAGGTGAGAGTGGGCAGGAGAGGAGAAACAGATGGGTTTTGTATGCATTTTAATGCAAAAAGGAAATGTGAACTGTTGTGGAAATTCCAGTTGAAAATTGCGATTAGTTCCTCTGGGTGCAAACTGGTAAATAGGTTTTGGAACAGAGTGAAGAGTCTAATTGTTTACTCACTCCCTTTGGGGTCTCCAGCAGAAACCAGCCAAGAGCAGTTGAAGAATTACAGATTTCACTACAACAGTGGTTTTCAACCTGTGGTCCACGAACCCCTGGGGGTATGCAGACTATGTCTAAGGGATCCACAAAAGATGAGTAGGAAAATAAAGGCTCATATTCCAGAAAAAGCATTCCATTTTTCTGATCAATCAAAAGTATATGAATACCCCCATCTACAGATCAAAACCCGGAAGTGTTATTGTTACCATAGAAGCCTACAGTTTAGCGCCCTTTCTCACACTGCGTCAAATGCCAGGCCAAGCAGGTGCAACATTTATAGTTGAATTCTGTTCAGTCAGTTTTCTGTCTAAGACTTCCATGGTAGTGGTCAGCGGACCACATGTTGAATTTCCAAAGGGGTCTACACCTCCATTCAAAATATTTTAGGGATCCGCAAATGAAAAATAACCCCAATCATTTCATTTTCCTTTTTACTTTGTCCATCTTAACTTCATTTGTATCTTGTTCTGTCATTCAAACTTTATTCGGTTTTTCTCCTATAGAGAGATGACAGAACAAGATACAAATGTTCTTTTACTACAAGGGGGAAACAGTCTTTCTCTGCCCACATTTTAAAAGTGTTATTGGAAGAACCAGGATAAGATTCCCTGACATGCAGACACCGTATATCACCTTATGATTAAATAATTCCCAGAAATCTTGTAATGTTATCTCACATGACAAATATGCCCCAACCTCTATTATTAGGCTTTGGTGTATGTTTGGATATATACTAAAATAGAATAACTTGTTGAATAAAGAGATAATATATGCATAGGGTTTCTTGGTTGCAATACTGTTGGGGGAAGGTGTCATATTTAACCAATACCTTATATTATTGGATTGAAGAATACAGTTTCGACAAACTGTACATACACTTATTTATTTCCCCTATTACTAGCCACTGAAGTGATTGTGTATCACTGTAGCACTTTTATCTCTATGGTAACATGAGCTAGTAGGTAGAGTGGTCAAAAATGGGAATATTTTGTCCATAAAAAAAATTATCCCCTTTTTGCTTAATCAAAATTTTGAATTTCAATGTTTTTTTTCAAAAAATGGGGTGCCCCTTTTCACAAAAAGTTAAAACTTATGTCGGTCAGGATGTGTTTTTTCACACCCCTAACCAACAAAGTTTTACCGACAAAAATACTAGAGTAGATATAGCCCTAGGCACTCTGCATTTCGATGCTGTATTAAAATTATTTAAACATATTTTTAAAAGTTAAGTGGAGGATTTAAGTGGTTCTTTTAAGCCATTAGAAATACATTTACTATTCCTTCTCATAGTTGGAAGCCCAGCAGACCCAGACAGCCTGGGTAGATTTCTAGGTTTACTAATGACCTCATAGGAATTGAACAGTGGAATGATATCTGCCTCTTCAGTGGATAGAGACAGGCCCGAGCTTACACAGATCTAATTATTGCATTTCTTGAAGATAAATTGCAGCCATGAAGGCGTCTTACAATCAGTTATCAGTAAAAACTCCATGGGCACTAGCTTTCATTTTTCTTCAGTACAACGATGGACTGCCAATATTTTAACAAGGGACTCTTACTAAAATCTCTCCCTTAATTTGTGATACACTCCCATGTTCCAGTGGTACATGTTCTTGCACAGAAGTGTAATTCTATTCATTTCGTTTTACATTAAAATATGAACATTTTCTAAGAATCACAGCCAAGGAAGAAAACACCACCATTTGGCAAACAAATGTCTGTTATGTGTGCTTTGCAGGAAATGTTTATACTACATTCCTGAAACAATAGATGCAGTCCTATGTTCAGTTATATTTGTTTAAAATTGGTAGGAGTGCGGGCATGGGGGTACACTTTCCTGAGAAACTGTTTTGAAAGTATCTTCCACTTGTCCATTCTCAGTACACGATGGGGAATTCAGCTCTTTAAAAGCTCATGAGTACTAGGGATAGAAATTTCTATGTCAAAGGCAAGAGATTCTGGGTCAAACTGTATTACCCTTACTCTGAGTAATGCCTTACTCCAGGAGTAGTCCCATTTTTCCAGTGGGATGGAGTAAGGTACTAAAAATGAGGAAAACTGGTTCTTCTGTTTCCCTGCCTTTTCTCAGGCAGAAATTATGCTGCTTTTCATTTTGTATTTGGTGTCTACTCTAAATACTACACTTTTGAGCTCATTCTAATAGATAGGTGAGATAGATCAATGGATTTAGCAATATTTACAGAGTAGTTGCAACTTCACCACAGGCTGGAAATCATCCAAATTTTGTCTTCAATTTGGCTGCAAAATTTTAACATAAGAGTCCCAGTAAGCTCCTGAGATACCCCTCTTGCACATCACTTCTGTAATGGTTTAATATATTTTCCACTCTGCATCAAAATCTGACTGTTCTCTTTATGTTGGCAATGACTCTTCAGCCAATTTACCTTTTATTGCAGTGGGGAAATATAAAATGTTCTAGAAGATCTGAGATATGTATTTAAGTTTTTTTGTATAGAGTGGTTCCAAACATAAACCAGCTACCTACCACTCCATCAGCTGTAAAAAAAAGAAAACAACAAAAAAAAACATTTATGGTCTTAAGAAATATAGGTGCCTATGTAAAGATTAGGAGAAAATATAGAGTGTTCTGTTTTCTATCCTTTGTTGGTATATTTCACTTTAAAGTTTAGAGCTGTTTTAACATTTGAAAAGTATTGTTCATGTCTTGTTTTACTTCTGGAAAGAACTGATGTGAAAACTATTGGTGTGACATGACTATTCATCCTGAAAATGAGCACTGCTACCCCATCCTGATAATTAACAAGTAGCCACCCGTTATTAAGGAGACCACATATTTCAATAAAGGATCCTGCTGAGTTGTCTTTGTTCTGAAAAAGGTTTTAATTGAAAATTGAAATAATGAGGTTCCCCTGAAATGATAAGAAGCTCAATCAAATTCATGGCTCTGGATCCATAAATCTTAAACTGAGTTTATTATGAGTATAGTTTACCAAGCATATCCAACATGGGGGGCTTCTTGTATGAACTAGCCTACTGATTTTGCTTCTCCTGATTCATGTGAATTTCAGGTCTGGAAGGAAAAGTATTTGAAATATAGATACTAGTTGAAAGAGAATGTGAGGGGGCAGAGGAGTGCAAACACAAGGCAGTGACAACCATTTTTAAACATTGTAGACTGCAGCACAGAACAAAAACTCTAGGCAAGTAATTAGCCAGGCCCAAGTGCCCCTTATTAGTAGTTTGAACTAAAACTCTATGTGGTCTCGAGAGGTCATTGTCTCTAAAAACATTTGAAAAAAGAGCACCACGTCTAAATATAAAATACAGCTTGCAGGAAAAGGTTTTCAACACGTGTGAAAATGTTAAAATATGGGAAAACAGGTTTATGTACTACATTTCACAGTGGGTGATAGATGTGTTTTAGAGCTATGGGAGCATTTGCAAACATTAAAAACACATACAAAATGATCTTATCTGAGAATGCTAAGCGAGAGAATTAGTGTGCAGGAAAAATCATGCCCTAGTGAAATGTAATAAGCCAATATTTGTTCCCAGTAAAATCACAACTATTAATGAGTTGGCATCTCCATGTTATTATTCAAAACCAGTAGTAAATTTGGCTTTAAAAATTCTTGGACAGGAGAGACCTGTAACTGCATCTCTTTTTTGGAGAAGAGACAGCTCAGAACTTTAGAAGTGTGAGTCAGTAAATGAGTCAGAGCAAACACTATTGCTTCTGTGCCTTCTTTCTTAAGTAGAAAATAATTGCTGGACAGGGTAGAAACACTGACTTTTTGATGCATGACTGAATAAATCTAAGCAAATTACCACAGTCACATGCAATAAGTGGTATGTTCCACTGAGGTTTACCTTACCTTAGACATCCATTCCTCCCGTGCAAGTAACACATCAAGCAGTCCAATTCTTCCAATGGTTATGGTCACTAGCTAAATGTGATACTTCTTCCAAGGTGATATTAGTGCATTCAATATCCTCTGTCACCATCTTCTGCCAATTCTTCCTTGGCTTTCCTGGCTTTCTCTTTCCTTCCTCAGGTACAAAGTTGAATGCTTGCTTAGCATGTCTCCCATCTTCCATATGGTGTAATGTCCCCCCATGATATTTTCTAACATGACTTGCTCTGCCACCTTTCTTACTCTCTTCTTTTTTAGGCCCTGTCATCTGTCAAATCTCTGCTTTGTACAGTTGTGCTCAGTACAATCACATAATCTGACCTTCAGTGTGGAGCAGTGGTGAGTTTGTTTACATTGACCATCCACAGGCACAGCCGCCTGGAGCTCCCAGTGGCCACAGCTCACTTTTCCAGGCCAATGGGAGCTGCAGGAAGCGGTGGCCAGCACGTCCCTGCAGCTCGCGCCGCTTCCCGCAGCTCCCATTGGCTGGAAATGATGAACCATGGCCACTGGGAGCTGCAGGCGGCCGTGCCTGTGGATGGTCAATGTAAACAAACTGTCTCGCAGCCCGCCAGTGGATTACCTTGATGGGCCGCAGGTTGCCCACCACTGGTGTGGAGACTTCTGTTTGGCCAGATGTTGTTCAACCTTCCAAAGATGGTGTTTGCTTTTCCTAATCTCATATGAATATCTTTATCACAGCCACTTTCAAATGTCATCACATTGTCCAGATGGCAGAACTATTCTGCCATCCATGTAGATTTTTACATCTGTTACCCAGTTACCTACCATCATAATCTTGGTTTTCTCTGCATTTACTTTCAATCCTGTTTTTGCTACTTCCTGTTCTACCTCTGTTGTAAGGGCAATCATTCCATTCCACATCATACTTCATTCTTTGCCAGATCATCGAAAAAGCTACTGCTTGGGAAAAAAACCCATCTTAATCAATTTTCTTGATTACTAGCAGCCATGGGATACCAAAAAAGATGATCAATATAATATGGAGTTTATATAATGGAGTAGATACACAGTAAGATGGGATAAACTCCTAGGTGAGTGGTTTGATATTGTGTGGAGTTAATCAAGGGTGTGTGTTATCACCAATCCTCTTTGCACTACCAAGAGACTGGATGATGAAGAGGACAAAAGGCATTCCTGAGAGTGTAGAATGGGCTAGTGGAGACAAGTTCCATAACCTTGACTTTGCTGATGACATTGCTTAACTCCTGAGGTTTACCAATGAGAAATCATATAAGTAGAGATGAGCCAGCTTTGACTAAAATAAGGACTGACCTGAATCTTTGCCCGGGGTGATGTTTGAGCAAAGATTCAGGTCAGTCCTTATTGGGAACAGCACAAAAACTCATCCTTTATCTTATTTGACAGAAATGTTACCTATTATCAACTTAACTTTGCTTTAGATTTATCCAACTGTATGATCTGTATCCAAAGCCTACCGAAGTCAATGGAAACTCAGGCGCTATTAGAATAGCTAGAATTTTTTCTTACAATTTTTTTTCTGGGACCAAGTTCATCAACTTTGGTTTCACATGTACACAAAATAGCTGTAGGATAATATGAATCATCTTCATATCCAGTGTATGTATACAGTACAACACAATATAATTCATTTTTTGCTCTGGCATTTAGAAATGACTACCTACAATTGTACATGTTCACCCTCTGAGTATGCATTTCTGCCCTATATACAGACTACAAGTTTCAACCAATTGTTATGAGACTAATTAAGTATATTTCCAGTTGTTTGTATGTTTTACAGCTATAGAAAATGAGTGTATTAATCAATGAGTAAATTAATTTTTCAGTTCTCTCTGTATAAAGTTCCACTACAGATCTCAATACATCAGTAGAGTATGATGGGAAAAGTAAATCCAATACAACTAGAAATAATTTACATTATACATGAGATTGCTGAAATACTCACACATTCCAGTCATATATATCTCTTTTCATTTGTTCATGTCCAACACATATCAGACTCATTAATAGTTGCTTTTAGGTATTAGATTTAGTTAATTAAGCCCAATGAGCCATGAAAAAGAAAAGTAATGAAAAGACTTCCAGTTTGAATAGAGTGTGAATTTGTTTAGATTATTCTTCCAGACCTTCAGACTAATGTTTAACTGCAGACTGAAAACCAGCCTCCAGTCATATCCACAGAATATCTGGGTATAAAATCTCTCTCCTCTTTGGGTCAATAAGAGTCTTGTTATTAACTTAATGAGATAAAGAACCGAATACATTTAGGTGGTGTTGCCTAGTGGATAGAGCACTGGATTGGGCTTCAAGATACCTGGGATCTGTTCCTGGCTTTGCCATTTGCCTGCTAGATCACTTGGGTAAATCACTTAATCGCTCTGTGCCTCAGTTTCCCCATCTGTAAAATGGGGATATTGATACTTGACCCTTTTGTAAAGTGCTTTGAGACCTAGTGCTGCAAAGTGCTATGTAAGATCTAGATATTATTGCTTTGGAGAGACTGTTTGCATATATTGTGCCAATATTTTTGTTGTTCACCACAAGAAAAAATGCCATATAGCTTAGTTGCAGTTTTGCAGCTTTTATGATTAGGGTTATTTTATGATTATTAGCGTATTGAATCTCTGAGTCTTCAGTGGATTAGGAACCCTAGACATTCATCTCCAAAGCATGGCTCCTGCCACTTCAGCTGCACGATTAATCCATTAGGGGGTAGCAATATTCAATGTTATGCCCCGACACATTTTAAATCAACAGATTGCACACTTTTCTATCAGTGGAAGCTCCTCACCATTAAGAGTGGGATTTTTGCTCTGAGGGTTGGCCGAACTCTGTTCCCACTGAATAGTAATTATAGACTTCAATGGGAGCAGAATTAGGGCCATCTGTAGTGTTTTTGAAAATAAGAGTGCTAAGATCCACTGGAGTTCACAGCCTCGTACAGGCCATGACTTTGTAAAGACCCCACAGCATTACATAGCCATGGACAAGATTTAAGGCACATCGAGAGAAGTTACACCTGCAGTTCCTGCTGACTTGCCATGACTGCCTTTGTGACATCCTTTTGCAGTGGCTGTTCATGAGTTCATGTCCAGTGCTCCCAGTGTAGTGTTAAGCTCGGACAAACAATGGTATATCAGGTTTAACATCTATGTCCTTGCAGAGTGGCAGCAGTCCTGGGATAGAAAGACAGGCATGTTGATGAACTTCAGAACCCCTAACTTACCTGTTTGTAACCTGGGATGAAGATTCTTGACTGGGCTTACCAGGCTGTTGACTGGACCAGCCAGAGTGGCTGTCACGATGCAGAAATTTGGCTTAGCCCAATCTTCATAGCATGATTGCGGGTCAATGATGCTGATGGTCAAACATGGGGTGGAGGATAGAAGGCTGGACTGCAGCACCTTGCTACACTCAGTGATACAGCAGTTAGATGTCTGAATAATGCAGAGATCAATGTGTGGCGCATATGAAAGGAGAAAGTTACTGTAACTGTCCATTTCAGCTTCTCTCATCTGAGTTTTTCTGTGCTTGTATTTCTACCTAACCCTCCCTTCCATTTAGAGTGCAGCATTAGCTAAGGCAAATTTATGTAGATGCCCTGGTTTCCTGTAAAACCTGTTTAAGATTTTGTTCTGTAAAAATCATAAAGAGAAAAAGTTCAAAGTATTCCTGACATTCTGCCAATTTCTTTACAATCTTCTTCTGAAAATGAGATATGTGCTTCATCTTCCCATTTATTTTCTATCCCCAATGTGTAACATTTGAGCTGAGTAGGAGTTTCCTATTGACATCAGCAAGAGCAGGCTTGGCTTTACATTAATGGATTTATTTTTAGAAATTTGTAAATTATGGAGGTTTGGTGACTGTGCTTTTGATTGTGGAGTACTCCCACCTGAGCTTGGTCTGAACTGTCTTGGCCTTGTCACTATAGGGCTAGTCAAGGCTCTCTCTCTCTCTTCCCAAGGCCAAGTTTACGTACTGCCGAACCATGGGCAAGAGCTCAAGCTCAAATCTTAAACTGTTTGATAGTGGATGGAAAAGGAAAAAAGGGAAGATCTAGAACACAGTGTGCAGAATGTAGATTCTTTGTATTGGGAAGCAGGTGACTGTAATAGTATGAATAGGAGGTCTTCCACAATTACGTTTTTCTAAATTTCTGATTAAATAATTTCTTAGAATATGAGAAAGAAAATATTAACTCATCTAATTGATGTGAAATTTACTATAACCATGTAAATAAGGATTCACAACATGATACAATTACAATTCTATAATTATTATTGTTTTAAATCATAGCTTGGAACATCAAACCACAAGTAGAAATCACCCCCCCCCCCCAAAAAAAAACCATGCATGTACTATAGAGTGCTATTTCTGACATTTTCCTACACAAATTAGGTTATCACAACTCCCTCCAGTTATACATTCTGACGTTCTTTGTGTCTGTGCACGCGCTCGCACTGCTGCCCATCAGAGGATAATAATAACAGGCAGACTTACTTAGTTAATAGCATAATGTAATTTAGCTGTATTCATTATTTTGATGTACAGCTCCAAGTTGTGAAAAGCTCATGACCTTGGTATCAGAATGAAATGTATGCAGTCAAAATTAACTTCAGCATTTGAGCCAAGTGATCAAAATTTTAAATCTTTCCAAATATACTAGAGCTGGCAGGGAATTGCATTTCTCTTTATCAAAACAAAGTTATTTTGTATTGTGCTGCAAAAAAAATTGAAGTATCATTTTCAAAAGGAAATTAGACCTATAATTTTAACTTAACAGGTTTTCAAATTCCTCTGTTGTTTTCCTTGTGATATTTGCATGAAACAAGAACCATTTTAAATCATATCAGAGTTAACACTTGAACTTTATACAAAGTCTAGTACTTCAACCTATGGAAATGATTTCCTGATATAACCTCTCTCCTGGCCAGCTAGAGAAGTTTTATTTCCGGAAGAAAAAGTCCAATGTGCCATGGAATCATCCAGCTGCATTATAAATGTGTTCTTAAATGGCAGCTCTGTCATTTTCTTGCAACTTTGCAAACCACAAGTATTTGTAATTTGCTTTGGGAGCTTATTTCTTGAGTCAGACTCTGCTATGTACTTTAAATTTAACCTTAAAGGGTTTTTTTTTTTTACAACTCCTTTTAAAATATCATATAAATATAACCAGATATTGGAATTTAAGATGTTGCTCTACAATAGGGAAGTAATGGGCACTACTCTGGCTTGCAGTTACCAAAAAGTCTTTGTCAGCCATTACACAGCTCTTTGCCAGCCTAGGTAAAATGAATTGATTGTTTGAATCCAGCTTCTGTGTGGAGAGGTTCCATAGAATGGAAAAAAAAACATCAAAATTGTCACCAATGGGCAATCTTGTTGGCAAGTTCATCAGAGAATCAAAGAATTAGGGAGGCCTGGAGGCTGACCTGCTCTTCCACCCCCAGAAGGTGTGGCACATGGGTTATCCGACATTGTAGAAAGGCACGGAGACAGAGGTGTGTGGGGAAGCTTGCACTGCCACTTTCTGCATCTGCTCTGTTGACAACAAAGAACTGCTTTATAAGGGCTGCTTTATTAGCCTTATGACCACTATGCTCGCCTTCAAAAAGAAACAAATCAATACTTCCCAGGTCAGTAGAAATTGAGGGCACTCAGCACCTAGAAATTGGCTCTCAGCACATCAAAGAATCTGCCCAGAGTCCATAAAAGTGGCAATAAATAAATTAAAGATCTAACTGTGTTTTAAATCAGAGAGTTTGAGCTATGAAGGTACAGCTTTCTTACCATCACTATCACATCACTCAGCATGCTGTTTACGTAAGGCAGCACAATATTTCATTAATATTTCAATAAATACTTGCTTGATACAGAGCCCAAGATAAAACAGAAAGGAGAGAGAGTCATTCATGTCATTTACTACTGTATTTGTATGAAGCAAATTATTTACATGTTCTTTTCTTGAATCTAACTTCTAAAGCATTTTCAGCCTTCACCAGCATACTAACACATCATTTAAATAACTTGCAGTGTCGAACATATTTAGTACTAGCTGGTCTGAAGAGTGGAGGTAATAGAACATAGCTGTCCTCAACTTTGCCAATTTAAAAACAGAATATTTCACTGAAGTTAATTTTTGGCTCAGTTGATAAGCCATTTCACACCTCAGCCTATGAAGTTCACTCCATTTCCTATAATACCCACAATGTGAATCAGCTACAACTCCAGAAAATAGAAATGAATTCATACTTGAAGAAAATAAATGTATAATAACACACACATGCTCTCATTTACACATGTCCCTATTCACTAGAACTCAGTTTAGAGCTCAGTTCAACAAATAAACAACCCTTGCACCATTTTGCATTATGAAAGGTCCTGGATCTGGATTCCACATGTTCATGTTCAATAGACGGAGTTGGGAAAAGTTGCAGAAACCATTTTTTGCCAAGATTTACAGTTACATCCTATAGAAAGCTATTTAGAAACAGAGACTTCATTTAAATAATTAAATAAAGGATGGAGAAAATAGTATTTGTTATTTACAAGCTAAAAGGCAGATGACAGCTCCCTCCTATCCCAGGCTTGCCAAATGTTAACCTTTTTAAACTGATTTTTCTTTTTTCAAATTTGGGAACAACAAATCCTTCCCAAGCTGAGATTTCTGACAGCAGGTTACACCTCTAGAGCTATTTTAATAGCATATTGTTTACTGGTGGAAAGTGTGTTAAATAAATTCAGAGGAGCACCTTCCTGGATGCTTATTCAGAGTATTTAACCTGTTCCAGTACCTCTCTTCCCTCTTCACCATGTCCCAACCATCTTTCTGCCTTCCAGTGTACCTTTTCCTGATCCCGCTTCCCTCTCTAGACCTCAGTTCCTTCTGCATAACTACAAACAGCAACCTGATGTACAATAGGCTTCACCATACCCAAATCAATTTTTCTAATCCTAAATACATCTTCTGAGCTTCCTGAGACCTGTTAAGAACTGATGTAAAGAGCAGCACCCCGAGGAAGCCATTTCCAGTGCACAATGAGTTCTATTGGTTCCACAAAACACAGGAAATTTAGCTGTTAACTATTTACAGATTATATAGATAGATAGATAAAGCATTCTGGTACCAACTTCTAAACCCCACTATTTTAACCCCCTCAAACTTCATGACCTTTCCCAACCATTACTATCACCCACTATATGCCCATGCCTTTAATGACTCTGTCATTGAGAAGTTTTATATTTGCCACTTTCTCTGAATTTCTGCAATAATAAAATCTTATTCCCTTCAGCTTCTCTGGGTCATAGTTCATTGCACTCTCACAGGGGCTCTGCAGAAAGCCTGCATTTCATATTCTTAGACAGCATTTGGCTCATCAGTGCTTTTCAGTCTTTCTTTGCTTCTGAGATGATTTTAATTCAAAGTGGTTCAAGTTTTGGATGAAGGTTCAAGTCATCTTATTTTATGCAAATGTTTTCAATTCATCCCTGTCTATACTTATAATAATGGAAACAGACATTTGTGGAATAAAAGCCACCACCTCAAAAATATGAATTCTTAAAACAGGATTTAAAAAAAATGCAAAGGCATATGAGAAACTAAATGTCCTAGAATGCATGAATGATATTATGTGGCAACACTTCCTTTTTCCCTCCAAAGAAAATTAACTTGGAATTTAATTTTAAGGTCTGGGAAGCTACCAGTGCCAATGCCCATTCGTTCAGCTGAACTTCCTTTTATGATGTATGTACTTTCAGTATTGACTATTTTCAAATATTTCTGGGGGCCTTTCTTATGTAACAGGAAATATCTTCTTCTTTTTTATACTGCAGTTCAAAGGTTCAAGTATCATAAATGAATTTTCAATATTCCATATTCTATACAACTAGCAGAGATTAATCTTTCAGAGTGGAAATACTGTAGATACAGTATAGTAAAGTACAAAAGCTATCAACATGTATTATCTGGTGACTAAGAGTAAAAATTGCAACAACAAAATATGGATTGATCTCTAACAATGTACACAGCTTTGAAATCCCAACCTGGTCCAAAATAACTTCAGTAGGGTTAGTGGCTTAGCTGCATTAGCAGGCTAACTTACTGGTGTTTATTTTCTTTATCATATTTACTATTTGGTAGAGTTAATACAAAACATTGCTCAGCTACACAGTGTGGGATGTTGGCTGATGGGGAATCTTGGAAAGTCTAGTGATTACATTATGGAATCAGGAATGTACAGTGCAGAGAGAGAGAAACAGAAAAATAATACAGTGTTTATACAGATAGTATCATCAACCCCATGTAGACTTTCTGTTACTCATTTCAAATGACCCAGAGTCAACATTTTAGTTTTGCTATACTGACAGTACGAAGTAGAGTGGGACAATGACAACGGTGACAGAATTCTTCCAACATATGAAAGATCCAGAATATAACTGGCAGGGAGGAAATTTTCCCCTCTCTCTCCCTGATGAGACGTTTTCCTCATGCCCAGCTCTGCTACTCCCCTAGATGCCCTACTGGTAGCATGCATTTTAATGTACATTTAGGCCTCATAATCTTGTATGCCTGAAGGATAGCTGCAGTGGTGCTTCCTTGGGTAAAAGTTACCTGACTTAGGCACTCCATACTTCTCATATTCAGGCCCATATTATGGCAGTCATTCTCCACGTGCCTTAAATGAATGGAGAACACAGGAGAAGAAAAGAAACAAAAAGGAAGAATTAGCAGGGGGCAGGTTGAAGTGTTAGTAAACAAGTACCTATTTTACATACCTTATACATACTGGGGCTTCAGTGGTTACTCCGCTTCACTAGTTCCTTAGCCTAGATGTTTCTTCCAATTCTAGGAATGGGCTTCTCCAGAATTGGCAGCCGTAGCATAAATAAATCCAGAAAGTTAATCTCAGAGGAAAAACAGACCAACTGTAATTTGCTGAGTGATAAGTAAAACTGGGAAAGTAAAAGCCCTAGAGACAAGGCAGGTTGAAGCTGTCAACTGCACTCCAGAACAGCAGCTGTAGCAGTCATAAGAGCAGCCATGACAGTTAATATTTGCATCAGATTTTGAAAGACAATTCATATACTAATGGTTTGAAGATCAGCCACATGCAAGGCATCAGCTATTCCTAATGTTTAAAGAAACTGGGTGTGGCTGGAGTCCAACAAAGCCCACAAGTACTAGGTCCTGCTACAACAATGTATACCAAAAGACTGAATTTAAACAAAGGCAGAAACTGGGAGATGGGTCTGCTCCAAGTTGGTTTTTGAAGCCTCAGATCTGTGAAGCTGCCTACCAGCAACTGAAGAGGAAGATGAGAAACTCCCAGATACGAGGCAAAAGTGGGTGAAATCACACAAACAATTTGGGAGTCTTGAGAATAAGGGTAGGGGCTTAAGCCTGTGAAACCTTAAAAGACTATTCCTCACATAGATTTTAGGTTAGGTAGACAGGCACTTCTGGTTAGTAAACCATCTTTCCTTTTTGTATTGAGGTTGCAACAGGAATGTAGTTCCATATTTCTGTCTTGCAAATTTTATAAAGAAAATGCTGAGGAGTGTTCTAGATAACAGGAGAGACTTATGTGACCAGGAGGAGAAAAAATATCTATTCCTTTGCCCCTGTGAAAATAAAATAAGCTGGTCCCATCATGCTTTCACAATGTAAACATGGCCCTCTGTCAGGGAGGCTTCTGAGCAATGACAGCTCCATGTGAGATATCATCTGTTACACCAAGACACCATTAAGAATGATGCAGTTTTACCTTTCACTCTGAATTTCCAGGATTTTCTCTGTTCCGCCTAAGTCCAGCCTTTAACTACATAGTTGTTATTCTTGGGAATTTCCTTTATTTTTAGAAAATTAGTTAACAAAGATTCCAGATGGCACTTAGACCTTTGTTTTTCAATTTTTTTGTGCATTACATGAAAATGTATGACTCAGAGAAATACATTGTCTTTCTAGAAGAAGCTATTACCGTCTATTGAATAAATGTTTACTTGTTAAACAAATTCAATTGTTTTTAAATATGTACTTTGCTCTTGGAAATGAAACAGAATATTGTTTAAACTATAATATTGAGATGAAACTAAAAACCATTCTTTGACATGATACAGAACAACAGCTCCATCATGTTAAACCCTAGTGCTTTGCCCCTTGGCTGAGTGGTAGCAAATTTTGGGATTTTACAAGTCAACTTCCTTTTTGAGAAGTCATTGAAGCAGAATTAAATATTTTCTACCATAACTTGTGTGTATTTATTAGTTGTACACCGATCCTATTTACCTGGAACTGGGGTGACTAAAACTACACATAGCAAATTCCCTCCTTGCAGAATCCTCAGTGAAGGCTAAGAAGCATCTCTTTTATGCCTGTCTCTCTCTCTCTTGGACACTACTGCTTAACGCAGTCTTCACTTTCTCTACTTACCCCTAGAAATCCCCTAATGTAAAACTGCTCACCCAGGACCACAAGACCCAGGTCCTAAAAGGTGGCCTGGGTAATAACCCTCCTTTTGTGCAGCTATTTCACTGCACAAAAACTCAGAAAGGTTTGACAGCCCATCCAGGCAAAGGAAAGTGCTTTTGCCCACACAATCCCCTTAACTGTCTGGGTGCACAGGGTAGCTTTCTCTTTTCCTATAGAGAGTTTCATCTTGAATGTATGCACATTAATGATTCATAATATGCACGATATTAGCACTTTTTGCAATAGTAGTGTGAACCAGACTTGTAATAAACACAATGCTAATTTTAAAATATAGTTGAAAAAAATATTCATTGCATATGCATGGTAGCCAGTTATCAAATGTTAATTCTGTCTTTGCAGAATCTATTTTTAATTTAGTTTTGCACAGGAAGGCAGATTTCTCTTCTAATTCAAATTTCAGTTGAGTCCAGAGTTTTAAAGCCAAGTTTTGTACCCATTAAATGCAAACACTGACTATCTCTTTAACTGCTGCCTGGCAAGCAGTTGTTTTATATAACAAAGTAAATAAGCTTTTCCTTTACCACAGAGAAGGCTGGTGCATGAGACTATTCTTGTCTCTGGTAAAGTAAGCATAGGGATCTGAACAGTATGTGAACAACAACAATTTGGCTGCGAAAGAGAGAAAGGATCAGTAATGTTCTTAGATTAGGCTTTGGAACACTTTGAAAAGGTATTGGGGGGCTATTTCAGGCAAACTTTTTATTCTCTCAGAAAAGTCTGTGGGTATGCATGGAACTGAAAGCATTTAAGAAGGGAAAAACATAAAAAGGGAAACATTAATTGGGCAGATCATCTAGTAGTGTAGATCTATTTTTACAAAAACCCAAACACATCTATACATAGATTTTCCTTTGAAGCTTTTAGACCCCCATTCCTTTTTCCTTATCTGCATAATTGACATCTTCATTCAATTTCAAACAGCTGTTTTTTGAATTTATAATCATTTTATTTCTCTCTGGATAAGGCTTAATCTTTTGAACTCAAGGAATAATTATTATTGCAAAGTTGTTTTCCTTTTCCAAAGAGAATGCTTTAGGGTCACTATTGCTTCCAGTTTCTCTGGGAAAGAGGACAATAAAGTATTTGTTGGTGCTGAAATGTTGTCAGTTCCAAGGACATTGGCACTCTCTCTCTGTGCACTATGTTCAGCATATTGAAATGAGTTATATGAACCACATCAAAAAGCTTGAAATTAGTACTTTGCTGCTTTTTAGTGTCTACAAGCTAATTTTAGATCCCTCTGGAGCTAGGAAACTTATCTCTATTCTTCTGTGCAGCTTCCTAAAAGCATAAGATGGCCTTTAAATAATTTGGAGGTTTACTCTTCTCCCTTTTTCTTCTTTAAATCCAATTTGTTATATTTTAGAACATTCATCTCAGCACTGCACACAGTATACATTACGAAGGTGATGGAAACTGTGCTTTTCTTATTCAGTTTCCAAGAGGGAATCAGGTAAGTACCAACAATGATAGATTTCTCAAAACCACCCCTTCAGCTCTTGCTTAGTGGATCAAAAGGTGAATTATTCACAGTGGCAATGCCTTTAAAGTTCAGAGTAGAATTTCTCTTGGAACAACACTTGAATTAAAGTTTACCAATTGGAAATAACTACAAGCTCTAAAGAAGCTTTTGCGACATTTTTTTGAATTTTAAAAACTACCCCGTTTAGAAAGGATGAACAAACTAAAAAGAAACCACAATCACACTGAAAGACATAATGGAGCATAGTGAATACGTTATCAATAACAAAGCAGGGGGCGGAATCCATCCTTGCACCAGAACTGAACTTGGTGAAGTTTTTATGTCACTCTTACATCTCCCCTACAGTGGGGGGAGGGGGATTGCAGAGCCAGTTTGGCCTCAAATCCATGTTGGAATAGTCCTGAGATTTGCCCTAACTTGCACTCAGCTCCCAATTGTCCTTGGAGGGGGTAGAGGCAGAAGGGAATAACCAGGGCATAAACACCCCTCCCCCCCATCCTAACATGACCCTGGAATGTCCCTTGCATCAGGGTCTCCCACAGGTCTGGTACAGAGCTGGCTTCATCAATTTATACCTATACTGGGGAATATTCTAGGGGCAAGGATTTATAGCCCTTTTCTACTGGTGGAGCTAGCAGATCAGGGACTGCAGGGCAGCCATAACCTGGGCTCCAGTTAGCTAAATAGCAAAAAGAATGGATGCTTATAATCTGGAAGGATAAATAAGTACATAAATCCAAGAAACGGAAGCACAAGAGAGACTGATTTTAGTGCTTGTTCTCTTTCTTATAGGCTTTTTACTTAAAGAGGGTTTTTTCTGAGGTACCATTGGTCAAATGAGAGGAAACTTCTATTTCTTATTTACCTCCTCACCTGGTGATGGTTTTATGGGTGAAGCCTCAAAACAGTAACCAACAATATTTTCTCTTCTCAGGATTAGAAAGAATTATTATGTGTTTGCTGGCAACTATCAACTTGATACAGGAAACCATACTAAAAGCAGCATTTCGTGGTCACAGAGGAATTTTACCCACTCTGTAGATCAGGGGTATCTGCTGCTCTGTTGCCTCTGTCCCATTATTCCCAGCACTTGTCAATTACATATGCAGTATTTAGCCTCCTAACTTGAAGAACCACTTGAGTGACTTCCTTCAAACCTTTAATCAATACTGCTCTGTAATTCAGTCATCATATTTCAGTAAGTCAATTGCACTAGGACTTTTTGGCATGTTGGTTACCATGGAGATATGATGAAGACAAAGATGAGTTCTTAGTGCTGCTGCCAGCAGCAGTGCATGCACAGAAAATTAGGTTAATTAGGGCCTGATCCAACATCTGTTAAAGCCAATTGAAAGACTCCCACTGGCTTCAATAGCCATTGGAAAGGACCCTTGATGAATAATTCCCTCAATAAATCTGGCCTCTATATTTACTCATGGCATGTCCAAACATGGATCAAAATTTCCTCTAATTTATTCATTATTCCAATTTACTCCAAATGATATGATTTTCTTTTCAAACCTGAAGATTCCTTGAAAAAATATAACCTGTGTTGGTTAGCTGTGATGGGTGGCATAAATCTTATGATACAGTTTCTATTCCGATGAAAAAAACCCTTAAAATCAAGAAGAAGGCTTGAAGGATGCACTAGGGTTCTGAAGCTGTCAGAGAGAGGTAGCAGGTAAGTATAACTAGGAAATTTTATTTCAACACTTTTCCTTTCTGAGCCAAAGAGGCATCGTTTCCAGGAGATTTAAGCTACTGTAAAATGTATTGGTTGGGTGCAGAGGTTACATTTAATTTTCTTTTATCGGCATTTGCATTCATAGTCCTAGTTGCAAAGGGTTTGGTCAGATCCTTCTCTAGCTAATGTGTGTGTCTCCATGCTGGGGCTCTAGTGCAGGGTCCTGTGATCCCTGTCCCATTTTAATATGTTGAGCAGTGCATCATCCCATATAAAATATACCAAGTGTATTGCTTTTACTGTTCTGTATTTTTCTGTCATCACTGACAGAAAGTAATGACATGCTCGGTCCTAGCTGTGAAGGGTGTGATCAAATCCTTATGTTGGTCATTTGACTGCCCCTTTCACAAGGCTTAAGAAAGGGGCTTGGGAACCCTGTACTCGTCAACACTTAGATACTACAGTAAAAAGTGTCATAACTAAAAAAAAGACATTAAAATAAATAAAATTACCATGACAATGTTTCATAAAATACTATTCAATGCTGACATTCCTGTCATGCTGTCTGGAGTGGCTCACAACTGTGAGTGCCTATCTCAGGGCAGACTATCAGAAAACAGGGCTGACACCTCAAGCTGGTGGTATGTTCTATAATTAGATTTCACCAACCCAGTAACAAATGTGAACTCCTGGATCTCTATAACAGTCTTACCATGGAGTCACAGACAGTCCCCTTAGACTCTCCGGTTTATCTTGCCACCCAAACAAATTGGACTTTGTGATTAAAGGTCACTTAAACCAAAAATCCCACCACGTCAGGTTGCTCCCAGTCCCAAGAGACCAGTTACTTGCCCCAGATCAACTGGTACTCTAGATCTTACACTAAAGACAATGCTGGTAGCCAATTCTATAGTAAACTAAGTAAAGGTTTATTAGCCAAGAAAGGAAAATAAGTTATTGAGAGATTAAAGCAGGTAAAAGATAAGGACAGGTGAGTCACAGTTTGTAATTCCAAATGGTGACAGTGACGTAATAAACTGCCAGTTTCCCAAAAGTCTCTTCAAGGTACCAGATTATCTCTGGGGATCTCAGCTTTGCATCTGGTACACTTTCCGGTAAGAGTCCAAACAGGCCAGAGATGAAGGGTCTTTCTTTGACTCCATACTTCTAGCTTCTTCTCACGGAAAACAAGCTGACAGGGTCACAATCCACGTGGACTTTTCCTTTGATGATGGAGAGTGAGGAATGCATTTTGAGTCTTTGACCTCCGGTTATCACACACAACGGCCACTTGTTTTGAAAGTAACACTTTTCTGTTAAAGTTCTTCATTTGCATTCCACAGGGTTTATTTCACGTTCAATGGGTTATTTAGTTGCAGGGGTATGCGCAATGTAAATGTTTGCTACTACATCATAACAGGATACAGACAAGCAAAAACAATGCCAGTAATATCCCACTTGTTTTCATGAAATTTAAACATAAAATATGCTCTTATACATTCACTAATCACTTTGATCTATACTAATACATAAGTGAATTGGCCTGGTCTGCCAGCATCACAATTATAAATTCCTTTTTTAAGAAACTGTTTAATCTGAAATACCTCTGTATCTCCATTTGGTGCAGGCTGTAATATGTTCCCCTGATTTTATTAGTTATCTAATGTAGAAAAAAGTTTAGGTGTCCCCAGTGCTGTCATAAAACACATATATACTGCTTCTGGTGCAAATATTCAAAACCGTGAGTTTAGATTTAGTTTTCATGACGGTGTGAGCAAAACTCAAAAAGGACTTACTTGTGACCTGCCTTACTCACCCATGCAGTGGTGTACCCATGTGGCCAGTCCCCTCCTGCGCAGGTAGGTGGGGAGTGAAGGACTGGAACAAGACGATAGAAGGAACCAAAGCATGACTCAGAGTCACTGGGCTGCTCCTGCGGCAGAACACTTGTTTGCTGGCCATCTAAGGATAACTCTATCTCACAGTGATCACTGGAACAGTGGAAGTATAACCAAAGCAAAACTACTTCTCAGTTCAAGCAAATGTTTGTGAAAAATCATTATGCAGTATTTGCCAACACTATTGTAAATAATGTGAAGTTGATTTGTTGCCATATGCAGTACTGTATGGAACTTCCAAGTAATCTTTACTTATGTTTCTTTGGATCACACTTCAGAATATGTCTCTAATATGTATGGATGTGACAGTTTTTGGATTTGTTAGATACCAGCACCCAAATCCTCAGTTGCATTCAATTGCATAATGCAATTTAGAAGCAGGAGTACAAATGCGGCTTTATACCACCTTAATTATCTGCTGGTGCTAGGCCAGCTCTGGGCCAGTATGTCCCCTAGTATAAGTTAAAGTTAGAGCCATCCAAAGACTGCTCTAACTTGTGCCAATAGCCAGCAGCTCTAAGGATCAATACGGCAAACAGGGATTGCTGGGCCATACAGAAGTACTAGCTAGCAGATTGGAAAGGAGTTTGCAGAGCGTTCCTCTCAGCTCTACATCACTGGAGGTTCCCATATACTGCAGTAATCTTCCTATGGTTAGCTATGCCAATTGTAGGGCACAAAGCACAGAATCCAGTCCCAATATTTAAATTTAATCTTTTAACAAATATGTACATGTTACAAAGTCTTTTGAAAATTTCTTATTTACACAGCAGATATGATCAGACCTGTAGGAGGTATTGTTTGTATCTATGCATCCTTTAAGGGATATGAACATCTCTCTATACAATGCTTCTGATGCCATTCAGAAGAAATGACTGCAAGGAAGCACAGAGAATAGAGTGCAAAAAAATAATAAAATGTCAGAACAAACAAAAATTCCATTATTTTCTGTGCTTCCACAGCTGTGTACTAAACCAACACAGATTTTTAAAAATTATTATTTTAAATTCAAAAGTGAATTTTGAGGACTATTGTATCCATAGGTCAAATATTGCTCTTATGCATGAACATCCACCACAGTCCAATATCTGTGGTTTCCAGTGGGTTTGGTCAACTGGATTTCACTTTTATTTCTAGGCACAAAAGGTTCCATTCTCCTCCCAGTCTGTTTACCTGACAATCAGAGTTGATAAAAGGAAGTCTAATGATATGTTAATTCTAGCTGTGTCCGAAGAGAATATATCACTTAGGGCCCAATTCTGCAAACGTTTACATGCAAGACAGTCTTCATTTATGTCAGCAGTCTCATTGCACTTCGTTACAGAAGTGTCATGTTACTGACCCGAGTGTTATCAGAATTAGGCCACTGATTATTTTTCATTTGTGAGATGATGAAAGTTGCTATTCTTGGGCTTGATCCTGCATCTCTTAGTCGCCTAACTAGTCAAAGGGACTCATCATGTAAATTAGGATGCAGAATCAGGTCCAATGGAATTGTATTATCATTATGTATTTAGAAACTGATAATAATGAATAAAATAAACATGTTTATTAATCTCTAAAAATTTAATTTATAAATAAATAATGTATGTTTTAATTTATTATTTGTAATATCCTGTACCCTGACAAGAAAATTCTCAATGGAAGGAAAGACTATGGTATTATATATTGGATTTCTGGTTTGTTGTTGTTTGTTACACTCTGTCTGTAAATCAGAGTTTGTTTAGCATATTTGTTTGTTTGTTTGGCATGTTTTGGTTTGGTTTTAGATTTTTCCTGAAAGAAACAAAAAGCTTCTTTTGTGAATTAAAAATCTTTTTTCATTTCACTAAAGTTTAAAATTCTTTTTCTCCTAAAATTTTTGGCCCAATCCAGAGATCTGCACCCACCGAATCTGGGAGGTGATTAGAGAACCCCACCCTCATATGAAATATCTCTTATTAAGCAATATTGTCTGCTATATAGCTACAGTTTGCCTTTCAATAACTTAGGGAATAATTTATTGCTATTTCAAGGAAAGACTGTTACTCCAATCAGATTTCCAGTACACTGGCTGTACAAAATATACCAGAATTGATTAGTTATACATAGAATAAGGTCTTTGGAAATTTGAAAACCATACAAATAAAATAAAGAAGACTGAAACAAGATATTTGTTTTATTGATAGGACTACATATATTTCTAAATTGCCTCAAGTCTTGGGCTCTTTAGGGTCTAGTCCTGTGAGGTACTGAGCAATGTCAATGTGCTTGAGGTGCTTAGCAGACTACAGGATTGGCCCTAAACATGCAAATTGAGTGTTACTTTCAGACTACTCCATTAAAGTCAGTGACAAAACTCCCATTGACCTTAATGATGCAGGATTGAGCTGTTGTGATGATACCTGTTCTTTTTAATTAGAGATAATTCTGAGTGGCCAAGTTCAAATCTGGAGCCATATCCGCATTTTTCCAAACTCTGGGTCTGATTGGTTGATTACAGAGAAATGGTCAGCCATTAAATATGGATCTAGATTCAAATGTTGCCAAAGTTTAAAGATGTTTTGAGTGATTAGGTTTTGTTCTCTATCTTATTTTATTCAATTCATTAGGACAGAAAAAGTTATGCAGTTTGATTGGGATCCATTTCACAGAAGTTCCCAAAAAATCTCCCACAGAACAAAAATATATAGTTTTGAAAGGAAGAGGTTCCTGTGAATGTATATGGTCAAGAAAGGTCTCTAGTGTTGTGTAGTTCCATCCTTGAAGACCAGCATAGTCCACTGGCTGTGGTTCTGGAATGGGAGTCAGGAAACCCTTGTACTCCTATCTCTGCACAGGTGCGGCACTAGGAGGGAACTTGCTGGAGCAATAGCCTCCCCAAAATTACGCAGAAGCAAGGGTAGCATGCTATGGGATTGCTGGCAGTGGCAGTGCTTTCAGAGCTGGGTGGCTGGAGAGCCGTGTCTGCTGGCCAGGCACCCAGCTCTACTCTGAAGGCAAGCAGCAGCAGAGAAGCAAGAGTGACAATCTCACACTGTACTACCCTTACTTCTCTGCTGCTGCTGGGGGAGTATTGCCTTCAGAGCTGGGCGCCCAGCTAGCAGCCACTGCTGTCTGTTCTGCCTTCAGAGCCGGGCAACTCATGCTCCTCCGGAGAGATGTGCCCCCCCCCCAGTTTGAGATTTGGAAGCCCCCCAATTTTCTATCTAACCCACCTCAGCCCTCTCACTGGGAAGAGGCTGGTGCCACCCCTGGCTCTGACCTGCTTTGTGATTTTGGGAAAGTCACTTAATCTCTCTCTGCTTTTGTTTCTCTTCTCAGCTGTTTTATCTTTTTAAACTTTTAAGGGTACAGACGGTCTCTCACTATTTGTTTATACAATGTCTAGAAAAATGAAACCCTAATCTGGGTTGGGGTCTCAAGGCATGACTGTAACACAAAAATAAATTTAAAAAACTCTCAAACATTGTAGAAATAATATTTTAAAAGGAACCACCATCTACAAAACCACCACAAGTAGGCACTTTATTGGCACTCTCAAAAGAGAGGCAAAGGACTGAATGCAGATGGAAATAGAATTATCCTTTCATCCTAGAGGTATATAAGGTATGTTGGCCACTACCACTGCCTGAAGTGAATCTGGATAAGCAGGGGATTTCAGGTTTCCAGTGGTCTCAAGCTAGTATGTTTCCTGAGCTCCTTGCCCTGGGGCAAATAATCTGAGTCATCAATTTTTATTATTAATTCAACTGCAATAGACTATCAAGATAACTTGAGGCAATCTAATAGTCACTAGGGTACTTTACTGGAACTCAGGCAATCTGAATGTTATTACAGGTGCTATCACTGATTTGCTGTATGAGCTTGGGTAACACACATAGGTCTCTGTTCCTCAGTTTCACCATCTGTAAAATGGGAATGATGCTACCACTTTGTAAAATATTATTATGAATAAAAGAACTTCTAGCTCTTCAGGTTCTTCACAAACAGTCTAGGACCATATTAATACATAACTGATATGTACCACCAGTGCAAGGAAATACTAATGAAGAGCAAGCAAATTACCCATCAAGGTTCATTTTTGTAGATATTATCCATGATTTCTGTTCCAAACTAAAAGAACATTAAAATGAATGGTCTGTCAGAGGTCTTATATTTAAGAGCAGAGATGTAATATGGGATTATTAGTAACACGTTATTTTACAGGGCATCAGTACCCATGTGTAACAAATTACCATAGAATTACAGAGTTATTACATGGTTATTTGTGCTTTGCCAAATAAAAATGTTACTTAATCATCATTAGATTTATGGGGTGTTGACCAGATTTGGCCATTTACCTTCAATCCTAGTTCAAAATGCCATAAACCTGATGTTAGCTGAACTCTGGGTCAGATTCCCAAGTCCAGTTATCAAGTTATTAAACCTATTTCTTTCCTTTCATAAAAATAGCTTGCTGTTGGCAGGTGTGATGGGCACACTCTGATAAGCCAAATCGTGAAATCCTCTGGTTCTTGGGATGAAGAGATTAGTTGAGAATTAGGCTTTAGGATATTGACAAATATTTTCAATAGGGTTACAGAATTTTATACTCCCCAAGACTGGTAATAGATTTTTGAAGCTTGGAAGTACATATTTTTCCCAACCTATTTGGCATTTTCTATTGAGAAAATATTGCTTTCCTCATCCCACTTTGCATTTTAAATGGAAATAAATTATTTAGGCTAACTTCATTTAATACCTAATACTTTAAAGCTAACATGTTTGAAAAGCATAGTTCTAGTGTTTGCTATTTAACTGCTGGCGCAGACAGAGCCGACGGAGGAGGCCCCGAACATTGGGTTCAGATGGCTGTAAAAATAGTGGGGTTTAATATTTGCTCTTTGTTGGAGTGAGAGATTTAAAAGTTCAGCTAGAAATGTAGAGTGGAGTAGTGCCCTTATCCATTTAGAACCATTTTTAAGGTCAATAGTGGGCCTCAAACCTTGGCAGCAGGGCCAGATTAGAGAATTTTGGGCCCCTATGTACCATGGCAATTGTCTCCTCCTCTTCCCCCCTTCTCTGTCCCCAGGAGATGGGAGGCCTGGGAGGAGGGAGGAGTTTGGGACCTGCTCCTGGGGGGTGGGGGAGGCCCAAGGGGGCCTGCTGTAGAGTGAGCAAGCCTGCCCAGCACTCACTTTGCATCAGTGTCTGTCCTGCAGGGCTGGGCTGGCTGGCTGTGAGGCCCCAGGTGGCTTTCACCACAGTGTGCAGGTGGGTTCTCCCCCTGCAATGCCCTGACCTCTTCTTGCCCCTGGGTTGGGTTGTGTATGTGCTGAGGGAGGTTCCCCTGGTGGTCGGAGGGCCCCCATCTGTGCAAGTGCATATTGGTCAATCCAGGCTGCTTGACAGTGTAAAATTGCTGGCTACTACTGGTGCCCCCCTGCCAGCAACAGGGGCTCTCCAGCCTTTCATTTCCCACTCCCAAGCTACCCTGCCTGATCCCAGGTAGCTGGCTTTGGCCTACTGCTCCTACTCCCACTCCCCACAGCTTCTGGCTCCCTCCTGAGCCTGGAGCCACCAATATCGGGTTTGACTTTCTCCTTCCTATCCTGGTGGCTCATGGACCCCTCTGGATGTGAACTGGATGGTAACAGTGCCCTGAAATGAGCCAGGTTTATTGGAATATGTAAAATGATTTAATTTTCCTTCACTGAGAGCTTAAAGGAAACATAAGGATTTTAATATAGTCTCAGAATTGAATTACTGTCTGCTTTGACACCTGACAGCAACAATACAAAACAAAACATTTTTTAAATCATTAAAATTGTAAGAACCTGATTCTCCATTGGCCAGGACCTTACTCAGCAACGTATATGAAATGCTATAACTTTGCCTCGATAACATTTTACACTCATCATGCACTCAGTTTGCTCTGTTGTCACTGACTGCACAAGGTACCAGGCAGCAGATATTCAGGTTCTCAACTGATGGCCAACAGGCTCCATCACCATCCTGTATCTGATGTGACCCCTGAATACAACCTGGCACACAGAAAAAGCTCCTGTTCTTTACTCAGAAAAGGGCTGAGAAAAAGTAGGGAAGAACTTCCTTTCTTCTCCCTCCAGAAAAGCAACAAGAGTTTGGTGGTTTCAGCCTAGGACTCCTGGGTTCTATTCCTATTTGTCACTGATTCCATGTGTGGCCTTGAACAAACTACTTATCTCCTCTGTGCCACATGCTCCTCCATTTGTAAAATGTGTATAATAACCATGCCTGCCTTCCTCTCTCAAGTATGGTGAGAGATAATTGGTTAATGTTTGTGGAAGGTACTCTAAGCTCCTCAATTGAAAAGTGTTACATAGGTGCAGATACGGTATCCTTTACTTTGTTCTCTCCCAGATGAGAATAATTGATGGAGGAAGAGGTTGCTATTCAGCACTGGAAGCTGCTCATACACAAGGGTCTTTTTATGTGTGAATGATACTCAGATGTTCTAAATAAAAGATACTCAAGTCTGACTGTTCCTGCTTTCCATTTACCAGCTACCACCACTGTTGTCCTTTCCCATAGCAGTACTGGCACTATTCACAATCCTCTTCTCCCCATCCTATCACAAGAGTGATCAGACAGAGCTAGAAGAGCATTTTTCAGATCCTCCCTCTCCCTGGCAGTTTGGAGTCTTCTCCTGCCACCTAAACTTGAAGTTTGTGGTTAAAATAGGGATAAGGGAAGAGGAGGGAGATATGATGATAGTGCCAGTGAATGCTTTCATCACACTCTCTTAATCATCAAAACTGTCACTCTGTAGAGGAATAGTCTGTCAGTAGCTATGAGAGTTCATTAAAGTGCCTACTTGGACTGTAGTATAATTCAGGCAACAGCTATTTTTTAAGATTATTAATATTGGCATTCAATAAACTCAGTTTATTTTTTTAATCAACCAGTTTCTCTTTCTCTACCACCAAATTCTTCCTCAGTGGAAATCAAAAAGATTGAAAACAGTTTCATTTCCTGGCTGAATCAAGGGTTGGGTTATACAAATTTATGACAGCACAATCCCATCATCACTTGTAACTCAAGAACTTTTGCTCTTTGTTTCAGATTCTGAGTTATAATTACATTTTAGCCTAAAAAAACCCCCCAACCTCTGGAATGAAACACTGGGAATAAAAGCACATTGCATTTATATAGGTGGTACAAGAAGAACAGTGATTTCAGCCACACTAAATTGCAGTACTACCAAAAATTTATTGAAATGTATAGTTGTCAAGAATACAAAAAAAAAGGACAAGAAGAAGTGGAGTGTTATGTTTAAAGGACTACTTTAAGTTCTTCTTAGAAGAAGAATGCTAACGGACCAAAAAGATGTGGAGACCTAAAATGGGCTGCTGAAAATAGTCTTACAGGGCTGGATACTTCAATTTCCATTTATTTATATGGGAGGTGTTCAGTGTCTTGCAGGATTTGGCCTTGATGTAGGTGACAACAGCCTAAAGCCTATATAGTGCCAGAGGTAGAGTATCCCTGAAGAATCCATGAAGTCTTTAGGCATTGTTACGCCAGGACTCAATGGACACTAGGCTTAAAACTTTTGAGAAGATACCTCTCTCCCTCTACTACATCTCATTTAAGTAATCTCTAGGGGACCCCAATTTACATTACAATAGAAATTCCTTATAACAAACAGATTAAATTAAGTCTCCCTTTCTAAGAGAACAAATTCTGTCAGGGACCAACTTAAACTTGAATATTTAAGCAGTTTAAAAAAAACGATTTAAACAAAAACTAGAAATAACAATGTTTGAACTCTTCAGGCAAATTGAGATTAAGTCATCAAATAACAATAATAATGACCAAGAACTGCTCAGGAAAAATGAGAGAGAAGTCATGCATAGAGAACAGGACACTTGCCAAAGTAAAACACCCTTCCCATTATTGAGCAAGTTCTGAATTCTGCTGACTTCATCCTGGAGGATTTTTTCTCAATAATGTTTTACTGCTTTTTTTCCAACAATGACAAATATTGTAAATCTATGAGGAAAACCTGGCCTGACATGGCTTTAAAAAAGTCAGAAAAGGTCACTGGAATGAACAGGCGTGATTTTTATTTAAAAATTGTATCTGTGAGAAAAGTCAAAATTCCTTCTTTACATTTTGAGTCACAAAACTTGTCTCATGCCAATGAGATTCTGATTCTCTTCCCATACAAGTCTAACATCTGTGTAATTCCATTGATCTCAATGGAGTTACTCCTCATTTATGTCAGTGTAAGAGGAGAATAGGACCTTGAGAGCTGAAAAATGTGCATTAACCCCTAACTAAAGGATGGATTCAGGCTTAAAGAGGTCAGCTAAAATGCAGGCAACGACGTCTAGGGTTAGCATATGGCAGACAAATCTCATTTGTCAGCCCTTTATTTAAGAAATAGGGATGAAGTGGTAAGAGAAATGTTTCTTTCAATGAGGAATGAGGCTGGATTCAAGATGACACGTTTATTTAACAGTAAGAAATAATTCATAGCAATCAATGGGCATTTATTTGTTTAAAAGAGAAAGAAAGGAAGCAAACATATCACTATCAGGCTGTAATACCTGGCCTGCTACATGACTAGCTCAGGAACCTGCCTCCAATTTCTGCTTCTCTGTTTGAGAGACCCAACAAGAAGGCTGACACTGCAGAGTGTCCTACAGGATGTGTGGTATCCTAAAATGTTTTTCTGAGCTTAGCTCTTTCTAGCACAGGAATTCTTGCTGCATAGATAACTCAGCCTGGGCATTCCCACAGACCCAGGAGCTCCTTCAAAGTGCAGGCCTACTAAGCCATTTGTTCCGTCGGTAGTCTGCCAAAATCTAGCTCCACCTTTGCTTTCCTTAGATAAAGTGCCAAGAAAGCAAATCCTGCTCTATCTGGCATTTATGACATTGCAAACACCAGCATCAACTTTGCAAAAAATGCATATACAGTAAAGGGCTGATACAAGTGTCACTGAAGTTTGTGCAAAAACTCCAATTGTCTTCAGTGGACTTTGGGTTCGGCCCTAACAGAACAGTCAAAGCCAGCAAAAATGCACATAAGAGTGTGCAAAAACCCAGGGTCAAATTCTCCACTGGTACAATCTGGTACAGCTCTATTAACTGAAGAAAACTATGCAAAAATAAGTATAAAGGCTAAGACAAAGGAATCTGCTGACAATCAGATTCAGAAGATAGTCATTCATCGAGTAATTGATTTTAAAGCCAGAAGAGACCATTATGAGCATCTTTTCTCACTTCTTACATAACACTGGCCATAGATTTCACCAAATTCTAGAATAGACCTTTGAACAAAAATATAATCTCAATCTCAATAGCATCTCTATTTGGAATAAATCCCTTGTTGTATGGTCTCATTAAGTAGAGGGGATGAAGATTTTCCAGGACCCAATACCTCCAGTTCCCAAGACACAGCAAAGAATGAAGAAAAAGTGGGATTCTACTCTTTTCACTTCTTCTGTTGGGAGATCTAAAGAAAAGGACCCCTAAAGTCTTGGTGCATCTCTCCATTGGTTCCTTCATGAAGGTAGGGAGAAGAGGTGTTCCTCTTGGCCCCTGTTTATATTTGCATGGGGAGGAGAGTTGAAGATTTCATCCTTTTCTTTCTTGGTCCCATTAGAGATCAGTGTTGTAAATCCATGTGCCCAGATAGGATATTCTTGTACCCTCCAATTTCTTCTCTCCCTTTCATCTCGTCCATCTCTTACCTGGAGGTTGCTTTAATTTAGAGGGGGGAAGGTGCAGACGGGAGTATTGCATATATGTTTTGGATATTTTCACTAAGACTTCATTAATTTGTCCTCTTTTTCCACTCATCATCTCCCTACTGCATTCAAAACCCACTTCAATAACCTAAATCACAACCTTAATTCACTTGCTCGATAGCATATAGAATCTACCTAATAGCCTCCAGAGAGTTGTGGCATCTGTCACACCTCTCTGAGTATTCATTGTATGAACACTTTCCATCTGCTCTCTAATTCCAGTCTGGCACATGGGGCACTAGAGCTGCACTGATTAAAATTATATATGGTCACTGCCATAACCGGCTGTGATTCACTTGCAGGTTTATTTAGATCTCACAGTTCTGTTTGATAATGTGGCCCAAGGGATTCTGTGGGGATTGTTAGACTAGATAACATTGAACAAGTATAGTGTTGGGCTGGAAGAGCATAGTGATCTTTGACAATTTTTAGTACGTTTTTCATTAGCTGGATTGTAGCATGCCCCAAGATTCTACACAGTATTTCCGAAGATTTTTGTGGGGAGGCACTTTTTAAAGCCTGTGATAAATAAGCAATCTGACTCACCAGACTCCACAAACAATCTGAATTACCAGACTCCACAAACAATCTGAATCACCAGACTTCACAAACATATTCTCTGCTCATGAGGTAAAGAAGTAGAGGTTCTAGTCCTGTATTAAACATAATTCTTTATGGGTGCAACCTGTATACCGATAAGACAGTGTCACATGAGTTTTCACACATGATGATGATGCTTAACTAAATTTCTCTTTATAAAGCCTTCTATTCCTGAGACATTGTGTTTCATAGTTTATAAAGAAATCTTGATTTAGATGAGTAGCATATTTCAAGAAATAAATGCAGGAAAAAAATGCAGAATTGCACTGTGTGACTTCCACTTGAGTTCCAAGAGATACTGGGCTTAAGTCTGAGCTCAGTTACATCATTATAAATAAGGAGTTACTCCATTCAGATCAAGGGATTAAGACTGGTGTGAGATCAGAATCAGGCCTTTGTATATGACAATGTTGGTTCTTCAGTTTCTTTGAAGGTATAAACGTGTGAAAAACTGAAGGGAAAACAAAATTTAATATCTCCTTGCTGCCACCCAATTTTTCATGATAAAACAGCTCAATTTTTAGTCAGAATAAATCAGGCTTTTTGAAGATGAACCAGAAAGGAGTCTTGCAATTGACTCATGTATCCCCAGGTACAAGAGGTGGAATAGCAAATCTGATTGTGTGTGAAGAAAACATTTGTATTGTTGGTTTTTTTTAAATTTACTAACAAAGTTTAGAAATTAGTGTAGGAATTGTCCCAAGGATATTTAATGAGCATAGCTACCTTATTTGTGTCCATCACGGTAGATATGCGAGCCATTACAGTGGTTGAGGTAGTGCACACATTACTACTTTTCACTTTTTCTTGTATATATGGCATATACACAGTGTTTTGCTGTTTGAAATATGTACTATAGCTAGCCTATATGGGCAAAGCCACATGACCTAGAATTACAAGGTTGACCCACTTATTTACTAAAGATCTGATGCAACACAAATTTAAAATATATATTTACTGGTTAAAGAACCTTCAGCAACAAATATATTCATTGTTTCCTTCTTCCAGTTATTACTGCCAACTAGGTTATATTATCCATCAAGGGTGTTTCCATTAAAACTGATTAGCTGCTGAAAAGAATCAAGTATAAGGGGACACCACGAATTTTGAGCCTATAAATAGCTTCTGTTTCACATAAGTTTGGATAATTTCATCTACAGCTGTTTATTTCCATTTCAAGGACAGAACCTAATCATTACACAAGAGCCAAGAAAAGTAGAAATAAAGAAGAAAAAATAACATTTTACAGCTAATAATTTTATTATGTATAGAGCTTTGATTGTGGATATATCCATTTATTTTTCCAATACATCTGCAGTAAATCTGAAGTTCCAAATATCAACATTCACAACTATAACTAAGACTTCCTTTCCAGCCCTCAAAGTATCACTTCGTGTGAAAAGACAGGGTGGGAAAAACTTGATTTCACCTCTTCTTCCTTTTCTTGCTTACATGGTCAATGAAAACTATCTTAAGCAAAAGGCAAACAGTGTATGCTTTTCATATCCAGGAGCATCAAGAGGAGGCAACCTTCAAAAAAATTGCAGGCTTCCTATTAGGTAACTAAGGTGACTGTCCTGTTGATATTGCACATGGTTTCCAGTGTGCCAGAACCTCTAGGTATCTCCCATGGACCCCAACCAGTTCCCGAAATACAGGGTCCACACAAAACCTGCTCTATGCAGTGCTGAAGCTTTTGTGAAGCTCAGCAATCTAGAAGTAGTGCTTCTAGATCAGTAGTGAGCAGAGTCATATGCTGAGAATTAGAATTAAAGAACCCCAGACAGACACAGTGGATGTGTTTGCGGTCTCCATGGTCATGCTGTGGGTACCAAAGCATCTCTAGCCAAATCTATTCTCTCCTAGAGCTAAATCCTCAGCTGGTATAAATCAGCCTAGCTTCATTACACCAAATAAGGATTTGGCTCTTAGCCTACAGAAGTAGCTCCAACCCCAGCTTAATCAACAAGGGCCATTCAAATCTTAAATACTAGAGACAATCAAAGGGAAAGGCTTGTCCTGTTGTTGCTGGTACTGATCACAATTTTAGCAGGGGCTTTTTGGACAGACAATTTAAGTGTGATGTCTAAACTGTGATGTCCTCTCAGTTTTGGATTCAATTCATTAGACAGAAGTTTACATTTTCTTAGCACCTTTCACAGCTCAGGTCATCTCAAAGATCTTCACAGGAATATGCAATGTGTGAGCCTCAAACGTCATTTTAGAATGCAGAACTAAGCACTGATGTCTTTTGATGAGATTTTGAATACACACAATTGAATTTCTAACAGGCTTTGACAGGGAATTCTGAGGGCCCTTTTCCACCACTCTGAACATACTATAGATTGGATATTGAAAGAATTTTAAGAACAATGGCTCAGGACATCAAGTGTCATTATCCAAAATGGCCTAATGTAATAGCATTATAATTATTATTTGTACTCTGGCATAGATCAGTGTTCATGTCGCGCTCCCCGTCAGCACCTAGCCCAAGCCTGGGAAGCTAATGATTCAACCAGCAGACCAAATTCAGGGATGAATCCTAGTCATGTGCCACCTGAGGCATGTCGTGCATTCGCTAAGAACATCTATAATGTGCTAGACACTGTCCAGACACTCAAGAATGCACAGTTCCTGCCCAGAGAGCTAAGTTTGACTCATTGACACTTGACAGTATATGTTGCACAGAATTATTATTAAAGCTTCCTTTCAGCATGCACACCTGAACTAGAGCTGATAAAAAGAGGACTTGATTTTAATGAAAACTTCATCCCTTTTTTGACAAAATTTGAAATTTCAATGAAAATTTTGGTTAAAAATGAATAAAGGAAACTTTTGAACAACTGGACTTTGGACATCGTTAGAGGATGCTACAGAGCAGTTTTGTTTTGTTTACTAAAATTTAATTTTTGGAATAGTTTGACATTCATGGTCAAGTGCTTTATATGATGCAGCTGGACAGGGTTTGGATTTTAGTTATTTTTCTTTGTTTAAAATTGTGTAGAACTTAAGCAAAAATCAAATAGATAAGATTGCATAATTGGAGGGCAAAATGCAGCATAGATAAGGACTTGAAAGAGAACTATTCAGCAGCCAATCAGAATCACCAGTTGTATCCCTTTAATTTCCAACAGATGGTATAAATATGAAACTGTGTCTTTCCATGCTAGCTACATGTTTGCTCTATGTGGAAAAGCACTAGATCCACCTCAGGGTATTATACATGCAACGTAATACCATCCCTGTTGTCCAGTGTTGTACCAATGTCTGGGCACACTGTGTATATTTCTCGTTTGTCAACTCACAAGTCATGCAGCAAATGGAACTTTCATCCTTACTTTTTCTCTGCATATAGTACTCTTCCCAACTCTGTCTCACTACCTTTTTCATTTCTGCTATCCTGTCTTTCTTACTGATCCATAAGACTTTGGGGTCTATGGGCCCAATCAGATCTGATATCTCTTCTTCTGTTCTAATTCACCAGGCCCAATCTCCTCTCTCCTGTCCCAATACTTTTAACATTGCACTTCTTCCTGCCACTAATAATGATCTGTGGAACATTCCTATGCAGACACCAACATGACCCAGTTACCTTACATTGTTCCAGCCTTGCCAGTTATAATCTTCCACTCCTATTGATAATTTGATCTTTCAGGAAGTATCACAGATTGACAAAGTTTGAGCTTCTGGGGATGCCAGTTCACTATGGCATGTAATGATTGACAAAAGACCATATGAAAGGATGACAAGACTGAACAACTAACATTAATTTGGTTTCTGATTTTCAAGCACTGATTCACTTAGAGTGGTCTTAATGCAATTGCCTCAGGTGTTCACCCTCCGTGAAGTCTCCTCATTTTTCTCCTTTAATAAAACAGATATATTCCATTGTATTTAATAGTGTATTAGGTTAGTGCTGTAATACACAATGAATAATTGATTTTTATTTTATATAAATATGTGACCCAATTTCTATGAACTTTGAATGCAGACATTTTCCATTAAAGGTTTCTATTTTACTGTAGACAGATGGCAGAGAGGGTGCAGGGAAGGCTATGTCCTCTAGATTTACTGACATAATAGCTGTCAAGTATCAGGGGGTAGCCGTGTTAGTCTGTATCTACAAAAACAACAAGGAGTCTGGTGGCACCTTAAAGACTAACAGATTTATTTGGGCATAAGCTTTCGTGAGTAAAAACCTCACTGCATCCGAAGAAGTGAGGTTTTTACTCACGAAAGCTTATGCCCAAATAAATCTGTTAGTCTTTAAGGTGCCACCAGACTCCTTGTTGTTTTTGACATAATAGCTATTCACTTGCTGTCCTTCCACATATAACATTTTGGGGGGGTAGTCCTTATTTTGCTGATAATGTTTAATGTAGCATTTTGACTTTCCATGTAAATTATGATACTGTCTCTCTGCTATGTCACTTACTGAAATATATATGCTGTGGAACATGGAATCAGCTACTGATTATGAGTAATGATTTCACTCTATGTTGAAAATTAGAGGCTCAAAGATTGATGAGCCAGTAGGTGAGTATTTTAGTAGCGATTTTGCTGCTACTTCTTCAAAAACTCAGGCATTGTTTGCTTCACATGAAGTAACAGCTTTCTTTTCCTGTTAGTCTAGTTGCAAATAACATGTTCCAGAAATTAAAGAGGGAAATTACAAGTAACAGGACATACGAGAACTGCCAAAGGGGCCAACCAGCACTTCCTGGCATACAATTACAGGAAGGCAATGCTACAGTATCTGCCCAACCTGGATAGCCTGATATACAATTGTTCTAAAAGGAATAAAACAAATCCGTAGTATAAATGTGTACACAAGCTTTGTGTTAAAAATAAATAGCGTCAGATACTTTTAATTAGAAAACTATTTTATCAAAATTACTTGTTACTTGGTTACAAGTGGTAATTAAATCCTCTTCACACTCAAACATTTAAATAATTATTGGTTTCAAAATGACTATTAAATTGATATGTATTTATTATGTGCTTCCAGTCCCATCATTACTGATTACTAAAATACTGTGACTCTAGATTAATTGAAGGAAATCATGTTGTGGTTATGACAGCCCAATCCATTTCATGATAGTGAATTGCAATATTACAAACTCTTGACTGGGACATCAGCGAATGAGTCAAGCAAAAGAAACAGATGGATTATAAGAGAAAAAGCACACTATGCATTTGGTGCACTGTATATTATAGGGACACAAATTGCAGTAATGAGTATGGAAATTGTGATATGGTAGGACCGTAATTTTAAGATCCAAATATTCTGCTGGTGTAAACTGACCAAGCTCAATTGAAGTAAATGGAGCTGATTCAATTTACAGCAGCAGATTTTGGCTGATACTGTTTTGAATCCTTAGTGAAAATCTTATAGCAATGAGTTCCATGGATTAATTAGGCATTGTGTAAAAACATATTTCCTTTTAAATATGTTACTTTGTTCATGTATTATGAGAGAGTAAATAACGACCTGGTTTACTTTCTCTATACAGCAGAAATTGTAGTCTAGATACTCAGCTATGACAAAGTTGGATGTGATCTACTTTGCGCTCCCCAGTCCTCAAGACTGCTAGAGTCCTGATTCAGTCCCTAGCACTACTGAGTGTAATCTCATGATTCTACCGGACGTCAACATGTACCTGCAACCAAACAGCCATGACAGTGGTTGGGGATCACATTAATTCAGTATGCTCTGTGGCATCTTACAGCAGAATTGCAGCCTTCATCAGTAAATCTCCAAGTGCTTCACAAAGTTTGGCAAATATCATAATCATCATTTCATAACTGGTGAAAGTGAGGATCAGAGAGGTAAGTGACTTCATCAATATATCTCAACAAGACAGTGGTAGAACTGGGAATAGATCCCAAATCTACTGACTCCCAGTCGTCGTGCTTTTCTGCTAAACCATGCTGTAATGTAACTTTAAATAGGGGTCCAATTATTGCAATACACATTCACTGTTGCTGCTTAGCTGTCCATTGACCCCAAATAAATAAATAATGTAGCTACTAGAAGAATTTCATCATGGTTGAAAAACAGTGACACATAAGTAGGACAAAATAAACACTTATTATGGGCATCCTAAAATCAATATTAAAAACAAGGCTGAAAGGATCAACAATAAAAGTAAAATGAAAAATCAAACAAGCATCTCTTTTAAATTAATGACAATATTTATAAAATAGATTTAAACACAGACCTAATATTTAGCTTTATTTAAATTTTGGCTCCCAAGAGAATTAAAAAAGCAGCTGGGATTGTTGATCTAATAGCGCCATGTCGGCTGGAGCAGACAGCGTAAGAACTATGTGAGGTTCAATGTCAACAAGCTATAGTCTTGGAAAAAGTGAGTTTACTATTTTATGTTTAAATGTTTTTTTCTGAGATAAGAGTGGAATTAGATGAAATTCTAGAGCAAATATACAGTTTGCTGTTTAAACCCTAATTTGTATATGTGGTTTGAAAAAAGGGAGAAATATATATATTTCATTCCACTCGTTACCACCAGTTGAACTGTATATTACTACATTAACATTAACATGAGGGTCAGATGGCTATTCATGTTTCTGAAGCTAATAAAATGAGTTCCATGGTGTTTACTGTGTCTTTTAGAAGAGATCTTTAGGATTCAGGCCAAAAAAGTCAATCAAAACTCAATTCAAAGTTAGTCTGCTTTCAGAGGTTATGAGTAACCATTGCTCTAATTTAGTTTCAAAACCACAGAAAATCAAGGCACTTATTTTGGTGCCTAAATATGGATTCAGGCGCCTAACTTTTCATACTTAGTACTTAAGGTCATTTCTGCTTTACATTAATGTTTAAGGTACCATGTTTCTTTTCATTAGAAAAGGGGTTTGGCCTGGTGTGCTTGTCCAGAAGGACACATTTACTTCAGTATGCTGTTATGCAACGTAACATATGCTTCTGCCTCGTAGGTGGCTATGTTTCCAAGGGCTGTATGTTTATAGGAGGGGTCGGCAACCTTTGGCACATGGCTCACCAGGGTAAGCACCCTGCCTGGCTGGACTAGTTTGTTTACCTGCTGCGTCGGCTGGTTCGGCCGCGGTTCACCGTCCCAGGCCAATGGGGGCTGCGGGAAACGGCGCGGGCAAGCGATGTGCTGGCCGCTGCTTCCCGCCACCCCCATTGGCCTGGGACGGCGAACCGCAGCCAGTGGGAGCTGTGATCGGCCGAACCTGCCGACGCGGTAGGTAAACAAACTGGCCCGGCCCGCCAGGGTGCTTACACTGGCGAGCCGTGTGCCAGAGGTTGCCGACCCCGGGTTTATAGTGTGGTATGTGAAATTCTTGAGGATCATTGTAATAATACGAGTATAATAATTAATGTTATTGAGTACATTAATAGTAGAAAGAGTCTTATTTGAGATAGTTGGAGCAGAACATGAATCCTTGTACAGAAACTTTCCTGCTCTGGAGACTAGATTCAATTTGGTCAATAATGAAAATTAGCTTGGTCTTAATGAATTTCCTAATTGTACCCACTCTGCAGCAAGTAACTCATTTTTTACTTTTACTTATTTCACACCTCTGCACTTTGAATTATTTTCTATATCAGAAATGGATCTAGTGAAATGCTACAAGAAAATTAAAACAAATCTTGCAGTATCAGACAGGATCAGAAATACCATACATCTCATGAGAAAGCCAGTACTCCTCATATTTGCAGCTTGATTTTCAGATCAAAGAAGTTTGTGTAAAATTAGATAAATAGACCAGGCAGGGAAGGGTGGGAAAATAAAAGCAGGTCTCCCTAAAGGTGAACTGAAAAGATTAGATCAGTTTAAAGTTAGGCACAGAGCTGCGTGCTGATTTTCAATGACCTCTTCTTCCACCTCCTCCATTCTTTCCCATCATTCTGGTACGTCAGAAAGAGAAGAGGTGAGTCCACCATTGACCCTTGTGGAATCATTAACATCTTTGAATAATGCATTCTGGGACATCTTTAGTGAACCTACCAGAGCTGGGGGAATATCATGGTGAATAAAAAGAATTTTAAACTCTATGTTAAAATGTAGGTATGTGCAAATCATAGCTAGCTAGTTGGAAGAGATGTGAGAATGATAGGAAGTAATTCAGAAGCTAAATATGTACTTTCTATAATTCAAAATTGATCGGAGCTTTGAAATTCACTTTTAAAATAGACAACTTCCAGGTTGTGCCTTTTGACCTATGAATCTGTCAGCAAACAAACCAAACTCTGGCCTCTTGATGCCAAAATTGATGCCAGATTTTCTGTACCAAATATTTTAAGCTTCTACTAATGTAAAGACTAAACAGGTGGACAAAGGGGTGGGAAAATGTGGAGTATAGACAAAGGCAAAAGAGACACAGAGAACCTTTTTTCAATGGCCACACAGTACTTTATATGTTTATTTTCATGAATTATTTCCCAATTAAAGTTACAAACCGTATGGTCTCGATAGAGGTTTTTTTCACCATACTGAAGAGAACACAATGGGGACAGTAAGGTCACCTGTATAACACTACAAATTACCCCAGCCTGAAAGGAATCTTCTTCTCTCAAACATTTCCATCTCAGATCTGTCATGTTACTTCATAGAATCACAGAATATCAGGGTTGGAAGGGACCTCAGGAGGTCATCTAGTCCAACCCCCTGCTCAAAGGAGGACCAATTCCCAATTAAATCATCCCAGCCAGGGCTTTGTCAAGCCTGACCTTAAAATCCTATAAGGAACGAGATTCCACCACCTCCCTAGGTAACCCATTCCAGTGCTTCACCACCCTCCTAGTGAAAAAGTTTTTCCTAATATCCAACCTAAACCTACCCCACTGCAACTTGAGATCATTACTCCTTGTTCTGTCATCTGGTACCACTGAGAACAGTCTAGATCCATCCTCTTTGGAACCCCCTTTCAGGTAGTTGAAAGCAGCTTTCAAATCCCCCCTCATTCTTCTCTTCTACAGACTAAACAATCCCAGTTCCCTCAGCCTCTCCTCATAAGTCATGTACTCCAGCCTTCTAATCATTTTTGTTGCCCTCCATTGGACTCTTTCCAATTTTTCCACATTCTTCTTGTAATGTGGGGCCCAAAACTGGACACAGTACTCCAGATGAGGCCTCACCAATGTCAAATAGAGGGGAATGATCACGTCCCTCAATCTGCTGGCAATGTCCCTACTTATACAGCCCAAAATGCCATTAGCCTTCTTGGCAACAAGGGCACACTGTTGACTCATATTCAGCTTCTCATCCACTGTAACCCCTAGGTCCTTTTCTGCAGAACTGCTTCCTAGCCATTCGGTCCCTAGTCTGTAACAGTGAATGGGATTCTTCTGTCCTAAGTACAGGACTCTGCACTTGTCCTTGTTGAACCTCATCAGGTTTCTTTTGGCCCAATCCTCTAATTTGTCTAGGGCCTTCTGTATTCTATCCCTATCCTCCAGCGTATGTACCACTCCTCCCAGTTTAGTGTCATCTGCAAACTTGCTGAGAGTGCAGTCCACGCCATCCTCCAGATCATTAATGAAAATATTGAACAAAACCGGCCCAGGACCGACCCTTGGGGCACTTCGCTTGAAACCGGCTGCCAACTAGACATTGGGCCATTGATCACTACCCGTTGATCCCAACAATCTAGCCATCTTTCTATCCACCTTATAGTCCATTCATCCAGCCCATATTTCTTTAACTTGCCGGCAAGAATACTGTGGGAGACCGTATCAAAAGCTTTGCTAAAGTCAAGGAATAACATATCCACAGACCAAGTTATCTCCTCATAGAAGGCAATTAGATTAGTCAGGCATGACTTGCTCTTGGTGAATCCATGCTGACTGTTCCTGATCACTTTCCTCTCCTCTAAGTGCTTCAGAATTGATTCCTTAAGGAACTGCTCCATGATTTTTCCAGGGACTGAGGTGAGGCTGACTGGCCTGTAGTTCCCCGGATCTTCCTTCTTCCCTTTTTTAAAGATGGACACTACATTAGCCTTTTTCCATCATCCGGGATCTCCCCCGATCGCCATGAGTTTTCAAAGATAATAGCCAATGGCTCTGCAATCACATCTGCCAACTCCTTTAGCACCCTCGGATGCAGTGCATCCGGCCCCAGGGACTTGTGCTCATCCAGTTTTTCTAAATTGTCCCGAACCACTTCTTTCTCCACAGAGGGCTGGTCACCTCCTCCCCATACTGTGCTACCCATTGTAGTAGTCTGGGAGCTGACCTTGTTTGTGAAGACAGAGGCAAAAAAAGCATTGAGTACATTAGCTTTTTCCACATCCTCTGTCACTAGGTTGCCTCCCTCATTTAGTAAGGGGCCCACACTTTCCTTGCCTTTCTTCTTGTTGCTAACATACCTGAAGAAACCCTTCTTGTTATTCTTAACATCTCTTGCTAGCTGCAACTCCAAGTGTGATTTGGCCTTCCTGATTTCACTCCTGCATGCCTTAGCAATATTAATATCCCTGGTCATTTGTCCAATCTTCCACTTCTTGTAAGCTTCTTTTTTGCATTTAAGATCAGCAAGGGTTTCACTGTTAAGCTAAGCTGGTCGCCTGCCATATTTACTATTCTTTCTACACATTGGGATGGTTTTTTCCTGCAACCTCAATAAGGATTCTTTAAAATACAGCCAGCTCTCCTGGACTCTTCCCCCCTCATGTTATTCTCCCAGGGGATCCTGCCCATCAGTTCCCCAAGGGAGTCAAAGTCTGCTTTTCTGAAGTCCAGGGTCCGTATTCTGCTGCTTTCCTTTCTTCCTTGTGTAGGATCCTGAACTCGACCATCTCATAGTCACTGCCTCCCAGGTTCCCATCCATTTTTGCTTCCCCTACTTGGTCAACATCTGTAGAGCTCTGATTGAGGAAAGCACGAAATAAGTTTAAGTCCATCCAGATTCAGGAAGGCACTAAAGTGCATGCCTAACTTTAATAGAACTTATGCATGTGCCAATGTGCTTTTCTTAATAAGGGCGGGTGTAAATCCATGCTACTCACATAACTTGAAATACCGTACACTGTACTGTCTTATGTGGGCATTTCGCTCCCACATTAAATTAATTCATATTGAGGTCTTATGATCTTTTACCAAAGCACAGTCATTTTCTAAGAAATAACAGGAAAGTGCTTCCAAAGCCCAGTTTATAGTGGATTTTTTTTTTTCTGTTGTTGCATATCTTTTTACCTCTGGGAACAATTTCCTAGTGATATACAATACTGGATGCTCTTTACCATCAGTTTCTTGGCATTCTAATTTCTGATGCATCCGGCTGGACAATAAACTTGCCTGAGAAATGTGAGCCCCGACACACAGGAGCTGTACATAATTTTCTTTAATAGTACTGAAGGCATCTTTTATAGCACCAGACCTCCTGCCCCTTTCTGTATCAGGTCAGCTGGTGTAGCAGAAACTTTGGAAAATCTCTAGGATAAATACCTATATTTCAGTAGGCCAAAAATAACTACATCACTCTGTGTCCTCTGGTAACAGCTCCAGCCTCTAAAATAACCCAAAGTTTTGCAACCTTGGGTTTGGCCTGTTTATTCCTCAGGATAATTTCAAGTATCTGATCATTTTTCAGATGAGATGGATGAACAGATTCATGTACACTCAGAACTGAACTGACCTGAACTGTCAGGGAAAAATTTTTGAGATTTGAAAACGTGTGGATAATTTTATTTATCTGGTAAATATTTGTCCATTTTGCTGTATTAACATTTTAGACCTTTCAAAATAAATGAATAAATGCAGAGCCAAACTAGACAGAAAGCCGTTCCCATGCAGCAGATGAGGCTTATCCATGCATTTTATTCCCCAGGTTGTGCAAGGCTGATGTAGCCAGCTTTAAACCACTTTCTTCCAGGCCTTCCCCACAACCCTGTGGTAGTGGAGGAATTAATGGGGCTCCTTGCAGGCACTGTGGTCTGTATTAATGTACCCCCTGGAAGGAATGGGACTTAATATTAGATAGGATTTCCCAATTTCAGGATTTTGCCTCAATAGAGCATTTATTCTCTGTCAGGAGCTGAGGCCACCAAACTACATTGATCCCTGGCTTTCCTTTTCTTTGCCACTTTGTGACTGCTGGGCCAAAAGAAACACTCTGGACAATGTTTTCTATGCTATTTGGTAGCTGGTGTGCCAAATGGACAATGACTTGTTGATTTGTTGTGCAAACTTTTCCTCCATTTTGAACTGTGCAAAAATCCATATTCCCTGGTTACATAAGATTTGAATACATCATTTTAAAAAGATAACCTCACATGCTGGCTGTGAGCTGTAATTAAATCAATATTCCTTGTGGACTCCACATTAACTAGCACAATAGGTACAGCCATAGCCTGAGGTATTCCTTCCTGCCTACATTTTTATTTTCTTTTTTTGCACATCTGCTTCCGATCTTGTCTTTTAAATAGCAACACACTGAATGTAAAATGATTCCCCCTAGGCTTGCTAGTTGGCCACCTTGCTTTTATTTTTCTGCCTTACAAAATTATAAAACTTAGAGATAGAAAAGCCCTGTTACTGTAAATCAGTCAGCCCACCTCCTTGCCAGAAGATGGGCTGACTGTCTTCCTGACCGTTCTATCTTGCCTACATATTACTAAACTCTAATGAAGTCGGTTCCATCATTTCCTTTGGAAGATTATCACGGTCCATAGTGTGCTTGATCTTATCATTGGATTATTTCCCCATGGTATCAAGCTGAAATTTCTTCTTGCTCTGTATTATCTCATTATTTATAGAAAGAAAGGATGGTCCTGTGGTTAGGTTGCTAGCCTGGGAGGTCTGGATTCAAGTCCCTGGCTCCACCACAGACTTATTGTGTGACCTTGGATGAGTCACTTAGTCCCTCTGTGCCTCCTCTAGTGTGGGGAGTTGTTAAGATAAGCATATTAAAGATTGTGAGTTGCTCAGATGGGAGTATTTACTTTAGATAGCTATTTCCAGCTATTCCTTCCTGAACTGTTCTGAACACCTCTTCTATGATATACATAGTCTCTCCTAGCTTTAGCACAAGAGGTTAGTCTCTCAAAAGACTTGAATATCTTAATTGCTTTCCTCTGGACCATTTCCAATTTGTTTATTTATTGAAACTTCCACCAATATTTCAAATGCAATCAGACTATTAATTTTACTTCATGGAATTTTAAATAGTTTGAGGATTGGTGAGGTTGTAGTCAGGGGTTTCTAAGCCAAGTGCTGTCTAGGGAATCCCAGATTCAGAATGTCAAAGGCAAGTACAGCAGGCACCAGGGAGAGTGTCTTCTCGTCCTGACACATAATGTCACATAATGAACAGTTTAGCAGGCCACTTGTTCCAGAGAAGATCTTTCTGTACAGCCTTTAAACCTTCTGTGTAGTCTTTTAAAAGGGAAGATAGAGGAAGCCCGTGACCCCCCTAATGGTAAAGCATTCAATGGGAACAAGATTCCTTGAGGGGAAAAAAATCTAAAATGAAGAATTAAGGGAAATGCATCAAAAAGGTGCCTGTTCTTTTGTTAGAATTTTAATGAAAAAATGCCACTCTCTCCTGGTCCGTACATTCTAAAGTACATATATATTGAGGTAGATTTAGAGTGAGCAGTTCTGAATTTCTATATTTACTGTACAGAAATCCAGACTATATTCAATTAATTGCTCTTTCGGTATTTCTGAAGTGCTAGTTTAAAATGAAGATGAATAAATATGACTAGAACTGCTCTTTATTTTCCAACTTTCCAATTTTAACAAAATACACTACGTATTTGCTAAAAGTTGAAAAATAAAGCACGTAAGCACAAGGAATATGCTTAACCAACATGCTCTGTTGAATTGGGGCCTATGTGAAGAAACTGGGTTGCAGTATTTCAAATCCAGACTCCCAAAGCTTCAAGCACAGATGTTTCAGCAAGAACCCTTGAATGGAGAAACAAAAGCCCAGATTACAGAGAGCTTGTTTATTGTCTCAGAGAAAGAAGTGCCTGAAAAAGGTATTGCAAGAGTGGGGAAAAAAAGATTAATCTGAGAAATCATAGTGGTAAGATTAGAGAGAGTTGTATAGATCACACTAATATGACATTTTAGTTCACAGAAGACTGAGGATTTTGAGTGTCTGCCTTCTGTTGTAAAATTCTTGGAGCCAAGTCCTAAAGGAACTGTGTAAATAATGTGACTACTCATTGTTTTAATGCCTGAGAATTTTTTTAGTATTAGCAACTGATACTTAAGACTGCAATTCCACTTTCTGGAACTTTGCTGCACCTCCTACAGTTACTTTCACTTTCTTCTCCAAGAAGTGTCAAAACTTTATGCTTCATATGACAGCAGTGCCACAATGAAAAGATAAGATAAAAACATTTAGTGCACATATCTGTGAAAGCAACTTTCTTGATGCCGCATTGGAATGTGCATTCTAAATCCACATTATTTCTGGTGAATAGGTGTCAGATTTGCAATCTTTTCTAAGACAAATGGAACCTTTATTTTTTTGTATATTTGTTGCTGACCAAACAAAACATATCATACGCTAGCCTGGATTTAACACATTTAACTCTGAAATGCATCAGCTATACTTTCTTCATGGTAATTGTAGCATTTCATGGCTTTCATGCTCTTTGAGACATTGTGATTGATTCAAAAGGTGCCCTTGCTCTTCAATGACTAAAGCAGGACTGGAAAACAGAGTGGGAACACAATTCCAAATACAGTGCACATTTCAGGGATGCTGTGTACATGAGAATCTTAATCTGATACAGTGAGGAACAATAACCAAATAAAGGAAGAATGTTGAAATTAAGGAACACATTTGCACAGATTATTTTGGTTCTTGTTGGTTTTAATTTATAGATTACAACAATTGAAACATCACTATAAAGAGCAGAAAGAGCAGTTTAAGTAACTTAAAATTGGAGATAGGAGCTGCAAGGCTGAGAGCACTGTTCTGAATGTTTTGTTGGCAGACACCTTGAATTTCTCACGTTATTCCTCCATGATTGCTTATTGTTTAAACCAATCTCAAATCAGCTGCATGCATAAATTTGGCAAACAAAACATAGGTCCCAAATTTTGAAAATCTGTCCTTCACTAATTTCCATCTATAGGTCAATTCTCAAATTTCTCTTATTGTTCACATGTCATTCACAAGGATCTGTAACTCTTCCCCACACACAATTTAATGGAACATTTCTCCTAGATGTTTATGAAGGCCTTCTGATCAGACACTCACTCTCATGTGCCAGTTGATGCTTATCTGAACCTCTTTGGATGAGAAACCAAATTGAACATGTATTGAGAGCTGGTTTCTTTGCAAAATTTCTGGTAGTTTCTGGCTTCACAGAAGATGGAAATAGTATGAAAATTACTTTTGTTGTTGCATCTGGAACTTCTGCCTCTGGCTGAAAAGTGAAGGGGAGAAATTCACAAATATTTTAAAACTTCTTTGGAAACTCATTTCAGTTTTGGATGAAAGTTTAGCCTGTTCCCCATTTTATTCAACCTCGTTCACCCATCACTTGCTGTTGTAGTGTTAATCCAGCATCCAGGCTAAATTTTAAAGTCCCTAATTTATCTGCGGACTCCTTCGTTATTTCAATTGGATAAGTTACTGTTCAAATATTAGATATTATTTTGATATGACAGTTGGCAATGCCAACACATGACTAGAGTCAATTATATGCATTTTTTTAAAAAAACAGACAGGATCTTCTGAATATTTATAATCTTGCATTAGTTGTACTGAAATGTGGAAATAAAAATGTTTGCCCTGATATTTTTATAATATTTTATCCCTATGGTTTGCTGATTCTTTTGGCATTAATAAATTAGTGTGACAACTCCAAAGACCTCGAAGTCTCCAAACTAGACATGTCAAAAGAACTGTAAAGAGCTAGGCTTAGGAAAATGTCTCATCCAATATCTATTTATTTCTACAATGCACTATGACATACTTAAAAGAAAGGGGATAAAAGTTGAAGATCACTTTTTTCCCAGTAAACTCCTTCCTGATGACAATGTTGTGAAATAAGCAATATGGTGAAGTAGGGGATCTGTTCCTTAAATTTTCTGCAACAAAACAAAATTAGAAGCTATAAATGTATATATGTTTGCATGCAGAAACGTCTATTTTATCCTTACAGATTTATTGTTCCTGAAAGTTCTCTGTTACATTTTGAGTTGTTTTTCATAGTATATGTACAGTAGAAAGCCAGAACAAGATTGATACTCTGCAAGGTCCTGCAAAGTATAAGAGAATATTGCGACATCATTTTTATTTGCTGGTCAGTGATCTCAAAAAGGGCTTTATTTGGGATAACACTGCATTTGTCTGCAGAAGACTGCTTGTGTTAAAAACCCCTAACATTATGGGTGTAGCACAAAGATGCATCAATAGACTCAGTGGCTTTGACTTTGTAGTGTTTCGCATTTTTGAATTGCCTAGGAAGAGATTTTTATTCAGTTGAATGAGGAGAGTGAAGACTGCGAGTCTTCAGTGTGAAACCACGGCATGCTGAGTGTGCCCAGCATCTTCCACGAAGGGATCCTGAATGGAATAGAGCTATCATCATAAAGAAGTTCTAAAATTTATGAAACCAAGAATCTGATTTTCTAATTAAAAAGCCCCTGACAAATTAATTTACACCAGTGTCCTCTGCACTACAGTTGGGCAGGAAACAGTTTTCTTGTTCCGTATCAAGATAGAACACAGACATTTTGAAATGTTTTGGCAGGAAGGACTGATTCAGAACAGGGACTTGAACCTAGGTCTCCCGCACCATTATTTCACATACAGGTTTACATATCTAATTTTGAAAATCAGCCCCTAAATATTTCCTGATGCTACAACTGCTCTTGATCTTGTATAAATGCATAGATTTTACAGGAAAAGTTCAGGCACTTTTCAGACCCCCCACAAAGCATTCACATACCCCCAAGGGACTGTAGAACACAGCTACGTAGCCTCTGTTATGATAGATGCAGGTAGCAGCGAAAGAGAGTTTTTCTTAGAATTTAATGACATGAGAATAATGACTCAGCTACGGAACTAATTTTTATTTTCTTGTCTCAGGGTAACGCTAGATTTAAATTTTCAATGGCCCTAATAGCATTCAGATCCTTCTACTCTTCTGGGGTCGCTAATAACTTAAACACTTGTGTTTAAAAATGTTTTTAAATTATTTCCCAATGAAAAAAAATCCCATTAACTGAGCACAATGAAATTGTCTTTATTATAGTGACCAGTTGCATGTTTTGCCTCTACTGAACTCTGCTAACGTTCAGTTTTAATCTCCTTCAGCAGATCTTTCTGTGTCTTACTGCTATTCCCTACCCCAAGCAAATGCTAGGCTGAAGTCTGGAAACTCACTTTATTGGGCATTTTATCCTTGTTAAATTCTTTGAGAGATTTATTCTCTTATCCTGTAATCAAGAATTTGTTCTTTTTCCACCCCAAGAGACAAGGCAGTAAGCAGTCCTTGGCAAGAGTTCACTATCTTTACTCTACCACATGTACTCTGGTAGATTAAATATGGAGATTTAATTGATTCCTGCAGGTGAGAGGACAGCTTGGAAACCCAGCAAGATCACTTTCTCACTTCATGCCAGAAACATGGTATAGGCAATGAGCTTTCTGTGTGTGTGTGAGTGAAGAGACTTGTGTATCTGTATTCATTGTTCTGCACAGCATACTCACTGGCTATCACATTCAGCAACACATGATTATCACTAATAGAGGTGTCCTGTCCACACCCATTTGGCCAGGAACCCAAGTGAAGAAGATGGAGTCTTCTTTTCACAATGAGAGCAATAGGAAAGTAATCAGATTAAATTAAGAAATCTGCAAAAAGATAGTATGGTAGTATTGCATTTATGGAGTGCAAAACCAGATGATTTATTGTTCTAAGTGATCAGCTTTTTGAAGTTGCTTCTGAGAAGGCCAGCTTCTGTCATCCTTACTCAGACTGAGCAGCACTGTATTTCATGAGTAGTTCCACTGAAATCACAACGTGAGTAAAGGAGTCAGAATCTAACCCCTCTATGACCAATCTTGTCACCAAAGATTTTCCTACTTCCATGTAGCCCATAAGGTAAGAAGATCTGATCCTTCCAGACTCTGGTTCTGCTTGCTACCTAGACATGTTTTCTGGTTTAGGTTTTGCACAGGGTTCTTTGATAATTTGCCATGCTACAATACGCACTAATTAAAATGTAACCTTTTAGGGGCAGGGATCATATTTTTCTTATGGATCTGTACAGTGCCTAGCACAATGGAGCCATGACCCCTGATTCAGGCCCCTGGGCCCTATCTCAATACAAATAAGAAATAACAACAGGAGGAAAATGGGGTCGGGGCAAGAGGTTTGTCCAAAGCATTTTTATTCGGTTGGCATATATAAATCAATGTGACAACTCAGAAGACTCGAGGTCCCCAAACTAGACATGTCAAAAGAATTTTAAAGAGTATTGCTTAGAAAAATGCCTGTTTCTGTCTGTTTATATTTTTTAATATGTTTTGACTAATGCTGGAGGTTTGTCACAGATGTGATCCCTGAATTTTATTCTCACCTCTTTCAATCTAACAGGGACTTTTGATATTTTGTTGGGTAAGTTGGTTGATTTGATGGTAAATAATTCAAACAACATCTATGAGCTGCAAAATTAATCCCTGGACTTCCTGGCAGGCTTTTAGAGAACAAGCACTTTGCAACAACAACAACAAAATAAGACTACCAAGTTCTTAACTTCTTAATTGCCCCAGGAGTCAAACAATTTCTCTCCCTGAGGTTTAAAAAAAAATTGGGGAGATGAATTGGATTGACACTTATCAGCTTGTATATGAAAGTTCTTCTATTAGAACAGCTTACCATTATTCTAGCACATTCATTCTTCGTAATACTTACCTTAATTATGGGAACTGAAAGTGTGTTTGAGATACAAAACACTGCCTTCTACCTTGGTATTTTACTCTCACTTCCCTCTTCATGACTCTCCCATTTTCCTTTTTTCCTAAGAATGAACATGTTCAAATAAAATGTTCAAGTCACACCCTTCATCATAATATTTTAGTTCACAATGCTAGTTTTGCAACCCACCAGAGACAACTTTGAGATGCAGGGGGCAGAGTTAGCAACAATCATCTAGGGTGTGAAAAATTACAAGGTGGTGCTGGAGTTACAGGGTATAGATGTAGCTTGTATTTAGGGGTGAAATTTTCAATGCTCCAGAGGGAACTTTGACCAAAGAATGACACTGTTCTAGCTCCAATGTTGTCATATAAGAATTTAGGAAAACGTTGCTAATAGCATAGGTATTAATTGAAGGGATACCAAGATGTAGAAGTTGAATGTAAATGTTCCTGTCAGAACTACTAGTCATGGCTCATTGTATGGAATGAATCACCTAAACTTTTGAATGAAGGCTAAAGAAAGAAAGAAAAAACCTCACTGGTGCAAAAACAACACAAGGCATGTACTTATTCATACAAACTGTTGGATGACACAGTGACATGATAATCCTGTTAGAGATCAGGGTCCACACAATAGTTCATGTAACTGTCAAGTCTAACAGGGGAAAAAATAGAGGTAAAGAGAGTGGATTATCAAATACAACTATTGTGCATAATGATTATTGATGGCAATCCCTGGTGGAAAAAGACTCTGATTCTTTTTGTCCATTTCTAGCATCTCGGCTAATTAAAATGTCTTTAAAAGAAGGCAAAGAATACATACATCTATCCAACTGGTTTGTTATCATCCTTGCCATTGGAGTTGTTATATATTACAGCAGAGGAAAAGCATAATGCTACCAATAGCAGACAACTCAGTACAGCATGGGGAGAAGGTGACCAACCCTCTGTGGAGAAAGAAGTGGTTCGGGACTATTTAGAAAAACTGGACGTGCACAAGTCCATGGGGCCGGATGCGCTGCATCCGAGGGTGCTAAAGGAGTTGGCGGGTGAGATTGCAGAGCCATTAGCCATTATTTTTGAAAACTCATGGCGATCGGGGGAGGTCCCAGATGACTGGAAAAAGGCTAATGTAGTGCCCATCTTTAAAAAAGGGAAGAAGGAGGATCCGGGGAACTACAGGCCAGTCAGCCTCACCTCAGTCCCTGGAAAAATCATGGAGCAGGTCCTCAAGGAATCAATTATGAAACATTTAGAGGAGAGGAAAGTGATCAGGAACAGTCAGCATGGATTCACGAAGGGGAAGTCGTGCCTGACTAACCTAATTGCCTTCTATGATGAGATAACTGGCTCTGTGGATGAGGGGAAAGCAGTGGATGTGTTATTTCTTGACTTTAGCAAAGCTTTTGATACTGTCTCCCACAGTATTCTTGCCACCAAGTTAAAGAAGTATGGGCTGGATGAATGGACTGTAAGGTGGATAGAAAGCTGGCTAGATCATCGGGCTCAACGGGTAGTGATCAATGGCTCCATGTCTAGTTGGCAGCCGGTTTCAAGTGGAGTGCCCCAAGGGTCGGTCCTGGGGCCGGTTTTGTTTAATATCTTTATTAATGATCTGGAGGATGGTGTGGACTGCACTCTCAGCAAGTTTGCAGATGACACTAAACTAGGAGGCGTGGTAGATACACTAGAGGGTAGGGATCGGATACAGAGGGACCTAGACAAATTAGAGGATTGGGCAGAAAAAAACCTGATGAGGTTCAACAAGGACAAGTGCAGAGTCCTGCACTTAGGACGGAAGAATCCCATGCACTGCTACAGACTAGGGACCGAATGGCTAGGTAGCAGTTCTGCTGAAAAGGACCTAGGGGTCACAGTGGATATGAAGCTGGATATGAGTCAACAGTGTGCTCTTGTTGCCAAGAAGGCTAACGGCATTTTGGGCTGTATAAGTAGGGGCATTGCCAGCAGATCGAGGAACGTGATCGTTCCCCTTTATTCGACATTGGTGAGGCCTCATCTGGAATACTGTGTCCAGTTTTGGTCCCCACACTACAAGAAGGATGTGGAAAAATTGGAAAGATTCCAGCGGAGGGCAACAAAAATGATTAGGGGTCTGGAGCACATGACTTATGAGGAGAGGCTGAGAGAACTGGGATTGTTTAGTCTCCAGAAGAGAAGAATGAGGGGGGATTTGATAGCAGCCTTCAACTACCTGAAGGGGGGTTCCAAAGAGGATGGAGCTCGGCTGTTCTCAGTGGTGGCAGATGACAGAACAAGGAGCAATGGTCTCAAGTTGCAGTGGGGGAGGTCCAGGTTGGATATCAGGAAAAACTATTTCACTAGGAGGGTGGTGAAACACTGGAATGCGTTACCTAGGGAGGTGGTGGAGTCTCCTTCCTTGGAGGTTTTTAAGGCCCGGCTTGACAAAGCCCTGGCTGGGATGATTTAGCTGGGAATTGGTCCTGCTTTGAGCAGGGGGTTGGACTAGATGACCTCTTGAGGTCCCTTCCAACTCTGATATTCTATGATTCTATGATTCTATGAACTCAAATGAGTAAGAATGCAACAGGGGACAAGGTAAAATTCAATTCAAGCTCTTGTGCACCTTGCAATCTATTTTGAGAATCTGCAGAGTTCACATAAGTTGTTTGACTTGCAAGCCACTGTGCCCTGTAAGTTGAACACATGATTTTGCATGACTGTATGAATCTTTTTTTAAAGATTTCCAGTTAAATGAAAGCTTGTACTTCACTAAATATTATGGATTCAATAATCCCCCAAAGCTATTTTGGCATAAGAAGTATCCTATAAAGAATACAGAATGAATACATGATCATGTGGTGTGGTATATAAAGGTTTTATTGGCAGAGGTTTGAAATGACCACACTGGTCTCAAGAGCAAAGCCATGCACAAGTAAGTTAGGCAGGTCATCCTAAACGAGTGCCAATAAAACTGGATACCACACCGTGCCATTGTATATTCTGCATACATGACTTATTTTATCCAAGTTCTGATTTTCAGGAAAGTTTAAAATAAGTATTAGAGGATCTATTTTCCATATCCTTCTATACCATGAAACCAAATGTACAGACCTCAGAAGGACAGTAACATAAGTAACGAATTTTAGAAAACTCTAATATGGTCTGAAATAGCTTCTCCATACAAAATACTATCCCAGCTGTTAGGACTGATATTTTATGACCTATCAGGGCTACTAACAAGACTGCCATGACGGTCAATGGAAAGAGTCACATTGACTTTAAGGGGAGCTGAATCATGTCCTAATGACAAAGCCCAAATTCCTAAATTTTGTGATTAAGGGGATATTGGACCTTAAAACTATCATAGGTCCAGGACTGACTATTGCCCCAGATTAGGATTTCAGCCAATGTATTTATTTGTTTGTTTTAACCAGAAAGGCCAAGAGAGGGAAGATAAATGTTTAGGGTAGACTTTTTTCCTTTTAAAGGTAATTGTTTGACAGCTGGTCAGAGGTTTGGGTTTCTTAGCAGTAGTCCTGGGAGAGAGAGATTGGTGGACACGGTGTAGGTGAGGAGGTCAAAATGTGCAATACACTATCTCCTGGATGCTCAATTTAAGGGTTCTGGAATTTGTCATCTAGATATCACTATTGCAACATGTGTAGATTAAATACTGATATATTGCATATAATCCACTTAAACTTTTCACAGTACTACCGTGTTCTTTATTCTTTATATTTTTTGTTGCATGTATGTGTTGTATATATAGGGTGACCAGACAGCAAGTGTGAAAAATTGGAACAGAGGGTGGAGGGGTAATAGGAGCCTATATAAGAAAAAGCCCCTAATATAGGGACTGTCCCTATAACATTGGGACATCTGGTCACCCTATGCATATAGCACTCTGCCCATTCTCTGCTTCAGTTTCCACCCTTACAAGCTCAAACTCTCGTTATTAGTCCATAGTGGCACTAATAGCTGGCACTAGCAAAGTTTCTACATTAGGTATTTTTTCAGGGTTGACCATTTTGAATGAATTTCTATTTTATGGCACTGGTTCAGATAGCCTAACCCACACGCATTCTTTGTGATTTTTACTCTGATCCTTTGTGGCCACAAGCACAACTAGAAACAGGCTCTGTCTTTTGGTCCTGCCATTTCAATGATGAACATTAAAGGCTTTTCAAATCACAACAATCACTTTCTCCAATTAGATACCTCACATGCAGCTGTAATGTAAACCTTATTC